>NW_022681453.1:193877068-194494568 GCF_009764315.1 Trachypithecus francoisi
CTGATCTCGTGATCCGCCCGTCTCGGCCTCCCAAAGTGCCGGGATTACAGGCTTAAGCCACTGCGCCTGGCCTGGTTGTTTCTTACTATAAGAAAATTTCCACCGAGAACCTTTACCTGAACTATCTGCCTAAAAAGTATTTCTTAATAACTCCTGTATTACTACTTCAGAATAGCTGTGCCCGAATCTAAATTTTATGTCTGAAATGATATCAAAGGTGTTTTCTTAAATGAGGTTTTCCTGGAGCGACAGACAGATAATTGAGTGATAGATGGGCAGAGCCACAGGTCTATTGATCTCTCTTTGCTTGGTCACTAACAGGTCTTGGAAACACTGTCGTTCTCAGCGGCTGCCTGTTGTCCCCACCAGTGACTTGAGGTCCCTTTGAGAACAAAGGTCTCCAAGGGTAAGTGGGAAACGCTCTGAATTTGATTAGCTTTAAATGGAAAAGGTAACAGTCATCATGGATGTGCAGCTTTTATGAGGAAAGAAAAAGACAGAAGCGCAGGCCGGGCCCCTCCCTCACGTGACAATTATCACTCTTGCAGGATGTCCTGGAGGTACTAATAATTTAATTTTGCCAGGCAGTACCACAAACAGCTGAAGAGGGGAAAAGTAGCCTGCCCAGCTAATTTCTAAAGCCATGTCCAATATCCATTCTCACAACCTACTTTACTGACAGTTCAAAAGCGGCAGCTCCTCCTCCCCACTGTCCTCACGGCACAACGTCCAATCGTTACGCTGACCTGCTACCTCCTCACCCTCATCTCCACCTCGCGCTTACTGGACAGTCGCTAGTTTCTAGGTAACCAATCTGCAATGAACGTTCTGGGACTCCCGCAAGATTGCCATCGTGTCAGCAGAGACGGGCCCTATTCCAGTTCCAGTTGTCCAAAACCTTGATAGGACCAGGGCAGGGTAGGAGCAAATGTAATGCAAAGACACCGGCCCACTGGACAGGGGGTGATGAAACGTCACCTGTCACCAGGGCGGCGTGTCTCCAGCAAGCCTGCGAGCTTCACCCACACTACCAGGAGGGCAGCTCTGGGTCTGGGGTCTCCAGCTCTGCCGCATGTGCATGTGGGCTCTTGCTGGGGAGACTTACTAAAACACAGATTCCAGGGTCCTGAGCACAGAGGTTCTGAGTCAGGGTTGGCAGTGAGGCACAGGAGTCTTCATTTAAAAACCACTCCCAGCCAGGCGCGGGGGCTCACGCCTATAATCCCAGCACTCTGAGAGGCCGAGGTGGGCGGATCACCTGAGGTCACCAGTTCGAGACCAGCCTGACCAACATGGAGAGACCCCCACCCCCTACTAAAAATACAAAATTAGCTGGGTGTGATGGCAGGCACCTGTAATCCCAGCTACCCGGGAGGCTGAGGCAGGAGAATCGCTTGAACCTGGGAGGCAGAGGTTGCAGTGAGCCGAGATCATGCCACTGCACTCCAGCCTGCGCAACAAGAGCTAAATTCTGTCTCAAAAAAAAAAAAAAACACCACTCCCAAGTGGTTCTACTGTAGGTGGCCCCTAGGCACTCTGAGAAAGAAGGTGACACATGACCCCATTCTACTCAATCCCTGTCAGATGGCCCCAGGGTACTGGTTGGGTTTGGTTCTTGAGTCACATTGCAGGAGGACAATGGGCAAATTCTGGAGCAAGCTTGTCCAACTCAGGCCTAGTCTGGCTTTGAATGTGGCCCAACGTATGAGTTTTTTGCAATTTTCTTTTTTTAGTTCAGCTATCATTAGTGTTAGTGTATTTTATGTGTGGCCCAAGATAATTCTTTTTTTTTTTTTGAGACGGAGTCTCGCTCTGTCACCCAGGCTGGAGTGCAGTGGCATGATTTCGGCTCACCACAATCTCTGCCTCCTGGGTTCAAGCGATTCTCCTGCCTCAGCCTCCTGAGTAGCCGGGATTACAGGCATGTGCCACCACACCCGGCTAATTTTGTATTTTTAGTAGAGGGGGGTTTCACCATATTGGCCAGGCTGGTCTTGAACTCCTGCAAGTGATCGGCCCACCTCGGCCTCCCAAAGTGCTGGGATTACAGGCGTGAGCCACGGCGCCCGGCACAATTCGCCTTCTTCCAATGTGGCCCCAGGAAGCCAAAAGAGTGGACACACCTGTTCTAGAGCGTCCCAAGGAGGCAAGCGGTCCAGAAACCACTTAATTCGAGGCGCGACTGAAGGAACCATGGGTATTTGCCTCACGTGGGAGCGGGAAGAGGCAGAGAGGATGATACGTGTCTCCCCTCCAAATCTCACGTTGAATGTGATCCACAATGCTGGACACGGGGCCTGGTGGGAGGTATGGATCCTTCATGAATGGCTTAGCACCTTCCCCTTGGAGGTAAGTTAGCTCTCGCGCAGGCGGTTCACGGCAGATCTGGTTGTAGAAGTGTGTGGCACCTCCACCCGCTTCCACTCTGTCCTGCCCCTGCTCTCACCCTGTGACGTGCCTGCTTCCCCTTCACCTTCCACCATGATCGGAAGCTTCCGAAGGCCCTCCCCAGAAGCACATGCTGGCACCACCCTTCTCTACGGCCTGCAGAACCGCGAGCCAATTACACCTCTTTTTAAAATAAATTAGACAATCTCGGGTATCTCTTTATAGCAACGCAAAAATGGTCTAATACAGAAGACAACACAACCACACACACACCTGCTGATTTATTCTCTTCACATTTATTCTCATCCTTCTCCATCTAGCACACTTGTGGTTCACCAGGTTTTTTCTTGCCTGTAATGAAGAGAGGATAAATGGCTACAATCAACCCCTTTTCTCTTTCAAAATCTCAATTTGCTTTGGACCCAGGTGCTCCTAACAGAGCAACAATCAAGCATCGGTCTCCAGGAAGACAAGGCTGTCATGACTGTAAGAAAGAAGACCCGGGTAAAGGATCCAGTGCCCTCTCTGTCCCCAGTGTGGCCAGACCAGTTCTCCTTCCCTTCACCCTGCTCATGTCTTCCTCACCTCCAATGGCAAGAGGGTCTTTGGCAAGCGGATACAGGGACGAAGACCGTGTTAGCATAGTAATACAGAGTTTGTCTGTCTTGTAGGTATAGCACCTTGTGGACCTTCAAACACCCGGGCCTTCCAGATGAATTTCCAGGATGACCATGAGGAACTATGGCAAACCAGCAGGATGGAGCCATGTCCCTGGAGGGAGAGCAAGACTCAGGGGAAAGATGAAAAGAAACGCGTTGAGAGGATTGAGGAGTGAGCAGAGGCAGAGGGGGTGAGCCCCGGACACTCCTCCAGGCTGATGAGGAATAAACCACAAGGCAGCTCCAGAGGAGAGGTGGGGGCAAGCAGGGGTCTGTGCTATCCTCTGGACTCTGTGTGTTCGAGACCAGCCAACAGTGACGTTAGAATGTGGCCACACGGCCTTCCAGACACCGTGACACACCCTGAGAGGTTCCACAAGCATAAATCCATGATTTCTTTAACACAGACTATCCAGCCCCCACAGCCACAGTCGGAGAGCCAGTCCCAGACTCCCAGCCCGGCCTCGGGAGCGTGGCGCACCCTCCCCAGCGCCACTCGCCACTCGGCACCTGCCGCTCCAGCCTCCTGGTCCCAATTTCCGTCTCTCCACACTGAGCAGGCATTTGTCAAAACAAACGCACGGAGTCACTCACCACCTGTTTTTGGCACTCACTAGAGAATACTTTTAGCGAACTTTTTGGAAATAATCCTTGCACAGTGGGTAGAAACATCCCTTAATTCGCCTTTTCTATAAATCATGTTTTTTCACATTTAATACTACATTTTCCTGACAGTAGAAGCCGTTTTTCTACAAAATAGCACGTTCCACCCCATAAAAAGGAGGGGAAGAGGTATGACAGCGAGGGAAAGAGAGGAAGGAGATGAGATGGGAGAAGAGAGCAAATGGCAGTTCCAGGATTTCACTGTGAAATCTGAGGGTGGGCGGACACAGTCCACATATTCACCAAGCCGACCACTTGGGGGCTGTGGGGACTTCTTTGCCAAATTCCTCGATTTGTCCTTCCATCCCATGACCTATGACCTCCAAAGAACACTGCAGTTTTACCATGAGTAACACCCAAAGGGAGGCACCGAGCCAGATTCCTGCTTCTGTCGCGCAGGCAGGAAGGTGGCCTGGGCCGCGAGGCTCGTCCCCATCCCCCACACCCCACCCTGTGCACAGCCTCCTCTAGGGCGCCTCTCTTGAAACTGGCACAGAGCCCCAGTTCCGACTGGCCCCCCACCTCCCTCCCGGTTCTCTGGGTTGGGGACACAGCTGGAGCCCAAGGAGGAGAGCCATGATCCCCAGACAGCCCTGCCAGGCTCAAACCCTCCAACTCCAGGGCAGGCTCAGCTGCTGTATTAGTCTGTTCTCACACTGCTGTAAAGAACTACCCAAGACTTGGTGATTTATAAGAAAAAGAGGTTTGATGGACTCACGATTCTGCATGGCTGGGGAGGCCTCAGGAAACGCACAATCATGGCGGACGGGACACATGGCAGAGGGTGCAGCAGGACAAGAGAGAGAAGGCGGAAGCGCTACACACTTTCCAACAGCAGATGTCCTGAGCGCTCACTGACTCGCGAGAAGAGCAGGGAGGAAGTCCCGCCCCCACGATCCAATCACCGCCCTTCCTCTGACACGTGTGGACTAGAATTTCCGGTGAGATTTGGGTCCGGACACAGCCAAACCTTCTCAGCCGCTTTCCGAGGCTGCCTGCTCTCCTGGGTTTCACAAAGCCCCTCGTCCAGTGCTCCCTGAGATTGGTACACACACATCCAGAGGGGTGCAAAAGGGAGTCCTGCAGGCACACGGACCAACCACTTCAATATTTACAGGCTTATATTGTTGTGCAAAGTACTAAGAAAAACGCTTTAGAACTTTGATTTCAACAGATACTACCTCAGGAGGAGCTAAGGAGAAAAGAAGAAGGAAAAGGAGTTGATATGGTTTGGCTGTGTCCCCACCCAAATCTCATCTTGAACTCCCACACGTTGTGGGAGGGACCCTGCGGGAGGTAACTGAATCGTGCGGGCAGGTCTTTCCCACGCAGTTCCTGTGATAGTGAGTGAGTCTCATGAGATCTGATGGTTCTTTAAGGAGTTTCCCTGCACAACAACAACACAACAGAAGACGGGAGTTTCCCCTCTTTTTTTGCCTGCTGCCATCCAATGTAAGACGTGACTCGCTCCTCATCTTCCACTATGATTCTGAGACTTCCCCAGCCACGAGGAACTGTAAGTCATTAAAATGCCCTTTTTCCTTGGCCAGGCGCAGCGGCTCACGCCTGTAATCCCAGCACTTTGGGAGGCCAAGGCGGACGGATCACCTGAGGTCAGGACTCTGAGACCAGCCTGGCCAACATGGTGAAATGCCGTCTCTACTAAGAAAATACAAAAATTAGCTGAGCATAGTGGCTGGCACCTGTAATCCCAGCTACTCGGGAGGCTGCGGCAGGAGAATCGCTTGAACTCAGAGGAAGGAGATTGCAGTGAGCCAAGATCGCGCCACTGTACTCCAGCCTGGGGAACAGAGCGAGACTCCACCTCTAAAAAACAAACCCCTTTTTCCTGTATAAATTACCCAGTCTCGGGCATGTCTTTATCAGCAGTGTGAAAATGGACTAATACAGGAGTCAAAATATACATTAAGTAGGTAATACTGCAGACAGCTCTAGGACACTGGGAAAATGCACAAAGGAAACACGCAGACGGAATTTTAGATGCACTGCTCACATCCGATTCCTCCTTCTGTGGCTGAGACACTGTGTTTAAAAGGCCAAACGCGGCACCAGCAGCCAGGAGGAGTTCAACACGCTGATTTCCCCGCCTGACGTCAGAACCCACTCACCTAATTCACCTAATGTCTCATCTAAAGCCTCTCACTAAATCCCTTCCTGTAACCTCAAAAGGTTACACCCACCAGTCAATGTTCAGGATCCGGCACTTCTCTAAGCAGCACCACGCCGTATAAAACAGGCATACGGCTCACATCAGAGTGCATACGGCTCACATCAGCACACGACGGGCACATGGCTCACACCAGGCGCATGGCACATAACAGGCACATGGCACACTGGCACCTGCTCTTCATGGGATCACAAAGAAAGGAAACGTGTCAGGCAGCAACGTAGACAGACATGAGCTCATCTCATCCTCGCCATCACCATGCCCCGTGGAAAGGAGGCAGCTGTGGCCAGAGAGGGGAAGGCCCCTGCCCAAAGTGACTTGGTCGATGGCCAAAGCCCAGATTTCAGCCCAGGTCTCGCTGATTCCAGAATACACTCAACCTTTCCGGAACCAGGGTTGCCCTTGCTTCACTTGTCCTATTTGACTCCTTCATTAAGGGGCACAGCTCCCACTGAGCCTGCTCACTACAAACCCAAGCGCTGTGAAAAGAGGTAAACGTGTGGTCTCCAGCCCTCTTGATGCCACATACTTCAAGTCCACGCATAAATAAACTCCAGTGGGGAAAACCTCAACATCCCGACCTAGTAACGGCCCTTTCCTGACGGATCCAGAACCCTCCGCCGCTCACCACCACCACAGCTTCCCCGGGCCCAGCACCATCCTCTCTCCCTGGGACCAGGGTGATGGCTCCTCATTCTACTCTCCACACGGAGGCCAGAGCCCTCCTCCTCTGAGCCAGTCAAAGCTGGAATCCTCACTCCGATGCAGGCTGGGAGCTGCCCTCTTCCTGCTAGCTCTGGCACGGATGCCCACTGTGCTCGCCCAGGCCACTGTGCTGAACCTCTGACGCAGCAGCCCCTCACGCCTGCTGCCCGGATGCTCCTTGCCAGGGCTGCCCAGCCAGCTCCTTCCTTCAGGTCTTCACTCAATGCCACCTTTCAGTGACAGCTTCCCTGACCATCCAATTAAAAACTGCAACTGGCCAGGCGCGGCGGCTCACGCCTGTAATCCCAGCACTTTGGGAGGCCAAGGCGGATGAATCACCTGAGGTCGGGAGTTCGAGACGAGCCTGACCAACATGGAGAAACCCTGTCTCTACTAAAAAATACAAAAATAAGCTGGGCGTGGTGGCACATGCCTTTAATTCCAGCTACTTGGGAGGCTGAGGCAGGAGAATCACTTGAACCCAGGAGGCAGAGGTTGCAGTGAGCAGAGATCACGTCACTGCACTCCAGTCTGGGCAACAAGAGTGCAACTCCATCTCAAAAAACAAACTGCAACCACCCGCATACTCCTGATCCTCTTCTCCTGCCGACACACAGTATAACGTACTCACCTGCTAACTTACTGTATGATTTTTTTTTTTTTTTTTTTTTTTTTTTTTTTGAGGCGGAGTCTCGCTCTGTCGCCCGGACTGGAGTGCAGTGGCCGGATCTCAGCTCACTGCAAGCTCCGCCTCCCGGGTTTACGCCATTCTCCTGCCTCAGCCTCCCGAGTAGCTGGGACTACAGGCGCCGCCACCTCGCCCGGCTAGTTTTTTTGTATTTTAGTAGAGACGGGGTTTCACCGTGTTAGCCAGGATGGTCTCGATCTCCTGACCTTGTGATCCGCCGTCTCGGCCTCCCAAAGTGCTGGGATACAGGCTTGAGCCACCGCGCCCGGCCTGTATGATTTATTCATCTGCTTTTCATGGAACAAAGAAATGAAAAGAAACCTAACCCTTTATGAACCCCTACTGCAGTGCCTCCCGGGCAGCAAACTAGACATTTTTAAGAGCTCATTTAGTCCTCTTCCTGCCAGGATATGAGTGCTACAAGGCAGGGACTTTTCACCTGTTCTGTCTCTTCTGTTCAGTGATACACCCAAGTTCCCAGGACAGCACCCAGCACATAGTAGATGCCCAGGCTGAATGATGGCTTCAGAGAGCAGCAGTACTGGATGGGATTACACGGATCTTAAAAATGCTCATCTCAGGCCAGGAGCGGTGGCTCACGCCTGTAATCCCAGCACTTTGGGAGGCCGAGGCAGGTGGATCACGAGGTCAGAAGATCGAGACCATCCTGGCTAACACGGTGAAACCCCGTCTCTACTAAAAATACAAAAAATTAGCTGGGCATGGTGGCGGGTGCCTGTAGTCCCGGCTACTTGGGAGGCTGAGGCAGGAGAATGGTGTGAACCCGGGAGGCAGAGCTTGCAGTGAGCCAAGATCGCGCCACTGTACTCCAGCCTGGATGATAGAGCGAGACTCCGTCTCAAAAACAAAAAACAAACAAAAAAAATGCTCATCTCAAAGCAGCACTCGTTTGCCTCTGGCTTTTGTGAATGACCCACAAGGGCCAACCTAGGCTTCCCTCTGTCAGCATAAATGTGCCCTGGCCAGATGGCCCTGGGGTCTGAGGACTCCCTCAAGCTACATGAAAGCACAGACCATCTCACTGAGCACAGCCACAGGAAGGAGACAGCCAAGTCACCCTTGCGCCAGGCCCCTGCTGCACTGTGGGCAGGTCCCCACCACCACCGCACCTGCTGGCTCCCCAAGGCTCAGGCCTAGCAGACCATGGTTAGGAAAGCAGAGACCACTTGCTAACTGCAAAAATCAAGTGGGTGACCAATATGGGTAGAGCTAAGCAGTCACCCAAATCACTGATGTGACCCCATGTGTTTCTGACAGGAAAGGCGGGGCCCAACCAGGTGGAAAGGGGCTATCCACAGGTTATGCAGCAGGTCCCTAGAGGAGCCAGCCCAGAAACCAGGCCCCGGGTCCTTCTCATACAGCCCTGCACCTGCCCGTGAGGGGAGCGAGGCCAGGACAGATCCCTGTGAAGCTGTGCTGAGTACCGGGTCCAGACTTCAGTGAGGGGCTGCTCCGCCTGCAGCTGGAGGCACCCTCCTCTCTACCCTCCACAGAGACTCTGAACGCTCTCGGAGGGCTGGCCCAAGTGTCTGCACAACCAGGAAGTCTGAGGTGGCACGAAGGAGCCACTCAGGTCTGCTCTCAAAATTTCCCTCCCATTCTATTCCCAAAGTTGCCCCCAAGCCTCTACCTCCTGCCTCAAACGCAGCAGGACCCACACCAATAAAAGGGAGTCTCCGCCAAGTGCTCGGGAGAACGCGGAATGGGAAGGGGAAGAGCCACCTGGAGGGGAGCTCACCAGGGTCCTGCAAAGCAGAAGATGCACGCACCCCCAGCACCCAGCAGCCCCTTCCAGGCGTGGCCCTGGAGAGCCTCAAGCACATCTGCAGATGCACATGTGTGCCTGGGTGCTCACCATAGTGGGGGTGACAAAACAGGGGAACCGCCCAGCCATCTCTCAGACGGCAAACGAGTAAACGGAGGTCCGCCCACAATAAAATACTACGCAGCAATTAAAATGACCGGGCGAGACTTCCATGTATCAGCAAAGATAAATCTCACAATCACAATGCTATGAAATCTCATACTCACAATGAAATGACAAATGGATATACGAGAGTGTTTACATAACTGCTGGAAACATACAAAGCAGTAATACATAGATATTTTATGCATACATACACACGTGGTAAAAGAAAACATACAAATTGCACAAAACACACCGACTTCTTGTGACAGTAAATAGAGGGAGTAGGATACAGAAGAACTACAGTGAGCTTTAGCCACGTCTATAATATTTTATTTCCTTAAAAAAAGAATCTTAAGCAAATAGAGAAAAATGTTAGCACCTGTTTAACACAGTAGAAACAAAAGTATCTGTCACTTTTTTTTTTTTTTCATTTTTCTGTTTTGGCTTGTTCCAGAACTAAAATTTTTAACATCTAAAAAATAAATTATATCATGAGAGGCGGAAAGTGGGGTTGTGTGATATAAATTAGCAGGAAAAACTCTTCATAATGAAGAGGCAGGAGAGTGGCGGCTGAGGAGCAGCCTGACCGGATCTCCACGTGTTAATCTGTGGGAACAGGACCACATAGGACTGGGAAGTGTTTCTTGTGAAGAATCAAGGAAGGTTCCAGGGAACAATTCAAAAGAAGAAAAAAAAACCATGGGCACACACACACAGAGAGAGAGATTCACTGTGGTGTTATTTATTGTGTGAAAAACCAGAAACTCACAGCTCAGGTTACAAAAGAAATATGACCATAACTTATGCTACAGCGATAGGAACAATAAGCCGGAGACAGGGCAGCGAGACGGGGAGGCGTTGATGGCATTCGCCACCACAGGTGGGTCCCCTATTCAGTGCAGTGAGTAGAGAGCAACATTCCCCTGCTCGATCCAAACTAGGCCCCAAGAGACAAGGGCTCAAGGGAACATGGGAAAATGAAGACGGTTGTGGAATGAGATTTACAGCTTTCCGCTGCCTGGAGAAGAAAGTCACAAAAGGCTCTCCGTGGGGTCCAGGCACCGCACCCCAGCTGCCCGCTTTTCTCCAAGCACTTTCTCCTGCCCTGTTCTCAGACCCTCCCTCTCCGCAGGGCCCAGGGAAGGCTGTCCTGAGCTGCCTCCTCTCCTGAGGCAGTGAGATTTCCCTCTCATATTTCCAGGCTGGAACAAATCCCCCAAAGACTCCCACAAATCAGGTCCAGATGCCGCACATGTCACAGGAAAAGGCTCAGATGTCAACAGCTCCAGAAATCAGGGGCTAAACTGCAAGACCACGTTTCATTTCCCAAGGCCACTGCTTAAGACACAGCCTACACAGCCTTAAGTAAAGGAAATGTTTTCATTTTGCATTTGCCTTAAAATATCTCCCAAGTCTCTGAGAGCCACATCAGTTCTAAAAACTTCAACTGTTCACATTTCACTTTTTTTTTTTTTTCTTTTTTGAGAAGGAGTTCTTGTCTCCCAAGCTGCAGTGCAGTGTTGTGATCTCAGCTCACCGCAACCTCTGCCTGCTGGGTTCAGGCAATTCTCCTGCCTCAGCCTCTCGAGTAGCTGGGATTACAGGCGCGCACCACCACACCCGGCTAATTTTTGTATTTTTAGTAGAGACGGGGTTTCACTATGTTGGTCAGGCTGGTCTGGAACTCCTGACCTCAGGTGATCCACCGGCCTCGGCCTCCCAAAGTTCTAGGATTACAGGCGTGAACCACTGCGCCCGGCCTGTTCACATTTCTGATCAAAGCAAAAGCCATTCGGTGAGCCCAGAAAAGAGACCGGCAAGCAGGGCCAGCCTACCTGGCGGTTTACATCCTCCGCAAATGCTGCTCAGCAAATTCAACAATGCAGCCAATCGCTCTTCCCTGAAGCAAGCTTTAAAGGGTAATGCCAGAGGGAAACGGTGCCCTCAGACAAACCACAGGGGTGCCCAATGCCCAGCTCTGCACCAGGGAGCACCCCCCACCAGGGTGGTAAGATTTCCCTCGTATTTCCAGGCTGGAACAAGTCCCCCAAAGACTCCCATAAATCAGGCCCCCGTGGGCCATCAGGACTCGGAGACTCTGGCCATGGCGCAGACATCAGCAGTGACTGCCCACGCCTCGCAGGTTCTCCAGGGCCTCAGCCCAGGGCCTGGGACCAAAGCCCCACCCTGCACTGACCACAGGTTACACTTGCCCTGAAACTGGGGTCAGCAGCAGAAACAACACGCCACCCACACTCCCAACCACAGGACGCAGGCTCAAAGCCCGGCGAGTTGATTTCCAAGGTGCCATCTGCTTCTGGGAAGCCATTCGCTGAGCTGGAAGCTCGTTCCTTTTCCACTGGGAGGAAACTGGGGGCCACATGGCGTCGCACGGAGCCCTCTGCAGGCTCAGTCACCCTCTCACTCTTGCTCAGCACGTCCACAGGGCATAATTAAGTCTGTCGTTTGCGGGATCTCTGTGCCAAACCTGCTCTTTTGTTTCCCAAGGCAAACCCAAGCATCTCAAACCTGGGCATCCAGGGAACAGGCGCGCACGGCCCGGATTCAGGGGGCGCCACCTGCGCCAGGCTGGGACGTGACACAGGGTGAGCAGGTGAGCCACTGAGCAGGACCATGAGGTGGCATGCTAACGCTGGGCACAGCCACCAAGGGCGGGACACAGACCTGCAGGACCTTCACGGGGCCAGGGCAGTGCCCAAGGGCCCGCCCAGCACGCATCAAACACAAACAGGTGTGCTATGCACATTCAGTCACTTAATGCCGCCCCCACACCAATGTTTTGGGGCAGGTGATATGACTGGGCCTCTGCTGCAGACAGGAAGTGGTTCAGAGAATATAAACAACTACCCCCCACCTCCCAGAAAGATGAGGTACAGCCAGAATCTAAAGTGGCCCGTCTGCAGCCAACACCATACTCATTCAAGAGACGCACACCCATTCCCACACCAGCTGCACAGGAAGGAGAAAGAAGTCAGACTCGGACCCTAACCCCACCGCCCCAGGCTGGGAAAGTCACCAGCACCGCAGACAGAGCAGGGGATAACAGCAGCATCAGAAAGACCCATAAGGCCATAGGTTTGCAGAGGGAATGCCGTCCCTCAGCAAGGAGCTTCAGTCAGGCTAAACCAGCAGAACAGGCAGTTTCCGAGTACCATGCTCGCCCAACAGGGAGCCACTGCCCCGGCCTGCAGATCCCTGTGACAGTCAAGGCAGGACTGGAGCTGCAGGAGCGCAGGACCAGGCGGGAGACAGCGGCGGGGTTCCCCATCCCACATGGCTGGATCACACCCACAGGCTCAGCCCCGGGCAGGGCCGAATCGGCTGGGGACTCAACTTCGAATGAGATGAGCAGGGCCAGGCGACGGGATGGAGGGAGCCGTGACTATGGGCCTGCAGCTGAGGAGGCCGCCAAGCTTCCTTCTGGTGGGCGTGGAGCAAAGGCTTTCATTGTCCACAAAACACAGGCGACTGCAGGGAGTCACAAGTGGGTGAGATCCAAAAACTGTGACAGGCTAAGAGCCAAAACAGAAGACAAAACAGCGCACAGAGCAAGCACAATGCGGAACTGGCTTCCGAACACAAGGGAAGGCAGGCAGGGAGCCCGCCGTGCAGGGAACCAAGAGGGCACAGGAGAGCTGCTCCCAGTCTCCCTTGTCCACTGAGCAGCTGTGTGGCCCTGAGCAAGTTGCTTGGCCTCTCTGGGCCCCCGTTTTCTCATGGATAACATGAATAGACTCAACTCCAGGACCAGAGACTGGACTCCCTCCAACCCAGACCTCTTCTGCAGCTAAATGAGGGAGATGGGGCTCAAACATCACAGCCTGTAAATCCCACCTCCTAGAAAGAGGCTCCCTGCTGTTCTATGGGCAGCTCCTGGAGGAGGGAGGGAAGGTCCACCCCAGGCAGCCCTGGGATTCCCCTGTTCTGTGCCACCCGGCTGACCAGTGGAAGAGACCAGCCAGCAGCAGGCACAGGGCACTGTGGAAAGCCTTCTGGTGGGCCCCAGTTCTCACAAAGCACTCCTGGCTCTGGAGGGACAAGAATGAACTGCCAAAATCAACAGGCATCAGGCAGAGTGCTAAAGAATCAGCAGGCCGGACTCTGGGCATGGCTCCGAGCACGCTCCTCTGTGCAGCCTCTTCCTGGGGGACTGGCTGCCCCTCACCGGCCTGACTGCTCCAAGGTTAAATGAGGGAGGAAAAGCAGGATCCAGCACGGTGCCTGACACCTAGGGGCCCCCGCGATGGTGGCAACTGTGGCTCACTGACGGTGATGATAAACCTGAGACAGCTCTGGGCATTCCACGCCCCTCACCCTCATGCTCCGCAGGTCTGAGGTGCGCCCCACACAGGGCAGGGCCCGAGAAACGAACCAGTACCTCCCAGAGGACGGAAGGAAAGTCAGCACGGAAGCCTCGCCCACGGTCATTCCAGGGATTATCCCAGAAAGAGGGGAAGAGCAGCCTCCTCATGCCCCGCAGCCTCTCCCCTGCACATTCAGGACAGGCTCTGGAAAGGGCATGCGCTCTATGAGCCCCCAGCACTGTCTACACACACCCGAAGAGAACAGACTGTCTACACCCACCGGGAGAGAACAGACTGTCTACACGCACCGGAAGAGAACAGACTGTCTACACCCACCAGAAGAGAACAGACTGTTACTCAGAGCCAGAGCATCCCCACCCCGCTTATGGATGAGAAACTGAGGCAAAGACACCAGAAGGCTTTGCCAATGGAAGCTAGGGTCAGAGGAAGACCCAGAACTCAGGATCAGTAACATTTGGGCAGGACTTTGTCCACCACACTCCAGCTGAAGTGAGCGCCCAGGGGCAGGTGCAGGCTGAAGAGCTTGCCCAGGGCACTGCCTGCCAGCCGGGGCTCTAGGCAGACCAAGCAACCTCCCCAAGGCTCTCAGGTGAGGGAGACAAGTGAAGCCCCTTGGACCTCCCAAGGGCCAGCACCAGCATTTCTTCATGGTAATGCAAGGGGGTCAGTTCCAAAACCCAAAACACCGCTGATGCTTCATAGCTAGTCTCAGGCCGGATGACTTTCTGCAGGAGAACCCACGACAAGACGGACCAGAAGCTTCCTTTACAAGCTTGAGGCCTCTGTAGGCAGCCAAGGACGCCAGGTCCTGTATGTCTGAGCAGCATGTGCACAGGACATCTGACGGGCATTGGTGCCCAGCCATCCCAACCTGGCCTTCCAGGGCTGCACTCACACCCCACTGCCCACCGTGCTGGCATCCAGCTCCTCCAGTGTGCGAGCCTATGCAGTCTTACCCACGCCAGGCCCTGCGCCACTATGTCCTGGAGAATGAAATAAGGCACAGCCCTCACCCCCCAGCAGCTGGCAGAAGGGCCAGTGTCAGCTTGGCAGGAGCCAGGGCAAAGGGGCTCACCAGGGTGGAGGTGAGAGGTGGTCCCCACATAACTGGCACCATCTGAGCTTCATCAGGAAGGGCGAGTTAATCAGATGAAGACAGGAGGAATGGGTGATCTGGGGAAGAAGCCCCTGAGCAAAGTCCCAGAGATGGGAAGTGGCCGGGGCACACCGCAACCCCAGGCAGTCCAGCCAGGTGGATCACCATGGCAGCCAGGTACTTCCTGGCTGGGCCGGCACAGGCCCCCTAGCTCTCTCTGTGGCTCCCACTCCGCAGTCCTGGCTGCCGCTGACTCTGCCAACCCAGAGAGCCACACACTCACCCAGTCAGGCCGCCCCACCCCAGCTGCTCCCCTCTGCCCCATCTTATGGTCATGACTCTCCTGCCAGGGAAGGAGGACAGAGCCAGTCTGTGGCTCCAGCTGCCTGAGTTCCCTCATATCTAAGGTAGGCAGGTCCCATCCTACCCATGTATCCTGGATGCGTATCCTCCAAGCTCCCTGCCCCCAGCCAGCCTCTCTATCCTCACAAAGCAGCCCCGGCACACCCAGAACCCTCGGCCCTGTGTCTTCCTACCCTCTAGACAGCCGGTGGCCAAGGGCACCCTAAGCAAAGCCTGCACTGTGCCTGATCTTGGGCAGGTTTTTCAGACCGACAAATCCACCTGCTGAGCCTACGAAGCCCCTGCAGAACCCCACCCCGACCAGGACTCAGGGAGCCTGGCCACTTGAGTGGCCACACAGAGCTCACATGCTGGGCTGCTGGGCTGTGACGCTCTGGCAAAAGCAGGGCCACCTCACAGCCTTCAGTGAGGCAAGAGCCACAGAGGGTGAGGCCAGAGACCCCACTCAGGGGGGCAGCGTGGCGGCCAGGCATAGGAGCGGGCTCTGGGACTATGTGGGGCTATATGGATCCATGAGCGTCTCCACAGAGGCCCGGCCTTTTTAAGTCATTTACAGCTTACACTTGGCTGATGCCCAAAAATGACTATAAACAATTAGTGTGTGCAATCAGACCAAGAAAACAAATCCAAAATCATTAAGAGAGAAACAACACATCAAAATTTGATCAAAAATTGTGTAATTGTGCACCGTTTACTATCAACAAATTTGAATTGGAACCTTCGAGAAACTAAGGAACGTTCACAGAGGCGACTGTCATCTACACAAGACTACAAAGGCTTCACGATCCTGACAAGCAGCAGCTCCCACTCCGGGGCACAGGCCGGCTCACATTGCAGAGCCTCTGCCCAGGGCCAGGCAGGGCTCGTGAGGAAGCGGTGTGATGAAGACGAGCCTCTTCCTTCCAGCAGGAAAGAGAAAGTGCAGATGCCCCTGAACATCAAATAAGGCGAAGGTGTCCCATGCTTTCACAGAGACTCAAACAATATACTGCCAAGAGGTGGGGGCGGGAGGAGTGTCAGAGAAGAAAAAACACAGTAGTTGAGAACTGAAGACTTGTAAGAACACAGGGACACCGGACAGAAACCTGGGCAGAAAGCTGTTTTGCAAGCTAGCTGCACTGCCCTCCAACTGAATCAACGGTATCATACTTACCTGGCCGGGGAGATACCAGCACGGTGAATAAACAGGTATGTGCTTTCTAGAGTGATGACAGCAGGGTGTCATCTCCCAACACACCTATTCTGGTACCATGATTAGCAGCCACCGTTGACCAAGCACCTGCCATGTGCCAGGCCGAGAGCTGTCTCATTTCATCTGTTATCTAAGCAGCACACCTGTACTATCCCCAGGCTAGAACTGAGCAGGGCAGCAGGGGCCGGCCTCTGGGAGACTAGTCCCACCAGCAGAGGATGGCTTAATGAGGGCTGCTTAGCAGTCATAGCCCTAATAAATAAAACAAATGGCTTTAATTTAAAACACATTAACTTAACAGCAGGCTTTCTGCCAGCTGATGAGGCCTGGCTCCACTGCTCAGAACAGGCAAGTAGTTGGAGTTGCCTCTTGGGGTCAGAGCCCTGAAGTCAAGGTCCCTGTGGCCTGCGGGTAAGGCGTGGGGCGTGATGTTGCCCTGGTCATCTTGACTTGTCCTCCACAACTCACAGGACGGTGTGAGTGGCCCCAGGGCGAAAGACAAAAGCCCTGGATGGGAAGGGTGTGGGGAAGGGTGTGAGGAAGGGCCGCAGGGAGGCCTTCGGGCCCTGCCAGGCGGCCCTTCCAGCAAGCAGGCAGTGGGGCTCGTCCCAGGGAGAGGCCTCCCGCCCCGGGAGCAGGCCTGGGAAGCCCTCATCTCATCGCAAGGGCAGTCGCGTGGGACAGGCCTGTAAGGTGGCATCCGAGTCCCTCCCTCAATGAAGGACGCCGGGCTCCAGGCCAGCGCCAGGGACAGACCCAGCACCAGGGCGCCCCCCGGAGCCGGCCTCTGGCAGCCTCGGGTCTTTGCCAAACTCCCCACCGGCGCCAGGATACAGAGGG
This sequence comes from Trachypithecus francoisi, assembly GCF_009764315.1. NCBI lineage: Eukaryota > Metazoa > Chordata > Mammalia > Primates > Cercopithecidae > Trachypithecus > Trachypithecus francoisi. The sequence goes on from NW_022681453.1 coordinate 193,894,127, forward strand.
ACCACCCCCAGCACGCAGCTCCCGCAGACCCGTTTCCCACACTGGCTCGGAGGCCCGCCGGGTGTGCCGGCTGTGACGGGGACCAGGCGGACTGGAAGGGATGTGGCTGGGCCCCGGGGAGGACCAGGCAGGTGCGAGGGGCCTGCCCATGCATCCTCCCTCCGACTCTGCGGCGGATCGGATCGCCCGTCCCAGCGGCTCGGCCCCGCCTCGTCCAAAGGGTTCATCAAAGCCGGTTTACCAGCAGCCCAGGAAGGAAATGACCGCCCGCCACAGTCCTGCTGACTGCCTTTCATTTCAGAGCTTTCGAAACAACAAGGGAGGGCGGGGCTCGAGGAAGGAAAAAATACCGCCCGCGGGAGCCTCGGGCTTCGGGGCTGCAGCCGTGCGCACCTCGCAGCCCGGGGGTCGGACGCACAGACGCGATACAGCGGCGCCCCCAAGCGGCCGCGCGGGGCACTGCACACGACACGTGTGTCGGCCCGGGCCGGGGAGAGACGGCGCCGCGGAGGGGGGGCCAGTTCCGCCCAACGCTGGACGCCCGCGGCCCCTCGGGTCTGCAGGCCTGGGGGTCTCGCGCCGACCGCGGCCGCGGAGGGCCTCCAGCACTCATCGCGGAGCACAGGACAAAACCTGTGCCTGCACCGCAGCCCCCATCCAGGTCCCGCAACACTGACCCCGCTGCGCAGCCTCGGGCACAGGGCAGCTGGAAAGCCAGCCCCGGACACTGAGCGGATTCTACGTCCTGGAGGTCGGACTGCATCCTCCGTCCCGAGCGAGACAGATCCAGGAGGAGACAGGGAGGCGAAGCCCCCTGGGACAGGTGAAGACGACAGGCCCTCCCACCTCCACTGTGGGTATTAGGGTGGGCTGCCTCTCAACCCACCCTTCCGAAAAAGACCGGGCTGCTGCTAACATCTCCCTCGAACAGCAGAGGAGGGGTCGGCTGTTTCTAAAGGCAGCTCGGTGTGGCACTGCCCCTTTCTGGCCCAGTGTATCAGCTGGGGGAGGGACACTGAGCCCAGAGCTGCCTTCCTGTTCCGACGTTTGGTGAACCTGCAATGCTCCCTGAAGCAGAGTGAGAGGGAAGTTGCACTCCCAGCAAGCGCAGTTTTGCTTCAGATGGAATGGATTTATCTGGGGCGTCATCAGCAGGCGGATGACAGATTGTGAGCTGGGTTACAGCCCAGCCCTCATCCCCACACCCACAGCCCCTTGGCACAGCTGCTAGCGTGGTCCTGAAGTGCCTCCTGCTGCTCTGGGAGCTCCGTAAGCCACCTGCTCTCAGCCTCAGGGATTCCACACCTCTTTCTCCAACCTCAGCCAAGCTCAAGTGAGGCGTCTGCACTTGTATACATTCTAAAGGCCTCAACAGGCCGGGCGCGGTGGCTTATGCCTGTAATCGCAGCATTTTGGGAGGAGGCCAAGGCAGTCGGATCACTTGAAGTCAGGAGTTCGAGCCCAGCCTGGCCAACATGGTAAAACCCTGTCTCTACTAAAAATACAAGAATTAAGCCGGGCATGGTGGCGCACGGCTGTGTAATCCCAGCTACTCAAAGGGGAAAGTCAAGGTAACTGGTTTTTTTGTTTTTTTTTTTAAATAAAATGCATTTTGGTAAACATATTTTTAAAATACCAAATACATGTATGTAGTTGTCCTTAGCAACATGTAATCATCTCATCACTTGTCATTAGGGAAATGCAGCCCAAAACTAAAATGAGACACCACTTCACACCCACTAGAATAGCCGTAATTGAAAAGATGGATGATTCCAAGTGCTGGTGAGGATGTGGAGAAACCAGAACCCCCATATACTGCTGGTGGGAATGTAAAATGGTATAGCGACTGAGTTTGGCAGTTCCTCAAAAGGTTAAACAGAGTTCACCATTCTACTCCTAGGTTATGCCCCAGTGATGTGAAAACATGTCCACACAAAAACTTTTTTTTTTTTTTTTGAGACAGAGTCTCACTCTGTCGCCCAGGCTGGGGTGCAGTGGCACAATCTTGGCTCACTGCAAGCTCCGCCTCCTGGGTTCACGCCATTCTCCTGCCTCAGCCTCCCGAGTAGCTGGGACTACAGGCGCCCGCCACCGCGCCCGGCTAATTTTTTTTGTATTTTTAGTAGAGACGGGGTTTCACTGTGTGACCCAGGATGGTCTCGATCTCCTGACCTTGTGATCCGCCCACCTCAGCCTCCCAAAGTGCTGGGACTACAGGCATCAGTCACCACGCCCGGCCAACAAAAACTTCTAAGTAAATGTTCACAGCAGTATTATTCATAACAGCCTCAAAGTGGCAAGAACCCAAATGTTCATCAACTGATGAATGGATGATGTGGCATAATTATCCATACGATGGAACAGTATCCAACCATAAAAAAGATGAAGTATTAATGCAATGCTACAACGTGAACCCTAAAAACACTAGCCTAAGTAAAAGAAGCCAGACACAAAAGACCACATATTAATGAGTTCATTTGTAGTAAATATTCAGAATAGACACATTTATAGAGACAGCAAGCTGATTTGTAGTCTCTAAGGACAGGGGAAACAGGAGGATGGAGAGTGACGCTAATGGATACAGGGTTGGTGAGGTGACAAGTGTTCTAGAATCAGTGGTCATAGTTGTACAACCTTGGGAATATACTAAAAACCACTGGATTGTATATGTTAAATGAGTGAGCTTTATGGTACATGAATTACATTTCAATCTTTATTGCAAAAAAAAGTAATTATGTATCTTTTTAAAATATGGCCTATAGGAACAAGGAACAGTCAGGAAGTCATGAGGAATGACTGATGCCCAAAGCTGGAACAGTTAATCCGTGCACTGAGGCCCCAGCAGATTTTATACATCCCCATCTATCAGTATATTTCATCTATATCATCACCCCAAGGCTTTGCCTAATAATTTCAACACATACTTGTGGGCTTCTCCAGAGTTTATTGTGTTTGATACAATACTATACAAAGTTATTCCCCATAGATCCATAATTATAAAGTTTTCCAGAAGAAACATACATTGGTACACAAACTACTATAGTTGTTTTCATGAGTATATTACAATTTAAAAGAAAGCCACTGTTAAATGCATTTGATAAAATATGCACTGTTCTCTGAACACTGCCATATAAAATGTCGGCCTATCTTTTCAAAGCGCCTCTCCCTTCAGGACATGTACCTTTGATCACCTCTTTTCCAGACCCTCATAACTTATTCAAAAGTTTCATTCAGGTGCAAGGTGCCTGCTGCTGTGACAAGCTGGAAAATCTGATGCATTTCCAGGGTCACCTGTTTGTCATTAGCTTCATCAATGAGACAGCCAGCATCAAGGTCAAGGTCTTCACATCCAGGCTTCTCTCAAGCCCCACCTAGGAGCTAAGGGATTCAACTTTTCCAAGTCACTCACAGGTTTGCTCTTGCACTCAAAGAAACTGAGAATCCCCTACTGTACTTTAACATTCGTCCGGTCACTCCCAGTCCTTGGCACGTGCTCCTCCTGGAAGCCAACAGTCACCTGTAAGTGGCTGCTGAGGTTTAAAGGGTGTCCCCCGGAATTCACGGGTTGGAAATGTGATCCCCGGTGATGCTGCTGGGAGGTGAGGCTTTTCGGAGCTGATGAAGTCATTAAGAGGGATTCACGCCAGTCTCCCAGGCCTGGGTCACTTCTCTTGGGAGGGAGGGAGTTCTCACTCACTCACGGCACTGGATGAGTTGCCAAGAGTAGCTGTTATAAAGCCAGGTGCCCCTCACGCTGTGCCCCTTCCGCATGCCTCTGCTTCCCTCCCCAGAAGCTGCCACCATGCTCTTGGACTTGCCAGTCTCCAAAACCTCAAGTTAAATAAATATCTTTCTTTTCTGAATTACCCAGGCTCAGGTATTTTTATGGTGACAGAAAACAGCCGAGGATTGCGGGGGATGTGCAGTTTCCTTCTTCCTCCTAATTTGTCACCAGGAAATGGAGCAACCCAGTCTCAGGCTCTGAAAGAGGCTGAGATTTGAGAGAAAAGGGGCAGATCACTGACAACTCTTCTAAGATATCCTGGGTTTCATCACTATAGTTATTAGTCAGTCTACTATAAATACTTACTGAGAACACAGATTGTGCCAGAAACAGTGCTGAGACTATAGTGTCCACGGGAGAAAGAGGAAGCACCCCGTCCACTGTGCTTTTATATGGAGAATGCTCTCCTGGACAAACACCCCGGCCTCTTGCTCCCCAACCCATCCTCCTCCCCTCCTTGTACACTAACTCCTCCTTAAGGCAGGAGGAGGGACTGACCTGACCGGCGAGTTTGGGAAGCAAGTCAGCCCCGGCCCCACCTCTCTTTCTCTTCTCTGGAATCTACCTGTGCAGAACCTGCCCCTCCCTGCAGGGAGGCGAGCAGCTGCCAGAGCTATCTGTGCCTCCAGAAGTCCCTCCAGTTCGTGTGTCCCAGGTTAAGAGGCTGCTTGCCCGCTCTATCACTTCCAACTCAGGCCAGAAATAAGGATGGCATCTATGGGGTTCCCGTAAACCTCAATAGATGAAGGGAGGTAAGATCTCTGCCTTCTGGAGATTACCTTCCAGGAGGGAGACAGAGAGACGACAAACAAGTTAACAGGACAGTTACTTGCTCAAACATGCACAGCACACTCCAGCCTGAGACCTGCACACTTGCAGTGGCCTCAGACGGAGTCTCGCCCAGATGGCTGTGGCTCCCTCACGTCCTTCAGGCTCTGCGCAAATGGCACCTTATCCCTGGAGCCTTCCCTGACCACCTACGCAGCACGGCTAACAACTCCCCACACTGACAACCACACACTTCCTATCTCCTCAGCCTGCTTTACTTCTCTCTGTAGAACTGATCACAATCTCACTCGCTTTATATTTATTTATTTGTTAAAAATCTATCTCCTGCCGGGCGCGGTGGCTCAAGCCTGTAATCCCAGCACTTTGGGAGGCCGAGACGGGCGGATCACGAGGTCAGGAGATCGAAACCATCCTGGCTAACACGGTGAAACCCCGTCTCTACTAAAAACTACAAAAAACTAGCCGGGCGAGGTGGCGGCGCCTGTAGCCCCAGCTACCCGGGAGGCTGAGGCAGGAGAATGGCGTGAACCCGGGAGGCGGAGCTTGCAGTGAGCTGAGATCCGGCCACAGCACTCCAGCCTGGGTGACAGAGCGAGACTCCGTCTCAAAAAAAAAAAAAAAAAAAAAATCTATCTCCTATACCTTCCCCGCAACCCCAGAACTTAAGCTCCACGAAGGCAGAAACTTGTTCCGTTCCCTGCTGTTCACAAGTACCTAGAACAGTGCCTGGAACGGGACACGCACCCAACAACACCCGATGAATGAATACATGAAAAACTGAATACATGCTGTAAAAGAAACGCACAGCTGGGCATGTTGGCTAACAACTGCAATGCAACATTTTGGGAAGCTTGGGCAGGAGGATCACCGGTTTGAGACCATCCTGGGCAAGAAGGTGAGATCCCATCTCTACAAAACAATTAAAAAAAAAAAACTGGCCTGGCGTGGTGGCTGACGCCTGTAATCCCAGCACTTCGGGAAGCCGAGGTGGGATCACAAGGTCAGGAGTTTGAAACCAGCCTGGCCAAGATGGTGAAACCCCGTCTCTACTAAAAATAAAAAAAAATTAACCAGGCGTGGTGGTGGTGGGCACCTGTAATCCCAGCTACTTGGGAGGCTGAGGTAGGAGAATGGCTTGAACCCAGGAGGCAGAGGTTGCAGTGAGCTGAGATTGTGCCACTGCACTCCAGCCTGGGCAACAAAGTGAGACTCTGTCTCAAAGAAAAAAAAAAAAAATTAGCTGTGCATGGTGGCACATGCCTGTAGTCCTAGCTACCCAGGAGGCTGAGGCAGGAGGATCCCCTGAGCCCAGGAGTTTGAGGCTACAGTGAGCTGTGATCATACCACTGTGCTCTACTCTAGCCTGTGCCACAGACAGAAAGAAACCCTGTCTCAAAAAAAAAAAAAAAAAAACAGGCCAAGCGCGGTGGCTCACACTTGCAATCCCAGCACTTTGAGAGGCAAGGCAGGTGGATCATCTGAGGTTAGGAGTTCATGACCAGCCTGGCCAACATAGTGAAACACCATCTCTACTAAAAATACAAAAATTAGCTGGGCATAGTGGGAGGCACCTGTAATCCCAGCTACTCGGGAGAATTGCTTTAACCCAGGAGGCAGAGGTTGCAGTGAGCCAAGATCGAACCCTTGCACTCCAGGCTGGGTGACAGAACAAGGCTCCATCTCAAAAAAAAAAAGAAAAAAATGCACAAGGTGATGGGAAAGATGAAGGCTGGCATGAGGGTTGCATTAGAAAAGAGATTCAGGGAAGGTCTTTCTGAACTGTTAACATTTGAGCTGAGAGCACAAGGGAAATACCACAAAGAAGTAATATTGTTGTGCTCCATGGAGGCCATACAAACAGTGGCTGGTGGGCCCCACCGCCTCTGCAGAGAGCTGGCCAGCATGGGCAAGGAGAGGAGACACGAGAGGCGCCTTTAGGCCTGTTCAGTGATCACCTTCCCAGAAGTCAGTAGAGTAGAACCGTGTTATGAGACTGGACCTGAAACAATACACACAGCAGCACTGGGCTAAACCGGACTAAATGCAACACAGCAATACCGATGTGATGGCCCCAGCTCCAGCAGCCATCCGGGACCACGAAGACAGCGCCACTCTCAGGGATGACGAAACAGAGAGCAGGAAGGAGCCAAGGACCCTGGTGACTTCACAAACCCCCCATGCCAGCCCAGGAATGCCTACCTCTGGACTGCATTGAAATGAGACATAAATTCAACCTTGTTTAAGCCACCATTATTTGGGGGTTTCATGGTATGTTCTGTCAAACCTGATCCAGCAGGAAAGGCCTATGGAAGGGATAAGTCTTGATCTAAGTTTTACAAGTGTCAGACTGCACTTGACAAAATGAGACAACAGATGCTCAGAAGCAGAGCAGGCAAAGCGCCATGGGAAGAACAGCTTGTCCTAGAACTCTGGAAGCTCAGCCACTGCTGTGGGTCTAGGACGCTGACATGACCTGGGAGGACAGGTAGCCAGAAGCCACTGAGGTTCTGAATGGAACTGATACATTAAGGCAGCATTTTGGCCGGGCGCGGTGGCTCACGCCTGTCATCCCAGCACTTTGGGAGGCTGAGGCGGGCAGATCACGAGGTCAAGAGATTGAGACCATCCTGGCCAACGTGGTGAAACCCCGTCATTACTAAAAAATACAAAACTTAGCTGGGTGTGGTGGCAGGTGCCTGTAGTCCAGCCACTCATGAAACTGAGACAGGAGAATCGCTTGAACCTGGGAGGCAGAGGTTGCAGTGAGCCGAGATCATACCACTGCACTCCAGCCTGGCGATAGAGCAAGACTCCATCTCAAAAAATAAATAAATAAATAAATAAAAATTAAAAAGGCAGCATTTTAGCAAGGTGAATGTGGCAGCCTTTCCCAGGTCAGCACAGCCAGAATAGCCTGGATGGAAAAGTCATAGTCAAAGAGTTCCTGAATGCCCGCTATGAGCCAGGCATCGTGCTCCCCAGGGAAGGCTACCCAGAGGACAGGATGCCTGAACTGGGTCTGAGAGACCAGCAGGAGGGCAGCAGGCACTCCTGGATTTCTTACAGCAGTGACTCCCAAGCCTGCCTATGTAGCTCCATCCACATACAGATCTCCAGGCCCCACCCAGGAGATTCTGAGCCCAAAGGCTGGGGTGGGGCCCAGGATTCTGTATTTTTAAAAGTGTCCCCAGGTGATTCTGATACATTTAGAAAACAGACTTACTGTATAGACTAGAAGCAGCTCCTACACTGGTACCTGGAACATAGCAAGTTCTGAAGTTTACTAATCAACAAATAACATGCTTCCCTGTTCACAGGTAACAAACTAACCGATTAATTACAACTTTCAAACATATTTAAAACAAGATGCAACCCTACATGAATCCTTTTTAGCTAATATCCAATTAGCCAAAATAAAATTGAAGGTCACTAATAATGTTCTATGATCTACTTCCGCAACCACTTCAGCTAAAAGGTGTTTCTATGCCACCTGAAAACGGCCTGAGACCTGGGTGTGTGAGCACCAGCCCCGTGCCTGTTCATTGCGGCCCTGTTCTGCATCTTGCAGCCATGCAGAGGTCCCAGAGCCATCCGAAGGGAAGAAGAGCCCCCAGGCTATCTTCAGACAGTTCTAACACAATTCAAATCAATTCTCCCTGGGAATAAAAATAAACTGCCCCTGGACTTCATCTTACAAGACTGAGGTGCTCCTTAAAGGGGAAATATGGCACAAAGGGAACAGCACTGACCTAGGATGAAGGTCCAGCCGCAACTAACTCTCCAGAAAGTCTTGGGCAAGTGTCCTCACCTGTCATGCTATATACTCCAAACCCCTTCCAGCTCTGACACAACCAGTGAGAAATTCTAGTTTCCTTCTTCCGAGTCAATACTGAAAAAACAATTCCAGTATAAAATCCCCTCATATTTCAGGTGCTAGGGATGCAGCATTTAAGGTCAGTATCAATGCCCTTAAGGAGTTTAGAGTCTAGCAAGGAAGACAAACAATTAATCCAACGATTATATAAATACAACTGTGATAAATGTTACTAAGGAAAAGTGCTTGGAGTTTGAAAGTGTGTAACGGGAGCTCAGGAAAGGTTTACCAAGGAAAGAACACCAAAGCCAAGACCTGAAAGCTGAGTACTAAGGATGGGAGCACGGAGTACTCCAGACAGAGGAAAGGCATGTGTGATACGTTCTTTTCAGAAATATTCCAAACCTGAGGAAGAATTAAATCACAAGTAAAATGAAGCAAACCTTTTAGAATCACACATTTAAAGGAAAAAAAGGGCACTTTTCATCACAAACAGAAAAATTTACAAAATATGAACTAAAAAATAATGGGAATGCCGGGTGCAGTGGCGTGTGCCTGTAATCCCAGCTACGCGGGAGGCTAAGGCAAGAGAATCGCTTGACCTCAGGAGTTCAAGACCAGCCTGGGCAACACAGCAAGAATTCTTATCAAAAACAAAACAAAACAGAGTCCAGGTGCGGTGGTTCACGCCTGTAATTCCAGCACTTTGGGAGGCCGAGGCGGGTGGACCACCTGAGGTCAGGAGTTTGAGACCAGCCTGGCCAACATGATGAAACCCGGTCTCTACTAAAAATACAAAAAATTAGCCACCACAAAAAATTAGCCAGGTGTGGTGGCACGCGCCTGTAGTCCCAGCTACTCAGGAGGCTGAGCCAGGAGAATCGCTTGAACCTGGGAGGCAGAGGTTGCAGTGAGCCGAGATCACACCGCTGCACTCCAGCCTGGGCGACAAAAGCAAAACCCTCTCTCAAAAAAAAAAAATGAGCCAGCGTGGTGGCGGGCACCTGTAATTCCAGCTACTCAAGAGGCTGAGGCAGGAGAACGGTTTCAACCCAGGAGGCAGAGGTTGCAGTGAGCCGAGATCGTGCTGATGCACTCCAGCCTAGGTAACAAGAGCAAAACTCCGTCTCAAAAAAAAAGTAATAGGAGCAATTTTATGCCAGGACTGATAAACCCTTATCCGACCACTGACATCTGGCTAGAAGTCCCCACACACTAGACCCTCACCCCTCACCCCTCAATAGAAGAGTTATCAGTTCCCTCCGGTCATTTGCAGCTGCCTCCAGGCCTTGAGTGAGGCTGCTGGAACTGGGCCCAGTAAAGTGGGGTAATCCGAGCATGAAACACTTAGACCTCCAAGACAGGAGGAGCTCAGCCCTGAGGCTGGATCTACCCCTGGGCCAATATTTCTGATGCCAACTAAGAGTGCCAGGCATTGTACATAGGGATGGATGATAAGACATTATACAGTCACAGTATCGGGGAAGTAGAAGAGGAAAGAAGGGACGGCTCCTTGGCTCCAAGGAGGGGATGGTATCTGAAGATGGGTAAGACTTGGAAATGGAAAGAAGGAGCACCCCAACAGTGAGAATGACAGAAGCAAAGGCTAGTAGGCTGGAAAGCACTGGGTGTGCAGCAAGAGCTGCAGCAGGAGCTCGGGACAAGGGGATAGAGATCTGGCAACGGTGCAGAGTAGGCCCAGAAGAGATGACAATGCTGATATTCCAGGTGGTGTTTGGAGACCTGGTCAAATTCCAAGATCTGCCCAGACTGACCCTATGGCCAAGGGCCCTCAGTTTTCTACCGCGAACTAGTGCAATGTTTCTCAAATATTAGAGTCATTAGGATCACCTGGGACAGGTTGCCAGGCTCGTCCTCCAGAAAGGAGCTTCAGAGGTCCAAGGGTCTAGAGACTTTCTCAGGGGAGGTGAACGCTGAGTAAAGAATGGCCAAGGGCCCAAGAGGACACTGCAGGCAGAGAGTATAGCATGTATAAGACCCACTCTACACATAGCTAAGGTATGAGGTGCATGTAAAGAAAGGAGGAGAGGTGAAGCCAGAGAGGTGGACCAGGCTCACAACACAACAGCCCTACCAAGAAACTGGGACTTGACTCCGTAGGCAACAAGGAGCCACTGCAGACTCACGAAGCCTGTAGAATCCTGGCAGCAGCTCCCCCAGGCACTCACATAAACAACTCCTCCCTCAGCATGCTTCCCCAATCAACATCAGTCTCCACCCTTTAATATCACCTACTACTCCTTTTCCAAAATCTGGCCTCGGATCCCCTCTGTACAACTATTCAAAATCAAGTAAGCAATTCGACCTAGATAATTCACACTATGTCAGGAACCCATCTCAGACAAGGAGAGCCAGGCAGTGAAGAAAGATGATAAACAGAGATGGAAGCTGTCACGGAGGCAGACTGGTCCGGCCTGGGACAAGGCGGCCAGCTATGTTCTCCCCAGATCATATCTGTTCCTCTTGAGCTTTCTCTTCCTCATTCGGAGGAACTCCAGGCTTCTCTAAATGGGTTCATGACCCTTGGAGGAAGGGGTAAAAGGGACGCAGAGAGGAGATAAGATGGGTCACAATGAGTTTGACCAGATCCGACCGAAATACCTTAAGAGCAATGAGAAACGTCACCGCAACTTCAACACTTCCAGCGGCCTCACCAAGGCCCTCTCCAGTTGCTCAGGATGACTACTAGTGACCAGTTCCATCCTCATAAGTCAAAAACTGAGGAACATAAACAGAGGTGCAGACTCTGAAGGCAGTTCTGAACTCTGCAACGTTAGCAAAACGGGGGCGTGCGGACTCTCCTGGGGGCTGCACTTAACTGGGGGAGAGGAAAGCGAGGCGGTCATTAAAAACGCAGCTCCACTCCTCAGCACCAGCTGAGCGCGTCTGGCTCCGGGACACGTCCCCGAACGAGACCTCCCGCAGGTTGTGAACACTAGCTTGCAAGCTAGTTCCCCGGATCCCCTCCGGGAGCGCGCACTGACCTCGCCTAGGATGGGGTGGGCCACCCACAGGGAGCCCCCAGCTGCGGCCCGCTCACCTTGCACTTGAAACCAGCGGCGGGCGGCAGGAGCTCCCGCAGCAGGCCCTTGGCCACCTCGCGGCTGGCCTCCTCGCTCACGAAGTGAAGGTTAAGCACCTCGTGCGCCTCGAACTTGGCGAGACGCAGCAGTGAGCGCAGCGCGACGCGGGCCTTGGCCTGCAGCGCGGCATTGTGCTCCGCCTTGGTGAACATCATCAGCAGGTGGTAGTCCACCGGCCCGGCCCCGCCGCCTTCCAAGCTCTTGGCCTTCGCACCGGGGGCTGGCGCCACAGAGCCTCGCGCCACCTCCAGCGCGGGCGGCGAGGGCGCGGCGGAAGCCCCGGCGCGGGCCTCCTTCAGCCTCTTGGTGGCGCTGGAGAAGGTCTCCCGGCCCGAGCCGAGGTAGTAGAAGGCACAGACGGCCAGCGCCGCGGCCAACAACAGGGCGCAGTAGTGGGAGCGCACAGCGCCCAGGCGCGCCATGGCCCGAGCGCATGGGAGCCCGCCTCGGAGGAGGCCCATGCGCTAGGAGACCGCGGCGCCAGCGGTGCCAGCAACGCGCGAGAGCCCTCGGGTACCCGGACGCCGGCGGCCCCTTAGCCCCGGCGGCAGGCGGTGGCCATGGCGGGGGCGGGGCCGTGCCGCCTGGAGCCAATCGCGGGCGCCGGTGCGTGGAGGGGCGGGGCCGGTCTGCCGTAGCCGCTGGGTCTTAGGTTCCGAGGGTGTTAGAGGCCTGGCTAGGGGTTCAGTGGGATCCCGTGCCCGGCGTGGGAGGGGCGGACTGAGGACCCCAGCGTGCTGAGGGCCGGCCCCCTGTGCTGGCTGAGAAATGGCGCCCTGCGCGCCGAGCCCCAGAGGATAGCTATGCAAGCTGAGCCTTGAAAGGAATGGAGGCGCCCGAACGGAGAACTTAGGTTAGCAAAAAGGGAAGCTGGACGCACCAAGAGGGAAAGCTTTAATCTCTGCACCTTTTTTTCTCCAATTTCTTGGAGGCTTTAAGCCGTCTCCGCCTCTCCCTGCACACGAGCTCCGGCAGCTCCTCCCTTTTCCCGCTGCCCTGGGAGGAAATGGCCCGGGCCGCACGTCGTCTCGGAGGCCGAGCGGAGGGAGGCTGGAGGATGTGGCCAGCAGAGGGACCCCGCCGCCCGCACGAACCTGCGAGGCTGCTCCCCTAGCCCCAGCGCAGCAACGCCCTGGAGGGCGACTTTCATCCGTTTTTGTTTTATAAACAGACTTTTTAACACTTTATCAAGGGCCTTCTTGGGAGTACCAGGGAGTTTTGCACACCGAGGTCCCCCGCCCAAAGTCACACAGCTAGCCAGTGGCAATTTCGACCCTAGGCAGTTAGTTGTACACTGCTAACTAGATAAAAACGTACTAACTTCAGGCTTCTAAGATTTGAGGCTATCCCAGTAGTTTTTAAGTAAACACGCACAAGTGCTGTGCATGCTTGAGAGAGGAGGAGGTGAAAATAATGGACAAACGCACATATAGATTGGTCTCTCAGAGTTTGTTGGGCTATGCCATCATTTCTCAAAGTGTGGGTAGAGCCCACCTTTCCCAGATCTTCAGTCCATCTCATTTTTAACTCTTGTTCTTTTTCTATTGAAGCAACACTTTTCTGGAAAACATTGGATCTCTGAAACAGGCCTGCAACAAGTTCACACATACTACTCACCTTGGGGGAAAACCCAAATAGCAGAATTACCACACTCGAGCAGTTCATGTGATCCTTACAACTCGATGAGATAGAAGTATTTTACAATGGAGGAAATTGAGATTTAGAGAATTACCCAAATGTAGTAGGCTAGTAAATAATGGAGCTGGAATCCTAACCCAAGTCTTACTGTTTCCAAGTCCAAGCGTCTAGTCAAGATTAGCTCCAAAAACAGTTAACTCAAGCTCTGAGTTGCGTGTATTCTACCACAACTGTTAGCATACGGTTAACAGCTGGTTAAGAGAGCAAGCCTTGGGGTGGACGATCCAGGCTGAAATTCAAGCTCTTCCACTACAGGTTGTTGGACTTTACACAAGTTACTTAATCACGCCGAACTGCAATGTCACCCTATAGAAAATGGGGCTAATACTAGTGTCTATGCTTCATTGGCTTATGAGAGACAATACTTAAAAAGCAGTTAGAACAGTGCCTACCAATAAACTCTACTAAAGACACCAAACTCTTTTTTTAAAGCCTAAATATCCAACACATGCGAAAACACAATTCGGCAACCATAAGCTTTTCTGGGGTATTTACAAATAAACCCCAAATCTCTATTAAAGCTTTATTATATGTTCCACAGGCTCTCCAAGAAGCATGCTAGAGTATTATTACATTCTAATTACTGTTCACTAATAAAGGAGAATTCTAGAATTGTGCCTTTTCGTCCCCTACCTACACCACCAATAAGGCGAGTTTTTCCCCCTCTTATTTTATAATCAATGTATTCAACAAACATTTCTTCAAACCTTTGTAAGAACATTAGTCCCGGAATTTATGGCTAAGACATAATGATCATTTAAATTTTCATAGGGTGTGACTGGATGTGGTGGCTCATGCCTGTAATTCCAGCACTTTGGGAGGCTGAGGTGGGCAGACGCTGAGGTGTGCAGATCATGAGGTCAGGAGTTTGAGGCCAGCCTGACCAACACGGTGAAACCCCCGTCCCTACTAAAAATACAAAAATTAGCTGGGCATGGTGGCTGGCGCCTGTAATCCCAGCTACTCAGAAGGCTGAGGCAGGAGAATCGTTTGAACCCAGGAGGTGGAGGTTGCAGTGAGCCGAGATCACACCACTGTACTCTAGCCTGGGTGATAGGGTAAGGCTCCATCTCAAAAAACTAAAATTTTTAAAAAATCAAAAATACAAATAAAGTGCAGTGGTGGCGCGATCAGACCACTGTAACAAAAAAATAAATTTTACACAGGAAGTCAGAAAAATAATTCTGACTTATATTGTTCTGACTTATCACTGATAATGCATCATTCTGACATCAATATTACTGTAGCTTATCATTCCCAATTATTTGCCTATAAATAAAAAGTTGCAGCTTCCTGAAGTGTATTGCGGACAGAAAGCAAACACAGTAGGTTCAAAGTAGCCAGCCAGCTATTTATCCAATAGATACTGAGTGCCTATAACATACAAAGCATAGTAGTAGCACAATTAAAAAGGATGCAATATGACAGATGGTAATATTCACTATTTTCTCAGAGATAGGTAACTGGTGTATCATAACATGTCTAAATACACCAAGAACTTGAGTAAGCACAATAACCTTTCAGTTCTAACTTTGGCCAAGTTCTCTGATTTCTGACTAGAGATTAGGTAAATGTTTTTCCTGTTGAGCCATTTCCACATTGTAAGGTTGCATAGATTATTCAACCTCTCTGCTTCAGACCTTGGCTTACATGTCACTGCCTACACAAATTATCTCTAAATACCTCCTATCCAGTGTCTGGGCTAAGTGCCATCCTCCACAATTCTGTGAGGGCCACCTATATATATATACTACCCTAGTCTCATCTTGCTTCATTGCAAGAACGTGCCTCCAAGAGGACAGAATATACATTTTTTATTAACCACAATATACCCAGAACCTAACAGTGCCTAACACATTGGATGAGTCTCAAAAATATACTCAACCACTGAAGCAGCATTATTTCTAGGAATTCTTCCTAATTTAAGAATGTTCTAAAATATTTAACCATAAGAATAAAGCAAGGCCAAGTATGGTGGCTTAGCCCGGGAATGGTGGGTTACGCCTGTAATCCCAGCACTTTGGGAGGCTGAGGCAGGATCACTTGAGGTCAGGAGTTTGAAAGCAGCCTGGCCAACATGGTGAAACCTTCTCCACTAAAAATACAAAAATTAGCCAGGCACAGTGGCTCACGCCTGTAATCCTAGCACTTTGGGAGGCCAAGGCGGGCGGATCACTTGAGGTCAGGAGTTCAAGACCAGCCTGCCCAACATGGCGAAACCCCATCTCTACTAAAAATACAAAAAATTAGCCAGGCATGGTGGCGGACACCTGTAATCCCAGCTACTCAGGAGGCTGAGCCAGGAGAATCACCTGAACCTGGGAGGCGGAGGTTGCAGTGAGCCAGATCACACCGCTGCACTCCAGCCTGGGTGACAAGAGCGAAACTCTCTCAAAAAAAAAAAAAAATTAGCCAGCGTAGTGGCGGGCACCTGTAATTCCAGCTACTTGAGAGGCTGAGGCAGGAGAATCGTTTGAACCCAGGAGGCGGAGGTTGCAGTGAGCCGAGATTGCGCCTCTGTACTCCAGCCCGGGGAAACAGAGTGAGACCCTGTCTCAAAAAACAAACATAAAAATAAAGCAAAGTTAGGTTCATGAAGGCAAAAAATTGGAATCAAATGGTCATCAATGAAGTAGTTAAAGCTAAAATAATGCAGTCATTAAAAGTGATGTTTTCAACAAACTGCAGGTGGAAATTTTAAAAACAAATGGGTGATGCAGCACACCAACATGGCACAAGTATACATATGTAACAAACCTGCACGTTATGCACATGTACCCTAGAAATTTAAAAAAAAAAAAAACTCTTCAAATAAATGTTTTTGAGGAAAACATGAAAAAAAAAAGAAATTCAGTTTATTTCTCTTTAAATGAGGGAAAGGTCTTTACTAAGATAAGCCTTTTTCACATGTAAGAAAGTTTAAGTCATATTTCTCCCCATAATTAAAATTTTAATCAAACCAAAAAAAAAAAAAATGGGTGAAGTGGCTCATGTCTGTACTCCAATCTTATGGGTGAGGCTGAGGTGGGAGAATCACTTGAGCTCAGGAGTTCAAGGCTGCAGTGAGCTATAATTGCCACAGGACTCCAGCCTAGGCGACAGTGCAAGACCACATTTCCGAAAAAAGAAAACAGTAATGGTAATAAATGGAAGAAAAACCTATACAGACTAAGAAACATATTCACCAACTGCAATGTATGGAACTTATGTGAATTCTGATTTGCACAATCTATTTTTAAAATCATATTTGAGACAACCAATTTGAATACTGATTATGTAGTTTTGTAGCTTAAGAAGTGTTATGATTTTTTAAACAGTCCTTAACTTTTAGATGTACATACAGAATGATTTGCTGGTGAAAGGTCTAGGATTTGATTCAAAAAAAAGTCCAGGAAAGGGGAAAAATGGGTAGGAGAATAAATATAAGCCATGGGCTTATATTAGAGCTATTGAAGTTATTTTCTCTACTTGTATGTTTGAAATTTCCCATAAATTTTAAGTTCTCCCCATCTATTAAGTGAAAAAGTGGGTAACAGTATGATCCCATTGTATAAATGTATAAATACACACACCCAAAGGTCTAGAAGGGCATACACCAAAAAAGAAACAGTATCTCCCTCAGTGCTATCCAGTAGAACTTCCTGTGACAATGTATATATTCTACAATCTCCCCTGTTCAAAACAATAGTCACTAGCCACATGGGGCTACCAAGTTCTTAAAATGCAGCAGTAAGATTGAGGAAATGAACTCTAATTCTAATTAAGTAGCCACATGTAGCTAGTGAGTTCCATTTTGGACAGCACAGGTTAAGACAATGGAATTGTGAATGAGTCTCTTGCTTCTTAACATTTCTCCACAAGCAAAAAGCTTTGTTTTCGCAATAATTGAAAAATTAAACTGTTTTCACTTAAAATATTTACAGACTACTGATGTGGGTTCTCCACAGAACTATTCTGAAAATGAAATGAAGCTGAATAAAACAAGTTATATTGAAAAGTTTATGTGTCTGCTTTCAATTAGCTCTTTTTAAAAGCAAATGCAGGTGATTCACTTCGTTTGGTTTTTTCAACCTTCCATTCCTCCAGTCCCAATCACAGACAAATGTGTGTGTCTGTTTACTAAAAGGATAAAATGTGAATGTACTGCACAGATTAGCAACATTAATGTCCATCATAATGGAAAAAAATTAGAGCAAGCCTCTCCCCCCGCTAAAAATAGCTTTTTATCTTTTTGCCAATGAATTAGGGGCCATAACAGCTCTGTGAACAGAGAGAATTGTATACTTAAAAGATCCAAATGGATTCATTGATTGAAGTAATCAGCAAACAGGATGAATGTGGATTTGAAAGGGCTGGGAAGAAACACAGTACCTTAAAAATAACTGCTGGTGACAGATATGCTCACAGTGTAGTTCACAAGAAAATGTACGTCGGCATGAAAGAACTAAGCCAGAGGTGAGATTTTTATTGACTTACTGTAATTTTTTGGCATACAAAGTACTTAATCAAGTATATTTACACTTCTTACATAATGTACATTTTGGAATAAAGATAATGTACTTTGCTCCATTTATAATGACAAACTATTGTAAAACTACATTCAAATCCTCTACATACTAATAAAAAGTAAACGGGCTGTTGGTTATACATTAAGATACACCTTTCCACAGGTAGCAACAAATAGTACATGTAGTAAGCCTTTAGGACTGGAATGATCCAGAAATATCACAAAGCACGAGTAAACACATATATAAAAGTAGCTCATCATTTCCAAAAGTTACCCTTTAGCCTTTGTGTAAAATAAATGGTGCCAACAACCTTTATAATGTAGCAAGCTTTCCCTGTTTAATATCCAAAAAATGGAGGGTGGGGAGGTTGAAGAAAATCAAGAAATTTAGCAAATAAGATAGTGAAAAGATCAATGCAGAGAAAAGTTTATGTCATCAAACCTCGCTTTGTCTCCACATTATCACATTTAAACAGAAAAAGATGTCCACAAAACCGTATCTGTAGATGTCATCCGGAAGCATCAATCAATTGATAAGTATATGGTGAATTAAAATTACTTTTATAATGTTTTGCTTTCATTAATGTTTGTTATGGCAAAAATGTAAGATTTCCTACAATTTTGTCTTCAAATCCCAATCGAGCCCTTCAAACTTTTATTCAGGTTCTCCAGATTATTTGGAGTTTTTGTTATCAAAGCACAAGGAAAGCTGGCATTCATTATCAGACTTTGCTGCTTTACAATGATTTCAAATCATTTCATGATACAAATAAAGTGCCTCTGACTGGTAGTCAGACCTGGGTAATGGTGCCAACTCTGCCACCAGCTAGCAAACCAAATGACCCTGCTTTGTAAAACAAAAGGAGCACCCTAGGGTCAAAAAAGTAGACAACTTCGGAGCTCTTAGATTAAGATCTCAGAAATCCTACCATGAGAATCCAGGGAGATAAAGCAATGCCAAAGTACACTGTGAGTGGCAAAACAGTACACAAAGGGATGTTTTTATGTTTTCACCTTGTTTCATTCCACTCATTTTAATTGTGAGGAGCCCTGAATCCAAAAAGGGTAGTGACTACTAGTCCAGTGCTCCTTCCACTGTATCATGCGGTTCTAAGGTCATTCTGGACATACAATCTATAAAAATACATCATTCTTCCAGCTCATGTCCATGGTCCAAAGTGGTATTATACAGAAGTGTTATCTGACAATATAAGAATGATCTGGGAATGTCTGATTATTCAAAATGGTACTAAATTTAGTCTTACACACAATTTACTGCGACCATACTTAACATGCATAAAATATTTTTAAAATACAAACTTAAATTGGCCAGATTCTGAATGTGTATTTTTTTCTTTTTCAAAATGCACTCATGAAGAACCAAAGTTCATATTCCAAATTAAATCTGTATGTCTGGAAAAGTAACCAATCAAAGTTCATTAAAATCTACAGTGAAAACCAGTATAAATTAGGCAAACACCATAATCTAATATCAGGAAATTTCTGAATTTCTAAGGATTGTATTAAAGGTAACTTTTAAAACCTTAGAAATCTTAAGCACATAAATGTTGTAATGAAACACTGCAAATAACTGCTCAATTACTTTTATTCTAGCTCTAACATGAAATTGCATTTTATTAACTCTTCATAGTGCTATTCTTATTTTGGTATTAATCTAATTTTTAAGTTAGTAAGCTAAAGATGAGCTAACAGATTAATAAGGAATAAGAAATTAATAATAGATAAGTTATGGAAAGAAAATAAAAAGGCCAATTACATTGACCAATGAAGCCCAAAAGCATGATTAACATTGTTTAAACTATGATTGCTTATAATGCACTGAATAATTCACAGCATAACATAACTCAGATTTGTTACACACCATAGAAAAGCTATTAGTTGACATGGCTAAATTCACCTAAGAGCCAACCTACCTTGTAACTATTAATTTAATGTAAAGCCTTGCTGTTTACTCCATCATTTCTGCCAAATGCAGTCCAAATTGGGTCTCAGCATATTCAAGAAATGAAGTCACAGAAATGTATTTCTGTATTGCCAGTCTCCCTGCAATATTAAAGATTTTGCTTTCTCTGAAGATACTATGAACCATGATCATCTTTAGGGCACTTCAAATACATTTCTGACCACTAAATTTAAGTAGATACTAATTACTGCCACATTAACAATTCATAACTCAAGCTGCCGGAGGTAAGCGTGTCATAAGGCATTGCCTTTGCAGCCACAGAGACTCCAGAGGTGATCCGAAGCACACACCAATGCCCAGATCCAAAAGGAAAACTGCCTAGATTTCCTCAGACAAAGGTCAGGATCTTTAGGAATGAAGTCCTGGGATTAAAACAGGCAGGGGCACTATCAAGGACAAGTGAGGTTTCTTTCTTTTTCTTTAACATACTTCTTTTCTTTGAGCTTCTTGGTCAAATAATTTCAAGGTACACGCTAATACACAGATTTTTGCCTTTAGTGAAGGTACCTAAAAAGCCAGATGATCTATGACTTTGAGATCACACAGCAAAGGTAAAAATTTAATGTTCCTGTTATTGTTATAATTAAATACAACGCTGTGGGAGTTAGCATTTCCTCAGAAATAATTCACAAATATATTTTTATCCTCATCTAACAAATGTGACTATTACTAAATAAGCATTGCGTGCATGCAATTTGGCCAAATTATGGAACCTTTTCTGTGATGTGAACTTATTTCAATATAATTCCTGCTTGGCTAGATTCTGATTTGATGTTTAATCAATTTGTAAAACTCTAGTTACTGGGAAATGTTAGAAAATTTATCTATAATTGGATCATAAAATTTTTATATATTTAAAAACCTATTTTATTTAGAAAGTATCAATATCATTTACATATAATTTCTAAAAGAAGAATAAACTTAATTGTTGACCACAATGGAAAGGAATCAAAAGGCAAATTAGGCTGGGTGCAGTGGCTCACGCCTGTAATCCCAGCACTCTGGGAGGCCAAAGCGGGCCGATCATCTGAGGTCAGGAGTTCGAGACCAACCTGGCCATAATGGTGAAACCTGTCTTTACTAAAAACACAAAACTTAGCTGGGCATGGTGACGGGTGCCTGTAGTCCCAGCTACTTGGGAGGCTGAGGCAGGAGAATGGCGTGAACCCGGGAGGAAGAGGCTGCAGTGAGCTGAGATCGCACCACTGCACTCCAGCCTCAGTGACAGAGCAAGACGCCATCTCAAAAAAAAAAAAAAAAAAAAGGCAAATTAATTATTTTATACTTGATAAGACATTTCAAAGATGGAACCAGACTAATTTGTGGCATATAAATGGTAATATGTTTATCCATAATATTTTGGAATTCAGGGGTCTGTGAATCATGTAACCGAACGCTAAAGCTATATACATGATATAATTTAAAAGAATGTACACTGTGTACAAGTACACAAAATAGATGTAGAAAAAAATAAACAGCAATTTATTGCTATATATTTTAGTATTAACTAAGAATTAGTGGGGTTCTTTTTCTCCTTTGTACAGAGATTCTTTCACTAGGAGCAACAGCAAAACTATATCTTTAAAAGGACAAATTTCAAATATAAAAATGGCCTATATTATTTTATAAACTGATTTTTCCTTTAAAAGTTAAGTTTTGATGAAAGCATAATTTTGCAACATTCAAGTAACCTGTTAGACACAGTTTTATTACATCGATACATCTGTCAAGGCTTCAGGAAATCAACCCAACAATGAAGAACTACACATTTTGAACTGGGTTTTTTTTTTTTGTGATTAAAAAAAAAAGAAAAGAGCATCTTTTTGCTGCATAAAATAAATCTAAAGGACTGAATTATGGTCTACCTGTACAGCCATTATACATACATACATTAAAGTACTGGACAATAACCTGTCATCTAAGAAGTATAACTGCATTTATGAACAAATGGGGAAAACACATTCTCTGGTTCTAATAAATCATATATTGAGTGTATGAAAGCTAGGTTACCAAAACACATAAACACACACACCTATTTCTGAACCACCAAAAATCATCAGGAAAGCTAAAGAAAAAACATATTCTTGAGGCAGGCAGGACAGTTGGCTCCCACTTGATGAAGACATGCTTGACTGAATGATCCTGGGCAAGATGCACGATGGAAAAAAATTCAATGCTACCACCCATTGGCAAAAGAATCATTTTCGTCTAACCTCCTAGCGTCTTGTAACCTAGAGATGGCCTAAATCTAGACTGAACTTTTATCTACAGAAATAGCCCTTTAAATAGGCTTTTTTAGTAAAAGAGGTCCTAAATTAGGTTCCTCTCCAACTGCTAGATAACGATGTTTTAATTTGTAAATATATGAATGGGTACCTTTTTTCCAAGCCATTCAATATCTACCAAAATTTAGTAGAATTAAAGCAGTAAAAAATTGTGAATTTTTAGCTATATACATTAGGGGGTCATCAGATTTCATATTTTCCCATTTTTAAAAAAATTCAGAATTTCTGTGAATCTTGCTGGAAACGATTTAGTTTCTCTGGATTATTGGATGCCATTTGGGAAAAATCACGAAATATGTCCTGGTAAGTTTCATCACCTGCATGAAATAAAATAAAGACACTTTAAACATTTACACAAGTATTAATAAAACAACATTCATATTTATTACTAGTACTATTTTATAATTCATTACATTAAAATTTTGTTCAGATGAGCATTTTTGGAAGGGGCAACTAAAAATAAATGCTGAAAAATTATGTAATGAAAGAAAAAAAAAAAACTATACCTGAAAAAAGCACCTCAGATGCAGCCACAGAAGAAAGCTCAGAGTTAGAAAAGAGTAAAGATGCAAGTGTTTTAAAGCAATGTAAAGAAATATGTTTATTAACACATGAGGGGGAAAGAAAGTCATCCTAATGAGGTATAGTAAATGAGATCTTCTTTATATAAATATTTCCCATGATAAAGGCCAAAAGAAATGACTAAAACCTAAATACTAATGTTTTGGATGGATGCAAGTTATTAACAAGACAAACCGATAATCAGGACAAACTGATAATCAGATAGGGAAAAATAATACTGTCTTTTAATTAAAAGGAATTTAAAAGAGCATGTAAAAAAGTAACTTTTTAGTCAAACTTTAATGCGTAACTAAAACTAATGCACCTACATCCACTGCTTACTAAACTCATAAAATCTGGTCAGGTGCAGTGCCTCACGCCTATAACCCCAACACTTTGGGAGGCTAAGAGGTGGTGGGGGGGGAGAATTGGTTGAGGCCAGGAGTTCAAGACCAGTCTGGGCAACATAGTGAGACTACGTCTCTACAAAAATTAACAACAAAATCCTAGAAAATGGCTTTAAGGTAGGGCGTGGTGGCTCATGCCTGTAATCCCAGCACTTTGGGAGGCCAAAGCGGGTGGATCACCTGAGGTCAGGAGTTTGAGACCAGTCCGGCCAACAGGATGAAACCCTGTCTCCACTAAAAATACAAAAATTAGCCAGGCGTGGTGGTGAGTGCCTGTAATCCTAGCTACTTGGGAGGCTGAGGCAGAAGAATTGCTTGAACCCAGGAGGTGGAGGTTGCAGTGAGCCGAGATCGCGCCACTGCACTCCATCCTGGGCGACAGAGCCAAGACTCTGTCTCAAAAAAAGAAAAAGAAAAAAAAAGGCTTTAAAATCATAGTTTTGCATATTTAAAAGTTGGGTTTGTTTTTGTTTTGCTACAGGTCATATGAGCAAGAATGCTACGACAAAATGCAAGTAAATACCAAGGACATCTGTTAAATTAGAAAAATAAATGTGTACATGTATAAATATACACATTTATAGATTATAGATACTGATATTATAGCTGACTGAATACCATTTTTCTTGTCATGAGAAACTAAATATACACACACATACAGATCAATCCCTCAGACAAAGGAATCTTATTTTCAAGACAAATCATTAACGCTTCCTGCTAACATTAGCCTTATACAAATGCTTGGCATAATTCTGTTCTCAAGATTTCAACCATAAAATACTGTTTTTGAATATTATTGTTGTAACATGTTTTATAATTATCTCCTATAAGATACCTTGCATTCTCAAGCCTGTAATCCCAGCACTTTGGGAGGCCGAGACGGGCGGATCATGAGGTCAGGAGATCGAGACCACCCTGGCTAACACGGTGAAACCCCGTCTCTACTAAAAAATACAAAAAACTAGCCGGACGAGGTGGCGGGCGCCTGTAGTCCCAGCTACTCGGAGGCTGAGGCAGGAGAATGGCGTAAACCCGGAAGGCGGAGCTTGCAGTGAGCTGAGATCCGGCCACTGCACTCCAGCCTGAGCAACAGAGCGAGACTCCATCTCAAAAAAAAAAAAAAGATACCTTGCATCCATCTTATAACACACTCATTGCTACAGTCGTTGTTAATAGTGCAGTAAGATTTGTCAGTTTTTAAAAGGTGAGATTTTTGAGGCAAGAGATGTCATACCAAAAGCTAGAGAATTTAAAAAAGGTGAGGATAGGAATAAAAAGGTCTAACAGCATAACCCAAGATTTTGAATTAAAAAATTTTAATACTTTTGGCTGGGTGTGGTGGCTCACGCCTGTAATCCCAGCACTTTGGGAGGCCGAGACGGGCGGATCACGAGGTCAGGAGATTGAGACCATCCTGGCTAACATGGTGAAACCCCGTCTCTACTGAAAATACAAAAAATTAGCCAGGCGTGGTGGCGGGCGCCTGTAGTCCCAGCTACTTGGGAGGCTGAGGCAGGAGAATGGCGTGAACCTGGGAGGTGGAGCTTGCAGTGAGCCGAGTTCACGCCACTGCACTCCAGCCTGGGTGACAGAGCAAGACTCCGCTTCAAAAAAAAAAGTTTTTTTAATACTTTTTAGTCACTTTTTATATTTAGTCTAGGTAAAAAGCAACTTATTAACATCTCTGTATAGTTTTCATTTAGCCCTGGAAATTTATTCCTGACTTGAATCAATTGATTAAACCTCATCAGTCTACTTTAAAAAGAAAAAAACAGTAAGAAGAGATTATTAACAGGTGGCTGAGAGTAACTGAACATCTAACTCATATTGACATGACTAAAATAAAAGGTTGATACGCTGGAACAACTGGTAAGACAATCCAATTATACCCATGATTTCATAAAAGTTTACTTCCACAAGACAAACATTGCTATTCTCATTTTTAACCATTCTAAAAGATATAAAATAAATAGAGAAGAGAGCAACAAATAGCAACAAACCATATATTTTTTCTAATTTTTAGATATTGAATTAAAATATTTAAAATATTTATTGTAAACATTATAAATATTTTTAAAAGACTATTTAAACTGGATAGTCTGGAATTTTCCTTTCCAAGAAAGTGTAAAGTGCAGATTATAATACAAAAATACCACAAAGATTTTACCATTCAACACTAGAAGTAACTTAAAAGGCACACGTTATACATTCAAGAAGAAACAGGAAGAAGGGTCTAGCAGACGTGAATACCAAACAGTCTACAGGTAGCACCAGATGAGCACTGTTAAGTATTACAACAGTACAATGGCAATATATGGCTTCTACTATTAGCAATGCATATTTTGTATAACAAGCTATGGAATTTTTTAAATGGTTTCTCTGTTTTTGTTTTCAAATCATCTAGTACCTATTACAGAAGTATATTTTAGTAGAACCATTGTACCATGCAAAACAAATTATAAGACTCTATTAAATGCTTCCTTGAATGAAAGTGTTGGTGCTATAATAATCATTGGTTTCACTGACTGAATACATTTAAAAAGCGTTAATACAAAAGGAAGTTGCCACCTTCACATACACACACAAAACTTTTTGTTAACATTTAGCTTCTAACAAAACATTAATTAATGCACTGTTAAAGTACTACCTTTCTTAGATCTCAAAATGTGTTGCCAAAAGCAAACGTTACAAGAACAACAGTGACCAAGATATTTAATACAGTTAACACAAATTGAACTTCAATGTGATTTTTTAATATTTAAATATAATTTTGATTACTCAGAATTTTTCCCAAGGCAAATATAATTTGTCTACATAACAACAACCCAGAATATGCTGCTATGGAATGTTCCCAGAAATACATTTAACAGTTTATTATAAATGGTAAACAACTAATCACTCAACATTTATAATACTAAGCATATTCTTTAAACTTAACCCCATTCTATTTCCCTTCAGACACTTAACTATTCTATGTGCCTGGACAGCTCTGAGTTTTTAAAATGCAGACTGTGGTGTTTCCACTGACAGTTTAAATTTATTTTTAATTTCTGGTATTCAGAATATCTACCACAACAGCAGTTATGACGATTCAAGAGTTTGCTGATTTTGCTCTTGAAATGTTCTCCCCTCAAAGGGACGGCAGCATGTGAGACCCACCCCCAGGTCATCATATGCATGACCTCACCCCTTCTGGGTTGGTAACAGCTTACTTTCATAATTGCTTAGATCAACGATTCCCAATTTGTGCTTGCTACATACTCACATAACCAGCGGTGGGTCCCTAAAGCAGTGATGATTCTCAACTGGCTGAGAGCCTGCCAACGATCAAGAAGAGTCACAGAGCCAGAGACTGTGGGAACCACCAAACTGGTTTCCAATATTTGAGAGAAGAGTGTGCTGTTTCCCTTACCCACCCACGTCTCCTAAGGGCTACAGGGACTGCCAAAGAGAGACACACCTTCTTTTGAAAACAAACGTGTGCTCTCACATCACCCCACGCAAGAAACAGGGAGTCCCAGGTCCTTAGGGTTGCACAGATAGAAAGTTCACAAGTGGGGTTTCTTAGAAATAAATCAGTGATTGCCAAAGATTACATCTGAATCTTTTAAAGGATAGAGCTCTTCATTATCAAAAGATAAAAAATACCTGCATTTAAGTTACCCAGAGTTCTGAAGTCTTCATACTATGGCTAAGAAAACCAAAAAAGGATCCCAATAAAACAAGTAACCAAAGCGTTTGATAGAAAAATGTACAGTGATAAGCAGAGGAAAAACAAAGAGCCGCTGCCTGAGCCCATCATACCCGCTCCCTAAAGACTCATAAAGGAAAAGAACAGTAACCGGAGAGCAACCGCTCTGCCATCTCACCATGTCCCCTGTCTAAGCATGAAACTATCCTGCTTTAAATATTAGGCCCTCTGAATGAGTTAAAAATCTAACCCTTTTCAAGATAATCCTCAAATAAATTAGAAAAATCTCAATTTTATTCTGATATACTATTTCCAGAATTCTGATCTTTTAACCTCTAAAATGTGAGAATGGTAGGAGAGCTTGTTTTAAAACAAGGCTTTTTTTTTCAAGTTTTCATTAAAATAAATTGGAAAAATCTTTTTTATACATTTTAAGTTTATGTATATATAAACTCAAAAATGACAGTGAAAGACATCTGAACGCTCCTAAATGATGGCAGCAGAAACCCAAGCAATTTGGGTGCAACTAGAAGTGGCAAGAACTTAGAGGCCCTCTCCTTTCACGCTTCCCAACTTCAGCGAAGAGTCTACCACTGACCACCTGGCTAATCAGCTGAGTGAACGTCATCAGCAAACACCTTAAGGAAAGAGCAGCTAACCAAACATTGAAGTTAAAAATTTCAGGGGGAAAATAACTGTTCAACTTAAAATCTTGAGGTTCACTCTTCTCTCACAAATAGCAGGTCATATTCTTTAAACAATTTTTATTTTAAAGTGCTTAAACACAAAGGCCTCAAAAATGGCCTAGTAATACTATCAGTTAAGAATATCTGTTACAAAATTATAACCTATTTAAAATCTAACATTCAAGTTTAAAACAAATGGGTGAAATCCAGAATTAATGCTAGAGCTTCACCCTTAATCAGTACTCTTACATCCTGGAACTTCATGAGCCGCCTAGTATTGTATGATCCATAGGATTAAAGTGGGACACTCTAGATTAGAAATATCTAGCTGAAGTGCCTCTATTCTTAACGTTCTTACTTGTTCCATATTAAATTAGGCCAAAAATAAGCAGTAGTAAATATGGTCCTCTGAGGAAAGAATGGCCTCACATTGATTATATATTAATCTCGTTAAAAATAAATGGCTGAAGTACAGAAATTTCAAAATGTATTTAAGCAGGAAGAAGAGATGATATTACCAGGTCACTTTAAAAATAATGTAACCATATTCATTTTTAAAAAACCAAACCTACTCATTGCAAACTGAACATTCTCAAGTATTTTAGTCATGAATTCCTGAAATTTTTTACTAATGTGCATATAAATTTAAAACAGAGGAATTCACATACTCAAATTCATGAAACAAGAGAACCAATAACTACTCTCTTCTCTGTGAAAAATGTCTAATCAACGTGTTCATCAAAGAGAAGAATCTGATGGGCAATATTTCTTCCTTGACATCTTGATTCAAAGGTGAAAATTACTCAAAATGAAACTCGAGGTGACCATGAATTGAAATTTCTCAAGTAGAATAAATCTACTCTGCCATCAGCTGCAAAAAGGATTGTTCTAAATAATTCCACTTATCTAAGGGATAATGTACAACTGCCTGGAGGCAAAGCTTAGCTTTAGATAAAATGAGACCTTTGCCCTCAGTCTTTCAAACTAGCTCCACTCACATCATGGACTTCTCCACCTGGTGAATTTTCATTTTAAATCTTCAACTCATTTTTAGATTGTAGTACAAAACTCATCAGTAAATGTTTTCTTGGTATTTTCCATACTGGCTTTTTATATGCCAGACACATGGTGATTTTTTTTTTTCCCTGAACGTAATTTATAGAAATTCCCTGAATAACAAAAAGAAAACAATTTTGTTAAATTCACTTGACAGCTAAAAAGAATTCCAAAAAGAAAACAATGATTTTGCTGCTGTAAGTATATAAAGAATATTTTTACCATTCCATTCACTTCACTGGAATGTATATGGAAGACATCTGTACAGCAAATAAAGAAGTCAGCAGCCAGAGTTAAATAGAGCAAGTCAATGTGTACTGTCAAAGGAAGAGTTACGAATTTTTAAAGGCCCAGGATTAGCCACCCAAGGATTCAGTTAAGTACAGTACAAAGCTAACAACTCACAATTTACAAGTAGGTTATAAAAACTCTATAGTATCACATTAGTTAAAGACCTATGAATCTTCCAGTTGTAAACTGATAAATTCCTGAATGCATTTCTTATACTGCATTTCAGTATGGTTATTAGTAGAATATTGACCTGGCTGTCCATAAAGTCCTTCTGATTCCCGCATCTCTTCATTCATTCTTGCTAAACGTAACCTAAAAATAAAT
The DNA here is from genome assembly GCF_009764315.1 of Trachypithecus francoisi. Classification (NCBI taxonomy): domain Eukaryota; kingdom Metazoa; phylum Chordata; class Mammalia; order Primates; family Cercopithecidae; genus Trachypithecus; species Trachypithecus francoisi. The sequence goes on from NW_022681453.1 coordinate 193,923,108, forward strand.
AAAATAGTGTTTTAGATGACATTATACAATGTCATAAATAAAGTCTATAAACAGGTAATACATGTACTAATGTAAATGACTTTTATTTGCCATTAAAATAATCTGGCTTTTAGTTTATCAAACCCAGCAATCTGAGGTACAAAGATAACTATCTCACCTTCATACAATTCTCATGAGAAAGGACAACAAAACTTTTCCAACCACTGCATTTTAGTTCTACTTCAGCAGCATCCCTGCAGCACCTCTAGTGGCTTGCTCCCTCCAGATGCCTGAGAATTCCTGGCTCTTACAGCAACCTGTCAAATTTTAACTGCCAGCTGTTGAAATTATTGCTTCTACAGTGCAGAAGTGAGACTCTGTCATAAGTTCACTCTGGTTCGCCCTGAAGTGAGGTCGTTCCAGACATCTAAACAGCATGTGTCGCCTCTAAATACTGGGAATATATTTTGATATACAAACATTATAATAAATGACTGGGTTATCAAGAATTTCCCAACATTACCATATTGCTTATATATTCTTTTTAGGTTATTCATCTTGGCAGCAGATGACACGCAGCACCAGGTTCAGAAGCTAAGTATTGCCTTTAAGCAACATTTTAAAATAGACAAATACTGTGTTTGGTACCCCTCTCCTACTCTACCTCTCGTCTGTCCCTCTGGGCCACCGAATCTCCACTGCCTTCTCAGACCTCCATCACCCTCTTCTGAAATGTTCTCTCTGGCAACTGCAGCGTGTGACATGGAATTTTCCTGTCTTCAAAGTTCCACAATTCCCTTCATCTCCTCACTTGACCACTCTGTGTATTAACAACAGTTCCACAAATCTTCCTTTGGCATTTGGGTTTTTACAGAGGATGCTTACTTACAAAAATTCTTAAGTGAAACTGAAGCACTCACACCAAGTAAAACAAGAAAATTTAGACGATCTGAGAACAGATTATTTTTAAGGGAAGGGTCCATTGCTATACAGGTATTGCCTTGGAAGCTGCCTGCAGAGCTTCTTTATATCATTCCTATCTTTTCTTGAATAACTTATCTTTCTTCTACTGTCAATCTGTAATGATTTAAGAGTTCTACATTTTCCTGCAATAGCCTCCATAATAACAGTAACCCCTCCTTGGGGGAAAGGATCTGAGAAAGTATGTTTTGCCGTTTTGATGTTTTATTTGGCAGAAGAGTGACATATGAGAGGTCAAGAATTCTCAGCAGGAGCTCAGGAGTTTGAATGGACCTATTTCTTCTCCAGTGATGGGGGATAAGCAATTATGGGCTTCATTTAGCCCAGGATAAAATAAGTAAGTGACAATACAAAATATGCTTGAGATTTCCTACATAATAAGGTATATAGGTGGCAATTAATTTTCTGAATTCCATGTGTAATAAACTACTTTGATCTGATATGTAAATCAAATTAAGACCTCAAAATTATTTAAAAGATCACATTAAATTTTATTCAAACATTCAAAAGCATGCATTTTAATCTTAAAATTAATCAAGTATTCAGGTAAATAATTTTTTTTTTCTCGTTCATCCTCCCAAGTAGCTATGACTACAAGCATGTGCCACCACACCTGGCTAATTTTTAATTTTTTGTAGAGACAGGGTCTCGCTGGGTTGCCCAGGCTTTTCTCCGGTTTCTGGGCTTAAGCAGCCCTCCCACCTCAATCTCCTGAGCAGCTTGGATTGGGGCGGCAGCACCTGGTTTTATGTGGACAATTCTTTTTAAAAACAAGTACAAATTCCTACCACTGCCCAGAGGTAATGGAACTTCTCAAATTACTAACATCAATGCAACTGTCTTGCCTACAGAATTGTAGAATCCTCTAATTCTCAAGGTAGTAGAATAATTACCTGTTACTCTAACAATCCCAGCCTCTGCCCTCATACTATACAAAAAGATAAAGAAACCATTTCAGCCGGGCGCGGTGGCTCACGCCTGTAATCCCGGCACTTTGGGAGGCCGAAGTGGACGGATCACCTGAGGTCAGGAGTTCAAGACCAGCCTGGCCAACATGGAGAAACCTCATCTATTAAAAATACAAAATTAGCCAGGCATGGTGGCGCATGCCTGTAATCCCAGCTACTCAGGAGGCTGAGGCGGGAGAATCGCTAGAACCCGGGAGGCAGAGGTTGCTGAGCTAAGATCGTGCCGCTGCATTCCAGCCTGGGCGACAAGAGCAACACTCTGTCTCAAAAAAAAAAAAAAAAGAAACTGTTTTAAAGTCACTGGTTTTCTGTTTCTGTATCAGGCAGTATAGCACAAATGGCTAAGAACATGGGTTTTAGGGACACAATTCTTGGTTTCCAATCCCAACTCCACCACGTACTAACATCTCAAATGATCTATGGCTTGGCTTCTTTTTCTATAAAATGAAGACAATATTAACAATATCTTCCTCATAGAGTTGCTGCAAGAACCAAATAAGTTCATGCATTTAAAGTGTTTAATACGTTTAACGTGCTTAGAGAAGTACATGGCACGAAGTAAATACCAGCCAACTTCGAAGTTCACACAATGCACAACGCTATGTTAGCATTCTGTGGAAGTGCAGTTGGCTGTCTTTCTCTGTGGGTTCAACCAATCACCAATGCAAAATAATCAGGGGAAAAAAGGCAATAAAAAAATAACCATACAACAATTTAAAAATACAAATAATCGGCCAAGTGTGGTGGCTCACACCTGTAATCCCGGCACTTTGGGAGGCCGAGGTGGGTGGATCACCTGAGGTCAGGAGTTCAAGACCAGCCTGGCCAGCATGCTGAAACCCGTCTCTACTAAAAATATTAAAAAATTAGCTGGGCATGGTAGTGGGTGCCTGTAATCCCAGCTACTAAGGAGGCTGAGACAGGAGAATTGCTTGAACCCAGGAGATGGGAGGTTGCAGTGAGCCAACATGGTCCCACTGCAGTCCAGCCTGGGTGACAGAGTGAGACTCCGTCTCAAAAATAAAAATAAAAATACAAAATAATCACTAGGCACAGTGGCTCACCCCTGTAATCCCAGCACTTTGGGAGGCCGAGGTGGGCGGATCACTTGAGGTCAGGCGTTTAAGACCAGCCTGGCCAACATGGTGAAACCCCGTCTCTACTAAAAATACAAGAATTAGTAGGTTGTGGTGGATCACGCCTGTAATCCCAGCTACTAGGGAGGCTGAGGCAGGAGAATCTCTTAAACCTGGGAGGTAGAGGTTGCAGTGAGCCAGTGCAATCCACTCTAGGCAACAGAGCGAGAGTCGGTCTCAAAAAAATAAATAAATAAGTAAATACAAATACAAAACACTATAGTATAAAAACTACATAGCGGCCGGGCGCGGTGGCTCAAGCCTGTAATCCCAGCACTTTGGAGGCCGAGACGGGCGGATCACGAGGTCAGGAGATCGAGACCATCCTGGCTAACATGGTGAAACCCCGTCTCTACTAAAAATATAAAAAAATTAGCTGGGCATGGTAGTGGGTGCCTGTAATCCCAGCTACTAAGGAGGCTGAGACAGGAGAATTGCTTGAACCCAGGAGATGGGAGGTTGCAGTGAGCCAACATGGTCCCACTGCAGTCCAGCCTGGGTGACAGAGTGAGACTCCGTCTCAAAAATAAAAATAAAAATACAAAATAATCACTAGGCACAGTGGCTCACCCCTGTAATCCCAGCACTTTGGGAGGCCGAGGTGGGCGGATCACTTGAGGTCAGGCGTTTAAGACCAGCCTGGCCAACATGGTGAAACCCCGTCTCTACTAAAAATACAAGAATTAGTAGGTTGTGGTGGATCACGCCTGTAATCCCAGCTACTAGGGAGGCTGAGGCAGGAGAATCTCTTAAACCTGGGAGGTAGAGGTTGCAGTGAGCCAGTGCAATCCACTCTAGGCAACAGAGCGAGAGTCGGTCTCAAAAAAATAAATAAATAAGTAAATACAAATACAAAACACTATAGTATAAAAACTACATAGCATTTCCATTGTATGAGGTGTAATAAGTAGAGATGATTTAAAGTATATGGGGGGAGGTACGTAAGTTACGTGTAAATACATACCATTTTATATAAGGGACATGAGCATATGTGGATGTTGGTATCCACAGGGTCTTGGAACCAATTCACTGTGGATAACCGAGGGACAACTGCAATTCACTGTATGGAAATAGTCAAGTAAAAGGGAAGTACTTACAAGGTTACTATATCAGCATTGGCTGCTTCCACAGCTATACTCAAAGGGTCTTTCCCTTCTTCATCGGTGGCATGTTGATTGGCACCTCGTTTTAGGAATAAACATACCTGCCTGTTTAAGAAAACAGCATTTTTGAGATATTGTCAGTAAGAAAAAAAAATCAGTATTCACCTTAAAAAAGTACTACTTAACTTAAAGAAATAACATTTTCATTAGGAAATTCTTCTTTCATTCTACAACTATTAATTGAACACTAACTCTACTAATAAAAGCTTATCAAGATCAACATTTTATAAGTCTCAAGGTATTTTTGCATACATTATCTTATTTAATCTGGTGCTATAAAGACAGCATGGTGGATATATAAGGTGTGGTCCCTACCCTCAAAGAGTATCATAAAAAGGCCGGGCCACAGTGGCTCACGCCTGTAATCCCAGCACTTTGGGAGGCCCGAGGTGGGTGGATCACGAGCTCAGGAGATCGAGACTATCCTGGCTAATACCGTGAAACCCTGTCTCTACTAAAACTACAAAAAAAAAATTAGCCTGGCGTGGTGGCGGGTGCCTGTAGTTCCAGCTACGCAGGAGGCTGAGGCAGGAGAATGGCGTGAACCTGGGAAGCAGAGCTTGCAGTGAACCGAGATCACACCACTGCACTCCAGCCTGGGCGAGAGCGAGACACTGTCTTCCAAAAAAAGAATATCATAAAAAGATGCGCACAGGTATCTATAAACCTAAATGAAAAAAGATCACTCAAGGTCATTATTTGAAAATGAAGAAAGCCAAGGCAATGTAAACTTCACAATAATGATAATACAACAGCAAAGAATGGGAAGTAATCTTGCTGTACTCGCAAATATTAATTACTTGAATAAACTGATAAAAATTTAAAAATATGAAAGAATGACTAAATGGAGTCTATGAAATAAAATGGAAAGAATTTTGATAGTTTAAGAAGAAAATAATGGCTGGGCAAGGTAAGCACCTGTAATCTCAGCTACTCAGAAGGCAGAGGTATGGGGTATCACTTGAGGTCAGAAGTTCAAGACCAGCCTGAGCAACATAGCAACACCCTGTCTCTAAAAAAAATTTAAAAATTAGCCAGGAGTGGCAGGGAGTGCCTGTAGTCCCAGCCATTGGGGAGCTGAGCTGAGGCAGGAGACCCTGAGCCCCAGAATTCAAGGCTGTGGTGAGCTGTGAATGTGCCTATGAACAGTCACCACACTCCAACCTGAGCAACACAGTGAGACTCCCATCTCTTAAAAAAAAGAAGAAAATACAAAGGATGAGTTAAGTACTACCTTAAATACTACCTTTTTCAAGTGTAGAAAGTTTTATTGATGAAGTTGTCAGACTGAATCTCCTTGCTCCTTGCTGATAGAAGAAAACAAGCCATGATAAAAATGCCCAGACATGGCCGGGCACGGTGGCTCATGCTTGTAATCCCAGCACTAAGGGAGGCTGAGGCGGGCGGAACACCTGAGGTCAGGAGTTCAAGACCAGCCTGGCCAACATGATGAAACCTCATCTCTACTAAAAATACAAACAATTAGCCAGGTGTCGCAGCACACACCTGTAGTCCCAGCTACTCAGGGGGCTGGGGCAGGAGAACAGCATGAACTCAGGAGGCGGAGGTTACAGTGAGCTGAGATCAGGCCCCTGCACTCCAGCCTGGGTGACAGAGCAAGACGTTATCTCAAAATAAACAAATAAATTAATTAATTAACAAAAATAGCCAGACACAGGGCTCACGCCTATAATACAAGCTACTAGGGGACGATCGCTTGAGCCCAGGAGTTCAAGGCTATAGTGAGCTATGATCACACCACTGCACTCCTGCCTGGGCAACAGGGTGAGAACCTGTCTCTAAATAAATGAAGATGCTATTTTAAAAACATTTTAAAATAAGAGCTTCTTGCTTATCTGCCATGTAATAATCGGATACCCTGAGATGTCTTATTAAGAAACAAGCGTTTAAGACACAAATTTTTCATATAAAGCCAACATTTTCTTTCATTATCTGAAAACCAATAGTAGCTTTTTCAGAATGAGATTTTTTTAACTTTCAAATTCCATCATGACAAAATAAGTCATGGAACACATCTCTTTACAAACACTACCTAAAAACTTTAACCTGAGAAAAACGAAAATATTAATTCAAAATAATTTTTCAAATAAAGTCTCCTTAAATATTAAAGCACTGCAGTTACCCTGTGTGCCCTAAGACGGTGGCATGGTGCAACGGTCCCCGCCCTTGGACATCTCTTTGGTTGACATTAGCACCATTCTGTAGGAGGAACTCACATGTCACCAAAGAGCCCTTAAAGGAAAAAAGAGGATAACTATATACAAAAGCAAATAACAAGAAACAGTAATACATTTCTTTTTAAAAACAGTTTTCTTTACTCAAATAGTATTTCCATTTCATTCTCTCCAAAAGAAAAAATATCCCTCAGCCAAAGCAGAGAAATTATAAATTACATAATTTTCTTCCCAAGAACTAATTCTAAGAGATTCATTTGCAGTTTGTGAACTAGCAAAACACACTAGATACTTTTATTATCAGAATTCTCTTCCACTGTAAAAAAACTGTTGAAACAATCGAAGTGATGCTCAGAAACCACTACTATTAATAGCACAGAGGTTCCTTCTATTTTCCAACCCATCTCTTGAAGCAAAGATAATACTAAAGCCAGTTCAGAACGTATTACGATTTTTTTTATATTTGATTGCTATTGAAAATGTCATTGTATAAACGCATACCCCTAATACAGCCTGAATAAGTGGTGTTGCTTTGTTTTCCTCGGAATTGGCCCAATTCACATCTGCGCCATGAGCCAAAGCCTCAGCCATTTTAGGAAGGTTTTTTTCGTATGACGCCCTATAAAGCTGAAGGCCTGGATTAAGATGTTTCGAGTCCAGAAACACAGAAGAATCTTGCCTTTCTCCTTCTGAAAAGCAAACACAAATACATCAACAGAAATGAGCTCCTGGCAGAAAAAGAAAAAAATATTTAATAGGTATAGTTCCAGTTTTACAAGATAAAAAGAGTTCTGTGGATGAATGGCAGTAATGGTAGCACACTAATGTGAATACACTTAATGCCACTAAACCGTACACTTAAAAATGGTTAAGATGGGCCGGGCACAGTGGCTCACGCCTGTAATCCCAGCACTTGGGAGGCTGAGGCGGGTGGATCACTTGAGGTCAGGAGTTCAAAATTAGCCTGGACAACATGGTGAAACCTCTTCTTTACTAAAAATACAGAAATTAGCCAGGCATGGTAGCGGGGACCTGTAATCCCATCTACCTGGGAGACTGAGGCAGGAGAATCACTTGAACCTGGGAAGCGGAGGTTGCAGTGAGCTGAGATTGCACCACTGCACTTCAGCCTGGGTAACAGAGCGAGACTCAGTCTCAAAAAAAAAAAGGTTAAGATAAATTTTATGTGCATTTTATCACAATTTTTAAAAAATAAAGCTATGATATAAGAAACCATTAATCTATCATAATGAGCTTATGGGAGATTTTCACATAGATATTCGCCAACATTCCACCTTCTTCTCCTATGAAGACAATCACTGCTATGTCAGGCCTTTCTGTTCTTGCCAGTATCCAAGGGACAGGCTAATTACTCTGTACTAGATTAAAATTGAGTATATTCCTAAATGTCGGGACTTAAGCAGCAGCAAGAATCCATAAAAACTTTTACTACTAGACCAAACCTCCCTTCATTCCTAGGATGGTCTAATACCATCCCAATTTGCACTACAAGCACTTCAAATAATTTGAAGAGTGCTGACTCCCCTGAGTATTCTGCAGGACCAAAATCACTGAAATCATGGAGGAGAGAACAAAGGCGTACAGCACAAATCAAAAGAGAAATCTAATGGGGAGGGAGTTGCTGATCTCGTTCTCCTGATAGGATAGCCACAAGGAAAGATAAAGGATAATAAGACACACAGTTCATGTGGATTAAAAATTATCCATGGCAATTGGTAAGGCACTTTTAGCACATACCACGAGGCTTGGAAGAATGTACAATTATGGGTCAGGTGTGCTGGCTGATGCCTATAATCCCAGCACTTTGGGAGGCTGAGACAGGTGGATCACTTGAGGTCAGGAGTTCAAGACCAGTCTGGCCACCATGGTGAAACCCCATCTCTACTAAAAATACAAAAATTGGCTGGGCATGGTGGCACACGCCTGTAACCCAGCTACTTGGGAGGCTAAGTGGGAGAACTGCGTGAACCCAGAAGGTGGAGGTTGCAGTGAGCCAAGATTGTGCCACTGCACTCCAGCCTGGACAACAGAGTGAGACTCAAAATAAAAAATAAAATGTAGGCCAGGCGTGGTGGCTCACGCCTGTAATCCCAGCACTTTGGGAGGCCGAGGTGGGTGGATCACGAAGTCAGGAGATCGAGACCATCCTGGCTAACACAGTGAAACCCCGTCTCTACTAAAAATACAAAAAAAAAAAAATTAGCTAGGCATGGTGGTGGGCATCTGTAGTCCCAGCTACTCGGGAGGCTGAAGCAGGCAAATGGCGTGAATCTGGGAGGCAGAGCTTGCAGTGAGCAGAGATCACACCACTGCACTCCATCCTGGGTGACAGAGTGAGACTCCATCTCAAAAATAAATAAATAAATAAAAATTTTAAAAATGTATAAACAATATATAACTAGAACAGAATTTCCAAATATGAAGAAATCGCTGCTTTCTCATTTAAGAGTATTACTCCTCCCCTAGTTACCTTCTAAAAGACTAACCACTTCCTTTAAAATATTTCATCAAGAGTAGGGCCGGGTGCTCAAATCCCAGCACTTTGAGGGGCTAAGGCGGGTGGATCACAAGGTCAGGAGTTTGAGACCAGCCTGGCCAACATGGTGAAACCCCCTCCCTACTAAAAACACAAAAATTAGCTGGTTGTGGTGGTGGGTTCCTGTAATCCCAGCTACTCAGGAGGCTGAGGCAGGAGAATCACTTGAAACTGGAAGGCGGAGGTTACAGTGAGCCAAGATCCCAACACTGCACTCTAGTCTGGGCAGTAAAACTCCATCTCAAAAAAAAAAAAATATATATATATATATATAATCAAGAGTAGACATTTACCACATGCATTTTTCAGCAAACAAAACCAATTAATATTGAGTTTCATCAGAACTCACCAGGTTCATATAAACTATTGGCTGACACTGTGGAGGGTAAAGATTCTCTTCCATCATCAGAGCTCTGCTGAATTCCACTGTCATTACTTTTGACTGTTTTAAAGAAAAATTAACTAATGATTAAAGTTCATGCCATTTAGAAAACAATCTCCCACAAACAAGGTTTTAAAATGAGCTCTTACACATCAACATGAACTCAGGCACCACGAGTAGAATGTGTTTAATATAATTTTAACCCTTTTCAACACTTAGCTTATCAAGATATAAATCAATCACAAAACCTGAAAATAAACTTATTTTCAGAGTTGTAACACATCTCATTACTCCATAATATGTCAGGGGTAGTAAAGAGCTGAATTTAAGATATGAACGGTAAGAATGTGTAATTCTCAGACAATGGGTAACATCTACAGAGATGGCCACACCGCACAATGACCACTGGCACAGACTTGGAATGCTCCCCAAGAGTAGTACTTACTACTACGCAGTTTTGAAGAAGTATCAAAGTAGGAGAAGAGTGAATCTAGCTCATCAGGACAAAACAGAGACTCCCGCCTGGCCTCGTCGCTATTTACAGCAATCACTGGGGACATGCAAGTTAGCAAAGCACAAAGCAGGCCGTAAGAAGGGAAAAGGGCAGGAAAAAACGTTACTGGGAAAAAATTTAGGAGGAAAAATAGGAAGGAAATCAGGTAGTTAATCAGATACTTAGGGCTTTTGGAATGTCAGGTTTACAATTCCCATCTCCCCTTGCATTTTAAGCAGTTTTATTCTTTAGAATATACATATTACCTAGCAAGGTGAAATATTATGGCGTTGTTTAAAGTTAACTATTTTAAAGACATAGAAATTCAGTTTTTCTTAGAATATGTAGAAGGGAACAGGTTTTTAACATTAAAAAATACAACAATGGCTATTAGTTCAGGGATTATAAAAGTGATCTGAGCTTAAGAAAACAGCTATAGACACAGTAAGAAAGTTTGCAATACCTGAACTTTGGGCAGATGCTCTGACTTGGTCCCCTGGCCCAAATTTAGAAATGCTCAGCCTCTTTTCTTCAGAACTTTTAGAGACAAACTTTTTTTGCTGCTCAGGAGGTGACAATGATATAGAATATTTATCCACAAATTTCCTCTCCACATATTTTGCTCTGATATATGCCTCCTTTTCCTGTCTGATATACATAAAAAGTCACGATATTTTGCTTAATCTCTTAGTATGGCTAATACCAAACAAGCCATTATATATTGAATATATTCAAACAAAGTCACTGAATGTAATACTGGTTAAAACTGAATCTGTGACATTATACATATATATAATATGTTTTCCTTCCAAATACCTAATGAACTATGATTTCATACTCAAGTGAAATATAAACAATAACCTAACTGAAAAATCACAAATATTAATATGGTACTCTTCCTTTCTCTTAATTTCTGTGCTATTCATTTCTATACTCCCCTCATGCTTTTTGCAGAGTAGAAAACATCACCAGAAAAAAAAAATTAAACATTTATAGAAAGTAACTTTATTTTCATTTTTACTCAAAGAAATAATTTCACATACTGAACTAGCACTACTGATGGCCATAATTTTTCATAAGACCACTTTAAAACAACATATAGCATTATTAATTTAAGAAGAAATAAAATAAACTTCTAATTTATGATACCATCATAAAATGCCATATCTGTTTTATACTTTTTACTTATATCCTCTTAAAAAGTTTAGGTCTTTGGTTAAAATAGAAGGCTATTTCAAGGTCTGAAATAACTCAGTCTTGTTTTAGTAAATAATTAAGATTCTGATTTAAATGATACCGGTTTAGACAGCAATAACTTTTAAATACAATTGGCCATACATAAAGACTTAGAATGCAATCAGTATCAACAACAAAAATCATGTGCTTTGCAGGTACCAACTCTTAGCCACTGCATTCAATGAGCCCTCCTTATACAGAATTGGAAGAATAATTTCAAACACAGCAATCAAGTACTCTCCCCTTCCGGAGGCACACTTAGCATCTTTAGTTCTTCGATACTGTAATGCCATGCATAAACTATGTGATTAATAAATCTTTGCTAAATTAAGTATGAATAATGTAAAATTATCCACTGTAGATGAACAGAAACTTGATCCTTAGAGACAGTAATGAACAGATTACTCCTTTTGCAATGCTGCTGCCGTGGACAGAACTTTGGTCTGCTTTAACTGACTGTTAAGGGTTTCTACACTCCTATGTAGAGCCCTAATTTTTTTTTTTTTTTTTTTTTTTTGAGATGGAGTGTTGCTCTATCGCCCAGGCTGGAGTGCAGCGGCATGATCTTGGCTCACTGCAAGCTCCGCCTCCCGGCTTCACGCCATTCTCCTGCCTCAGCCTCCTGAATAGCTGGGACTACAGGCGCCCGCCACCTCGCCCGGCTAATTTTTTGCATTTGTAGTAGAGACGGGGTTTCACGGTGTTAGCCAGGATGGTCTCGATCTCCTGACCTCATGATCCGCCCGCCTCGGCCTCCCAAAGTGCTGGGATTACAGGCGTGAGCCAGCGCGCCCGGCCTTGTAGAGCCCTAATTTTTAAGCTCTCTCTACCCTACAGACTATCATTGGTTATCTGTTCAATACAATATAATTATCTAATTAACATACCGAAGAAAGAGATAGCCAACATTTGAACAGAAGTGGCAATGACTGCTTTTAAACACTTTGTCTCAATGTTATAAATCAATCACTACAGTGAAATAAAAATCATAGCTATATTCCTAATTAGGGGGAAACAGACAAGTGAAATAGTACCTTTGTCCTGGTTGTGGCTTCTTTATTCCCATTTTTTCCACATTAGCTTCATAAACTCGATTTATAACATCATTCCCCAACTCACACATAAGCTGTTTGGCAAAAAAAATAGAAAAATAAGCTATACATTAAAGACCTTAAAATAAGCTAAAATTTAAAAGTCCTTTAAGCAAGTACAGGTAACTAATTCCCTTGCATATTCCACAGTTGCTTATTCTACCAAGAAGTTTTATATTAAAACAAAATGAAACAAGAACTGAGAGTAATATTATCACTTTGCTGTTCTTCACCAAACTACCTCCCCTAGAAGATTATCAACCCCACCAGAGTCATTCCATCTCTCTACATGCCTATCTATGTATCTATCTAGCCACATATCACAGCTATTGTATCTATCTCTATGTCCACAGTAAGGCAAGAAGTATGACAACAAAGCATTATCTATACAGTAAGTACTAGCCAGTCTTAGGACGGTAAGTTAAAAATTAAGTATCTATTCTTTTCAGTTTTCACGTCTAGTTCCTAGAAATATGCAAATCTATCAAATTTATAACTTTCTGGTAATTATTTTTGAACTTTTACCTCTTTTTGGGTTGGGTTCTGTCTTCAGATAACAAACAATTCCTAGTCATATGTTCCAAATTCTTCTAGATTTTCCTTTCCATCTGCTACTCACCTCTTTAATTCTGTTCAAGCTCTCCTTGCCTCGCTAGTAAATTATATCTGTACCGTCTTGGCTAATCTTATTGCTTCTAGTTATGCCCAATTCCAGGCTTGACCACAAAAACAAACATTTTTACCAACAGCAGATCACCCAAACCATTTCCCTGAAAAATCATATGTAGGTAAAAGGGACACTAACAGACATTAAGATGACATTACCACTATCTAGAGAATAGAGGTTAAAGTATTGGGACAGGTGAGATGTGGGAGTGGGCAAGGCCTGGGATGAGATAACAAGAGGATTAAAATGCCCTCTGGACCCAACAACAGGAGTAAAGTCTGGGAAGAGTACTCTCACAGGCAAGAGAATGGTTTCCCTTTTTCTCCTATTTTTATTTTATTTTATTTTATTTTAATTTTTTTGAGACAGAGTCTCATTCCATCACCCAGGCTGGAGTGCAGTGGCGTGATCTTGGCCCACTGCAACCTCCACGTCCTGGGTTCGAGTGATTTTTCTGCCTCAACCTCCCGAGTAGCTGGGATTACAGATGGCCATCACCACACCCAACTAGTTTTTGTATTTGTAGTAGAGACAAGGTTTTGCTATGTTGGCCAGGCTGGTCTCAAACTCCTGACCTCAAGGATGATCTGCCCACCTCGACCTCTCAAAGTGCTAGCATCACAGGCATGAGCTACCACACCAGCCTCTCTCCTTTTCCTTAACCATGAGCCCTTTTGAGGTCCCATTACTTCTATGACATCCCTCTTCTGTCATTTCCATTTATTCCTTTTTTTATGTGAAAATATGAAAATTTTTAAAGCAAAATTTTTTGTTGTTGTTTTACCTTTAAAAGTTCCGGCTCCCAGGTGTCCAAGGTTAAAGATCGTACTTTTGAAAAATGAACCCCAAGACTCCTAAATGGAAAAAAGACGAGCGCATCACTATCAAGTCTCCGTTTGCATATTTGTGCAAATTCTGTTCTAATGTGACACAGGCTCTAACAAAGCCCTCAACACACACAGATAGGGACATATCTTCTGTTTAGTAATGAATGATGAACCAAAGTCCTCAAAAGCTTTTACAAACCAGGATTTTAACCACTTCTTAAAAGGTACAAAGATACAAACTGGTGATTAAATTAGGGCAGTGGAAAAGGGCAGCTAACAAATGAAACATGACCATTTCAATCTGTGTTTATCCAAAAGAAGACATTCTAATCCTGGGCAGGCCTACCCACCGGTGAATTCCGGAGCACTCGATACACAAGGTGATGCCCAGGTTGATGCTGGCCCACCGTGGATCTGCCAGGCCACAGTCACAACAGCTGGCATTGCCAGGGATACACTGGACCCGCTGAAGCGCACTTTCTCCTTTCAATAATTTCTCTTTTGACTCACTTCCAGAATCTAGGCTTCCTGTGGATGGAGATGATTTCTTATCCAGCTTCTAAAAGAATTAAGAATTACTTGTTTTTTTAAAAAAAAAGACTGAAATACTTTGTTGCACGCTACATGCTCCAAACTAAAGCTTCCAATCAATAAATTAAAGGCCTGTTACAGGCATAAGCCAGGCAATATTCTAGCTAGAAATTCAAGGATAAAAAGATGTAGGTTCTTCCATCAGTGAACTTTTATTCTAGTGGGGAGAAACGTAAACATTTAAAATTATATATAATAAATGACACAATGAACATATGTACAGAAAATGAAGACAGAGAGAAAGGGGAACACTAGTTTAACATGGAGGGTGGAGACAAAGGTAACAGGTAAGGGATTATTAAAACTCAAGAATGAAATAAATTATTGTTTTATACCACGCTTTTCCAAGGTGTTCAATAAACTTTAAGCTAGTCATTTTTTTTTTCAGACTTTTCAGGGATAAAGCAAGTTATTTTAATGACTGCAGTGAGTAACTAGGAAAGGTATGAGCTTATATAAATCCTAAAGAAGAGACCAACTACATAATTATAACTACTGAGTGAATCAAATACAGAGCATATAATGTTTACAACTTCAAGGGATAGTAGGTAAAACGGAAAAAAGTAAAAGATAGCTGACTGACAAAAAGTTAATTTTTTGGCTGACAGCGGTGTCTCACATCTCTAATCCAAGCACTTTAGGAAGCTGCAGTGTGAGGATCACTTGGGCCCAGGTGTTCAAGATCAGCCTGGGCAACAGAGCAAGAGCCTCTCTCTAAAAAATAATAAAAAATACTATGTCTGGACACAGTGACTCACGTGTGTAATCCCAACACTTTGGGAGGCTGAGGCGGGTGGATCACTTTAGGCCAGGAGTTCAAGACCAGCCTGGCCAACACAGTGAAACCCTGTCTCTACTACAAATACAAAAAAATTAGCTGGGCATGGTGGTACATGCCTGTGATCCCAGCTACTCAGGAGGCTGAGGCATGAGAATCACTTAAACCCAGGAAGCGGAGGTTGTAGTAAGCCAAGATCATGCTGACAGAGTGAGACTCCAACCTGGGTGACAGAGTGAGACTCCGTCATACAAGTGTAAATACACACATACATACATATCATACAAACATACAAATTAGCTAGGCATGGTGGTGCACACCTGTGGGTCACAGCTACTCAGAAGGCTGAGGCATGAGAATTGCTTAAACCCGGGAAAGGGCTGTTGCAGTGAGCCATGCCACTGCACTCCAGCCTGGGTGACAGAATGAGACTCCATCATATGTACGTAAATACATACATACATACAAATTAGCTAGGCTTGGAGGTGCACACCTGTGGTCTCAGCTACTTAGGAGGCTGAGGCATGAGAATCACTTAAACCCAGGAGGCAGAGGTTGCAGTGAGCCAAGATAATGACACTGCACTCCAGCCTGGGTGACAGAGACTCCATCATATGTATGTACATACACACATACATACATACATATGAGCTAGACATAGCAGTACACACCTCTGGTCCCTCAGGAGGCTGAGGTGGGAGGATTGCCTGAGCCCAGGAGGTCAAGGTTTCAGTGAACTATGATCACACCACTGCATTCCAGCCTGGGAAACAGGGCAAGACTCTGTCTCCCCACCGTCCCACTACATGGCCATAACGACCAAATACAAAGACGTGGTACTTAGATCCTAAACAAGGACAGATACGGTCTATAAAACGTCTTCTGGTTTAAAAAAACTTCAGGTCGGGCACAGTACCTCATGCCTGTAATCTCAGCACTTTGGGAAGCTGAAGTGGGCGGACCACAAGGTCAGGAGTTCGAGAGCAGCCTGGCCAATATGGTCAAACCCTGTCTCTACTAAAAATACAAAAAAAAAATTAGCCAGGCATGGTGGCACATGCCTGTAGTCCTAGTTACTTGGGAGGTTGAGGCAGGAGAATAGCTTGTACCTGGGAGGCAGAGGTTACAGTGAGCAGAAGTCACACCACTGCACTCCAGCCTGGGCAACAGATCGAGAGTCTGTCTCAAAAAAAAAAAAAAAAAAAAAATGAATAAATAAAAAAAATTCAACCTTAACAAGCCAGTATATTAGTAAAGAATCAATAAAAATGCAATTTGGCTCTTGTCTTGCCCTTCCTGAAAACTCTATTCAACAGCCATTAGATAGGACCACGCAAGGTAAGAGTGTGTACACAGTATTCTAGAGAGGATCGAGCTGGATGAAAAACACAATAACACAGAAGCATAACCATGCGCAGGCTGTCAGATCCCAAGAAGGGTAAGGAGCATGTCTGCACAGGGAGGTGGCTCAGCAAGGGAAGCTGAAGCCTGAGTAAGGAAAGGAAGGCAGCGAAGCAGGAGCGCCACCTAGTGTGAGGTGTCAGAGTCTGACGGAGCAAGAGGGCACCCCACGCAGAGCTGGGAGAAGATCGGTTACACACGGGGGGGGGGGGGGGGGGGGGGGGATCATACATATAAGTAAACATGTTAAAGACAAATGGGAGCCAGATTTCTCAACACAGAGAAAGGAATTATTGATATGGAAAAGGAGAAAACCAGAACGAATCCTACCAAACCTGGAGATACCAACAGGCACACTAATGGTTTTCAACGTAAATAAATGTATTTTTAAAAGATGTAAATACGTATATGTGTATACACACTCAAAAACTTATTTTGGTTTCTAAACACCATTCTCTGCCAAAAGTTCATTTCAAAGCACCTCCTCAACAAAATACTTATTACCTACAAAGTTTAAAAGATTAATCCTACAGTAGAGAAACCCACCAGGACACTCCCTGAATCAAATGATCAAAGTTAACATCACCAGTGGGAACAAATCAAAATCATGTGACCCCTGAGAGGATAAAGTGAAAAGAACACAATATCATTTATGTAACATTCCTGCCAAATTGAGGGACATTCTACAAAACAACTAGTCTTTAATTTTCGAAACTATCAAGATTAAGAAGGTCAAGGTAAGAATGAGGAACTACTCCTAACTGAAAGAGATTAAAGAGATGTAACAACTAAATGCTATCTATACTTGTAAACTAGATCTTTTTGCCATGAAGAACATCATTAGGACGATGATAAAACTTGAATGATGTTTGGAAATTAAATAGTAGTCACATATCGATGTTTATTTCTTGATTGGTGGCTATACTGTGATTATACAGGAGAATGTCCTAGGTTGTGGGACGGACTCATTAAAGTAATGATGCAGGCCGGGTGCAGTGGCTCATACCTGTAATCCCAGCACTCTGGGAGGCTGAGGTGGGCGGATCACTTGAGGTCAGGGATTATGACCAGCCTGGCCAACATGGTGAAACCCTAGCTCTACTAAAAATTACAAAAAAAAAATTAGCCAGGTGTGTTGGTGTACACCTGTAACTCCAGCTACTCTGGAGGCTGAGGCACAAGAATCCCTGGAACCCAGGAGGCAGAGGTTGCAGTGAGCTGAGATTGACCCGCTTCATGTTGGCCTAGGCAAACAAAGTGAGACTCTGTCTCAAAAAATAAACAAAAGAAAGCAATGATGCAGGACAGGTGCAGTGGCTCACACCTGTAATTCCAGCACTTTGGGAGGCAGATGCGGGTGGAGGCAGATGTGGGTGGATCACTTGAGGCCAGGAGTTTCAGACCAGCCTGGCCAACATGGTAAAACCCCACCTCTACTAAAAATACAAAAATTAGCCAGGCATGGTACTGTGTGCCTGTCATCCCAGCTACTTGGGAGGCTGAGGCACGAGAATCACTTGAACCCAGGAGGTGGAGATTGCAGTGAGCTCAGACTGCGCCAATGCACTCCATCTGGGAGGACAGAGAGACTGTCTCCAAAAAAAAAAAAGTAATGATGCAGTGATGTGGCATCATGCTGGCAACTTATTCTCAAAAAGTTTGGGGGAAACAGTTATTTGTTTTGTACTTAGAACTTCCCTGTGAGGCTGGGCCCAGTGGCTCACGCCTGTAATCCCAGCACTTTGGGAGGCCGAGGTAGGTGGATCACCTGAGGTCAGGAGTTCGAGACCAGTCTGGCCAACGTGGTGAAACCCCGTCTCTACTAAAAATACAAAAATTAGCTGGGCGTGGTGGCATGCGCCTGTAATCCTAGCTACTGGGGAGGCTGAGGCAGGAGAATCGCCTGAACCTGGAAGGTGGAGGTTGCAGTGAGCCGAGATCGTGCCCCTGCACGACCACCTGGGCAATGGAGTGAGACTCCACCTCAAAAAAAACCTTCCCTGTAAGTTTAGGATTATTCCGAAATTTTAAGAAAGAAATATTTGTTTTACCAGAACATGTTTGATAATGGGAATTAGCTAATGAGCAATTATATAAGGAAAGAATGTCAATATTATATACAGAAATCAGGTTGGTTCATTCCCAAGTTTTCTCTGTATGCTAATGTTTTTGCACCAAATTAGAGAACTAAGTACACAAGCACAGCATAACTTGGGTCAGCCACTTCAAGGAACACAGCACTGAATATAACACCAATTCACAAAAGTATTAATAGGAGGAATGATTGTTTAAGCAGGACAGTGCAATCCTATTGTCGCTGCCCCCCCATCTCCATGCCACTAGGGGACTGACTGCTCTCTACACATAAACACAATGACGAAGTTATCCTCTGGAGGATTAAAACAGAGTGTCTCTGGATCGACTTCACCTGAAACGTGGAAGCCAGAGGATGAAATGAACATATATACAATATGCTAAGATACCCAGTGCTTGGCTCCCCAGCAGTCCCTCCCACCTGTGGGGCGAGACCAGTGGGTCTCCTCTGGGAAATCACACCAGCCGGAAAGACTCAAAAAGACCCTGACAATGGTTGTTTCTCAACAAATGGTCCAGACTTAGGCGAAGGCCACAGTCAACAAAGTCCTAATTCAGTGCTCAGAGCTTCCAAAGAAGTTTTTAGTGCCTAACATTTATGATCAGATAGCCAAAGGAAGCCTTCAACGCAACAGCTCTCAACCTTGGTTGTTTATGGAACTAACCTAGAAAGCCTGTTAAAGTATTGATGGTCAACTCCATCAAGTGTTCTGGGGTGGGACCTAAGCAATGGGGGTTTTTTAAGCTCCCTGTGTGATGACATCATAGTATGCAATGATGGTTAAGAACCACAGCTCTAACACTGATTCCATGAAAAAAGAACAGGTCTATATTTATAAACAGTTAGTGAACAAACGGAGCTCTTGGAAATTAAATATGTGCTAGCAGAACTGAAATATTCAATAGAAGACTTGAAAGATTAACTGAGAAGATTTCCCAGAAAGTAGAGCAGAACAACACACACGGACACAAAAATAAGAAAATCATAATACCAATCCAGAAAATACAGAGAAACTGCAGAGAAGAAATACAAAAGATCATTAAAAAGAAAAGCTTCAACATCAACACTGGAAACTAAAAAAACAAACAATGCTGTTAAAATTCTCAAGATTATTTCCAATCTTAAAATATCCAGCCAAACTACCAATCAAATATGAGGACAGAATCAAGACATTTTCAGACATGCATAGAATCACAAATGCCTCATTTTCAGGAAGCTACTAGAGAAAGTACTTAAGTTTTTTTTAAGAAGGAGAAAGATACGGGATACAGGAAAGAGAAGAATCTCCAGAAATCCCAGACTGACAGCCATACTGCAGGCTTAGGGAGCAACTGGTCCAGATTGGAGACGTGTGATTCTAGAGACAGACATATTGAGGGCTATCTTTGCCAACATGCCCTTTGTCAATGTTCCCATCATTCGTACCCCGACAAGTTCACATAAGCTTGGCTTCTGGTCCACTTCCTGCTTTCATCTCTACACCTTTCTGCTTGGATCAAGTTAGTCGCCCCCCACAATCCCATGTCTGAAAAGGTTTTGCTTTGATCTATATTTGGGAGCTGGAAGTTGGCCATGGTAAGTTTTGAAATACAGTTTAGAGAAAAATCGATTCCCCATATTCCCGACAATTATCTATCACTAAGCCTATGCCACAGTCTTGCCAGATGACCCAAAAGTGCTGAGTTCCATTTCTCAGGACTCATTTACTCACTCACTGCCTTGCCCAAAAGACTTCCTTAGTAAGCTCTTTGAGAAATGAGGCCAGACTATGATCTAAGTTTCCACATTCACCTTATCTTTTTAAGGGGCCTTCACCTAAGAGTCAATATTGTGCTTCCCTTTTTTGCTTTCATTCAGTTATAAATACCTTTCATGATGATTACTTTATTTTATAATTAACTAAAATGGCACAATACTTTGGAGGAAAAACACTAACAGGGAAATAGCTTATTCCAATCTGGTTCATATATTCAAATATTAAAACAAACATACATTCACAAATACTGAAATAAAATGGTAAGTGAAATCAAGAGAAATAAAAAAATCCACATTTTAAAAATAAAACTCATTTCAATTACATAAAATCATCTTCCATAAAAAACGATGTTACCTATACTCATATTATGTTGCAACTAAAATCAAGAATTTTGGCAATATATTATTTGGTATTGCTAATACCTCTACTAACCTCTGATTCATCACCCTTCTCTCTATAAGCAGTAGCAATACTGGTCTGAACAGCCTTAATCCATGCCTGGCGCAGCTTTTCGGAATCTGCCTGGAGCATACAACTTCTAAAAGGAAATAACATATTTTCTCAGACATTCAGTTAATGCCAAAAACACCCTATAAGCTTTGTATTTTTTCCACTTTGCTATTTAATAATTTTCTAGCAAAAAAATATGTATAATTTGTTGAAAAAAGTTTTTATTTCATGTATCTTTAGGGTAAAGTATGTTGACGAAGAAATCAAGGTGCCAATGAAACAAATTATCTCTTAAAAACAAATAACCCATCCCAGAATATTAAAAAAAAACCTCTTAAATTTACCATATAAACATAAAAATACTCATTTTTTTTTCTACTGGGTACAAAAATGATAGTTATCAAAGAAACTCATATGATTTCAATTCATCATCATAATAGCTAAAATTTTCATATGAGCACATAAATCACCTTTATGGAATTAAAGAATAGGATAAATGGTAGAAGTTACATAAATATCTGACTATATCTGTAACATTAATTATTGAAATTTATTTTTAAAACTTTTTTCTTCTTTAGCACAGATAATTACAGACAAATGCAAATTCCTCTACTCTGGGAAGTTCTTTAAGACAAACTATAAAAACATAAAAGCAAATCACAGATCCTTTAGAACCACTTACTTTGTTGGTGAGACCACCTCAAAGCAGAATCGTCGCTCTATGTCTTCACAATGTTTCACTGTGCAGAGCCTGAGGTCTTCAACTACTACAGTCGGATTATCCTACGGTGAGGAAACCACATTTCCACACTTTTCCACTTAGGTTTTAATACTACCAATAATAAAATACTTAAAACTATTACGTGGCATAACCGGTCTAATTTTTTAGACACAGATAGGGGTTATCAATATAGACACAAAAGTAATTTTGTCCTGTTAATAATTGTATCTGCCTCATAAATTACATAGAGAGTAAATGAAATGGTTTACATATAAAGAGCCTGGTCCAACAGTTGATACCTAGTAGATTCTCAATAAATGTTAATGTTCTGCAGCTTTTCTTCCATTTTCTTTCATATCCTCTCCTGGTTCCCACTCACATATAATAAAGCTACTTTCCTCCAAAAGAGAAGCCTTTATTCAGTCAAGTTTTAAATACCTCAAAGAAAGCTACAACTTCCTAAAATACCTAAGTCAATCGAAAGATTTTATCACTTTCTACTATTTAATACCAAGTTTATCAGAATAGAAGAAACCATGAACTAATTAGCTGATTAAACAGCTTCTGTCATACAAACCTGCTACCATAGAACCTTGCAAGTAACATTTCAGTGTCATCTCAAGAGTAGAGATTTGAAATTTGCAGTTAACAGAACATCATTCAGATAATCATTAGTTATGAGAATAACTAATGATTCATTCTTTTGTTTTCTAGTTATTTTAATATTCTCAACTCACATGTAATCCCAATATGTCCTTCCCATAAATAATACTTCCTCATCCTTAAAATAAGGTTCAGGAAAACAAACATATAAAACAATATTAACAAATTTAAGGGGTTCTATTTAAATTACTTTCAGCTTACATTTTAATTAATGTAATTTTTAGCCATTCTGTCCTATCACCTTTGGCCCTATTGTGACATTATTTAAAAGGCATCCTCTCCTTCATCTTCAAAATAGTGGTATGGAATGGCAGTGTTATTTCTGTCATGCACTAGACAAAGATACATTTAAAGAAATAAAAGTATGTTGTATATTTCAAAATAGCTAGGAAAGGAGATTTGTAATGTTCCTAAGACAAAGAAAAATGTTTGAGGTGATTGATGCCCCAGTTACCCTGATTTGATCCTTACACATTATATACAAGTATCAAAATAGCACATGTACCACAAAAGTATGTACAACTAATACATACCATTTAAAAGCTACCAAAACATTTTTTAAAATCCTGTGACCCAGAAAAATCCATCTCAAAGTGAGGAAGTAAGAACTCAGGATTCAAAATCACTGTGCTTTTAAGAATGAAATGTTGAAATTTTCCACCCTAGAGTCCTCTTATACCTGCTCAACCAGAAAACTAATAAATTACATTAATTTTACACACATGCCGGGCATGGTGGCTCAAGCCTGTAATCCCAGCACTTTGGGAGGCCGAGACGGGCGGATCACGAGGTCAGGAGATCGAGACCATCCTGGCTAACACGGTGAAACCCCGTCTCTACTAAAAAATACAAAAAACTAGCCGGGCGAGGTGGCGGGCACCTGTAGTCCCAGCTACTCGGGAGGCTGAGGCAGGAGAATGGTGTAAACCCTGGAGGCGGAGCTTGCAGTGAGCTGAGATCCGGCCACTGCACTCCAGCCTGGGTGATAGAGCAAGACTCCGTCTCAAAAAAAAAAAAAAAAAAAAAATTACACACATGAGTATTTATAGACTTCAATGTTTACCAAAACAAAAAGATAAATAACTGAAATTGGTAACTCATTGGGTTTTCACTTATTAACACCTACCTTAAATTTTTTCTGGTAAACCAACTGATTATTCTGTATTGAAAACCAGCGCCTACAGAAACACAAAATAGATTAAGTTTTCATAAACATAATTTATTTCCATTGTTAGAAATGAAATATTTGAGAAAGCACTGGAAATCACATTGTAGTAATTATGTTTTGAGAAGTGCATTGTATTATTTTGCTTTATATAAACTGATTCTAATATGGGAAAATATTGAAAGTAAAGAACAAACGTTTTAAAACCACAGGTTAGGAAAATTAAAGTACTACATTTTAATCAAAATCTCATGTCATAAATTTACATCCTAACAAAAGCAGTTATCCTTTATGCTATCACCAAATAATAACTGTTTTAAAGTACAAATTTACAGTTTTTGAGGTTCCTCAAAAATAACTGACCTCTTTCCCCAGAAATAATTGCTTTTCTTATAAAGTTGGCATAAATGTATATTGTGAATAAAAGTATACACTTGTGGCCAGGCACAGTGGCTCACACCTGTAATCCCAGCACTTTGGGAGGCCAAAGAGAGTGGATCACCTGAGATCAGGAGTTCGAGACCAGCCTGACCAACACGGTGAAACCCAGTCTCTAATAAAAAATACAAAAATTAGCCAGGTATGGCGGCAGGTGCCTGTAATCCCAGCTACTCAGGAGGCTGAGGCAGGAGAATCACTTGAACCTGGGAGGCAGAGGTTGCAGTGAGCCAAAATCACGCCATTGCACTCCAGCCTGGGCCACAGAGCAAGACTCTGTCTCAAAAAAAAAAAAAAAAGGTATCCACTTGTATACAGAAAAACATTGAAACAAATTGTGCTTTGTTTTCAACCTTTCGGCAGATAATTCAGTAAGAGTCTGATTTGATAAGCACAACAGAAAACTAATCATGTCAGAACTGACATCTAACAAGAGATAATCACAAATTAGCTTGGTCTTAGTTTCATATAAAATACTCCTAAGCAAATTAATCAAAGTTATTACTACATATGATTCACTCAAGTATTTATATGGTTCTGCTCATTACTGTAAATTATTAGGCAAACAATTTACTTATGATCTTCTTTAGAAGAAAAATCTAAGCTATGTATGACATATTTACTAATTCTAATTTATTAAAACAATAAAAGACCTAAAGGCATAAAAAAAATTCACAGCCAAAAGCCATTCAGAAAAGAAAGCAAAACTTCTTATCAAGCATGAAAAGTAAAACAGTATTTGAATCATTATTTCAAAATTAGTTTCATGTGAGATGATTTCTACTGTAACATTAGTTATTAATCAATTAGCAGATAGAGATTCTACCTTTTCATTGGTACTAATATGAAGCATTAGCAATTGTATTTAGACATTTAGAATTTCTGTTTTTAAAAATTAAGTTAATTATCCAAAGCTGTTCTCATCTCATGACTAGAAGATGCTTTTCCATTTTTAAGCCATTCACTAGAAAGACTGTTAGGTTTTCTTAACACTTAAAGAGGAATCACCTTTATTATTAAAAAAGACATTTGTTAAATAAGCATCTAGATAAAATGAGCTGGGTTGCCTCTAAATGCAAATCATCAAGAGGTAGGCTAGAAAAGGAAGAACTTCTGGGTTTCTTTACTTTGGGACACATAGTTGGTTAGAAATGTTAAGGAAATACCTACAAACAAACAAAATGGTGCATCCCTGCCACATGGGATGACATGCAATGGAAACAATCTCTGATACTGATGAAAGCGTTTATGTAAAAATCATTTGAAGTAGGGTGAACTGTAGTAATACAAAATCATGTTTTATATCATAGTAAATTCTATAATTCGATGAAAGCTACCAAGAGTTTTACTGAGCAACAAAAATCACACTTATGTAAACTTTTCACGCTTCTGAGGTCTTCAAAAAATTAACTTCTCTTGACCTGCTGCATCTTAAGACAATATCTTCTAAAAATAGTATCAAAATGCTGTATTACAACATATGTCGTTGTCAGAGATCTATCCCTCTGATTACTAACTCTAAGGATCATACGTATTTCTGAAACCCAGTTCCTCTGCCATTTATCTGCTTCTGAATGACGTTTCCATATCATCAGTTTTTATAAACTGAGGAAAGAAAATATAAACTCTTAATTTTACATCTCTTAAGGAAAAACGTCATACATCCTAGGTAGAAAACATTTTTTCAATTATTATACTAAGATCTGTGTGTCTTACGACACTATCACTCCTCCATTGCTATTATAAATAAAAAAACTAATAACCTAACATTGATCAAAACTTTAATCAAGTAAAAGGGAATATAATTTTTAATTCTTTCTATAGAATAATCCTAGTTGTTATTAACATTTCATTGTTGCTGTTGTTCTTGTTTCTTTGGTTTTTTTGAGGCAGAGTCTCACTCTGTCGCCCAAGCTGGAGTGCAGGGGTGTGATCTTGGCTCACTGCAACTTCCGCTTCCTGGGTTCAAGCGATTCTGGTACCTTAGCCTCCTGAGCAGCTGAGGTTACAGACACACGCCACCACACCCTGCTAATTTTTGTATTTTTAGCAGAGATGAGGTTTTATCATGTTGGTCAGGCTGGTCTCTAACTCCTGGTCTCAAGCGATCCACCCACCTTGGCCTCCCAAAGTGCTGGGACTACAGGCATGAGCCACCACGCCCGGCCCTAATTGTTATTAACATTTCTAAGAAAAGGAAAAGTAAGACTTAAACACAGCTCATGGACTGTGAAATATAGAAAAAATACTTAACTTTGGATTCAGAAACTGATCACAAAGCCAAAATACAAGACAGCTTTTTGTTTTGTTTTATTTTTTGATTTTGTTTTTGTTTTTGAGACGGAGTCTCACTCTGTTGCCCAGGTTGGAGTGCAATGGCATGATCTCGGCTCACTGCAACCTCCGCCTCCTGAGTTCAAGCAATTCTCTTGCCTCAGTCTCCCGAGTAGCTGGGATTACAGGCATGCACCACCACGCCCGGCAATTTTTGTATTTTCAGTAGAGACGGGGTTTCTCCATGTTGGCCAAGCTGGCCTTGAATTCCTGACCTCAGGTGATCCGCCCGCCTCAGCCTCCCAAAGTGCTGGGATCACAGGCATGAGCCACAGCGCCCAATCAAGACAGTTTTTAAAATAGTAAAATGTGTTTCATTAAGAAAAATAAGGTACCACTTTGTATCTCAAATTGAAATAACTCAATATGATACACATTTTATTAAATTCTAAATATTACACTTTAAAAATATGTTGTAAATATTAAATTTATAAATTATTAAATATTATTAATATTAACATACCAATTAGAGTTTCCAAATGACAACATTTGGGCAGGAAAAAATATATATATGTACACAAAAAAATCGAGTTATCTTTTACCATGTTTGATCACTAGTCTCACACTGCTCTTGAAATCAAGAACATGAGTAAAAGTCAAACTTCGAAATCTGCAGAAGCTTTATTACTAGAACTATAAGGATGATGAGTTTATTTACATATCCATTTAAGTGTCAAACAGGTAAACAATTGGTAAAAATTAAAAGCCTGAACATAAATGCTCCTTTACTTCATTCATTTATTTATTTATTTATTTATTTAGAGTTGGAGTCTCGCTCTGTCGCCCAGGCTGGAGTGCAGTGGCACAATCTCGGCTCACTGCAAGCTCCGCCTCCCAGGTTCACGCCATTCTCCTGCCTCAGCCTCCCGAGTAGCTGGGACTACAGGCACCCGCCACCACGCCCAGCTAATTTGTTTTGTATTTTTAGTAGAATTTAGTATTTTAGTTTCACCATGTTAGCCAGATCTCCTGACCTTGTGATCCAGCCACCTCGGCCTCCCAAAGTGCTGAGATTACAGGCGTGAGCCACCGCGCCCGGCCTTCAATTTATTTTTATACAGAGAAAATAAATGGCAAAACAAAAAAACGTAAGGAACTGACAATGTATTCTTTCAACATAATCAATATGGTTTTACCAAAAGGACTAATCCTAGTTACTGCTCAAATTTTTAAAAAGAGTTTACTGGCTTATTTCCCTCTATATTTTTATTTGTTTAGACATATATGTAATTTTTTTTAGAGACAGGGCCTCACTCTGTCACTCAGCCTGGAGTGTCATGGTACAGTCACAGCTCACTGCAGTCTGGAAATCCTGGGCTCAAGTGATCCTCCCACCTCAGCCTCTGGAGACGCTGGGACCACAGAGGCATGCCACCACACCCAGCTAATTTCTTATTTGTTTGTGTATTTTGGCAGAGACGGGGTCTTACTATGTTGCCAGGACTGGTCTCCAATTCCTGGGCTCAAGTGATCCTCCAACCTCGACCACCCAAAATGCTGGTATTACAGGTGTAAGCCACCATATCCAGCCTTTCTCTTTTTAAAAAAATAAGACATATTTTAAAAAGGAAAATTACTCAATCTGTATCTTCTTTGGGTAATTATAAATAAATCAAATATTCCTTTACAGATTAAAACAAATTGAGGAGATGTGCAATTAAAAGATATAATTCCATTTCTCAAATAAAATATTTATATTTTCTTCCCAATTTAAAACATAAAGAGACTTTTTATCCATTGCAAGTAATCCAGCTGAAACGCAAGTTAATTATGAGCTTTCTCGTGCCAAAAAGGAAACTGGAGTAAGATGAGGGTAAAGGGAAGGAAGCCATTTGGTACCTGATATGATCGGGCTTTTTCCTGTCGTGTGAAAAAACGGGGCAGGATTAAAACATAAAGGAAAGGTGGTAAAAGAATGAAAATGAAAAATGTGCACAATAAGCAAAGGACTAGCATGATACGAAAATAAAGCAAGAATTAAGAAACAAGCTTAAGCTCTAAACCTAACAAAATAATCAAAAGTATCTATTGCATTTACTTTTTATACACATATGCATTCGTACAATTAATTCCAACTCTTAGGACTCTGAAAATTTCAGGAATATTCAAAAAGTTCTTCAAATACTATGTCATAGGAAGTTCTGATAGGACTCAGCATACTTAGGCATATCTCTACTATTATTTTCTGCCTCAACATTCATGGCTATAGAATACAGATAGTACCTCGCACCTCATCTTAATAAGCTGCTCCTAAAAGTTAAGGAAAATAATCACTGTAGAAATTGTCTATATAAACCTGAGATAAATGAAAAGTTTTCATAAAGAAAGTAGGTTCACGAAATAGAGGAAGTCAAAGATTATAAAATATTAGCCAAATAAACATTTCTCCCAATTGCCCATCCCATTTTCATGAAATGATATACAGGACTTGAAGGCCACACATACACATACACAGTATTAATCTTTAATCTATGTATATACTTCTTATAATACAAAAGGCCAATAGAAATAAAACATTTACATCTATACCAGCAGCACACAGAACATTTTGCTTTAAAGTATCATGTAGTATATTCTATGCTTTTAGCTGTATTTTCTATTTCAACAAAGAGCATAGCAAGCAATTATTCAGTTTTATTAGTTTTTCCAAGTTATCACTAAAAAATTATGTTAGTATCTATTTATTTTCCTTCTTCATTCACCTTTTCTGAATTTATCATAAAAAGCAAAAGAGAGATTAAGTTCTAATAATCCAATAATGGAGCCTGAAAGGAAGCTGCCATACTGAGAAAATGACCCAACAAAGAAAAATTACTGTGCTGACCTCACATTATCTTCAGAAAAATATATTGTATAGATTTATAAAATTTTTGAGGTATTACAAACTACAACAGTCCACATAAGACATAAAACTTTTTACTCCTTAGGCTATTTCAATCACATCATACAAAATATTATCTATTCAGTTAAATTCCAGATTTTGGAATCATCTGAAATACACTTGTAATTTATGAAGCACAAAGTGAGGTTTAAAAACTATCTGGAAATTCCCTGAGGAATAAAGTATTTTTTTTCATTTTTAATTTTTGTGGGTACACAGTAAGTGTATCATATTTATGGGAGAAAGATTTTTTTTTTTCTTTTTTTGAGATGAAGTCTTGCTCTGGTCGTCTAGGCTGGAGTTCAGTGGTACAATCACAGCTCACTGCAACCTCTGCCTCCCTGGGTTCAAGTGATTCTCCCACCTCAGTTTCCCAAGGAACTGGGATTACAGATGCATGCCACTATGACCGGTTAATTTTTATATTTTTTAGTAGAGACAGGGGTCTCGCCATGTTGGCCAGGCTGGTCTTGAACGCCTGACCTCAAGTGACCTGCCCACCTTGGCCTCCCAAAGTGCTGGGATTACAGGCATGAGCCACCATGCCCAGCCAGAAGGTCTTTTTAAATAGTTGATTTTGATAAAACTGTATGCAAAAGTTCCACAGAAGTATAGGTAATAGCAAATGTGTGGTAACCCACGGTGACTAAAACAAAAAAGGTGCCCTAAAAGTAATCCATAAACAATCCCCCAAATCTTCATATTTGAATCACTGGATTCCTGAATTTTTTAAATTAACTCACCAATATCATAAATACAGTCTTTTACTCAAAGTCCAGTAAAATAGATTAAGCTGGACAGAGAACTGGATTTTGAGATACTTTAAGAAATTTAAGGCCGGGCGCGGTGGCTCAAGCCTGTAATCCCAGCACTTTGGGAGGCCGAGACGGGCGGATCACCAGGTCAGGAGATCGAGACCATCCTGGCTAACACGGTGAAACCCTGTCTCTACTAAAAAATACAAAAACTAGCCGGGCGAGGTGGCGGGCGCCTGTAGTCCCAGCTACTCGGGAGGCTGAGGCAGGAGAATGGCGTAAACCCGGGAGGCGGAGCTTGCAGTGAGCTGAGATCTGGCCACTGCACTCCAGTCCGGGCGACAGAGCGAGACTCCGCCTCAAAAAAAAAAGAAAGAAAGAAAGAAAGAAATTTAAATTCCAAATTTTTAATATTAAAAAGCAGAAGATAATTCTACGTAACATTTAAAAGATTACTCTTCTTTCTTCTCCCTTCTGTCTAGTTCCTTATCTATCACCTAGTAAATACTTAAAGACTTTAGTCACAAGGTTTGGACTTCCGTTGTTGATTGGCTGATTGAGACAGGGTCTCTGTCACCCAGGCCGGAGTGCAGTGGCACAATGCAGAGGCTCAATGCAGCCTCAATCTCTTGGCCTCGAGCAGTCTTCCTGCCTCAGCCACCTGTGTAGCTGGGGCTACAGGCACCACATCACCGCACCTGACTAATTTTTGTATTTGTTTTTTGTAGAGATGGGGTTTCATCATGTTGCCCAAGCTGGTCTCAAATTCCTGGGCTCAAGCATTCTGCCTGCCTTGGCTTCCCAAACTGCTGGGATTAGAGGCATGAGTCACACTGACTGGCCTTATATGCTATATTCTTGTACAAGTCAGAATTTTACTAGTGTTTTTGGCAAAACGTTCTTCAACAGGATGTGAAAACAATATTAATTTGCTATCCATAATTTTTCCTAATGTAAGTGTTTCAGGAAGTTCTTTTAAAGTGAAGTATTTTTTCATAGTTGAAGCTGTATTTTGTTCTATCAAAATAAAGATGGTTTGGAATTTTCGCAGCAAGAAAAATGCCATAGGATACTTGAGGAAGAGTTGAGAGTTCCAGGTTTTGCATCTCAATTTGTTCACAAACCAGCTGTGTGACTTTGAAAGACTGACTATCTCTCTGAAGCTCCATTTCTTTACTGAAAATAAGGGTGTTCTACAGTCTATGATTCTAATCAATAACTGCCATTTCACTATGGATAGATGGCATCGCCTTTAAAAATAGCCTAATTTCCAAAGGCAATGTTTTTTCACTTTGTAAATAGGAGGTAATGTCTACAATTGAAAATTTAACCATTATTCCTCACTTGATTTTAGCTGCATTTTAATATCCATGCCAATGTAATTCAGAAAATAAATAATAATGAAAAGGTTCATGTATAAATCAAAATTAATTTCCTTCTATTGTCCTAAATGGCAGTGCAATATTCCACTAACACTTACTATGTTTCATTTTGAAGTCTGAGACCATCTCTCATTGGAGTAGTCCATGGAAGTTCATTTCTTTTCTTCTTAACATAATGGTATGTTTCTATGGATTTACTGTATTTTCACTTTGCTAAACTCTAAGGAGGCTGTTTTGAAATCTGAAGGCTAAAATTCAATTCTGCCATTATACCATGAAACCACACTGGTGAGTAATCTTTATTATAAAGACTCACCAGTCAAGCTGGTTTTTTTGCTTTTTTTTTCCCCCCAACTTCTACTCTGGCTACAGAAATTTGTCAGGAAAGGCTTAAAAGACTACTACTGTCTTACTTTTTAGAGCTTAGAAAATGTAATTTCAATTTTTCATTTTCACTTTAGCTAGAAACATTATTTCTAACCACACCACTTGAGTTGGTCCTCCTATATTCACGTACTATTCTTCTTCTTATTATTTTTTTTATTTATTAAGAGACAGAGTCTCACTGTGTCACCCAGACTGGAAGTGCAGCAGCACAATCTCGGCTCACTACAACCTCTGCCTCCTAGGTTCAAGCGATTCTCCTGCCTCAGCCTCCCAAATAGCTGGGATTACAGGTATGCGCCACCACATCAAGCCAAGTTTTTCTATTTTTAGTAAAGACAAGGTTTCACTGCGTTGGCCAGGCTGGTCTCAAACTCCGGACCTCAAGTGATATACCCACCTCAGCCTCCCAAAGTGCTGGGATTACAGGCATGAACCACCACGTCCAGGCCACGTATTATTTTTAAAGCTCTCTAAACTCAGGTTTAACATCAAATATAATCATTCTTCTTTCCATTTTATATTCACTCTCAGGTTCAGAAAAATTATTTTGAATAAAACCATCTACCATGTAAACATCTGTCAATATCAAATTCTGGGGAAATGCTCAATAAATCACTGACATTCAGAAATGTCAGTGAATGCTTTTTTTTTTTTTTTTTGAGACGGAGTCTTGCTCTGTCACCCAGGCTGGAGTGCAGTGGCCGGATCTCAGTTCACTGCAAGCTCCGCCTCCCGGGTTCACGCCATTCTCCTGCCTCAGCCTCCCGAGTAGCTGGGACTACAGGCGCCCGCCACCTCGCCCGGCTAATTTTTTGTATTTTTAGTAGAGACGGGGTTTCACCGTGTTAGCCAGGATGGTCTCGATCTCCTGACCTCGTGATCCGCCCGTCTCGGCCTCCCAAAGTGCTGGGATTACAGGCTTGAGCCACCGCGCCCGGCTGCTTTTTTTTTTTTGAGACAGAGTCTCACCCAGGCTGGAGTGCAATGGAGCAATCTCAGCTCACTGCAGCCTTTGCCTCCTGGGTTCAAGCAATTCTCCTGCCTCAGCCTGCCGCGTAGCTGGGATTACAGGCATGTACCACCACACCAGGCTAATTTTTGTATTTTTAGTAAAGATGGGGTTTCACCATGTTGGCCAGGCTGGTCTCGAACTCCTGACCTCAAGTGATTCACCCCCCCTCAGCCTCCCGAAGTGCTGGGATTACAGGCAGACCCACTATGCCCACCCAGTGAATGTTTTTTCTATATAACCTTGACACCAAGACATAAAAATAATTACACTAGAAATCCATTTTAATAAAACATTAAATTTTTCCATTTACCAAAAATGTACACAAAGTTAAACTTACCAGGAAATTATATTTACTAACGTCCATTTTTAAAAAATAAAAACAACCTTCTTTATCATTAAATTCATATTCTGGTCAAGTAATAAAATAAACACATTATAACCAATAATAGTAAATCAACCAGAATCCAACTACTACTCATATTACATAATTTTGACTACTTTTTTATTTTTGGCAAAAATAGAGGCATCCTTGAATAAAAGATTAATCACTGATACCCAGAAGAATGATCCTGCGACAACCAATCTTTTGGTTGAAGCTATAATGTCTGAAGTTATTTCATTTTAGTATATTACTACATGAGAAAATACAATGAAATATTTTATACATTTTTTTAACAGACATTTAACAGATTTATATTTTATAAAAATTCGTTTAGCAACACCTTCAAAGTTTTTGGTAGCCATCAAGTTTACAATAAAGGAGCATCAGCTGCCACAACTTCACATATAAAAAAATTCCCATTTCCTAAAACTCCTGTTTTTTTGGTTATTGCAAAGATCTAAAGATCAGGATCACCTAGCTTAAAGATTCATAAATGTTTTGTTCACAAAGGGCAGGAAAAAAAGATTCATAAGTGATATGGACTGGTTCTGTCACTACCCAAATCTCACCTTGAACTGTAACCCCGACGTGTCGCGGGAGGGGTCTGGTGGCAGGTGACTGGGTCATGCGTGTGGTTTTCCCCACGCTGCTCTCGTGATGGTGAGGGAGTTCTTAGGAGATCTGATAGTCTGAAAGTGGCAGTTTCCCTGAGCGCTCTCTCTCTCTCCTACCACCTCTGTAAGGAGGATGCCTGCTTCCCCTTCCGCCATAATTCTAAGTTTCCTGAGGCTTCCCCAGCCATGGAGAACTGTGAGTCAATTAAAACTCCTTTCTTTATAAATTACCCAGTCTCAGGTAGTATATTTTTATAGCAGTGTGAACACGGACTAATACAGAGAACTGGTACCAGCAGAGTGGAATACTGCTATAAAGATAATCTGAAAATGTGGAAGCCACTTTGGAAATGACTAACAGGCAGAGGTTGGAACAGTTTGGAAGGCTCAGAAGGCAGGAAGATGAGGGAAAGTCTGGAACTTCCAAGAGACTTGTTGAATGCTTTTGACCAAAATGCTGATACTGATATGGACAATGAAGTCCAGGCTGAGGTGGTCTCAGATGCAGATGAAAAACTTATTGGGAACTGGAGCAAATGTCACTCTCACTATACTTTAGCAAAGAGACTGGCAGCATTTTTGCCCCTGCCCTAGAGATCTGTCCTTAAACTTGAAAGAGATGATTTAGGGTATCTGGCAGAAGAAATTTCTAAGCAGGAAAACATTCAAGAGGTGACTTGGCTTTTCCTGAAAGCATACCGTTATATGCTTTCACAAAGAGAAGATATGAAATTGGAACTTAGTTTAAAAGGGAAGCAGATCATAACAGTTTGGAAAATTTGCAGCCTGACCATGAGGCATAAAAGAAAATCCATTTTCTGAGGAGAAATTCAAGCCAGCTGCAAAAATTTGCATTTAAGTAATGAGGAGCTGAATGTTTACATCCAAAACAATGGGAAAAATGTCTCCAGGGCATGTAAGAAATCTTTGAGGCAGCCCCTCCCATCACAGATCCAGAGACCCAGAGAGAAAAACAGTTGTGGGCCAGGGCCTAGGACCTTGCTGCTCTGTGCAGCCTTGGGACTTGGTGCCCTGCGTCCCAGCCACTCCAACTCCAGCCATGGCTAAAAGAGCCCAAGGTACAGCTCGGGCCACTGCTTCAGAGTGGGCAAGCCCCAAGCACTGGTGGCTTCCATGTGGTATTAGGCCTATAGATACATGGAAGATGAGAATTTAGGTTTAGGAACCTCCAACCAGAATCCAGAGGATGTATAGAAACGCTTGAAGGTCCAGGCAGAAGTAGTCTGCGGCAGGGGAAGAGCCCTCATGGAGAACCTCCCCTAAGGCAGTGCAGAACGGAATGTGGGGTTGGATCCCCTACATACAGTTCCCACTGGGGCACTGCCTAGTGGAGCTTTGAGAAGAGGGCCACCATCCTCCAGACCCCAGAAAGGTAGATCCACCAAGAGCTTGCACCATGCACCTGGAAACACTGCGGGCACTCAATGCGAGCCCATGAAAGCAACACAGGGGCTATACCCGCAGAGCCACAGAGATGGAGTTGCCTAAGGCCAGAGGAACCCACCCCCTGCATAGCCTGCCCTGGAATGTGAGACATGGAGTCAAAGGCGATTTTAGAGCTTTAAGATTTAATGACTGCCTGGCTGCATTTCGAACTTGTGTGGGGCTTGTGACCCCTTTGTTTTGGTCATATTTTCCCATTTGGAATGGGAACATTTACCCAATGCCTATACCTCCACTGTATCTTGGAAGTAACTAACTAGTTTTTTATTTTACAGGCTTATAGACGGAAGGGACTTGCCTTGTCTCAGATGAGACTGTGGACTTAGACTTTTGAGTTAATGCTGGAATGAGATAAGACTCTGGGGAACTGTTGGGAAGTCATGATTGATTTTGACATGTGAAAAGGATATGAGATTTGAGAAAGGTCAGGGGTGAAATATGGTCTGGCTCTGTATCCCCACCCAAATCTCATCTTAAATTGTAATCCCCACATGTTGAAAGAGGGACCTGGTGGGAGGTGTTTGGATCATGGGAGTGGTTTCCCCCATGTTGTTCTCATGATAGTGAGGGAGTTCTCACAAGATATAACGGTTTAAAAGTGGCAATTTCCCCTGAGCACTCTCTCTCTGCCGCCTTGCGAAGAAGGTGCCTGCTTCCCCTTCACCTTCTGCCATGACTGTTCCCCAGCCACGGAGAATTGTGCATCAATTAAAACTCTTTTCTTTATAAACTACCAGTCTCAGGTAGTATCTTTATAACAGTGAGAAAATGGACTAATACAATAAGCAAACACTAAGTCAAAATGTACATAAACATCATATAGAGGGGAAACCAAAAAAGAAAGCTCACTTGTCCTATTCATCTATCATATTCATAATTTGTACTCAAATCTATTTTATGACAAATACAGGAGGTAGACCATATTCAAAATTTCTTTACTATAATGAGCTAGCCAGCCACTACAGACCAAGCACTATAAAAATTTTCCTTGCTTCCTTATTTAATCTTTGCTTACTTTTAGAATTTAGAATTAATGATGTTATTCTTCACCTGCTTCTAAAGGGCATCTATCTTCAATAGCCTGGGTTCAGGAAAGTTTCTATGGAATTTACAGAAGTTAAAGAATTACGAAGGAGAGAGCTGTCAAATCACAGAGAAAGTCAGAAAATCAAAACTATGTACAGATCAAGACTAGTATTTGAAATATATTACCTGTTCCAAGTTTTGAAGGCATTGCTGGCTCGTTTGAACAGATATCCTTCCATAACTATGCCATTTGCAGCATCTACGTTATATTCTAACTTAGAATCATCACTGGAGAAATCCTAGACAAAACAACATATAAAGAAGTTCATATGACTTGACTAAGTTTCCTAGACAAGAAGTGGGTCCTAAGGAAAGAGTTCAAAAGGAAGAAAAGGTTTATATTAAGACAGTTACAACAACAATATTAATAAGAAAAATGAAGGGAGACTTAAACGATCAATAATAAATAAATGTTTCAATACATTAAAGTATTTGACTTTAGTGGATTATTTTATGCAATACTTCTTGTGATGACCTAAGGACAGATAATTATATAGAATATAATGCAAAACAGAAAATAAATCAATATAAACTGTATCTACATTGTGATTAAAAGCACAAAATAATACGTATACAAATAAACAAGGGAAACAACTAAATACTACACAGGCTATTATGTTTAAAATTATCACAACTTTTTTTTTTTTCTTTTTTGAGACAGAGTCTCACTCTGCTGCCCAGTGTGGAGTGCAATGAAGTGATCTCAGCTCACTGCAACCTCTGCTCCTGGGTTCAAGTGATTCGCCCGTCTCAGTCTCCCATTTGGCTGGAATTACGGACATACGCCACCATGCCCAACTAATTTTTGTATTTTTGCAGAGATAGGGTTTCACCATGTTGGCCAGGCTGGTCTTGAATTCCTGACCTCAGGTGATCTGTCTGCCTCAGCCTCCCAAAGTGCTGGGATTACAGGCATGGGCCACTGCACCCAGTCCATCACAATATTTTATGGTGATATGTGTTAACAATTTTTTTTAAGTATATGGTTATATTTAATTGGGATTATTTAAAGTTACCACTATTTTCTAAATATATTACTACCATGATAGTTTTTTTTTTTTTTTTTTTTTTGTCTTTTTTGAGACAAAATCTCACTCTGTTGCCCAGGCTGGAATGCAGTGGCGCAATCTCAGCTCACTGCAACATCTGCCTCCTGGTTCAAGTGATACTCCTGCCTCAGCCTCCTGAGTAGCTGGGACTACAGACGTGCGCCACCACGCCCAGCTAATTTTTGTATTTTTAGTAGAGACGGGGTTTCACCATGTTAGCCACGCTGGGCTCAAACTCCTGACCTCAAGTGATTCACGTGCCTCGGCCTCCCAAAGTTCAGGGATTACAGGCATGAGCCATTGTGCCTGGGCATGGTAGTTCTTGAATCTGACAGTGTCTATGGCATTTTTTCCTAAAATAAAATTTAGTTTTCAAAGGAAATGGATCTTAGTCTACAGTTTGAAGTGAGCAAGTTGAACTCCCTTTTTTATGAGTACTATGAAATCACTCATAGTTTTCAAGGATCCTAATGATCTAAATCTTCACCTGAATGCAATTTAAACTTTCAATTTTCTTCCAAACATTCATGAAGTTTGGAAATCAGAAATTCAATATTTAAAATATTGCCTAACAAACTTCCAAAGCATTTTGAGCAAAACTCTAAGACCGCTCTTTTCAGCAGATTTAAAACTCCAAAGCCAGTCCCATAACTTTGAAAATTCCTCCTGGACCAATAATTAAAATTAGAATTCTACCCTACTAAGGAGTAGTAAACTTCCTGTCTTGGGAAACATTTTGGCAGCATCTACTGAGATGCTGGGGCCCTGCACTGGAGGGGAGGCAGAGTGACAACCATGTAAGGGCCCTCCAAATTTAAGAGAGTACTAAGTCAGGAACAGGAAACAGACTAAATTCAGAACTTTAAAAGAGAAAAAAATAATAATAATAACCTCTCCTGACACCTTTGAAACTCTGACCACGAAAAGACATGATAATCCAAAGTAATCAAATGAAGCAGAATCTGTAAACGACTTGCTACATTTCTTCCTACTTTTTCTTTGGGGGAAAAAAAATCAGGGAAACTTTAATTCCCTCATTTAAAATTTATTTGAGACTATAATTTATTTAATTATACGGACAGAATTAAGTAAGCAATAAATATAATTGACTTTGTTAACATTCTAAAGGTTTCGTTTGTAACATCTGCAGTTTTTCATAACCTCAGTCAACGTAAAAGACTTCCTTGAAAGTGCAGTGCATTACAAGTGTTTCTCTAATTTTTAACTATATTTCTTGAGATAAACTCTCTTCGCCTTAGTTACTATTAATATCAACTAACATTTTGTAGTACTTAAAATGTGACAGATTTCATAATTTTAGCAATGAAATATGTTGGACGAAAGACATAGTGTTAGAATCTCCTTAAATACATTGATGACCTGATAAATCAGGAAGGAATACTCAAAGGCAAGAGACTGAGTGAGAACTGGAATTCAAAGAGGTAAGGAGAACAAGGACATTTGCCTATCAGGAGAACTTGAGTTTTGGTGTGAGGTCCAGGGAACACAATGTAAAACCAAGGTTGGTCAAAGCGGAATCTAATAGAAACTTCTCTTTGAAATAGCAAACAAGACAAGAAAAGCCACTACTACCACTTTCACTCAAGATCACGATGAAACTCACAGCCAGCAAAACAACACAAAAAAGTACAAGATTGGAAAGAAAGGAAAAAACTATCATTATTGGTAGATAAGACTTTATACACGCAGCATCCACAATAATTGAGAGATAAATCAATATTAAAAGAGATTACTGGTTACAAAATCAATACAGAAAAATCAATTTTATCACAGACGGAACAGTGGTAAAATAAATAAATTTAAAGATAACATTTAGAATACAAATGTCTAGGAATAAATCTAACAAAAGATGTACAAGAAAAATCATAAAACTTTATGAAAGTCATTAAAGAAAACTTAAATAAATGGAGAACATACCAAGTGCATAGAATCAAAGATACAATAAAATAAACATATCAATTTTGATTCATAGAAGCTTGAAGGAGGAAAGGTAGGAAGATTTGCTATTACCTATCAAGAATTTGCTTGCCAGGAACAGAATGACAAACATTCACGTTCTCACTTATTTGTGGGATCTAAAAAATAAAACAACTGGACTTGGGGAGCTGGAGAGTAGAAGGATGGTTACCAGAGGCTGGGAGGTGTAGTGGGCACTGGGGGTGTGGGCGAGTGGGAATGGTTAATGGATACAAAAAAAAAAAAAACAGAATGAATGAGACCTAGTATTTGATAGCACAACAGGCTGACTACAGTCAAAATAATTGTACATTTAAAAATAATTAAAAGAACATAATAGGATTGTTTGTAACACAAAGGATAAATGCTTGAGGGGATGGATATCCTGTTTTCCATGATGTGATTATTATGCATTGCATGCCTGTATCAAAATATTTCATGGACCCCATAAATAATACCACATGCTATGTACTACCAAAAACTAAAAATGAAAAATAAAAATGAAATAAAAAAATTTTAAAAGCATTTGATCAACAATTAAGCAACCTGGTGGGAAAATGAGATAAAGACTAATAGTTCACAAATAGGATATCCACATGACCAATAAATATAAGATGCCCATTAGTCACTAAAGAAATCACTCTAAAGCCAAAAATAATTAAGACAGCATAGTATCGACAGTTTAGACAAAAAGACAGTGAAACAGAATAGAGAAACTGAAATGGACCTCACGTATGTGATATATAACACAGGATATACCACAGAGCATTTGAGAAAGAGCAAACTTTCTAATAACTCATCTGGATCAACTGACTACCAGTGGGAGAATTAAAGGAAACGATCTCTACCTCACACCACACACAAAAACCCAATTAAAGATCTAAAAAGCAGCACGGTGGCTCATACCTGTAATCCCAGCACTTTGGGAGGCTGAGGTAGATGGATCACCTGAGGTCAGGAGATCAAGACCATCCTGACCAAAAAGGCTAAATCCCATCTCTACTAAAAATACAAAAATTAGTTGGGTATGGTGACGCGCAGCTATAATCCCAGCTACTTGGGAGGCTGAGGCAGAAGAATCACTGAAATCAAGGAGGAGGAGATTGCAGTGAGTGGAGATTGCGCCACTGCACTCCAGCCTGGGCGACAGGACCAAAAAAAAAAAAAAAAATCTAAAAAGTAAATCTATAATACCAGATATATCTCTTCATGATCTTGAAATGGAAAGGATTTATTGAACAAGACACAAAAGCATCAACCTTAAGACTGATAAAAATAAGCTATATGAAAATTAAAAACACATATGCCTCAAATGTATTATTAATTTGATCAAACAGTTAGGCAGCCTGGTGGAAAAATGAGAGAAAGATTAACAGACGTTTTACAAGTAAGACATGCAAAAGACCAACAGATATAAGAGAAGGTGCTTGAGCTCATTAGTCACTAAAGAAGTGAAAACTACGAGAAGATGTCAGTATCTACTGACCAAATCGGCCAAAATCTGAAAGTCTCATAATATAATGAGGTGGCAAATAGGAACTCTCATACAGTGCTGTCTGCTAAGATAGTGTAATATTTTGAAAAACAATGTAGCATTATCTGCTTATGCTAAATGATCTACTAAAGCTAATATACCTTCTAACTCAGCAGTTTTACTCCTAGGTATAAATATATCAGAAACGCAAAATGCATGCATGTATCCACACATGAATGTTCAAAGCATCACTGTTTCTCCAACTGATCAATTTAAATTTTTGAAAAATCTAAATAACTACATGAGACATACTTTCCCTTAGTTTTTAGTGGATTTTTTTTTTTTTTTTTTTTTACCTGTAATGCAGCCTTGTGTCAGCATTTAAGGGCAGAAAAGAGGTGAGCATTCATAATGAGCAAAAAGCAGCACTATTTTCTTTAAAGGAAAACAGTTGAATATTATTTAAAATCAAATAAGTTATTCTTAGAGTTAATAATTTACCATTTTGAACCTTCAGTACAACACTGAACTGTGTTCACAATAGGAAAAGATATTAAAAGATGTGTACTGTTTATTAAATAATTCAATTTAACGAAATATTCAAATATTCCTACAAATACCATGATATTTCATTTTAATTAAAAACAATTGGTCCCAATTTCTAGCAATCTTTTCATGATCATGTCATTAAAACTCATTACCCATCAAAACATCAGACTGTACACTTTAATTACGTAAAATTTTTATTTGTCAACTTAAAATAAAAAGTTACCCAAACAAAAGTTAATCGAACTTTAAACGAAACAAAATAAAACGTGGAGTTTGTCTCACCTGACACTAACTAGAAAGTAACTAACTTAAAGGTGGTCTTGTAGAAATCTTTCCTTTTCTAATTATCTTTCTTTGAGCATGAATACTCCATCATCAATTAAATTTTTCTTACTTTTACTACTGATTTTGTTTTCTTTTTCCACTGACATCTTCTATATCAGATCTAGTTTACTGGTATTTTAAACTCTAAATAAACCATTAAAAAGTTGATTTTACTGCTCAATACCCAGAAAACAGATTTCTTAAAGCAATGCTAGAAGGCATCCTGTACATACTTATATTTCTATATTCAACTTCAACATTCTCCCTTTATTTTCAGATAACTACACAAAAAGTACCACTGACGATATAAGAAAGTTGAGTTGCAGGCATGTCACACTCAACTCTTTTAGCATGAAGAAATAAAAACTGGTTTAATATTTGAATTTTCATTTTTAAAAACATTATTTTCAAAGTCAGTTCTGCTAGGTTTAGGCAATTTAACAGGCAATGCAAGTGAAGCTTTAGCATCTTGTCACAGAGAGGAAAGGCTGCCTTGCAGTGACTGCAGTTGGAAAGTCTATAAGGCCAAACACACATGTTGACACTAAGATGCATCCACACCCCCTGCCCCGCAACACACACACAGACACACTCTTTTACAGGGAGTTGGTGGTATCCTAAATGTAATTATGAATAGTGTTTTAAATTCTAACTAAAGGCCACTTTTAGCT
The DNA here is from genome assembly GCF_009764315.1 of Trachypithecus francoisi. NCBI lineage: Eukaryota > Metazoa > Chordata > Mammalia > Primates > Cercopithecidae > Trachypithecus > Trachypithecus francoisi. Next base: position 193,965,182 of record NW_022681453.1, read on the forward strand.
TAGTTAAGGCTCTAAGAGATTTAGATTTTTATAAACTGATTCAAGGAGCATAGCTTTCAAAGATCCGAAAAAATAACAAAATACATCCCTTAAAATCTGAAGAACATTTCGCTCTTCAAAAACAGAAGAGGAATTTATCTGCACAATTTAATTATTAGAACAACTCAAAAGATGTGTTCCAATACAATGACACCTTGCATAAACCAACAAACAAGCGATTGTATAAAACGGAATTAATTTTTTAATTTCCCCTGAGGTACCTTTTGTTGAATGGTGGAATGTTTTTGCTCCATTTCTCTTTTCTCCTTTGCTGCATCCACAACCAGTCGATCCAACTGTAAAAAGGGAAAAAGAGAAAACTGCAGACTTAAAAAAAGTATGGATTATTTTTTCAAACCATATTCCAAATCATTTCACAGATAAATAAAAAATCACTCAATTCAAGCTTATTTAAAAAGGTTTTGGCTAAACTTTGAAGTTCATATTTTTTTCTGCTATCAAGTTCTCTTTGAGAAGATCCATATCTCCATTAGAAAAAAAAGATTTCCAAGAATAGTCATGGTGCCATACATACATGATTGGAGGCCTTGCCACAGGTACCCTAGTGATACACTTTCAATCCTTAAATAAGGAAAATGACTCTAGCTTAAGCTGCCTGCTGACCTACTAAACAAATTCTGGTAGTTAAAATCAAAGATACGAAGAAGACACCAGTGATTTCTTTCCCAAATAGCAAAAAGTAGTGCAGCTAAACTAGTACTAACCAGCTAAACCAGCTCTCACAAATTCACTCTAACAGCTACTTCCAATCATTCAAGATGTTTCTTCATGTTTTCAGGTTGGCTCCCTAACGTCATAATCAAATCTAAAAAGAAGAAAAAATAATTCACCAGATAAAAGAGAAAGCTAAAAATAATAAAAGAATAGTAATCATTCATAAGACCAAGGTAGGAAATCAGCAATTCTTAAGGCTCATTTTTAAAAGCTCAAAAAACTTAATAAAACTATAAAACCCGGCCGGGCGCAGTGGCTCACGCCTGTAATTCCAGCACTTTGGGAGGCCAAGGTGGGCAGATCAGGAGGTCAGGAGTTCAAGAACAGCCTGGCCAACATAGTGAAACTCCGTCTCTCCTAAAAATACAAAAAATTAGCTGGGCGTGGTGGCAGATGCCCATAATCCTACCTACTCGGAAGGCTGAGGCAGGAGAATTGCTTGAACCCAGGAGGCAGAGGTTGCAGTGGGCTGAGATCGCACCACTGCACACTAGCCAGGGCGACAGTGCAAGGCTCCATCCCCCACCCCACCCCCCAAAAAAATACACATATATAAAAAACCCATTTATTTCTTGTTCCTTTGCATTAGAAAGGATATCCATCATGAGGGAAGTATTCGATTTCTGGTAATACGTCACAAGAAATGCACTGGCTTCTTGAAATCATATTTGCTAAACTAACAATAATTGGGTTATACATTATTAATTATGTGGGTTTCATTGTCTAGACTACGATGATGCTTTCCAACTCTGAACCGCCATCACCCATAAATGATTAACACATGTTCAATAAATGAAAAAATTAAAACATACATATCAGATCAGCAGGAATATGGAGAAAGATAAGCGTTAAATGTCTAAACATTTTAAGTTGTATCTTTTAAAAACTAAATTTTTAAAGTCTCTTTCAAAAAAGGTATTTGATCCTTTATCACAAATGATTTTTTTCTACAGAAGAATAATTCTAGTCAGATAATATTACCAAATAGCAAAAAAGATTAGGCAAGATGGCCGAATAGGAACAGCTCCAGTCTCCAACTCCCAGCGCGAGTAACACAGAAGACCGGTGATTTCTGCATTTTCAACTGAGGTACTGGGGTCATCTCTCTAGGGAGTGCCAGACAATCGGTGCTGGTCAGCTGCTGCAGCCTGACCAGCGTGAGCTGAAGCAGGGCGAGGCATCGCCTCACCTGGAAGCGCAAGGGGGAAGGAAATCCGTTTTCCTAGCCAGGGGAACTGAGACACATAACACCTGGAAAATCGCGTAACTCCACCCCAATACTGCGCTTTAAGGAAACAGGCACACCAGGAGAATATATCCCACACCTGGCCGGGAGGGTCCCACGCCCACGGAGCCTCCCTCACTGCTAACACAGCCCTCTGCGGCGATCTATCCGCAAGGCAGCCTCGAGGCTGGGGGAGGGGCGCCCGCCATTGCTGAGGCTTAAGTAGGTAAACAAAGCCGCTGGGAAGCTCGAACTGGGTGGAGCTCACAGCAGCTCAAGGAAACCTGCCTGTCTCTGTAGACTCCACCTCTGGGGACAGCCCACAGCTGAGGTCCAATAGGGAAAGCAGCGGGCGGTGCAGAGGCGAACGACTCTGTCTGACAGCTTTGGGGAGAGCCGTGGATCTCCCAACGCGGAGGTTGAGATCCGAGAACGGACAGACTGCCTGCTCAGGTGGGTCCCTGACCCCTGAGTAGCCTAGCTGGGAGACATCCCCCACTAGGGGCAGTCTGACACCCCACACCTCACAGGGTGGAGTCATCCCTGAGAGGAAACTTCCAAAGGAAGAATCAGACAGGTACACTCGCTGCTCAGCAATATTCTATCTTTGGCAACCTCTGCTGCTGATACCCAGGCAAACAGGGTCTGGAGTGGACCTCAAGCAATCTCCAACAGACCAACAGACAGTCCTTCTGACTGTCAGACGGAAAACTATCAAACAGGAAGGACACCTATACCAAAACCCCATCAGTACGTCACCATCATCAAAGACCAGAGACAGATAAAACCACAAAGATGGGGAAAAAGCAGGGCAGAAAAGCTGGAATTCAAAAAATAAGAGCGCATCTACCCCTGCAAAGGAGCGCAGCCCATCGCCAGCAACGGATCAAAGCTGGTCAGAGAATGACTTTGACGAGATGAGAGAAGAAGGCTTCAGTCCATCAAACTTCTCAGAGCTAAAGGAGGAATTACGTACCCAGCGCAAAGAAACTAAAAATCTTGAAAAAAAGTGGAAGAATTGACAGCTAGACTAATTAATGCAGAGAAGATCATAAACGAAATGACAGAGATGAAAACCATGACACGAGAAATACGTGACAAATGCACAAGCTTCAGTACCGACTCGATCAACTGGAAGAAAGAGTATCAGCGATTGAGGATCAAATGAATGAAATGAAGCGAGAAGAGAAACAAAAGAAAAAAGAAGAAAAAGAAATGAACAAAGCCTGCAAGAAGTATGGGATTATGTAAAAAGACAAATCTACGTCTGATTGGGGTGCCTGAAAGTGAGGGGGAAAATGGAACCAAGTTGGAAAACACTCTTCAGGATATCATCCAGGAGAACTTCCCCAACCTAGTAGGGCAGGCCAACATTCAAATTCAGGAAATACAGAGAACGCCACAAAGATACTCCTCCAGAAGAGCAACTCCAAGACACATATTGCCAGATTCACCAAAGTTGAAATGAAGGAAAAATCTTAAGGGCAGCCAGAGAGAAAGGTCGGGTTACCCACAAAGGGAAGCCCATCAGACTAACAGCAGATCTCTCGGCAGAAACTCTACAAGCCAGAAGAGAGTGGGGGCCAATATTCAACGTTCTTAAAGAAAAGAATTTTCAACCAGAATTTCATATCCAGCCAAACTAAGTTTCATCAGTGAAGGAGAAATAAAATCCTTTACAGATAAGCAAATGCTTAGAGATTTTGTCACCACCAGGCCTGCCTTACAAGAGACCCTGAAGGAAGCCCTAAACATGGAAAGGAACAACCGGTACCAGCCATTGCAAAAACATGCCAAAATGTAAAGACCATCGAGGCTAGGAAGAAACTGCATCAACTAATGAGCAAAATAACCAGTTAATATCATAATGACAGGATCAAGTTCACACATAACAATATTAACCTTAAATGTAAATGGACTAAATGCTCCAATTAAAAGACACAGACTGGCAAACTGGATAAAGAGTCAAGACCATCAGTCTGCTGTATTCAGGAGACCCATCTCACATGCAGAGACATACATAGGCTCAAAATAAAGGGATGGAGGAAGATCTACCAAGCAAATGGAGAACAAAAAAAAGCAGGGGTTGCAATCCTAGTCTCTGATAAAACAGACTTTAAACCATCAAGATCAAAAGAGACAAAGAAGGCCATTACATAATGGTAAAGGGATCAATTCAACAGGAAGAGCTAACTCTCCTAAATATATATGCACCCAATACAGGAGCACCCAGATTCATAAAGCAAGTCCTTAGAGACCTACAAAGAGACTTAGACTCCATACACAATATAATGGGAGATTTTAACACTCACTGTCAACATTAGACAGATCAACGAGACAGAAAGTTAACAAGGATATCCAGGAATTGAACTCATCTCTGCACCAAGCGGACCTAATAGACATCTATAGAACTCTCCACCCCAAATCAACAGAATATACATTCTTCTCAGCACCACATCGCACTTATTCCAAATTGACCACATAATTGGAAGTAAAGCACTCCTCAGCAAATGTACAAGAACAGAAATTATAACAAACTGTCTCTCAGACCACAGTGCAATCAAACTAGAACTCAGGACTAAGAAACTCAATCAAAACCGCTCAACTACATGGAAACTGAATAACCTGCTCCTGAATGACTACTGGGTACATAACGAAATGAAAGCAGAAATAAAGATGTTCTTTGAAACCAATGAGAACAAAGATACAACATACCAGAATCTCTGGGACACATTTAAAGCAGTGTGTAGAGGGAAATTTATAGCACTAAATGCCCACAAGAGAAAGCAGGAAAGATCTAAAATTGACACTTTAACATCACAATTAAAAGAACTAGAGAGGCAAGAGCAAACACATTCAAAAGCTAGCAGAAGGCAAGAATAACTAAGATCAGAGCAGAACTGAAGGAGATAGAGTCACAAAAACCCTCCAAAAATCAATGAATCCAGGAGTTGGTTTTTGAAAAGATCAACAAAATTGACAGACCGCTAGCAAGACTAATAAAGAAGAAAAGAGAGAGGAATCAAATAGACGCAATAAAAAATGATAAAGGGATATCACCACCGACCCCACAGAAATACAAACAACCATCAGAGAATACTATAAATGCCTCTACGCAAATCGACTAGAAATCTAGAGAAATGGATAATTTCCTGGACACTTACTCTCCCAAGACTGAACCAGGAAGAAGTTGAATCCCTGAATAGACCAATAACAGGCTCTGAAATTGAGGCAACAATTAATAGCCTACCCACGAAAAAAAGTCCAGGACCAGATGGATTCACAGCTGAATTCTACCAGAGGTACAAGGAGGAGCTGGTACCATTCCTTCTGAAACTATTCAATCATAGAAAAAGAGGGAATCCTCCCTAACTCATTTTATGAGGCCAACATCATCCTGATACCAAAGCCTGGCAGAGACACAACAAAAAAAGAGAATTTTAGACCAATATCCCTGATGAACATCGATGCAAAAATTCTCAATAAAATACTGGCAAACCGGATTCAGCAGCACATCAAAAAGCTTATCCACCATGATCAAGTGGGCTTCATCCCTGGGATGCAAGGCTGGTTCAACATTCGCAAATCATAAACGTAATCCAGCATATAAACAGAACCAAAGACAAGAACCACATGATTATCTCAATAGATGCAGAAAAGGCTTTTGACAAAATTCAACAGCCCTTTATGCTAAAAACGCTCAATAAATTCGGTATTGATGGAACGTACCTCAAAATAATAAGAGCTATTTACGACAAACCCACAGCTAATATCATACTGAATGGGCAAAAACTGGAAAAATTCCCTTTGAAAACTGGCACAAGACAGGGATGCCCTCTCTCACCACTCCTATTCAACATAGTGTTGGAAGTTCTGGCTAGGGCAATCAGGCAAGAGAAAGAAATCAAGGGTATCCAGTTAGGAAAAGAAGAAGTCAATTGTCCCTGTTTGCAGATGACATGATTGTATATTTAGAAAAACCCATCGTCTCAGCCCAAAATCTCCTTAAGCTGATAAGCAACTTCAGCAAAGTCTCAGGATACAAAATTAATGTGCAAAAATCACAAGCATTCTTATACACCAGTAACAGACAAGCAGAGAGCCAAGTCAGGAATGAACTTCCATTCACAATTGCTTCAAAGAGAATCAAATACCTAGGAATCCAGCTTACAAGGGATGTAAAGGACCTCTTCAAGGAGAACTACAAACCAGCTCAGTGAAATCAAAGAGGACACAAAACAATGGAAGAACATACCATGCTCATGGATAGAAGAATCAATATCGTGAAAATGGCCATACTGCCCAAGGTTATTTATAGATTCAATGCCATCCCCATCAAGCTACCAATGAGTTTCTTCACAGAATTGGAAAAAACTGCTTTAAAGTTCATATGGAACCAAAAAGAGCCCGCATTGCCAAGACAATCCTAGGTCAAAAGGACAAAGCTGGAGGCGTCACGCTACCTGACTTCAAACTATACTACAAGGCTACAGTAACCAAAACAGCATGGTACTGGTACCACAACAGAGAAATAGACCAGTGGAACAGAACAGAGTCCTCAGAAATAATACCGCACATCTACAGCCATCTGATCTTTGACAAACCTGACAAAAACAAGAAATGGGGAAAGGATTCCCTATTTAATAAATGGTGCTGGGAAAATTGGTAGCCACAAGTAGAAAGCTGAAACTGGATCCTTTCCTTACCCCTTATACGAAAATTAATTCAAGATGGATTAGAGACTTAAATGTTAGACCTAATACCATAAAAACCCTAGAAGAAAATCTAGGTAGTACCATTCAGGACATAGGCATGGGCAAGGACTTCATGTCTAAAACACCAAAAGCAACGGCAGCAAAAGCCAAAATTGACAAATGGGATCTCATTAAACTAAAGAGCTTTTGCACAGCAAAAGAAACTACCATCAGAGTGAACAGGCAACCTACAGAATGGGAGAAAATTTTTGCAACCTACTCATCTGACAAAGGGCTAATATCCAGAATCTACAAAGAACTCAAACAAATATACAAGAAAAAAAAAACAACAACCCCATCAAAAAGTGGGGAAAGGATATGAACAGACATTTCTCAAAAGAGACATCCATACAGCCAACAGACACATGAAAAAATGCTCGTCATCACTCGCCATCAGAGAAATGCAAATCAAAACCACAATGAGATACCATCTCACACCACTTAGAATGGCAATCATTAAGAAGTCAGGAAACAATAGATGTTGGAGAGGATGTGGAGAAATAGGAACACTTTTACACTGTTGGGTGATTGTAAACTAGTTCAACCATTATGGAAAACAGTATGGCGATTCCTCAAGGATCTAGAACTAGATGTACCATATGACCCAGCCATCCCACTACTGGGTATATACCCAAAGGATTATAAATACTCTACTACAAAGACACATGCACACGTATGTTTATTGCGGCACTATTCACAATAGCAAAGACTTGGAATCAACCCAAATGTCCATCTGTGACAGACTGGATTAAGAAAATGTGGCACATATACACCATGGAATACTATGCAGCCATCAAAAAGGATGAGTTTGCGTCCTTTGTAGGGACATGGATGCAGCTGGAAACCATCATTCTTAGCAAACTATCACAAGAAGAGAAAACCAAACACCGCATGTTCTCACTCATAGGTGGGAACTGAACAATGAGATCACTTGGACTCGGGAAGGGGAACATCACACACTGGGGCCTATCATGGGGAGGGGGGAGGAGGGAGGATTGCATTGGGGAGTTATACATGATATAAACGTTATGCACATGTACCCTAGAACTTAAAGTATAATAAAAAATAAAAAAAATAAAAAAAAAAAAAAAAATAAAAAAAAAAAAAAAAAAAAAAAAAAAAGATTAACCAAAAAAATACCCACAATAAAACAGATCTATCACTATTATAAAGTACGTGATACAGCTGGTAACCATCCTACTCTAGGCTCTAATACACACACGCCTTAGTGACATGTAGCATTGACTTAGTGGGTAATGCTATACATGGTGCACTAGAAAAATATATTCTCACACAAATTTCTTATGCGGAATGAATGGACTAATCATCCTATGGTTTTTATGGCTCTGAGTGGCATATAAATATTATTCATTCATTCAGACTGAAATGCAGCACAAGGGAGCCCCCAAATTCAAAATATTTACAAATATGCACGCATATACTTTACATATGAATTCCGCAATGTAGGTGATGGTTTTCTGCCTAATTGGTAAGAAATGTCTCTTGCAGCCAGGCGCGGTGGCTCACGCCTGTAATCCCAGCACTTTGAGAGGCCGAGATGGGCCGATCACGAGGTGAGGAGACTGAGACCATCCTGCCTAACACGGTGAAACCCCGCCTCTACTAAGAATACAAAAAAAAAAATTAGCCAGGCGTGGTGGCAGGCGCCTGTGGTCCCAGCTACTCGGGAGGCTGAGGCAGGAGAATGGTGGGAACCCGGGAGGCGGAGCTTGTAGTGAGCCAAGATCATGCCACTGCACTCCAGCCTGGGCGACAGAGCAAGACTCCGTCTCAAAAAAAAAAAAAAAGGAAAAGGAAAAGGAAAAAAGAAATGTCTCTTGCATCCCTAACCCCATTGCTATTACAACAGGAAAGTGGGGACAATTCCCCCTCTCTGATGGGGAAAAAGAATAAAGAAAAAATATCTTTCGTGATGGTGGGGGGTTGGGAAAAGGCATGAGTTGGGGAAATGTGAAGACTGGCCGAGTCTGATCTTCTAGACGTTGGGAAACGTATCGGGAAGATAACTTGCAGCACAGTAAAAAGGGTCCCGTGTTTGTGTTAGTACTGGACATTATCAATTTTAACAGATTCCTATCACTAAGCAGGTATCCCTGGTCCTTCTGTGTTTTAAATCCCTTCCACTCCCACCAACCTCAGATATCATCACTTCTCTTTCTCCTTTTCAACGTCTCCCTCTTGAACTACCATCTGCTTTTAAGTTGGTGCAAATCATTCTACCTTAATAAAACCGCTAACCCATACTCTTTCTCCAGCTACCACATTCTTTCCCTCTTTCCTTCACAACACAACTGCTTTAAAATACTACCACCTTCTCTATTTGTCCCTTCCATATTCATCTACCCACTGTAATTCAGCTTCTACTGCCCGGGTCCCCAGCGCCATGGAAACAGCATCTCTCACAGAGGTAACAACTTTTGCTGCTAAATCCAACAGGTATTTCTCAGTCCTAGGTTTACTTAACTTTCTAATAATTGAAGCTGATAACCACTCCTTCCCTTTGAAACACTCTTCCTGGCCTAGTCTCCTGTTTTTCCACTCCCTCACTCATCTACGACCTAGCACAGCTTCTCTTACCAAGCCATCTCAAAATTTAGTCCTTCTTAGGTCCCTGCCCCAAGTCAGCTTTTTTTTTTTAACTCAATACCAGTGGACCTCAACCTTAACTTACAAAATAAAAATCTTTATGTATGGTCTAGGCAACTAGATTTTTAAAAAACAGCTCTATGATTCAGAGATATCTAACTCACCCCCCATCAACTCACCCACTCTTGTGGTTGCAATCAGCAACTATATGCTACTCATTTAGTCTATCACCCTCTTTTGAGCTCCACAAATATCCACTTACACGTCTTATCCTCACAAAACAATATATTTAAGCGTGAACTCATCACACCCTTCCACCCTTGAATGGGCTGTATATTAACCCTCAAATCTAACCATTTCTATTTCTACTGCTATGACCTTAGCTTCAGATGCCATTATCTACTAATTATGAAAAGAATATTGCAATTGGCCACCTCCAACCCGGACATCTTATTGACTAGGCACTACAGGCTCTGGGGCTTAGATGTTTTTCAAGGACCTGCAGACTTATTTGAGATCTGGGGTGGGGGTGGGGGACCTATAAAACTAAAATGATTAAATGTTTTAAAAATACATAATTTTTTCAGCTAGCCAACTGCAATTCAACTCACACTGCTTTTATAAATTATACTGAATATAAGATGAGAGCGCAATCTAATATTTGATAGTATGTGAGGAATGTCTAAAACCTAGGAAGGTCTCTCCTTCCCCCCAAGTCCAGCTTACATGTCCTGTCTATATGTTCCTGCAACACTTTGACCCTTCCCTATATGGTGGAAAAGGCCAGCTGTCCCTCAATATCTGTCTTCTCCTTCTTCCTTAACAATGGAACCCCTAAATTCTAGCAGGTCACATGGCTACCTGGCATTAAGGTTAATTTCCCTTGCAGCTATTGTAACCCTGTGACTAAGGACTTGGCATTGGGATGTATGTAGAAGTGATATGTACAATTTCTAGGAAATGTGCTTAAAAAGAGAAAATGTATCTTTCATTCTCCTTTCCTTCTTCCTATTAGCTGGAATTTGGGTAGGATAGCTAAAGCTTGATTAGCCACTTTGAACTATGAGGTAGAATCAAAAAACATAAGCCTGCACTCCTGCTAACCAAGTTGCCATCATACCGTGTCTTTGACTTTACATAAGAGAAATAAAACTCTTTTTTTTTTTTTTTTTTGAGACGGAGTCTCACTCTGTCGCCCAGGCGGGAGTGCAGTGGCCGGATCTCAGCTCACTGCAAGCTCCGCCTCCCAGGTTCACGCCATTCTCCTGCCTCAGCCTCCCGAGTAGCTGGGACTACAGGCGCCCGCCACCTCGCCCGGCTAGTTTTTTGTATTTTTTGGTAGAGACGGGTTTCACAGTGTTAGCCAGGATGGTCTCGATCTCCTGACCTCATGATCCACCCGTCTCGGCCTCCCAAAGTGCTGGGATTACAGGCTTGAGCCACCGCGCCCGGCCAAAACTCTCTTTTTTAAACTACTAATATTCTCAGTTTTCTATTAGCTGCAAACAAACCTCATCCCAACTGTTACACACACACAAAGTATTTAGCACAGAGATTAAGAGTGTGGTGACTTGTTGGCTTCTCCCAAGAGACTAAGTTCTATAGAGGCAGAAAACAGAATACATGTAATCCACGGCATATGCCCTACGTGTCCTTCCCGTCTCCACACACACACACACACACCAGAACTCACATATACTCTGGTCAGTAAATGCAATTCCCATTCCACTCTTACCTTTTTCCTTAAACTCAATTTTTCTTTTCCTTTTTTTTTTTGAGACAGAGTTTCCCTCTGTCACCCAGACTGAAGTACAATGACCCAATCTTGGCTCACTGAGAACTCCACCTCATGCCTCAGCCTCCCGAGTAGCCGGGATTACAGGCATATGCCACCACACCCAGCTAATTTTTTTATTTTTAGTAGAGACGGGGTTTCACCACGTTGGCCAGGCTGGTCTCAATCTCCCAGCCTCATGTAATCTGCATGCCTCAGCCTCCCAAAGTGCTGGGATTACAGGCATAAGCCACTGTTCCTGGCCTAAACTCTATTTTTCATCATCAGTCCCCTCCTTTTGGAAACTAAACTGAAACATCTTGAGAAAGAAAATCACCTAAAAATCGACAGTGTTAAATAAAGAATGCTTGTCAACAAAAAACAAAGTCCCCCGAACAGATCTAATATAATGTTATGATCAGATATGAAAAAATAGTTTGAACATAATGACATTTTTATACATATAAAATTTGTATGTATATGTATAGAGCTATTACACATAGCCATAGATAGCCACATGTGACTGTATGAAATGAAAAAGTTCCTAAGAGCTCTATAATTTTAAGATTCTAAAATTTTTTTATTCAAATAACAAGACACAAGTAAAGAAAATAAAAAAGAGCTCTAACTCAACTGAAAAGCTAATTGGAACAATAACTCAATTATCCAAATGTACGAAATTTAAAAATAAGTCCAGTTATGTAGACTGCAAAACACACACTTTGTTTTTATATTTTTTATTTTAGTTTCGTTTATTTTTTTTGAGACGGATTCTTGCTCTGTCGCCCAGGCTGGAGTGCAGTGGCATGATCTTGGCTCACTGCAACCTCCGCCTCCCAGGTTCACGCCATTCTCCTGCCTTAGCCTCCTGAGTAGCTGGGACTACAGGTGCCCACCACCAAGGCTGGCTAAGTTTTCTTTTATTTTTAGTAGAGACGGGGTTTCAACGTGTTAGCCAGGATGGTCTCGATTTCCTGACCTTGTGATTCATTCGCCTGCCTCGGCCTCCCAAAGTGCTGGGATTACAGGTGTGATCCACTGCGCCCGGCCACACTTTGTTTTTAAATTCTCCTTTTCAATACCTTCATATACAAACTATAACATAAGGTTCTTTTTACCTTTGATTTCATTTTTTGGGTATACCCAAAATGCAAACATTGGGTATTATAACCCATATATAAATCTGCTATAGCATCCAACTTCATTCTTCATTAAATAAATAAAACATCAAGTTCTCCTTGATATGGTTTGGCTGTGTCCCCACCCAAAATTTCATCTCGAATTATAATCCCCATAATCCTCATGTGTAAAGAGAGAGACCAGGTGGAGGGAACTGAATTATGCGGGGGGTTTCCCCCATGCTGGTTCTCGTGATAGTGAGTTCTCACGAGAGCTGATGGTTTTATAAGTGTTTGGTAGTTTCTCTTGCATTCATTCTCCCCTCCGCTGCCTTGTGAAGAAGATGCCTTGGTTTCCCTTGGCCTTCTGCCATGATTGTAAGTTTCCTGAGGCTTCCCAGCCATGCAGAACTGTGAGTCAATTAAACCTCTTTCTTTTCTAGATTACCCAGTTTGAGGCAGCTCTTTATAGCAGTGTGAGAAGAGACTAACACACCTCCAATATGCTAAATTTCTTTAAAAATACAAATACCAGTGTATAAAACAGAATCAAGAAATACACCGCAACATTACCTGTGCACCAAGATCCTTCATGTAGGGTCCAAGTTCACTAAACAGATCATATCCTTGATGAAAGAAGGCCAAATGGGCATACATAAATGACAACATCTAAAGGGGGGGAAAAAAAGATGACCATTTTAAAATCTACTCCTAGATAGACATTCTGAAATATTTTATATATATATAAAAGACAGAGTCTTGCTCTGTCACCCAGGCCTGGCATGCAGTGGCACGAACACAGTTCACTGCAACCTGTACCTCCCAGACTCAGGTGATTCTCCCACTTCAGCCTCCTAAGTAGCTGGGACCACAGGCATGTGCCACTATGCTCAGCTAATTTTTGTAGAGACAAAGTCTTGCCACGTTACCCAGGCTGATCTCGAACTCCTGGGTTCCAGCAATCCTCCCACTTCCACCTCCAAAAGTGCTGGGATTACAGGCGTGAGCCACCATGCCCAGTTCATCAAACCTATTTGAATATTAAACTGAGTCATCTGTTTTAAAAGAGTATTTCAAAAATATTTTCAAATACAATGAAAATAAATTTTATTTAAAAGAAATTTCCCAGTGGTTGAAAATTTTTTAAATGCTCAAAATTTTAGTTGTTTAGACTATATCTAGGTGATCAAAATGTATACAGCAGATTCAAATAATCCAATTTTCAATAACTCTACTATTTTCCTAGGTCCATTATAAAGTATTTATGTGCTCCTTCAACCAAGCTCACTGACAAACCTTAAACTGCAAAAAAGGCAAAAAGATAAGAGAAATATAAAGTGCTCAAAACAAAACACAAACACTTTACAATCTACTAGAGCACCAAGCACAACCTAAAGTAGGAGAACGCTGGTTTTTCTCTCAAGATACCAAAATAAAATGAGTCAACTGATTTTGCCAATATGGAAGTTTCTTTACATTCATTCCACAAATCTAAAAAGCTGACATTAATGAGCAGAGATTTGTCCAAGTTTTCCCATATTTTACCTATTTTAAAGAGAAAAATCACCCTCATTTTAATTAAGTTTTTACATGGAAGGAATTATATAATTAAATGAATACTGAAAAAATATTCTAAACATCCATGTTATTTTTAACAAGTGGCATCTGTTCAATTTTCTGAAGTCTAAAATAGGTCATAAAGTCCTTAATACTCAAAAATCCTCCAAAAAAACTACTTAAAAAAAAACCATTAAAACACAGAGGCAAAAGGATAAAACTCAGAAGAGGAAAATTATTGTGGAATTAGATAATAGTGATCATTGCACAAATTTGTGAATAAAAACTGATAAATTATTTTTAAAAATTAATTAACGGCCGGGCACGGTGGCTCAAGCCTATAATCCCAGCACTTTGGGAGGCCAAGACGGGCAGATCACGAGGTCAGGAGATCGAGACCATCCTGGCTAACATGGTGAAACCCCGTCTCTACTAAAAAATAGAAAAAACTAGCCGGGCGAGGTGGCGGGCGCCTATAGTCCCAGCTACTCGGGAGGCTGAGGCAGGAGAATGGTGGTAAACCCGGGAGGCGGAGCTTGCAGTGAGCTGAGATCCGGCCACTGCACTCCAGCTTGGGCGACAGAGCAAGACTCCGTCTCAAAAAAAAAAAAAAAAATTAATTAACAATCTAAAAAGAGGGATGGGATTAATAGCTAGGACTACATAAAAATATAAAATATGCCTATACCTCAAAATGCAAAACGAGCATATTAAAAGACAAATGATAAACTAGGGAAAAACACATGACAAAGAATTAACAGTCTTAAAATGTAAGAGATGTTGCAAATCAACATGAAAAGGATGAACACTCCAACAGAAAAAAAGACAAACGACATATGAGGTATCTAACTGGCCAAAAAACACGGAAAAACGTTCAAACTCATTTGTATTAACAAAATGCAAAACTGAATAATGACATCATGCTTTCTATCCAGCAAACTAGGGGCAGCGTGGGGGAAAAAACTGGAATGCTCAGTGTTGGTAAAATGTGGAGAAAACCCCATTTTCACACAATATTAGAGGAAATATTGTATAACTCTTGAAATTTGACAATATTTTTCTAAAGTCTTAATCTTTTGACTATATAATGTCTTCTTTATAAATCTATCCTAAGAAAATAATAGGATTATTCATTAGAATGATGAGGACAGAACTATGTTTTAATGTCAAAAACAAGGAAATTATATGAATATCCATTAATAGGTGAAATCAATTTATGGTATATTCCTTCAAGGTCAGTAAACTATGACCTGCAAACTTTATTAGGCCTCACCACCTTTTTGATAGTCCATGAGCTACAAATGGTTTTTACATCTTTAAATGATTTAAAGACAATGAAAATAAATGAAATGTATGATATGTGAAAATTACATGAAATTCAAATTTGTGTTTATTTATAAAGTTTTATTGGAACACAGCAATGGCCACTCATTTACATACTGTCTTTCTCGTTATAATGGCACAGTTGAATAATTCCAACAGAGACCATGAGGCCTGTAAAACCTACCATATTTACTACCTGGACTTTTACAAAAAACATGTGCCAAACCCTAGGATATTCGGGTGGTAGAATTCTACCTGGCCACAAAAGCCATCATTAAATAAAGGATATTTAATGACATATAACTTTGCAGTGTATTAGTGAAAAGAGAAAGTTATAAAATAGTATGTAGGAATGATTTCCATTAAAACATTAAATGTGATTTTAAAAGGCATATATTCAAGTTCATGTACACACACACGCACACACAAGGACGGACATAGAGAGTAAAAAGACAAAGATGTATGCCAGGATACTAATAGTGGCTTCCCCTTGGTAGCAGAACTAGTAAGTCGTTTTTATTTTTCTTCATACACATTCTAATTTTCTACAATTAATACACATTACTGTCAATCTCGAAAACAAGTGGGGTATAAACATTATCTTTTAAAAAACAGGAAGTACAATGTGTTTACCTGATAATTTATAACACAAATATATACATACAATTTAGAAAAAAAGCTAGGTGGGGACAAGGATCTAGGGCTACTTAAACATAGCCTTTTGGGGGAAAAGTCAGTAAGTAATTCAGAGTTGAGAGATTATTACTAAAGTTACCAAAATATAAAGATATGATATGCCATACCATATCATGCCCTGCACACTTCTTCGTCAGCTTTTTTTTTTGAGACAGAGTTTGCTCTTGTCACCTAGGCTGGACTGCAATGGCACGATTTCGGCTCACTACAAACTCCACCTCCTGGGTTCAAGCAATTCCCCTCAGCCTCACGAAGTAGCTGGGATTACACACACCCGCCACCACACCCAGCTAATTTTTTTGTATTTTTAGTAGAGATGGGTTTTCACCATGTTGGCCAGGCTGGTCTTGAACTCCTGTCCTCAGGTGATCCACCTGCCTCAGCCTACCAAAGTGCTGGGATTACAGGCATGAGCCACCACAGACAGCCTTCGTTAGCTTTTAAGACCAAAAAAATGGCTCCCCACCACAAAAAAAAAAAAAAAATATCATTGTCATGGGGTGAAGAGGCTCAGGGAAAAAAGTGATCCCCCCAATTTCATCCCCCTGGTTCTGTAACTGCATACCAAAGAACAAACCAAAAGACTGATCCACCATCAACTCTAAGGGAAAAATTCTCCAAATGATACTATTCATATAAATCCTCAATCTCAAATATTTTTAAAGTCCAAATAATGCCAAAAATTATAGAGAAAAATGTAAATATGTTGAAAGAGGTTGGGCAAAAAAATTTTAAAGCAAAACAAGTGAGAAAAAATTCAAAACCTAAGTGTAACAGTTTTTTATGTTCATAACTTTCGAAACGAATTCTGAAATATTCTCACAGGTTTTTACACCAAACATTTTTAGTTATTCACCAAATGGTACTGGGCATCTAGTGCACGTAAAGCAACATATTAGGATAAAAGAAAACAAAAACGTTTAACAGTAGAGAGTGTACTTTTATGGACCTCACAGTGTATCAACAGATGAGACACACAAACAACTCTAACACGAAGGAGACAAAAAAGTCCAGTGCCACATAAGAAATACAGATGAAGATCAAAAAGAAGAGCAATCATAAACCTTATCATGTGTATAGCAGATGTTCTTTCAACACCTAAATATGTACATTTAGTTTCATATTAAAATATTTAAAACATCATTTCAATTAATATCTTACTGATTTTAGGATTTCTGATCTCCTTTTTGATTGAAGAACATTAATCTAAGGGAAAACACATGTGGTTAATCACCCATGCATTATTTTAAAGCTAATCCATAATGCAATATTATAAAACTGATTTTAATGGTTTAACACTTTTCCAAAAAGCAAATAAAAACAAAGTTCAAGCTTTTTCATCCTTCAACTATCCTTTTGCAAAACACAGTTAAGACAAACATTCCAGTGAATTTCTCATACATTTCTGAACTAGAAGAAAAACTGGTTATTTAAATGCTATTACAGTGATGGAACTATTTTGACATTTGAAACTCTGGGAATTCCATCTTTTTCCCACCCTCTTTATCTCATTGCTCATCAAAGTTCAACATACAACCTAAATGCAAATTCTCATCACTTTACCATTATCACCATCATGTCTTTTCCAGACTGCTGCAAAAGGCTATGAATTAGTCTCTTCTCTGCTTCCATCTGCTTCCATTCTCGACTCCCTACAATCCATTATACACACAGCAAGCAGTCAGCTTTATTTTTTTATTTTTTTTATTTATTTTTTTTTGGAGACGGAGTTTTGCTCTTATTGCCCAGGCTGGAGTGCAATGGTGCGATCTCAGCTCACTGCAACCTCTGCCTTCTGGGTTCAAGCAATTCTCCTGCCTCAGCCTCCGGGGTAGCTGGAATTACCAGCATGTGCCACCACGCTCGGCTAATTTTTTTGTATTTAGTAGAGACACGGTTTCTCCATGTTGCTTGGGCTGGTCTTAACTCCTGACCTCAGGTGATCCACCCGCCTTGGCTTCCCAAAGTGCTAGAACTACAGGCATGAGCCACAACGCCGGGCCCACCTTAAAAATATATAAATAAGATCATGTTACCTCTACCTTAACACCCTCCAACTTCCTACCATGTCTGGCAAGGCCCACTGTGATGTAGCCCCTACCTACCTTACCTCTTCAACCCAGTTTTCTATTACTTTTCCCCTTTCTGTACTCCAACCACAACCTGGGACCACTCCCACCTCAATGCCTTTGTACTGGCTGTTCTGTCTACATGTTATGATGTTCTGCCTAGATGGGTACCAGGCTATCTCATACCAATCAGGTCTCAACTTAAATACCGTCTCCTCACAAAGGTCTAAGGTAGCTTCTTAGGCACTGTCTAGTACACCAACCCTATTTATTTTACTCAGAACATTTATAACTACCTTATATTTTCTGATTTGTGTCTTCTCCCTAACCAAAGTGTAAATTCTAGTGAGACCAGGGTTCTTGCCTTATTCCCAGCTGTATGTAGTGGCACACACTAAGCACTCAATAAATATTTCTTAAATAAATTAACAGGTTTTGTTTTTAGAGACAGGGTCTTACTCTGTTGCCCACTCTGGCCGGAGTGCAGTGGCACGATCAGATCTCACTGCAGCCTTGAACTCCTGGGCACGCAATCCTCCTGCCTAGGCCCCAGCAATTCTCCCATCTCAGCTTCCCGAGTAGCTGGGACTACAGGTGCACACCACCAGACCTGGCTAATTTTTTTTACTTTTTGTAGAGATAGGTTCTCACTGTGTTGCATAGTCTGGTCTCAAACTCCTTGCTTCAAGCAATCCTCCCGCCTTGGCCCCCCAAAGCGCTGGGATTACAGGAATCAGCCCCTGCACCCGGCCAGATTTTAAGTAAATGTTTTAATTAGACTAAATTTACTGAAAGATCAATAAATTAAAAGATTTGCCTTTTAGGGGATCTCTCCCAACTCTAGAAATTCACAACAAACATTTTATTTTTGTCTGTTATTATCTATCAGCTTAATGAAATGTTTAAGAAAAGAATCATTCACTCTTTGCCAATACTGTCAAAAGATTACAAAATATCTTTTTAATATGTCCTTCCGACTGAATTCTGTATTTTATCAAATAATTTTAAAGCATTAAATAAAAAAAAAACACAACAAGAAAAATCTAAGTAACTTAAGACTAGTTTCTGGCTGGGTGCAGTGGCTCATGCCTGTAATCCTTGCACTTTGGGAAGCTGAGGCGGGCAGACTGCTTGAGATCAGGAGTTCAAGTCCAGCCTGGCCAACATGGTGAAACCCTGTCTGTACTAAAAATACAAAACTTAGCCAGGCGTGGTAGTGGGCACTTGTAATCCCAGCTACTCGGGAGGCTGAGACAGGAGAATCACTTAAACCCTGGAGGCAGAGGTTGCAGTGAGCTGGGATCGCACTACTGCACTCCAGCCTAGGCAACAGAGCAAGACTCTTTCTCAAAAAAACAAAAACAAAAACAAAAGCCTAGTTTCTTCTACATATATTTCAAAGCCTATTCAGTTTAGAGAACTACAATATTTACTTTCAAATGCTCTAAGTAAAGCAGAAGCTGCAAATAGCCTACTATTCAAACGCTGAATAATGTTAAAATGCCTGTTTTATATGCCCTTTTTTCTATTTGAAAAAAAATTAAGTGCTATATAAAATTTTTAAATTTAAATGTTATATATAATAAAATGCTATATAAAATAGATTTTTATATTATATAATTAAATTATATAGCATTTAAATTATTGGAGGAAAAAAGTAAACTCAAATATTTAGAGTAGTTAAGACAAACTTTATACATTTGGATATTTATTACGTACTATTCTCTAAAGTAGACATAAATGAAATAAAGGCCATAAAATGATAAAATAGTTCCCATCAGAAAAATCAAACAAACTAATAGGTATTTGTTGGGGGGGTGGCATGAGGAGGCAGTGTGAGAATTCCTAACTTATATATGGATACCCAAGAAAATAACACATAAGTTTAAAAATAATGAAAATTGTAGCTAATCCTCCCAGTATAAAATTTGTAACATTAAGCCATTCGCTCTCTCAAAAACCATTTACTACATATCTATTTTCTAACCACTAGACTAGAAGCTAGGGATAAATCTAGAAATAGAAAAATAAATAAATAAATATTTAAAATAATGTATAAGTAGTCTAACTGCAATGTGTACGAAAATACAGGCACACAGAGAAGGCAGGGGCAAAAATTACTCCTTTTGGCCTGGAGAAGTCTGAGTAACCCTGATCATAAAACAGAATGAATTAGTGACAGGGCAAGTAAAAGCAATGCAAGGCCGACCAGTTTCATGAGAATACCTTAATACTCCAGACAAGATACAGTAAGGCTTGGCTAGGGCTGCAGCAAAGGTGAAGAAAGAACCCATTTAAGAGGTACATAGGAGGAATTTTCAAGACATTTTAGCAACTACATATACTGGCTTAGAATGAGGAGAATATCTGACATAATTCTCTCATTTCAAACTTCTATGAGAGTAAAAAAGTGACACCATTCAATTAGATAAGGGCAAAAGGGAAAGAGAAGCCATTTTGGAAGATGAGAGATTTCAGTTCTGAACACGAGAACGAAGTACCTCGGTGAAAAAACATTTGGTCATCTACTTATAACAGGTAGTGATTCAAGCAAGGGGTATGATGAGACTGACAGAAAAGAAAAGGATAAAACCAAAGATGGAACACTAGAAAGGAAAGTGCAAAGGCAGACAAAGGAGTGAAGCTCAAGACAGAACTGGAAAAGAAACAGAAGTTGGGAGGAAGACCCAAAAGCAGTTTCAGATACATCAAGATAAAAGAATGTTTCAAGAAGGAGTAAAACAGAATAGCCAAGTTGGTTAAAAACTGAAATATGTCTAGCGAATAAAACCTCTGCATGAGCCATTTTAGTGGGCTAGGTAGGGTGACTACTCACACTACAGCAGAAAATGGTATAATGTGAGGTAGGTACGGGACCCAGGAAATAGCCTACTCCAGTCTAGCAACCTTTCCTCCAAAAGTACAGTCAATTAATTTTAAAACTTTAACTTCCCATTTACTGAACAGGAACTTAATGGAAAAAAACTTAAAGTTAATTTTCTATTGTTTTGCAAAGTTACCTAAGTAATTTTTAATTACTAATTTCTATTTGGTATTTTTTCTTAAGAAATACTCTGCGATCATTGTAAAGTAAACAATCTCTGAAGACAACCACTACTGTTTTGTAAAAGAAGATTTATATAAGGTAATTCCCTAAGCATTCAAGGTTTTTTGGCTTTAAATTCCATGATATATAGAAACAAGCAATATAATATGCCTTCATTTTTCCCATGTCTCAAATACCTTTGGAGACCTATCACATTCAAGCTAGTTTCAATTATAAATTAGACTGGAAGATCACCAAGCAATTTACCAAATACAGATTTCTAGTTTTTAAAAGCAGCACCTAATGCAAAAATATGGTAACACTACTTCTAGAAAGATTTTTCATTTGGCAATATGGTGAACCTTAGCACCTCTAAGAATCTAATCAAAAGAAATAAGAAGTGTAAAGATGTTATTATCACTCACAATTACTGAAAATTATATTTTCCCTATTGCCAGTAAAAACGTGAACACCATAAATGTTTTTTACAGCAACTTAGAAGGAACTAGGGCCCTTACCCTAAAGGAAGTAACGCAGGAACGGAAAAACAAATGCCGTGTGTTGTCACCTGTAAGTAGGAACTAAGTCACAGGTTTTCAGGGGCACACAGAGTGGTTTAATGCACACTGGAGACTCAGAAAGGGGGGAAGGTTGGGAGGGAGGTGAGGGATGAAAAACTTCCTATTGGGTACGATGTAGACTACTGGAGTGACAGATACAAAAAAAGCCCACACTTCACCACTATGCAATTCATCATGTGACCAAAAACCCACTTGTACCCCTAAATTTACTGAAATAATACAATGGTATAAAAGATAATTAAATTGATATAACAACTCCAGAGAACAAAATATAGCAACTAAAAAATGATTTTTAACATTTTTAAATGGGGAATATAAAGTTAAGAGAAAAGAGGCAGAACTTAGAACCAAAGGAATATATATATCCATACACACACAGATACACTAATAGCTATACAGATGGAAATTTTCCATGAAAGATTATGTTTTAACTTTAAGCTCAAAGCAGAAGTATTTATTGACTCTTCTTAGGGCAATCACTCAAAAGTAACAACCTGCTTAGTAAGCACTGTCTGAAAACCTACACAGTATAAACTACATACCTGAAGCACATAATCAAGGGCTATATGTCGAAAACATTTTCTTGTTGCTGTCAGAATGTTGGTGGCTTCTTCAACTTCGTGTTGTTTGTTTCTTTGTACTTGGGCATTTTTTACTAATGCGTTTTCTTTTTCTTCACTGACTTTTTCGAATTGCTTCTTGGCATCTTTGAATTTTCTAAGATCTCTAAAAAAAGAAAAACTTAGTGAACTTTTATAACTTGCTTCATTAAAAAACTTTAGCAGCCGGGCGCGGTGGCTCACACCTGTAATCCCAGCACTTTGGGAGGCTGAGGTGGGTGGATCACGAGGTCAAGAAATCGAGACCATCCTGGCCAACATGGTGAAACCTCGTCTCTACTAAAAATACAAAAAAATTAGCTGGGTGTGGTGGCGCACGCCTGTAGTCCCAGTTACTCAGGAGGCTGAGGCAGGACAATCACTTGAACATGGGAGGTGGAGGTTGCAGTGAGCTGAGATCACAGCACTGCACTCCAGCCTGGCAACAGAGCAAGACTCCGTCTCAAAAAAAAAACCAAACAAAAAACAAACAAACAAAAACTTTAGCAAAATAACATTTAGAATTGAATTCCTATGTTCCTCCGTTTTTGGTTTCACCTCACATTGAAATACGTTTACTCTTCAAACTAAAATATGTGCAGTTTCTCAATTTTGTATAAAACCTGATGAAGTCAGCTAAAATTTCATTATTTAAATCTATATAACTTGAGGTGACAATTAATTATCAAGTTAACATTACAGAAACATAAAGGAAAAGTTAATTGTTTTTCTTTTTTTTTTTTTTTTTTTTTTTTTTTTTTTTTTTTTTTGAGGCGGAGTCTTGCTCTGTCGCCCGGGCTGGAGTGCAGTGGCCGGATCTCAGCTCACTGCAAGCTCCGCCTCCCGGGATCACGCCATTCTCCTGCCTCAGCCTCCCAAGTAGCTGGGACTACAGGCGCCCGCCATCTCGCCCGGCTAGTTTTTTGTATTTTTAGTAGAGACGGGGTTTCACTGTGTTAGCCAGGATGGTCTCGATCTCCTGACCTCGTGATCCGCCCGTCTCGGCCTCCCAAAGTGCTGGGATTACAGGCTTGAGCCACCGCGCCCGGCCAGTTAATTGTTTTTCTAAAGACAAATTCAGGGATATGTACCATTATTTAACCAAATGATTTGTAAACGGTAGTATACATAAGAATCACTATAGGGCACTCATTAAAAATGCAATTTCCAGAGCTCTTTCCAAGAGATTATAATTCTTTAGCCTTCGGGAAAAATCCTAGAAATCTGAGGAGTTTATTTTTAAGACACACCCGTGATTTTACTACTACGAGTGGTCTACACACCACACTCTAAGAAACAACATTCATTTCTCATCCTGTGGCATGATCATAGCTCACTACAGCCTTAAAGTCCTGGGCTCAAGCGATCCTCACACCTCAAGGCTTTCAAGCAGCTGGGATTATAGGCACATGTCACCACACAAGGCTAATTTTTATTTTTTATTTCTGTGGCCTCACATTATTGCCCAGGCTGGAACACATCAATTTTCTAATGTAAACGGAAAGAACCGTTACATCAGCAAAGAATAACAGTATCCCTTTCAATAGTATGAAAATCTGAAACACTTGGTTCATTAATGACCTTACTCACATAACATCCCTTTGCTTTTATCTTTCTACTAGGGAGCTAGGTAAAATAATTTGAAGACAAATGATTTTATAAAAATCATAATAAAGTATATGTAAGAAAGACGTTCAGCTCCTTGAAAGAAGCCATAAACCGTATGTGTGCATTCTATGAAGACATTCAAAGTATTAATCTATCACAAAGTAATTTATAAAGAAACTGGTTGGGTGCACTGGCTCATGCCTGTAATCCCAGTGCTTTGGGAGGTTACGGTAAGAAAAGTGCTTTGAGGCCAGGGGTTTGAGACTAGCCTCAGCAACATAGTGAGATCTGACTCTACAAATATAAAAAATAAAAGATAAATTAGCCAGAAGTGGGCCACCCCTATAGTCCTAACTACTCAGGAGGCTGAGGCAGGAGGATCACTTCAGCCCAGGAATTCGAGGTTACAGCGAGTTATGATCAAGCCACTGTACTCCAGCCTGAGTAACAGAGTCAGACGCTGTCTCTATATTTAAAAAAGAAAAAAAGAAAAGAAAAGAAACTGTGATACATAACCTCCAGAACAACAAATTCTAACCTATTAAAAACAGTGTACTATCTTAATGAGATCTAACACCATCGTACAGCTCTATTATAATAAAATTTATCTGTAATTTTATATATTCCCAGCCAGGAATCAAAAGAGAAACAACTGTATTATTAATGTGAAAAGAAAAACTTCCCTAATTTGGAAATTTCTGATTTTTAAAATTTCCAGTTCTATTTTATTTCACAAAGAAAATGTGATGAATGTGACACAAAATACTCATAAGTAACAAAAATCATGTACTTTTTTTTTTTTTTTTTTGAGACAGGGTTTCACTCTTGTCACCCAGGCGGGAATGCAATGGCGCGATCTCAGCTCACTGCAACCTCCACCTCCCGGGTTCATGCGATTCTCCTGCCTCAGTCTCCCGAATAGCTGGGATTACAGGCATGCGCTACCACGCCCAGCTAATTTTGTATTTTTAGCAGAGATGGGGTTTCTCCATGTTGGCCAGACTGGTCTCGCCTCCCGACCTCAGGTGATCCTCCCGTCTTGGCCTCCCAAAGTGCTGGGATTACAGGCGTGAGCCACCATGCCAGGGTCCAAAAATCATGTACTTTCATGGCTCATTCTCATATATTCCATTATCTTCTCTTCAAAGAAAATACCACACTGAAACACTGAAATAATGGAAAACATGGTTTCAACTACAATAGCTAATAGTATTTCATCCACTTTTGGGGTTTTCTTTGATGGTGAAAGAACAATTAGATTATTTACTTAAAAATATTTTTTAAACCTACAGCTATGTATCCTAGCTAAGTATCCTCCAGAACACGTATTTGTGGATTAAGTGATTCACTGAAAGACATCAAGTCTGATCTACTTATAGAATAATTCAGGAAGAAATGCAGCATACATTTCACAAAGCAAATAAAAACACCAATATTTTCAATAATTCATGGTATATAACTTCTTCCAAAAGATACCAATTCTCAGATTGATCATTAACTAGTTAATTTTCTTTCCTCTTCACTGCAATTGACTTACTCTTTAACAAAGTTCTGAAGCTGTGCCTTAATTGATCTCTGAGTTTGGTCAAACAGGATCTAAAAAATAAAATGTAATATTAAGTGGTCAGAAAAGTAAACAAAATAATTTTCTTGTCGTGCTATAAATACCATACACCTTCAGTTCTCCAATTCTAATACTGCCTATATCTCTTCTTGAAGACTACAAAAGAAATAACCATTTAAAAATAGAACCCAAAACAGATAAGCCAATTTCATCCCTCAGAAATAATATTACTTCTGTTTACAGAGGAAAACAAACCTGCTTTAATATTTAAATAGAGTGCTCAAACAGTGGAGCAACGTAGTTCCTTAATTCTAATTCAGGCTTTGGAAGACAATCTAAAACATGAATACAAATTCCGCTCCACACATCACAGAAATTATTTACTCCAGTATACCACAGCATACCAAATGAAAACAACTCCAGAAACACCATATACCTCAGCTCAGGTAGAGGTTACTCATTTGGGAAGACTTGTGGACTTAAATGAATATTTTGAATTCAAGTAAACATTTTATCATCCTTCAGGCTAAGTAACTGCTAACAGTAGAGACAAGAATGAAATTTGATTCCTCCAGATAGTATTTTGCCCAACTTAACAGATGCCACATATTTCACACAGATGGCTCTGTGTATGATAAACATCCAAATGCTTGTCATGGGGATTCCACCTTTAATAATTTACAGATACACTTCATTCAGAGTTTGAAAGTTAGATGGACAGGCAGAAAGATCAATAACCAAAAGAAAATCCTCCATTCTTCTACTAGTTAAAAATACCACAATTTCATTATCTCTGAAGCTCTGTCTTCCGTCTTCTCCCAAATACCACATACACACATTCCCCAGGAATCTGGACGTTTCAAAATCTGTCAATTTACTTCCAGAGAGAAATTAAATTTTGTATGTATTATGTTAAACTCAAAGTACTAAACCCAAAGTAAGCAGAAGAAAGAAAATAATAAAGATCAGAGAAGTCAACTAAATAGAAAATAGAAAGTTAACAGAGAAAAATCAAAGAATCAAAAAATTTGGTTCTTAGAGATTATAAAATCGATAAACCTCTAACCACAGTGATCAGAAAGAAGACACAAATTTCAAACACTAAGAAGGAGAGACGTGTCTTTATCACTGATTGCATGTATATTAAAAAGGTAATCTGCGAAGCTAAGAAACACAACTGTAGGCCTGTAAATTCAACAGATGAAATGGACACATTTTGTGAAAGACAAAAACTATCAAGTCTCATTCAAGATGAAACTGATACCCTGAACAGAGTTTAAAAGACACAGTCTACTGTTTAAAACGTTCCATATCATATAAAGTTAAAATTACATGAACATGAAATACAACAATCCCAATCCTAGGTATTTGGCCAAATGAAATTAAAACTTATGTTCACACAAAAACCTGTACTCAAATGTTTATAGCAGTTTCGTTCCTAATTGCCAAAATACAGAAAATACCCAAATGTCTTTCAACCAGTGAATATAGAAACAAACTATGATACATTCATACAACAATAAAAAAGAACGATTATTAATACACGCCAACAACATAGGTGAATCTTAATGCCTTTTGCTAAATGAAACAAAATTTGTATGGTATTCAGGAAAGGGCAAGACTGAGGGGATGAAAAATCAGCGATTTCCACTGACAGGAGGAAGATGGAAGGGTTAATAATGGGGCAACATGAAGGTTTCTGGGTAGTTGACGGAATTGTTGTGCATCTTGACTTTGGTGTGGAAACCCAACTATATGCATCTGTCAGAACCCATGAAGTTATATGCCACAAAAAATCAATTTTGTTATATTTAAATTTAAAAATAACTTTAAAATATGAAGAATGACAGTGTAAATATGAAACAATAGATTTTTAAATGAATAAAGAAGAAACAAATAGCATATTAACTAGGTTGATTGAAAAGACAGAGAAACATAAAACCAATGAAAAGAGAACATCCAATCTTCTCAGGAACACTAACAACATTTAAGAGAATTGACCATATAGTAGGGCATAAAGCAATAATATGACATTATATTAAGTTATACTACAAAGTATTAAAAAGAGAGAACTACTGAAACAGGCAACAATACCGATCTCAAGAATGTTATTCCAAGCAAAAAAGCGTCTCACACACACACACACACACACACACACACAGAGAGACACACATACGTACAATATGATTCCATTTATATGAAGTTATAGAAAAAGCATAACTACTTTACGGAAGAAAATCAGAACAGGACTTGCCTTTGGAGGTGTGGGTTGGGACTGTCTGAGAAGTAGTATGGGAGAACTTTCTGGATAATGGTAATGATCTGTATCTTAAAAAGGATTTGACTTACATAATTGGATGGGCTTGCCAAAATTAACTGAATGATACAAATAGGATTTTTGCATTTCACTGTATTTAAACTTGACCTCAAGAAATAAAATCAGGGCCAGGCATGGTGGCTCATGCCTATAATCCCAGTACTTTGGGAGCCCAACGTTGGAGGATCCCATGAGGCCAGGAGTTCAAGATTAGCCTGGGCAACATGGCAAGACCTCTCTCTCTCTCTCTCTCTCTCTCTCTCTCTCTCTCTCTCTCTATATATATATATATATATATATATAATAATGAGCCAAGCATGGTGGCACACACTTGTAGTCCTAGCTATTCAAGAGGCTAAGGCAAGAGAATTACTTGAGCCCAGGAGTCCAAGGTTGCAGTGAGCTGTGATCATGCCACTGCACTGCGCTCTAGCCACAGCGACAGAGGAAGAGGGGAGGGGAGGGGAGGGGAGGGGAGGGGAGGGGAGGGGAGGGGAGGGGAGGGGAGGGGAGGAGAGGAGAGGGAAAAGAAAGGAAAAGAAAAGAAAGAGAGAAAGAACCGTAAAAAAAACCTAAACCTGGGAATCTATTTGAAAAAGAAATGTTCTTTTGTCTATAAATTATTTTAAAATGCATTAATAATACTGAGGCATGGATAGAGAGGAGGATAAATGAATAGATACGTGATAAAGCAAATGCAGCATAATATACCTTTGGGGCGAGTATATGGATGTCAACTGTAAAGCAGTTTCAATCTCTAATTATAAAGTATCAGAAAGAAATGGCACACATACCTTAAAAAATAAATAAAAAGGAAAACACATCCTACAAATACATTAAAAATTAAAAATAAATAAAGAGAAAAAATGTGAAAAACTCCACAAAGATGTCTTCACATCTTCATTGCTGAAACATTTAATGTAGAAAGAACAGTACTTCTACATAAACTCTTGAGAAAAAAATTCTATCAGAAAATCTATTATCTGAGAAAACAGAAAAACAAAACTAAAGACGCTGTAAGAAAAGAAAGCTACAAAGCAATATCCCTCATGAATATAGATGCCAAAATTCTTAATAATATATAGTAATGACATATCATAATAATACATAAGAAGGAAAACACATCATGACCGATTGGGATATATTCCAGGAATGAAAGATGGATTTAACATTCAAAAAAATCAACATAATTCACCAGGTTAACAGACTTAAAAACAAACTATATGATAGATACAAAAAAGCACTGGAACAAAAATCATCCATTCCTGATTTTTAAAAACTCTCAGGAATACAGACATATAAGGTAACTTCCTCGGTGCAACATAGGGGACATATGAAAAATCTGTATCTAACATCCCGGCTAGTGGCAAAACGCTACTTTCACCCTCAGATCAGGACCAAGGCCAGGAATGTCTACTCATCACTTCTATTCAACATTACACTAGAAATTCTAGCAATGCAATAAATAAATTTTTACAAGAAATAAAAAGCATACAGATGAGAAAGGAAGAATATAATGTCTTTATTCACAGATGATGTGATCAGCTCTATAGATAACCCTATGGAACCTGCAAAAAAAATGCTAAAATTAATAAGTGAGTTTAAGAAGGTTGTAGAAATGAAGTCAAAATACAAAATTCAGTTGTATTTCTAAGACCAGCAATGACCAAACAGAAATTGAACATTAAAAAACAAAAAATACTGGCCAGGCACAGTGGCTCACGACTGTAATCCCAGCACTTTGGGAGGCCAGGATGGGCGGATCACATGAGGTGGGGAGTTTGAGACCAGCCTGACCAACATGGAAAAACCCTGTCTCTACTAAAAATACAAAATCAGCCAGGCGTGGTGGTGCATCCCTGTAATCCCAGCTACTTGGGCGGATGAGGCAGGAGAATCGCTTGAACCCGGGAGGCAGAGCTTGCAGTGAGCCGAGATCATGCCACTGCACTCCAGCCTGGGCAACAGGAGCGAAACTCCATCTAAGAAAAAACAAAACAAAACAAAAAAACCATTTATAATAACAAATAGGAAATGCTTAAGGATAAATTTGACAAAAAGTATGTAAGACTTGCACAGTGATGACCACAAAACATGCTCAGAGAAACTAAAAAAAAACAAATGGAGACAATCTTTCATGCTTTTCATTTCTAACTTGGGTCCAGCAGAATGGCTCCACAAAGATGGGCGGCAAGAAAAAGAATCATCCTGCCATCAGTAAGGTGACCTGAGGGTACACCGTCAACATTCAGAATCACCCTGCCATCGATAAGGTGACCTGAGGGTACACCGTCAACATTCAGAATCACCCTGCCACCGATAAGGTGACCCGAGGATACACCAGCAACATTCAGAATCATCCTGCCACCGATAAGGTGACCCGAGGGCACACCGTCAACATTCAGAATCACCCTGCCATCGATAAGGTGACCCAAGGATACACCAGCAACATTCAGAATCACCCTGCCATCGATAAGGTGACCCGAGGATACACCAGCAACATTCAGAATCATCCTGCCATCGATAAGGTGACCCGAGGATACACCAGCAACATTCAGAAGCACATCCGTGGAGTGGGCTTCAAGAAGTGTGGCCCTCAGGCACTCAAAGAGATCCAGAAATTTGCCATGAAGGACATGGGAACTCTAGATGTGCGCCTTGACACCAGGCAGAATGAAGGTGTCTGGAACAAAGGAACAAGCAATATCCCATGGGTACCCATATGTGGTTTTCCAGAAAACATGATGAAGCTGAACATTCACCAAACAAGCTCTATACATTGATTACCTATGTGCCTGTCACCACTTTCAAAAATCTATTGATAAAGTCATTGTGGACAAGAACTAATCACTGATTGTCAAATAAAGTGAGCAAATCATACACACACAAATAGAATAATTACGGCCTCTACTTTGAGTAACACATATACTATTCGGATTGGAAGACTGATTATTAGCAGAATATTGATTCACCTCAAATTGATCTATACATTGAATGCAATTCCATTCCAAATCTCAGTAGAAACTGAAAAGTTGATTCTAAAAGTTATATGAAAACATAAAGGACCTAGAATAGCCAAAATAACCTTGAAAGAGAGGAACAGAGTTAGAATACCCATACTACCTGATTTCAAGACTTACTATGAAAGCTACCATAATCAATGGAGTGTGGTAATGTATAAAGACAGGCAAAGGCTGGGTACAGTGGCTCACGCCCGTAATCCCAACACTTTGAGAGGATCTCTTGAGCCCAGGAGTTGGAGACCAGCCTTGGCAACAAAGTGAGACCGCGCATCTCGACAAAAATTCAAAAAGTTAGCCAGGCGTGTAGCACGTGCCTGTGGTCCCAGCTACTTGGGAGGCTAAGGCAGGCGGATTACTTGAGCCCAGGGGGTGGAGGCTGCAGTGAGTCATTTTCATTTCACTGCATTCTAGCCCAGAAAACAAAGCAAGACTGTCTCAGGAAAAAAAAAAAAAAGAAAAAAGACAAGCAAAAAGATCAATAAAGCAGAAATTACCCACGCATATGGTCAACTTTTGTTTGTTTATTTTTTTACAAAAGTTGCCAATAAAGATGGAAAAATGTATAGAGCAAGCTGCAGAGCCATATGCAAATAATTTAACAATAATAAAGGGGAAAAAGAAGAACTTCAACCCTTACCACAGGACATTTATAAAATTTAACCTGAAATAGATCATAGACCTAAACTTCTACAAGAAAACACTGAAAAAAAATTACTGAATAGGGTTAAGCAAACATTTCTTAACAGAACACAAAAGAAAACTATAAAAAACTAAAATCAATAAATTGACTTCATTTTAAAAAGTCTGATCTTTAAAAAACACTGCTACAAAAATGAAAAATGCAAGCCGAAGCATGGAAGAAAATATCTGCAAAGCATATAATAACTCAGCAAATATGAAGATAAATCCTTTTTTTTTTTTTTTTTTGGAGACAGAGTCTTGCTCTTGCTCTGTCGCCCAGGCTGGAGTGCAGTGGTGTGATTTTG
Source organism: Trachypithecus francoisi (assembly GCF_009764315.1). Lineage (NCBI taxonomy): Eukaryota > Metazoa > Chordata > Mammalia > Primates > Cercopithecidae > Trachypithecus > Trachypithecus francoisi. Next base: position 193,996,803 of record NW_022681453.1, read on the forward strand.
ACTCACTGCAACCTCCGCCTCCCAGGTTCAAGTGATTCTCCTGCCTCAGCCTCCCAAGTAGCTGGGATTACAGGCACGTGCCACCACGCCAACTAGTTTTTGTATTTTTAGTAGAGACAGGGTTTCACCATGTTGCCAGGACGGTCATGAACACCTGACCTCAAGTGATCCATCTGCCTCAGCCTTCCAAAGGGCTGGGATTACAGGCAAGAGCCACCACGCCCGACTGATAAATCCATTTTTTTCTTTTCTTTGTTTTTTTTTCTTTTTTTGTGCCTGTGTGTGTGAGATGGAGCCTCGCTCTGTCCCCCAGGCTGGAGTGCAGTGGCGCGACGTCGGCTCACTGCAAGCTCTGTCTCCCAGGTTCACGCTATTCTCCTGCCTCAGCCTCGAGAGTGGCGGGGACTACAGGCACCCACCACCACGCCCAGCTAATATTTTGTATTTTTAGTAGACACAGGGTTTCACCGTGTTAGCCAGGATGGTCTTGATCTCCCGACCTCGTGATCCACCCGCATCAGCCTTCCAAAGTGCTGGGATTACAGGCATGAGCCACTATGCCCATCCTAAATCCATTTTTTTAATGAACAAAAGATGACACTTCACCAAAGAAGATCCATAGATGGCAAAGAAACAAAATACTCAACATCATTACTTATTAATAAGGAAATTCAAATTAAAACCATAAACAATTTTAAAAAGTGACTATGCCAAGTGCTGCGGGGCACGTGGAACCCCTGCACTCTCGTACACTGCTGATGGAAAATGGTACAACCCACTCTGCAAAACAACATTTGTGTAGGTTTTCTTTACAGATATTAACCTTTTTAAGAAATGTAAAACAGTCACGTGCCGCATGATGACATTCTGGTCAAAGACAGGCCGCACATATAACGGTGGTCTCATAAAATTATAGTACTGTATCTGTACTGTACCTTTTCTATGTTTAAATACACAAACACCTACCATTATGTTACAAATGCCTAATATATTCATTACAGAAACATGCTGTATAGGTTTGTAGCCCAAAAGCAACAGACTACACCACATAGCCTAGGTGTGTAGTAGGCTACACTGTCTAGGTTTGTGTTAAGTACATTCTACGATCCTCACACAATGAGGAAATCACCTAACATATTTCTCAGAATATATCACTGTTGTTAAATGATGCGTGACTGTATTAAAAATTAATATAAACATTAATAAAAGAAACTAAATATTTTATTTTCTCTTAGCAATGGTTTATAGTCTTTACTTTAAAAACAGTAAAAATTTAAGCACAACATTATCTTACAAACTAGCCGTTTTACGCCTAGCTAGTCACATAAATAAAACTATATGTCTACACAGATTTTTACATGTATTTTAATAAGCATTTTTATTTGTAATAGTCAAAACCTAAAAACAACCCCAAAGTCCATTGCAGTAGTTTTAAAATATGACAACAAATTCTTTAACACTACTTTCTTCAAAAGCAGCCCCAGTTCTTTGCTCTTTGTGTGTGGGTTGGATGGAGTGAATTATTTCTAGCAAATAGTATCATGAAGAAAGTGACAATGTGTGACTGTTGAGACCAGGTTATAAAAGGCATTGAAGCTTCCGGCCAGACGCGGTGGCTTAGCACTTTGGGAGGCTGAGGCAGGGAGATCACTTGAGGCTGGGAGTTCAAGACCAGCCTGGCCAACCTGGTGAAACCCCAACTCTACTAAAAATACAAAAATAAGCTGGCCGTGGTGGTTCACATCCGTAATGCCAGCTACTCAGGAGGCTGAGGCACAAGAATCACTTCAGCCTGGGAGGCAGAAGTTGCAGTGAGCGAAGGTCATGCCACTGTACTCCACCCTCAACGACAGAGTGAGACTTTGTCTTTAAAAAAAAAAAAAAAAAGGCACTGAAGCTCCCTGTTTGCCCATGCTGCTCTTGGATCACTTGTTTTAGCAGTAACCAGATTCCATGTCATAAGGACACTCAATCAAGCATACCTGCAAAGAAGATCCTTGGTCAGAGGACCAGAGACTGAGGCAATCTCATGAAATTCCTCAGTCAGAGTCACCCAACTAAGCCACTCCCAAATTCCTGGCCCAGAAACTGTAAGATAAGATATGCATGTTGTTTCATGCCACTGAGTTTTCAAATAATCTGTTATACAGCAGTAGATAGCTAATATAACTATCCACAGGTGGATGGATTTTAAAACGTGTGATAAATCCATACAATGCAATCGTATTGAGCAATAAAAAGGGAATGAAGGACTGAAACATGCAATATAATTGGATCTCAAAATAACAACACTGAAGAAACTACACCACAAAAGTCCATTTACATACAATTCTAGAAAATGCAAACAAACCAATAATGATAGAAAACATATTCATGATAGACTAGGAATGAGGGAAGAAGAGAGAAAAATATAAATTACAAAGTGGCAAAGAAAAACTTTTAAGGCATGATCATTATATTCACTAAATTATTTGTAGTGATGATTTCATGGAGATATGTGGATCTCAAAAGTTATCAAATGTGTATGCTGTAACTATGCAGTTTATGTCAATTATTCCTTAATAAAGCTGTTTTAAAAAATCATTATATTCCAAAGAGAAAAGCAGAACATTTTTCTCTTTTTTGCTTTTCAACTTTTTTTAACTTTTAGGTTCAGGGGTACATGTGCAGGATGTGGAGGTCTGTTACATAGGTAAACATGTGTCACAAGGATTTGTTATACAGATTATTTCATCATCCAGGTATTACACCTACTATCCATTAGTTATTTTTCCTGATCCTCTCCCTCCTCCTACCCTCCACACTCCAACAAGCCACAGTATATGCTGTTCCCCTGTATGTGTCCATGTGTTCTCATCATTTAGCTCCCCCACTTATAAGTGAGAACATGTGGCATTTGGTTTTCTGTTCCTATGTTAATCTGCTAAGGATAATGGCCTCCAGCTCCATCCATGTTTCTGCAAAGGACACGATCTCATTCTTTTTTATGGCTGCATAAAAAAGATACACTGCATTCCGTAGTGTATATGTACCACATTGTCTTTATCCAGTCTACCACTGATGGGCATTTAGATTGATTCCATGTCTTTGCTGTTGTGAATAGTGCTGCAATGAACATACACATACGTATGTCTTCGTAACAGAACTATATTCCTATGGGTATATACCCAGCAATGGTATATCACCCAGCTGATGTGAGATGGGATCTCACTGTGGTTTTGGTTTGCACTTCTCTAATGATCAGTGATATTGAGCTTTTTTTCATATGATTGTTAGCCACATGTACGTCTTCTTTTGAGAAATGTCTGTTCATGTCCTTTGTCTGCTTTTCAATGGGGTTGTGTTTTTCTTTATAATTTAAGTTCCTTATAAATTCTGGATCTAAGAGCATTACCAGATGAATAGTTGGCAAATATTTTCTCCTGTTCTATAGGTTGTCTGTTTACTCTGTTGACAGTTTCTTTGATTGTGCAGAAACTCTTTAATTAGATCCTATTAGTCAATTTTTGCTTTTGTTGCAGTTGCTCTTAGCAACTTCATCATGAAACCTTGGCCCATACCTATATCCTGGATGCTACTGCCTTTAAAATGTAACATTACCAAAATTAAATTTTCTATACACTTGAATAGAATGACAAGTACTTCATGAAATTAGATGTCAAAAATCTAGGCTACTTACTGGTTCTGTTTTGGAGACAAGAGTATAACTTCATCACACAGGCTGGAGTGCAATGGCATGATCTTGGCAAGCAATTCTTGTGCCTTAGCCTTCTGAGTAGCTGGGACGCAAGCATGTGCCACCATGCTCAGCTGATTTTTGTATTTTTAGCAGAGACGGGGTTTCGCCATGTTGGCCAGCCTGATCTCGAACTCCTGACCTCAGCCTCCCAAAGTGCTGGGATTACAGGCGTGAGCCACTGCACCCAGCCACAATAATGTAGGCTATATACTTTTAATACTTCCATTAGTGTGAAAAGTATGTTGTCAATAAAGCAACGATTCTGTCTCTGACTTGCCAATTCTCAAGTCACAGCTACCTAACAGCTAATTCTTTTTTTCTTCTTTTTTCTTTTTTTTTTTTTTTTTTTTTTGGTAGTTGTTGTTATTCTTAAAGCCCTTCCTCACGGACAGCTAAGTCTTTGCTATACTAAACTGCTACACAGAAATTCCTCAATTAGTCTACTGGTATCTAAGTCTCTAGTCTATACCTTCCCAGGAGAAAATTCCCCCATTTTCCCATCATAAAAGTTTAAAAGCCACCAACAGAAAAGCTAAGGTTCACTTATATTTCTGGAAATTAACAGTATTATTCCAAGTAACATTTGCATTACAAATAATCAAAAATATGTCAGTTGATCAATCTGCTCATTATGAACTTACAAAAGTGCATAGAATAATGTACGATTCTTTAAAACCAACAGCTCACACTAAAGTTATTCCTCATACACGTATGAATACAGTTAAAGCGGCACTATCTCTGCTCTCTTCAGGAAAGGATGAAAGCTAAGATGCACTTCAAAGATCTAGTCCAGAAAGGTTAGTAAAAGAATAGGTTGCATATCCATAGATAGCATTATCTCCATTTCCAGTTCTTACAAGTAAGGTGTCTTTGGCTCTAAGTATACATTTTGTAGTTTAAAGTCTCTGTCATTTATTTAAATATTATTCAGGGCCAGGCAAAGTGGCTCATGCCTGCAATCCTAACACTTTGGGAAGCCAAGATGGGAGAATCACTCGAGGCGAAGAGTTCGAGAACAGCCTAGGGAACATAACAAGACTTCATTGCAACAAAAATTTAAAAAAAAAAAAGCTGGAACAGAAGGCAGAGCAATATGGCCAAATAGAAGCCTCCACTGATGGTCCTCCCTGCAGGAACACCAAATTTGACAACCACGTACACAAAAAGCACCTTCATAAGAACCAAAAATCATGTAAGCAATCATAGTACCTGCTTTTACCTTCGTATTGTTGAAAGAGGCAGTGAAAAGGATAGAAAAGACAGTCTTAAATGGCTGACCCCAGCCCTCCCCCCGATGCGCTCGTAGCAACCCCACGGCACAGAGGAAGAATCTGTGCTGCACATGGGGAAAGAGCACAGCAACCGTGGGACCATTCGCCGAAACATAGTGCTGCCAACCCCGGCAGAACTCAGCCAACGCCAATGAATGCAGCATTGAGACCAGGCCCAGGGACAGGACAATCACACAGCTTGGAGGTGGGAACTGGAGTTTCGGCAAGCCTCGCCACCACAGGCTAAAGTGCTCTGGGGTCCTATATAACATTAAAAGGCAGGCTAGGTCACAAGGACTGTAACTCCTAGGCAAGTTGTAGTGCTGTGCTGGGCTCGGAGCCAGTGGACTTGGAGGTACATGACCTAGTGAGACACCAGCCAGTGTGGCTAAGGGAGCTTGTGTCACACATTCCCCAACCAAAGGCAGCAAGGCTCCCAGCTCCAAGAGACTCCTTCCTTCTCCTTGAAGAGAGGAAAGAATAAACAGGATTCTGTTTTGCAACATAAATACCACCTCAGCCACAGCTGAATAAGGCACCAGGCAGAGTCGTGAGGTCCCCATTCTAGGCTCTAACTCCTGGATGGTATTTTTAGACACACCTTGGGCCACAAGGAACCTGACGGGAAGGATCAAGGCCTGGAAGAATTCATGACCTGCTGACTAAAGAGACCTTAGACCCTGAATAATCATCAGCAGTAACCAAGTAATACACACTGTGGGCCTCAGCTAAGACTCTCTGAGACATGCAGGCTTCAGGTGTGACCGGGCACATTCACAGTTCTGGTGGCTACGAGGAGAGACTCCTTCTGCTTCAGAAAAGGGGAGGGAAACATAAAGGGGATTTTGTCTTGCAGATTAGGTACCACCACAAACATAGTTGGGAGGAGCACCAAGTGGGCTTGCAGGGTCCCTGATTCCAGAGAATACTGGACAGCACCTCTGGAATTACCCTAAGCCAGAAGGGAACTCACTGCCCTGAAGGGTGAGTCCCAGGAATAGCGACATTCATGAAAAGCTGAGCCCTTGGGCCATAAGTGACCAGTGACAACACTGCAGCAGTACTCCCTGCGGGCCTGTGTGGACGTGGACACCGGGGGTACTCCCTGCGGGCCTGTGTGGAGGTGGACACCGGGGGTACTCCCTGCGGGCCTGTGTGGACGTGGACACCGGGGGTACTCCCTGCGGGCCTGTGTGGAGGTGGACACCGGGGGTACTCCCTGCGGGCCTGTGTGGAGGTGGACACCGGGGGTACTCCCTGCGGGCCTGTGTGGACGTGGACACCGGGGATGACTCCACTGCCTGGGGAGAGGAAAGGGAAGAGTGGAAAGGCTGTGTCTTGTGATTTCAGACCAGCTTAAACATAGTTGAATACAGCGCCAGGGAAATTTCTAAGGTGTCCGATTTCAGGCCCCGGCTTCCAGGCACTATCTCTGAACCTGTCTGGAGCCCGGAGCCCAGGGGAATGCACACATCCCGAAGGGAAATACACAAGAATGACTAGCTCCAGCCACTCTTGAAATAATGACTGTATAGCCTGAGGGTCTTGAGAGAACACAGGTTGCAGCCAGGTAACAGTTACAGCAGGATATGGGCAAGACACAGTGCTTTGCCGGCTTCAGATCTGACCAAGTACAGTCCCCATGATGGTGGCTACAGGAGTGCTTGTGTCACCCCTCTCCGAGCTCCAGGCAGCTTAGCCAGAGAGAGAGAGACACAGAGTGCATTCATTTTGGAGAAAGTAAGGGAAGAAAACAAGAGTCTCTACCTGGTAATCCAGGGAATTCTTCCAGATGTTATCCAAGACCACAGTATTAGTCCATTCTCACATTGCTATAAAGAACTGCCTGAGACTGGGTAATCTAGAAAGGAAAGAGGTTTAATTGATTCACAGTTCTACACGGCTGGGGAGGCCTCAGGAAACTTACAATCATGGTGGAAGGTGAAGGGAAAGCAAGGCACTTTCTTCATGAGGCAGCAGGAAGGAGAATGAACAGAGGAGGAATTATCAAACACTTACAAAATCATCAGATCTCATGTAATGCACTGACTATCACCAGAACAGCATGGAGGAAACCACTCTCATGATCCATTTACCTCCACCTGGTCTCTCCTTTGACATGTGGGGATTACGGGGATTATAATTCAAGACGCGATTTCTGTGGGGACACAAAGCCTAACCACATCAACCACCAAGGTGGTATCTCTATAAGTGTCCGAGAACTACAGCATTACGAGGCTTGGGGTGCCCTCTAATGCAGATACAGCTGTAGTGACCAAAAACTTAGATAACAACCAAGTAGGTTTGAATACTTGGATAGCCTTCTCAAGAAAGGATGAGTACAAACAAGCCCAGACTGTGAAGCCTACAATAAATATTTAATTCTTCAATGCCTAGATATTATCAAACATCCACTAGCATCAAGACCATTGAAGAAAACATAACCTCATCAAAAGAACTAAGTAACATACCAGGGGCAAATCGGAGAATTGGAGATATGTGATCTCTCAGACAGAGAATTCAAAACAGCTGCTCTGAGGAAACTCAAAGAAATACAAGATAACAGAGAAGAAATTCAGAATCCTATCAGATAAATTTAACAAAGAAACCAAGCAGAAATTCTAGAGTTGAAAAATGCACTTGACATTTAAAGAATGTATCAGAGTCTCTTAACAGCAGAACTGATCAAGCAGAAGAAAGAATTCATGAGACTTATGAGCCCTGTTTGAAAACAGAGAAGAAAAAAGAATAAAAATGAATGAAGCATGCCTATAAGATCTACAAAATAGCCTCAATGGGACAAATCTAAGAGTAAGGTAGAAAGAGAGAAATAGAAAGTTTATTCAAAAGGATAGTAACAGAAAATTTCTGAAACTGAAAGATACAAATATTCAAGTAAAAGAAGGTTATAGAATACCAAGTAGATTTAAAGATTTAACCCATTATTAGTTTAATAATCAAATTCCCAAAGATCAAGGATAAAGAAAGGATTCTAAAAGCAGCACAAGAAAAGAAACAAATTAACACAATGGAGCTCCAAAACATCTAGCAGTAGACTTTTCAATGGAAACCTTACGGGCCAAGAGAGAGTAGCATGACATATTTAAAATGTTAGCAAAAAAATTTTTTACTCTAGAATAGCATATGAAGCAAAAATAAAAATAAAGATTTCCCCAGACAAACAAAAATTGATGAATTTCATCAACACCAGACCTGTCCTGCAAGAAATGCTATAGGGAGGTTCTTCACTCTGAAAGGAAAGGAGGTTAACGAGCAAGAAGAAATCATCTGCAGGTGCAAGGTTCACTGTACAGTAAGTACAGAGACAAACACGGAACATTATAACACTGTAATTGTGCTGTGTAAACTACTCCTATCTTAGGTAGTAATAGGAAGATGAAAAAATAAACCAAAAATAATGAGTATAACTTTTCAACAGAGACAATACAATAATATACACATGGAAACAGTAAAAAAGTTACAAAATGAGGACAAAATGTTAAAGTTTTTAGTTTTTATTAGTTTTCTTTTTGTTGGTTTGTTTATGCAATCAGTGTTGATTTGTTACTATAAGATACTATTTGCAAGCCTCATGGTAACCTCTAATCTACAAACATATAATAAACAAAAAATAAAAAGCAAGAAAATAAAACATATCACCAGAGAAAATCACCTTCATTAAAAGGAAGACACAAAGGAAGAGAAAACCACAAAACAACGAGAGAACAAATAACAATATGGCAGGTGTAAATCCTTACTCATCAATAACGACATTGAAAGTAAATGGACTACACCCTCCAATCAAAAGACAAAGCATGGCTGAACGGATAAAGAAACAAGACATAATAATCTGTTCTTTTACAAGAGACACATCTTACCTATAAAGACACAAATAAACTGAAAACAAAGGAATGGAAAAAGATACTCCATGCAAATGGAAACCAAAAAGGAACAGAGGTAGCTATATTTATATCACACAAAACAGACTTCAAGAAAAAAAAAATTTTTAAGAGACAAGGTCATTATAATGACAAATGGTTCAATTCAGCAAAAGAACATAACAAGTGTAATTACATATGTACTAAACACTGGAGCACCAAGATATATAAAGCAAGTATCATTAGAGCTAAAGGGAGAGACAGATCCCAATATAGTAACAGCTGGAGACTTCAAAACCCCACTTTGAGCACTGGACAGATCATCCAGACAGAAAATTCACGAGGAAACATCAGACTTCATCTGCACTATAGGCCAGGCAGAGTGGCTCATGCCTGTAATCCCATTACTTTGGGAGGCCAAGGCGGGCGGCTCATCAGAGGTCAGGAGTTCCAGACCAACCTGGCCAACATGGTGAAACACTATCTCTACTAAAAATACAAAGCTAGCTGGGTGTGGTGGCCCGTGCCTGTAATTCCAGCACTTTGGGAAGCTGAGGCAGGAGAATCACTTGAACCCAGGAGGCAGAGGTTGCAGTGAGTAGGGATCATGTCACTGCACTCACTCTAGCTTGGGCGACAGAGTGAGACTCCATCTCAAAAAAAAGAAGAAAAAAAGAAAAAAAGTCTGCACTATAGACCAAACATGCCTAATATCTAAGAACATTTCAATGAAGGAGTGTAGAACACATATTTTTCTTCCCAGCACATGAATCATTCTCAAGGAAAGACCATATGTTAGGTCACAAAACAAGTGGTAAGAAACTCAAAACAAACAAACAAACACGCTTGAAATAGTATCAAGGATCTTCTCTAACCACAATGGAATAAAACTGGAAATAAAGAGGAATTTTGGAAACTATATAAACACATGGAAATGAAACAATATGCTCCTGAATGACCAGTGAGTGAATGAAGAGATTAGGAAGGAAACCGGGCTGGGCGCAGTCGCTCAGGCCTGTAATCCCCACACTTTGAAAGGCCAAGTCAGGCAGATCACTTGAGGCCAGGAGTTTGAGACCAGCCTGGTCGACATGGTAAAACCCCATGTCTACTAAACAATACAAAAATTAGCCAGGTGTAGTGGCACGCACCTGTAATCTCAGCTACTCAGGAGGCTGAGGCATGAAAATCACTTGAACCCAGGAGGCAGAGGTTGCAGTGAACAGAGATTACGCCACTGCACTCCAGCCTGGATGACAGAGTGAGACTCCATCTCAAAAAAAAAGAAACTAAAAAATGTATTGAAGCAAATGATAATGGAAACACAACAGACCGAAGCCTATGTATGGGATACAGTAAAAGCAGTATTAAGAGCAAAGTTATAGCTAAGAGTGCCTACATCAAAAACAAAAAACCTTCAAATAAACAACCTAATGATGCCTCAACTAGAAAAGCAAAAGGAAACCAAACCTAAACCTAAAGTTAGCAGAAGAAAATAAATAATAAAGACCAGAGCAGAAATAAATGAAACTGAAAAGAAGAAAACAATACAAAAATCAATGAAACAAAAAGTTGGTTTTCAGAAAGATTAAAAAACTGACAAACCTTTAGCCAGACTAAGAAAAAAGAGAGAAGACCCAAGTAAAAAAATCAGAGATGGAAAAGGAGACATTATAACCCATACTGCAGAAATCTTAAGGATCACGAGAGGCTACTATGAGCAGCTATGCGCCAATAAATTAGAAAACCTAGAATAAATGGATAAATTCCTAGACACACACAACCTACCAGGATTGAACCACGAAGAAATTCAAAAGCTGAACAGACCAGTAACGAGACCAAAGCTCAAATAAAAAGTCTTCCAGGCTGTGCCCAGTGGCTCACTCCTGTAATCCCAGCACTTTGGGAGGCCAAGGTGGGTGGATCACCTGAGGTCAGGAGTTCGAGACCAGTCTTGCCAAAATGGCGAAACCCCGTCTCTACTAAAAATACAAAAAAAACTAGCCAGGTGTGATGGCACTTGCCTGTAACCCCAGTTACTCAGGAGGCTGAGGCAGGAGAATCCGTTGAACCTCGGAGACAGAGGTTGCAGTGAGCCAAGATCGCGCCATTGCACTTCAGCCTGGGCAACAAGAGTGAAAAACCCACCTCAAAAAAAAAAAAAAAGTCTTCCAGCAAAGAAAACCCTGAGACCAGATGGCTTTACTTCAAAATTCTACCAAACATTTAAAGAACATCTAATGCCAATCCTACTCAAACTATTCTGAAAAACAGCAAAGGAGGGAATGCTTACAAACTCATTCTATGAGGCCAGTTATTACCTTGATACCAAAATCAGACAGAGATGCATAAAAAATAACCACACACACACAAAACTACAGGCCAATACCTCTGATGAACATTGATGAAAAAATCCTCAACAAAATATGAGCAAACTCAAACAACACAGTAAAAGGATTACCAACTGGGATTTAATCCAGGAATGTAAGGATGATTCAACATATGCAAATCAATTTGATACACAGAATTAAAGATAAAAACCATATGATGGCTTCAATTGATGCTGAAAAAGCATCTGATACAAGTCAACATAATAAAAACTCTCAAAAACCTGGGTATAGAAGAAACATACCTCAACATAATCAAGCCCGTATACAACAGATCCAGAACTTGTGTAACAGTGAATGGGGAAAAACTGAAAGCCTTTTCTCTAAGATCTGGAAGAAGACAAGGATGCCCACGATCATCACTGTTAATCAACATATTATAGAAGTCCTAAGCTAGAGCAATAAGAGAAGAAAATATAAAACATCCACGTTGGCAAGAATAAAGTCAAATTATCCTGTTTGCAGATGATATGACCTTATATTTGGACTAAAGACTCCACCAAAAAAACTATTACAACTGATAAATTCAGTAAAGCTGCAGGATACAAAATCAACATACAAAAATCAGTAGGATTTCCATGGGCCAACAGTGAAGAACCCGAAAAAGAAATCAAGGAAGTAATCCCATTTACAATTGCTACAAATAAAATTAAATACTTAGCAATTAACCAAAGAAGTGAAAGATGTCCACAATTAAAACTATAAAACATTGATGCAAAAAGCTGAAGACACAAAGAAATGGAAAGACAGTCTATGTTCATGAACTGGAAGAACTAATATTGTTAAAATGTCCATACTTCGCAAAGGAATCTACAGACTCAATGCAATCCCAATCAAAATACCAATGACAGATGAGCACGGTGGCTCACATCTGTAATCCCACCACTTTGAGAGGCCGAGGCGGGTGGATCATCTGAGGTCAGGAGTTTGAGATCAGCCTGACCAACATGGAGAAACTCCATCTCTACTAAAAATACAAAATTAGCTGGGTGTGGTAGCGCATGACTATAGTCCCAGCTGCTCGGGAGGCTGAGGCAGGAGAATCGCTTGAACCCAGGAGGCAGAGGTTGCAGTGAGCCGAGAAAGTGCCACTGCACTCCAGCCTGGGCAACAAGAGTGAAACCCCATCTCAAAAATAAAAAAGAAAAGAAAAGAAAAGAAAAAGAAAAAATACCAATGACATTCTTCACAGAAATAGAAAAAAAAATCCTAAAATTTATATGAAACCACACACACACACACACACACACACACACAGAATAGCCAAAACTATCCTAAGCAAAAAAAACAAAACTGAAGAAATCACATTACCTCAAATTATACTACAGAGCAATAGTAACCAAAGCAGCATGGCACTGGGATAGAAACAGACACATGGACCAAAGGAAGAGAAGAGAGAACTCAGAAACAAATCCATACATCTAAAGTGAACTCATTTTCGACAAAGGTGCCAAGAACATAATACAACAGGGAAGGGCAGTCTGTTCAGTAAATAAAGCTTAGACAACTCCAATGCAGAAGAACAAAACTAGAGTCCTATCTCTTGCCATATATGAATATCAAATCAAAGTGGATTAAAGACTTTAAGACCTCAAATTATGAAACTGCTAAAAGAAAACACAGGGGGAATTCTCCAGGACATTGGACTGGGTAAAAATTTCTTAATACCCTACAAAAGCACAGGCAACCAAGGCAAAATGGACAAATGGAATCGCATCAAGTTAAAAACCTTCTACACAGCAAAGGAAACAGTCAACAAAGTGAAGAGACAATCCACAAAACAAGAGAAAATATTTGCAATCTATCCCTCTAGCAAGGAATTTATAACAAGAATATCATAAAGTGCTCAAAAAACTAGGAAAAACTCGAAGAATCTAATTAAAAATGGGCAAAAGATCTGAACAGACATTTCTCAAAAAAGACATACAAATGGCAAACAAGTATATGAAAAGGTGCCCAACATCAATGATCATCAGCAAAATGCCAATCAAAACTACAATGAGATTATTTCATGTCAGTTAAAATGGCTTTTATCTAAGGCTGGGTGCAGTGGCTCATGCTGTAATCCCAACACTTCGGGAGGCTGAGGCAGGCGGATCTCCTGAGGTTAGCCAGGAGTGGTGATGGGCACCTGTAATCCTAGCTACTGGGGAGGCTGAGGCAAGAGAGTAACTTGAACACGGGAGGTGAAGGTTGCAGTAAACTTGACATCCTGTCGCTGCGCTCCAGCCTGGGTGACAGAGCAAGACTCTGTCTAAAAAAAAAAAAAACCAACAAAGCAAAACAAAACAAAAAAAACGTATACTGACAAACTTGATGGATTCAGAGTGTGGAAACATGAAGCTGAAAATGAGTCACTAAGTGAGTTAGTGCTATCGTCTGAATTCAAAAAGAGAATCATTAAAAGTAGGTAGAAGGGGGAAGAAGTAGAGCAACTTCTGTGTAAACCTGCAGAAAGGCTTCATTATTTTATTCAAAATCCATCCAGGTCACACACTGTAATCCCAGCACTTTGGGAGGTAGTGATGGGTGGATCACTTGAGGTCAGGAGTTCGAGACCAGCCTGGCCAACTTGGTGACACCCCATCTCTACTAAAAATAAAAAATAAAAAATAAAATTAGCCAGGCATGGTGGCAAGCGCCTGTAGTCTCACCTACTAGGGAGGCCGAGGCACAAGAATCACTTGAACCCGGGAGCGGAGGTTGCAGTGAGCCGAGATCACGCCACTGCACTCCAGCCTGGGGGCTGAGCGAGACTCCACCTAAAAAACAAAAAATCCATATCCCAGAAAATATAAGCATTACTTCTGTCAATTAGAGAAAAAGAAGAGCACCTCCATTTTATGAATGATTGCCTCTTTGAAATACAACTTAAGAAGATACAATTATTTAAGTTCTAATTACATGTGAGAGAGGAGCTCCTGAGAGTCAGAGGAAAAGGGCAACAAATATTCCTCTGCCTTTTGCTAAGATGCCTATATAGGCAGTTTCTCATCATTAACAATGACCAAGAATTTGATAGGATCATCAATTTTAAATCTTGACCAGGAATTGCTTGAAACTATTTCATGCAGAAAACCTCTTTTTTTTTTTTTTTTGAGATGGAGTCTTGCTCTGTCACCCAGGCTGGAGTGCAGTGGCGCCATCTCAGCTCACTACAAGCTCCACCTCCCAGGCTCAGGTCATTCTCCCGTCTCAGCCTCCCGTAAAAGACCTTTTTTAAAAAGTTATGTTTATTGAAGCAAGCTCAACTCTATTTTTTAAAACATCTGGACCAGGCATAGTGACTCACTCGTGTAATCCCAGCACTTTGGGAGGCCAAGGTGGGCAGATCACCTTGAGGTCAGGAGTTAGAGACCAGCTTGGCCAACATGGTAAAACCCCTTCTCTACTAAAACTACAACAATTAGCTGGGCCTGGAAGCAGGTACCTGTAATTCCAGCTACTTGGAAAGCTGATGCAGGAGAATCGCTTGAACCCGGGAGGCAGAGGTTGCAGAGAGCTAAGATTGCACCACTGCATTCCAGCCTGGGTGACAGAGTAAGACTCTGTCTCAAAAAATAAAAAATAAATAAATAAAAATAAAACATCTGGAAGTGTTATACACATTCAATACACAATATCTTCCCTAACACTGTGTTTTCTAAAAATATAACTTCATTAAAAAGAAACTTAAAATTTTTTCACACAGATAGGTGCCCTTATCTTCCCATGAAGTTTTCTCTAGTGTTCCATACAAACATGACTATCATTTTCAATCTGTGCCATGAGATGAGAGGAGTTGGGAAACTACCCTGTTCTCACTGTCTAAAACCATTTGTTAAGTGTACAGCTCTAAGTTGAAAAACCAAATGTACAAAAAAAAAAAAACACTGGCCAGGCACAATGACTCACACCTGTAATTCCAGCACTTTGGGAAGCCAAGGCAGGACGATCACTTCAGCCCAGGAGTTTGAGACCAGCCTGGACAATATAGCAAGATCCCATCTCTACAAAAAAATTAAAAAATTAGCTGAGAATGGTGGTGAATGCCTGTGGTCCCAGCTACTCAGAAGGCTGAGGCAGGAGAATCACTTAAGCCCAGGAATTCGAGGCTGCAGTGAGCTATGATCACACTAACTGCCTGGGCAAAAGAGCAAGACGCCGTCTCAAAAATGACTGACAGACAGACAGACAGATAGCAAAAAGAGTCATACGGCCGGGCGCGGTGGCTCAAGCCTGTAATCCCAGCACTTTGGGAGGCCGAGACGGGCGGATCACGAGGTCAGGAGATCGAGACCATCCTGGCTAACACGGTGAAACCCCGTCTCTACTAAAAAAAATACAAAAACTAGCCGGGCGAGGTGGCGGGCGCCTGTAGTCCCAGCTCCTCGGGAGGCTGAAGCAGGAGAATGGCGTAAACCCAGGAGGCGGAGCTTGCAGTGAGCTGAGATCCGGCCACTGCACTCCAGTCCGGGCGACAGAGCAAGACTCTGCCTCAAAAAAAAAAGAGTCATACGTGTTCATAGAATTTATGTACCAAATCAACTTTAAAGCTGCATTCAGCAAAGTTAATAATCAAATAAATATTCCAAGTTCCTTATACCAACAGCAAGTTAGAATCCAAAAGTGTCATCAATGGAATCACTAAAATCTCTTAAATTCTAGGAAAATAAGCCACTCTTCAAACAAATTCTAATATCTAGTAGAATGGAGCATACATGACCCGCTCTGAAAAAGTCATGTGTGTTCACGTCTTATAAAAACATATGCGTTAAGGCCAAGCGCAGTGGCTCACACCTGTAATCCTAGCACTTGGGGAGGCCAAGGTGGGCCGATCACTTGAGGTCAGAAGTTCGAGACCAGCCTGGCCAACATGGTGAAACCCCATCTCTACTGAAAATATAAACGCTAGCCGAGTGTGGTGGTGGGCACCTGTAATCCCAGCTACTTGGGAGGCTGATGCATAAGAATCGCTTGAACCTGGGAGGCGGAGGTTGCAGTGAGCCAAGATCACGTACTCCAGCCTGGGCAACAGAGCAAGACTCCGTCTCAAGAAAGATATATATATATATATAGTGATAAAACAAAAGAATTTTAAACATAATACTCCTGAGGAAAGAGAATCACTTGAACCTGGAAGGTGGAGGTTGCAGTGAGCCAAGATTGTGCCACTGCACTCCAGCCTGGGAGAGAGAGCGAGACTCCATTTCACAAAAACAACAACAACAACAAACACATATGAGTTAAAGAGAAACCCAGGATATTCTCATTCTAAAAAGAATAAGAAGAGTTCTATCCATTTTTACAGATAAATAAATTACATGATAATCTAAATGATTTATTGTATTAAATGACTGGATAATCTGACTCCAACATATGTTTAATCTTTATTTGGCTAATAACACAAATGGTTTTATTATTTTCAAACGTTTATTTAAGCCCACAAAGTTCGTAAATGACACCTCTGAAATATCCAGACCTTTATCCTTACACAAACCGATATACCAAAGCCCAATTGTTATGAGCTCTGCTAGAGAATCTAATGCAGGTCACACTATTTATTATGTTTCAGAAAGCAGTTTTCCTTAATCATCCTTTATACTGGAATGCTATGCAATTAGAATTCCAGAGAATGCTACAAAAAAAAAAGCATTTTATATAACTAGGCTTTTCCTGCATTCTAACAAATGGCTCTGGGAACAAATTTAAATCTTATAATAAATTTTTAATAATGAAAAGTCATCTAGTAAATCCCCTTCATTTTATAGAGCAAGAATGTAAATCTTATTTTTTTTTTTTTTTTTTTTGAGACATGGTCTCACTGTGTCTCAGGCTGCAGTACAGTGGTACGATCATAGCTCACTGTGACCCCAACTTCCCAGGCTCAAGTGATCCTCACACCTCACGCTCCTGAGTAGCTGGGACTACAGACGTGAGCCACCACACCCAGCTAATTTTTCTATTTCTTGTAGACACCAAGTTTCACCATGTTGCCCAGGTTGGTCTCTAATGGGGCTCAAGCAATCAAACCACCTCAGCCTCCCAAAGTGCTGGGATTACAGGTATGAGCCACCACGCTCAGCCTACAGAGGAGGAATGTGAATCTCAGAAAAATTAAATGACTTCCCTAAAATGAGAATATGTAACTACCGGGAGTATAACAGTGAACAAGGTTAAGTGCTATCCCTGGCCATAGTCTAACTAAAGTGAAGTATAACAGGGCTATGATGAGGAAAGAACTTTTGCCACAAATACAGGAATTCTAGTTCAAGTGACACAAGTCATTCCTACTGAAAAAAATTTAAAGTATTGGTTACAAAAAAACAAAAAGGCCAGATAGAATAGATGGTATATTAACTACAAAAAGAAGAAAATTAAAAGAAAGTAAACCAAGGACTCACAATTTCATGTTTATATCTATGAAAAGGAAAATTTCTGAGATGCTGTCAAAAAGAATAAGAGAATAAAATACACAGTGGACTTCTGGGTATAGTGTCAGACAAAAAGTTCATCTTGTATAGAAACATGTATGTAAACACAAACAAGCTGACCAACATGCAGCCTCTAGACCTCCAGGCAGACGGATAAAGAGTGATTTTTTCTTAGTATACAAATTATCTTTTTAAAGCAACGAGTTTTATAGTCAACAGAGAGTATGAGGTTTCTCAAGTATAAGGAATAGCAAAAAAAAAAAAAAAAAAAGAGGGAGGAAGGAAGCGAGGAAGGGAGGCGGAGGAAGGGAGGAAGGAAGAAGAGAGAAAGAAAAGTGAGAAAAGTGAGAAAAGTGGAATCTGCATAGGTTTCAGGAGTGTAGGTGCACATTAAGATTAAGAGCACTGGTATTAAAAAGACCAATCTCGGCTGGGTGCAATGGCTGACGCCTGTAATCCCAGCACTTTGGGAGGCCAAGGCAGGCGTATCACAAGGTCAAGAGATCGAGACCATCCTGGCCAACATGTTGAAACCCCAACTCTACTAAAAATACAAAAAATTAGCTGGGCATGGTGGCGGGCGCCTGTAGTCCCAGCTACTCCAGAGGCTGAGGCAGAAGAATCCCTTGAACCCAGGAGGCAGAGGTTGCAGTGAGCCGAGACTGCGCCGCTGCACTCCAGCCTGTCAACAGAGCGAGACTCCGTCTCAAAACAAAACAAACAAAACAAAACAAAACAAAGACCAATCTCTATTCCTCCAAAGGAAACAATACATATACACCTTGCCTCAAGGCCAGGTCAGTGGCTCACACCTGTAATCCCAGTACTTTGGAAGGCCAAGGCGGGTGGATCACTTTAGGCCAGGAGTTTGAGACTAGCCTGGCCAACATGCCAAAACCCCATCTCTACTAAAAGTACAAAAATTAGCCAGGCACAGTGGTGCATGCTCCCAGCAACTTGGGAGGCTGAAGCACGAGAATCACCTGAACCCGGGAGGCGGAGGCTGCGTTGAGCCGAGATCGCCTGGGAGACACAGCCAGACTCTGTCTCAAAAAAAAAAAAAGTTATTTGCCAAAAGTTTATCTTAATCATAACTTTTCACATATAAAACCGTAACAAAGAGCAAGGTATTATTATATAAAGAAATAGCATAAGATTTACTGCTTTAAGGAGAGGAATATTTCAAAGGATAATAAATTATAGAGAAAACATTTAGTCTATTATGTCAATTTAAAGTCACTCACTTATATCAAAAAGAAAAAAAAAACTTTCTTACTAAATTACATTTGGTTTAAAGAGAAGTCAAATATACCAAACACTGCCATCTAAATTCAACAGAAGGCAAAAAGAAAACGACTATGTGGTCAAATTAGTGTCAAATACTAGAGCTAAAACCATAAAACTCTTAGAAGAAAACGTAAGGGTAAATCTTTATGACCTTGAATTTGGCAATGAATTCCCTTACACATAACACCAAAAACACACACAACAAAAGACAAAATAGAGAAACTGAACTTCAGACTTCATCAAAACTAAAAACTTTTGTGTGTCAAAGGATATTTTCATGAAAGTAAAAAAGAAAACCTACAAAATGAGAGGAAATATGTGTATAACATATACTGATAAGGGCTTAATATCCAAACTATATAAAACAAGTATAAGTCAACAACAACAACAACAACAACAAAGCCCAATTAAATAACTGACAAAGGGACTGGGTGCAGTGGCTCACACCTGTAATCCCAGTGCTTTGGAGGCTGAGGCGGGAGGATGGCTTGAGCCCAGGAGTTGAGGACTAGCCTGGGCAAAAGAACAAGACCTCATCTCTACCAAAAAAAAAAAAATTAGCCTGGCATGGTGGCACACATCTGTAGTCCTAGCTAACTGGGAGGCTACAGCAGGAGGATCACTTAAGCCTAGGAGTTCCAGGCTGTAGTGAGGTATGACTGTGCCACTGTACTCCAGTCTGGGTGACGGAGTGAGACCCTATCTCTAAATAAATAAAGGACTTCAATAAACAACAATGCTAACAATGACAGAAGATACACAAGAAACCAGTAAGCACATAAAAGATACTCAACTGCATGAGGGAAATGCAAATCAAAACTACAATGAGATACCACTTCACACCTACTAGGATGGTTATAATTTTTTTTAAAAACATTGAAAATAACAAGTGATGATAACAATGCAGAGAACGTGGAACACTCACACACTACTGGTGGAAATGCAAAATGGTACAGTCTCTGTAGAAAACAGTTTGGCAGTTTCTCAAAAAGTTAAACATAGAATTACCATATGACCCAGTAATTCTACACCTAGGTACATGCCCAAAAGAACTGAAAACAGTCACTCAAGCAGATACTTGTACATGTCAATATGGGTATAGCTAAAATTTGAACTGTAATTAAAATAAACATTGTCATATTACTTCATCCTAAATATGCTAACCAACAAAAAAATTAAGAAAATCAAATTAAGAACCAAAAACAAGCAGATTTTATGAAGATTATAAGTATTGATATTCTTAGTACAGACAGCGGCCAATAAATTTTAAAGCACTGATTAAATAATTATACAACAGCCATATCAGTTAAGCTTTTTTAAAAATATAAGAAACATACAGCTTATAAGCTGTGATTTTTGCAGTAAACTTTCATAAACTTTGTAAAGGAATTTTGTACATTCCCAAAGTAATATATATCCCTCATTCTTGAAGGACAAATGCCCACAAATCTTAAATGCACACATAAATAGCTCAAAGAATATAGCACTCTTTAATATTGGTAATTGTTTAGATAAAGGGGATATATTGGTAAGTATCTAAAAAGAAATAGCTACATTTAAAATGACTTTTGCTTCTTTATTCTTAAATACATGCTTAAAAATTTTTAAAACCACAACTTAAAGGGAAAAAAATTTAACTTTTGGGGGTATGTCCTTCAATGATATTAAGTTCACTATATTAGAATGGAAAATAATACTTATTCTCTTCTTTCACACGCACATGCGCGCACACACACTCAAACACAAATACACACACAGTGTACATTTTAGATTCACCCAACTAAAAAGCTGATGACGAATCAAAGCCATGTGATTCACTTTTAGTCATTTCATAAAATATTGCAACTCAAGAAAAATACTAAAATGTTAATACGGTCATAGTTAACTCCTACTTACTGACACTTACTGTGTGAAAATTGATCATTTCTTGAAGACTGTCGGAAAACTTGGTCAAACTTGTCTATGAGAAAGAAATCAAAAGAAAACCAAATCATTTAAGAGCCATTTAAATAGGTCACAAAAATGTGACCTCAGTATTTCTGACAGATCAAGTTACACTGTAAACGGTAACATTTATTTCCAGGGACAATCTCACTACCTCATAGGCACACTCTGCAGAGGTCAAATCTACATGTGGTAACAAATAAAACCCTAAAAATGTGAAAGAATTAGTACTGCCCCTTCAATGGTATTACACTACCAATAGAAATGGCAAATATAAACCTAAGGTAAAACTGTTTTGAGTGTATCAAGATGACCCACGTAGGCATCTAGGATCAAATAATCATCAAACTACAATCATTTCTTCACCAGTTATTATTTCTCATGAAAGAAATATAACACCATACAGTATACCAAGGGATCTAAGGTAACCCAGCATAAGCTGGCTAACCAGTATCTATACAGCCCCCCATACATAGAGTTAGACACTACACTCAGGTTAATGCCTCTGCGTGCCCCTATAAGCAGCTACTAGTAGGCACGATCTTGATCTTCCTGCTCAGGCCCTCTGACAGGTGCTTCAGCTCACCTAGCAGCAAGTAAACTTAGTAAATTAAACAAAATAATAAGAAACTAGGTGAGAAGAGCCATGCTAGATAATGCGCAATGCAAATAAACCATCAACTTCTATCTTGGAAAACAGAATTATACAAGACAGCACCAAGGCGTGATCACTTTTCTACTTCTAAGTATCACCATAACTATAAATAAGGTAGATGAATGCACAATTCTTTAATGTCTTATTGCTTTTTTTTTTTATTTTTAACTGTAATTTCAGTAATACTAACCTCAACTACAGCATCGTTACTAGAATACTGAGCCAGGTCTCGAATCCCATTCATGAACTGTTTATTTGCAACACAAAAGGCTTTTCCAGTATCAATCATTGCAATACAAAGCTTCACAAGCTGAAAAAGAAAAAAATATTCATCAGGTTGAAGATAATTTTACAAATTACTTAGCTGAACAAGTGCTGGCAGTAACTATATGAGGTGACCTAGTTAAGTTCAATTTGTTTCATCAGTAAACTCAAAACAGACTAATTGAAAAGTATTCTTTTTTCCTTTGGCTTATAAAGTAAATCCATAGCAGAGCTGTACCAAAGAAGCTGACCTTTTAGGATCCAGAGATTGTGTGATAACAATAACAAAAGTATGTTGGAGGAAAGGTAAGTAAACTAGCATGATAGCTTACTGATCATTTCAATGTTAGGCTATCAAAGCAGATGTCTAAAGCGACTGATTAACCATGTACTCAAAAAAAATTGTCTCCAATACTCATTGTTCCAGGCATTGTCTACGCCTTCGCACTGGGCTCTTCTCTTTCTTTCATCTTTCTCTTTCTCTCTCCCTTCCTTCTTTTCATTCCCTTTATCCCTCCATCTCCCTGTTCTTCCATTCCTTCCTTCCTTCTTTCTCTCCTTTCAGGCACAGAACTGTTTTTTTAACCAAAATCTTGGGTAAATGTCAAATATTAAAAAACAGATGAAAGTGAAACTGTTCTAGACAAAGGAGAGAAAAGTACTGAGGGGATGGAAAGGGGGGTCACCAAGAAGAGGATAAAGAGCCAAGAAAAACTTTAGAAAACTCCTGAAGGATCTCAAGAGTATAAATTAAAACTGCTGCCCTAAGACCTACGGGAATAGAAATTGAAAGCATAATCTCTGCTCTCAAAAACTCTAATTCTATAATTCTAACAAGTAGATCAATTCTATAGAGCACAAACACAACTACTATGACAAAACTATGCATGAAAGAAAAAAGGAAGACCATCTAACCAGGGCTGTGGGGACCAGGGCAAGATTCCTAGAAAAGGCACAGAAGATATTGCTATACTCTTATGGGCTTTTGATTTATCAGTGTGCATCCAAGAGGGGAGGTATATAATATGTAGCATTTCCCAAAAAGAATTCGTGTGAGAGGAAGCATTATTATATGACCAACGTTCGACAAAACCCACTGTGAGAACTGCTGGCACCGATGTCTTTTAAATCGTTTGCTATTTATAATATAAAATAAAATATCTTGCCAGAAAAATTCTAAAGTTCATATGGAGTAACCGCTATGCAAGAAGAGCAAAAAAAAAATATTTGAAGAAGAGTAATAAGGTAAGAACATTAGTACTATATGATATTAAAATATATTATAAAAGGAAAGTGAATAAAAGTCTGGTAGTAAATGCAAATAGACAAACTGATAATGTAAGAGAATACACAGTCAAAAAAAAACAGATACAAATATGCCATATTTGATTAAAGTAATATTCCAGCCAGTGGGGGAAAAGTTATCTGATAAATGATATTAGGGACACTGGATAGTCAACTGAAGATGATAAAATAAGAAATTAAATTGTATTACAGACTCCCAAGTTAATTACAGATAAAGATTTAAACATAAAAACAAAATCAGAAATCAAAGAGGAAACAGGTTTTCCTTTTTTTTCAATAATCTCAAAGTGGGAAGTCTGAGAAGGATGCAAAGCTCAAATACTATGCAAAAAAAAAAAAAAAACCTGATCGATCCAATTATATAAGACATTCCTATAAGGAAAAAACAGACACAGTCAAAAGAAACAATATAGGAAAACAATATTAAGATAAATCACAAAGGACAAATTTCCCTAAGAAAGGGTATATAAATTATTTTGAAAATCCAACTATTCACTAGAAAAAATGGGTGACATACATGCAGAGATAATTATCCCCCCCAAAAAAAGAAATACATGTGTCTTAAATGCATGAAAAGATATTCATTCTCACTCATAATAAAAGAAACAGAAATTACTTTTTTTTTTTTTACTAACGGCAAAGATCAAAAAGTTTGATAACATGCTGTTTTAAAGAGGGTAGGTATGGGGAAATAGTCACTCTCACGCACCCTTGTTGGTAGGAGTGTAAATTGGTACAATATCTACAGAAGGCAGTTTAGCAAGAGCTATCAAAATTTAAAACATACATACCTTCTAACTTCACAATTTCACTTTTTAAAATGTCTTATACAACTATATTTTACTGATAGCCATATGACACATGTAAAGTCATTCACTGCAGTCACAGTAAAATATTGGTAGCAAGCTAAGTGTCCGTCAGTGGACAGCCAAATAAATTACGATATATCCCTTCAAGGTAATACAATTCAACCATTTTTTTAAAATGAGACAGCTCTATAATAACAAATAACATCCATGATATATTAAGAGAAAAATCAGAATGTAGAACAGTGCTAAAATTTTTGTTGAAATGGGGAGAGTCATTTGTACTGAAGAGTACAAACACTTTTATATGCGTAGAAAATTTTGTGAAAAGGCCAGGCACAGTGGTTCACACCTGTAATCTCAGAACTCTGGGAGGCCGAGGTGGGCAGATCACTCAAGGTCAGGAGTTCAATATCAGCCTGGCCAACATGGCAAAACCCCATCTCTATTAAAAATACAAAAATTAGCCAGGCATGGTGGTGTGCACCTGTAGTCCCAGCTAGGCGGGAGTCTGAGGCAGGAGAATTGCCTGAACCCGGGAGGTGGAGTGAGCTGAGATCATGCCACTGTACTCCAGTCTCGGTGACAGAGCAAGGCTGTCTCAAAAAAAAAAAAGAGAATTGTGCAAGGGCACAAGAGAAACTAGTTCAGTGCATTCCTCTAGGAAAGAGATAAGAAAATGACTGATTTTCACTGGGTACACACTTTTTTACCTTCAAACTGTGTACTACATAGGTCATATTATGCAACAAATTAAATTAAAAAATAATTAAAAGTTTCCATAAAAACAAAGAGAGACAGGTTAATAGTAAAACATATGGTAAAAAACATAAGGTTCGCAGCTAAGTCTGCTTAGGTTCAACCTACTGTTAAACATCTAAGTGAGCCTGAGTGACCTTAACCTCAACAAACTTCCATTTCTTCTTCTGTATCATACGTAACAATGGTACCAAACCATATATGGTTACTAAAAAAAAAAGAGT
The DNA here is from genome assembly GCF_009764315.1 of Trachypithecus francoisi. NCBI lineage: Eukaryota > Metazoa > Chordata > Mammalia > Primates > Cercopithecidae > Trachypithecus > Trachypithecus francoisi. Next base: position 194,021,735 of record NW_022681453.1, read on the forward strand.
AAGATAATGCACATAAAGATTCTTAGCACAGGCCAGTGGCTCATGCCTGTAAGCCCAACACTTTGGGAGGCCAAGATGGGAGGATCTCTCGAGGCCAGGCATTTGAGACCAGCCTGGTCAACATGGCGAGACCCTATCTCTGTCTTTAAAAAAAAAAAAAAAAAGATTCTTAGCAAAAACTGTTACTGGCACATGGTAATTATTCAATAGAGATTTGTGCTTCCTTGTCAGAGGGGGAGGTTTTCTTATTGTTGCTTGCTTTTGTTTTGTTTTACTAAGAAACAAACTTATTTTAAAAATAAATAAATAAATAAATAAATAAACTTTATCAATTCAAGATAGAGGTGGCAGAGAAGGGAAAGGAGAAAGATGCTAAAGCAAAGTCCTGAGGAGGTAGGGGGCTTGCAAATGCATAGAAAAAGGGATACTTTTATCATTCAAAGAAGCAGAAAAACTAAAATGGTAAGAACAGATCCTGTTAAACTTCTAGATTAGGAGCAAGAAATAAAGGCATTTCCCACCAAGCAGAAGAAGAGACAAGGTCATCTGCAAAGAATGAAGAACAATGTGGCAAATCTTGAGGTCTTGAAGAGCCACTAACAGTAACAAGAAAGGAACCTGACTGGGTTTGGGGGAAACTGCTTTATATCAAGAACTCCAGGAATTACGTGTAGCACCATCAGTTGGCTTCACCAAACAGTTGTGTAACTTCCCCTGTAGGGTTTTGTAGGCCAGATATGGGACAAATAATATAGACGGTTAGACTTAAAATAGTGGAGAATTCTGCAGAGTAGGTGTTACGGAAGGGATATGAAAGTCTCTGAAGAGAAATAATGATGTAATAAAATTAAGAGTACTCTGAAAGGGATCATAGCAGCATTATTCACAACAGCCAAAAAAGAGAAACAACTCAAATGTCCATCAACTGATGAATGGAGAAACAAAATGAGGTACATCCATGCAATGATGCATTATCCGGCTATAAAAACAAAGAACTGATATATGCTATAACACAGAAGAATCTTAAAAACATTATGCTGAGAGAAAGGAGCTAGTCACATAAGACCAAATATTGTATTATTCCATTTATTTGAAATGTTCAGAAAAGGCACCATGCCAGGGACAGAAAGTAGATTCTGTTGCCAGAAGAGAGAGGGAGAGGAGAATAGAGAGTGAATGCTAATAGATACAGGGTTTCTTTCTGGGGTGAAAAATACTTTGGAATTAGATAGTGGTGATGGTTGTACAACACTGGGACTATACTAAAAACCATGAATCACACACTTTGAAACAGTGGATTTTATGTTAGGTTAATTTTATCTCAACTTTTTTTAATTACAAAAAAGAGGAATACATTGAAGTGTATTTAAAAACTATCTGAGCAGCCATAAAAAAGAATGAGTTCACGTCCTTTGCAGACACATGGATGAAGCTGGAAACCATCATTCTCAGCAAACTAACACAGGAACAGAAAACCAAACACCGCACGTTCTCACTCATAAGTAGGAGTTGAACAATGAGAACACATGGACACAGGGAAGGGAACATCACACAGCAGGGTCTTTCGGGGGCGGAGCAAGGAGAGGGAGAGCATTAGGACAAATGCATGCGGGACTTAAAACCTAGATGATGGATTGATAGGTGCAGCAAACCACCATGGCACATGTATACCTGTGTTACAAACCTGCACATTCTGCACATGTATCCCAGAACTTAAATTTAAAAAAAAAAAAAGTGATCTGAAATATCCCAAGTGGATAGTGAAAGACCAGAAATAGGGCTGAAGAACAGAAGCAGTAACGAGGCTGAGAACTGGAAGGACTGGAGACTCAAGTCAGAAAGTAGGACACCAGCATTCCAGATTTCAAAGATTAGAACCCTGGGTGATGAGGCACAGAACATAGCCATGAAATAGGTATCAGAAGTAGAACAGTGGTCACTATCACAGGAGTTACAGAGAAAAGGAAATTGTCATATAGCAGAACCACATATACACTGCGGCTATCCAGGAGGAAGGATGGGCTTGGCAATGAAGAGGGAAGGAGGCAGAAAGACAGAAGACTGAGATTTTGCCAGCTGTCAAAATACTTGTTAGATGATGCTGATAAATGAGATTATAACTGAATAATATAAACCTACAAAGAGGGAAGATTTTTACCTACAACAAGATTAAATGTCAAGTCCATCTAAATTCTCAAACTAATATCCCTAATTCATTCAACAACTTTTTACTAAGCAATTACTATGTCATAGACACTTTGCCAGATGATAGGAATACAAACAACTTATCTGCTGACTATCTTTGAGTAACATACTCTCCGATTCTTGTTTTTTCATGTGCAAATTAGGGATATCCACTTTGCAATATTGCTATAATGGTAAGAAATAATATAAGTAAAACATAGGACTTTGCATACACTAAGTATACAAAACAAATGAGGGTTTTTTCTTTTTTTTTTTTTTGAGAAGGAGTCTGGCTCTATGGCCCGGGCTGGAGTGCAGTGGCCGGATCTCAGCTCACTGCAAGCTCCGCCTCCCGGGTTCCCGCCATTCTCCTGCCTCAGCCTCCCGAGTAGCTGGGACTACAGGCGCCCGCCACCTCACCCGGCTAGTTTTTTGTATTTTTTAGTAGAGATGGGGTTTCACCATATTAGCCAGGATGGTCTCCATCTCCTGACCTTGTGATCCGCCCGTCTCGGCCTCCCAAAGTGCTGGGATTACCGGCTTGAGCCACCGCGCCCGGCCGGGTTTTTTCTTTTTCTTTGGAAACGGGGTCTTGCTCAGTCACCCAGGCTGGAGTGCAGTGGCGCACGCACGCACGCATGCCACGCCAGGGGCACCATACCCAGCCAATTTTTGTATTTTTAGTAGAGTCAGGATTTCACCATGTTAGTCAGGCTGGTCTCGAACTTCTGACCTCAAGTGCTTCACCTGCCTCGGCCTCCCAAAGTGCTGGGATTACAGGTGTGAGCCACCACTCTGGGCCAGTTTTTTTCCTTTCTAAAGACAGTCTGTCTTCAAGGAGCTAACAGTCTGTTGAAGAGACAGCATCATTGTTTACTTAGAATTTACCACATGCCAAGAACTGTGCTAAGTACTTTACATGTTATTATCTCACTTTAGTTTCATAATAACCCTATGAAATAGACACTCTTATTTTCCCCATTTTGGAGAGAAGAAACTGAGGCACAGAAAGGTTGAAGAGCTTGTCCAAGGCCATATTGCTAGTAAATGAGAAAGCCAGACTCAAACCCAGCAGCAGCTCCAGGCTTTGTGTTCTTAATACCAGGCTATTCTGCCCACCCAAAATTACAATATTATAACAGCTTAAATCAAAGGACATGCACGAAATAATGCAACAGAAGAAAAAGAGCCAACACTTGGTAGTACTTGGCTGAGATTTAAAGAGTATCTGCTCAACGGGGAACAAGCCTGCCAGTGAGACAGTGCAACACATGCAGAAATTAAGTCTAGATGGCAACGATGATGCACTATGATGCTGTCAATGACAGAACCCCAGGAAGAATGGATCAATAACTGAACTCAGTAGAGCAATGCCACTCATAAAGCATTATTCACCAGAAAGAATGGAACTACTGGTGGCATACATTAAAGGCAAAGCCAACAAGCTAGGTTAACCTGTCCCTGGCATGATTTACAATGATACTATAGGTGGAACTTGCCCCACACAAAGCTATGCAATCATTAACCTAGACTTGGAGCAACCCCTCCACCACCCCCACTAGTCCTTCAATGCCACTACCTTCAATAACAACCATTTCCTCCTCTCAGCCTCTCTTCTCTATGCCAACTCCCCATAGTTTCTAAAATAAAAATAATAGTTAATAGATTAACAATTTGAGCTAGGCATGGTGGCTCATGCCTGTAATCCCAGCACTTTAGGAGGCCAAGGCAGGCAGATCACCTGAGGTTAGGAGTTCGAGGTCAGCCTGGCCAATATGGTGAAACCCTGTCTCTACTAAAAATACCAAAAAATTAGCCAGGCGTGGTAGCGTGCTCCTGTAATCCCAGCTACTCAGGAGGCTAAGGCCGAAGAATTGCTTCAGCCTGGAAGGTGGAGGCTGCAATGAGCCAAGATCACACCACTACACTCCAGCCTGGGTGACACAGCAAGACTCCATTTCAAAAAAAATTTTTTTAATTTAAAAAATAATAATAATAATTTGGGAGAGGTACAGAAACCAGAGAAATATAAAAGTAACTATGGAACCTCGGTGGGAGGGAAAATAGGTGATATTTTTAAGCTGTCAAGTTTCCATGTGTCCTTAGTAGCCCCTTGGGTAAGAGAGACTCTAGAATGGGCTGATAGTTCTTAGTACTGAATGTCAATACTTCAGTAACTTGTTTTAGATTTGAATCTTTTGGTTTGAAGATTCTAGCAGTGTGCCCTACTCCAAGTGAATAATACAAAGGAAAAAAGAATTCACTCATAACAGCAAAATAATCAGCAAAAACAGTGTCAGTGGATTCTATCTGTTTCGGTATTTTAAACTCTGAGGTGTCCCACCAGTGTTTCATATGATTTACATGCAGTTCTACCTTATTACTTTACTCTTATTTCATGTATATTATATGTAATAATATATGTATTATTTTTGTATATATAAGTAATAAGATATCCTTCTTATACCACTCTGTGATTCTTTAAAAGGCCTTGCCCCTCTACATACTCTCTCATAAATCTTCCATAAAATCAAAATTATATTTTCTGTTTTCTACCTTAAGAGTTTAAAATTGTTTCAGAGTACTTGAAAATAAATGTAATGCCTCAGGGTAAAAAAAAAAATAAAAGAGTAATAAAAAGCCAGACATGTAATTTTTAAGTGGAAAACGAAGGAAGGCATTTTCAAATATCCTTATCCAAAATTAAAACATTAATTTTTGCAAAGACTTGCCTGGAGGCTAGCTAGCATTCCTCAGAACATCTCCCAGTGGCGTGTGCTCCCCCAGCACAGATCCTGAGGTGCAGGGTGCACAAGAAGAGCACTGAACTGATCATACAGACAGAGGTGGCCGCGTGCGGCGGCTCATGCCTGTAACCCCAGCACTTTGGGAGGCCAAGGCAGGCGGATTGCCTGAGTAAGAGTTTGAGACCAGCCTGGGCAACACAGTGAAATCCCGTCTCTATTAAAACACAAAAAATTAGCCGGGCATAGCAGAACGAGCCTATAGTCCCAGCTACTAGGGAGGCTGAGGCAGGAGAAGTGCTTGAACCTGGGAGATGGAGGTTGCAATGAGCTGAGATCATGCCACTGCACTCCAGCCTGGGTGACAGAGCAAGATTCTGTCCCAAAAAAAAAAAGAAAAAGGGTTCTAACCCTGGTCATGCCTCTTCTACTCTGTGATTTGAAGCAAGTCCCCGTCACTTCCTTGGACTTTGCTGTCCTCATCTATAAAATGGGAATAATAACACTTATCCTACCTACACTACAGGATTATTGTAAAAATTAAAAAGATACTACATATTACAGGGCTTTAAAAATTATAGAGTATATACAAAAATAACTTATCTCTAAACATCTAAAATTTTGACGTAATGTGTTTACATATAGAACTAATGCTATTTTATATAGTTTCTAGACTATTTATATGATATAAAGATGTGTGTTTCATGGTTTCAAAACATTTGAAAACCTTCAGCTTAATGTATTTTATATCCTTGCTACTCAAAGTGTGGCCCATGGGCCAACAGTATGGGCGTCACCTGGAATCCGGTTACAAACACAAAATCTCAGGTATCTCCAACTACTGAAGCAGAATCTGTTTTCTCACAAGATGAGATCCCCAAGGGATACCTACACAAAGTTTAGGTTTGAGAAGCACTACGTTACACAGCAATGCCATTTATAATAATCATTAAACTAGAAAATTATTTCCAGAAAAGGTATTTCAAATATATACATCTGATTTATCTACAGAAATTTAAAGAGAAACATTTTAATGAGGAGTGGCTTCAGAAGAAGTACATCTAAACAAATGGATCAGAAGCTGTCTTCTCATTCTACTACTTCTGCCTACTATATAGCAAACAATGTTTCTTGGACAGACACCAAAAAAATCATCAATAACATAGATGGAGGAAATCAATGTACATTTATCCTTCCACAAAATATGACCATACCGATTACTAAGTATATTTTAAGCATTTCTGGCATTAGCTTAAAAATTGAATTAATATTTTAAATTGTATTTATATTTGAACATGGTCACACCCAAATTTATACAATGGTCAGGTTATATATGAAATCCATTAAGCAACAAAAAAGAAAGATGTTTTTGGTAGAAAATACAGAAAAGGCTTCCCTTTTTTTTTTTTTTTTTTTTTTTTTTTGAGACGGAGTCTCGCTCTGTCGCCCGGGCTGGAGTGCAGTGGCCGGATCTCAGCTCACTGCAAGCTCCGCCTCCTGGGTTTACACCATTCTCCTGCCTCAGCCTCCCGAGTAGCTGGGACTACAGGCGCCCGCCATCTCGACCGGCTAGCTTTTTGTATTTTTTAGTAGAGACGGGGTTTCACTGTGTTAGCCAGGATGGTCTCCAACTCCTGACCTCGTGATCCACCCGTCTCAGCCTCCCAAAGTGCTGGGATTACAGGCGTGAGCCACCGCGCCCGGCCTTTTTTTTTTTTTTTGAGACGTAGTTTCACTGTTGTTGCCCAGGCTGGAGTGCAATGGCGCGATCTCAGCTCACAGCAACCTCCGCTTCCTCAGCTCAAGCGATTCTCCTGCCTCAGCCTCCCAAGTAGCTGGGATTACAGGCATGCACCACCATGCTCAGCTAATTTTGTATTTTTTTAGTAGAGACAGGGTTTCTCCATGTTGGTCAGGCTGGTCTCGAACTCATGACCTCAGGTGATCCGCCTGCCTCGGCCTCCCAAAGTGCTGGGATTACAGGCATGAGCCACCACGCCCGGCCCCAGAAAAAGCTTCTAACAACATAAAGGATGTTTAGTGAGCTTTGAAGTCAGACATGGATTCGAATTCCTGCTCTGGCACTTAGAGTAGACTTTACACAAGCTACTTAGTGTCTCCAGTCTTACTTTCCTCATGTGTAAATATGGGATAATAATAGCATTTACCCTCATAGAGATAAAAAGCTACCAGGCCGGGTGCAGTGGCTCGTGCCTGTAATCCCAGCACTTTGGGAGGCCGAGGCGGGTGGATCACCTGAGGTAAGGAGTTTGAGACCAGCCTGGCCAACATGTTGAAACCCCGTCTCTACTAAAAACACAAAAAATTAGCTGGGCATGGTGGTGCACGCCTGTAATCCCAGCTACTTGGGAGGCTGAGGCAGGAGAATCGTTTGAACCCAGGAGACAGGTTACAGTGAGCTGAGATCATGCCACTGCACTCCAGCCTGAGCAAGAGCGAGACCCTGTCTCCAAAAAATAAAAAAGGTACCTACTATTGTAGGTACTAATATTTATGGTAAACAAGAATCGATGTTTTAAAAAGCTAAACATGTAAAATTTACCTTATCAAGTTTTAGTTCCAATTCTGCCACATCACCTTCTACTTCTTCCAAAGCTGCCCTAGAAAAATTAAATATAAAATAAGTTATTTCATTTGTTCAAATGTATACTTTACTCTTGAAAAGTAACTCTAAATGAAAAGATAGATATGAATGCTTAAAAATTACACTTCACATGAAGTAATAATTACCTTGGAATTTAGTATAAATACTTCATCATCATGCAATACAACAGATAACACAATGATTATTTAGGACAATGACAGAACACATTACGCTAATTTATACTCAAAGCATTAGTATTATTCCAATTAATAACACTAAATACAGCTATTTAGCATGCACTTTTTAAATAAATGAGAAATTTTAAAAGTTGAGGCGTACAAAGAATCAGATTTCTTGATAACAAAACACATGCAACCAAACTGCAAGGCATTGTTGGCAACCAAAATGAAGAGCTTTTACTTTTAGAGGCAGCTCAGAAAAATATCACCCTTTTTTGTTTCCAAAGTATTTTTTTAATCAGCACCTAACAGTAATTTTAGTCTCTCTTCTTCTCCTAGCAATATAATTTTAATACAGAAAAATTAGCGAAGGTTAGATTATGAAAAATGCAGAAACTAAATAAGCCAAATACTTTACTGACAAAAGAGAATACAATTATAATGCCAGTTAGCACTTCATATCACACTACAAGACAACATTTCAAAATTGGAAATTTGTCTGAAACAAAATAGTAGCAACTAAGTTTTTAGGGATGAAAACATTTTACACTCAAGAGTATGTATAACAAAATGTAATTCATCTACTTTAAGTCATTTATGCCATTTTCATATATCTACTTGATAAACTAGCAATTCTCAAAGAGGTATTTTAAGATTTAACTAAATTTTTTTAAAGTTGGATAGTAATGGGGGATTTACACTGAGTAAGATATTCTCAGGAGACAGAGGTAGGATAAAAACTATTTCCGGAACGAGCATGGTGGCTCACACCTGTAATCCCAGCACTTTGGGAGGCTGAGGGGAAGAACTGCTTGGGCCCAGGAGTTAGAGACCAGCCTGGGAAACACAGGAAGACCCCGTCTCTACCAAAAATAAAAAGATGAGCCAACAGTGGAGGCTCATGCTTGTAGTCCCAGCTACTCAGGAGGCTGCGTGGGAGGATCACTTGAGCCTGAGAGGTTGAGGCTTCAGTGCACTCCAGCCTAGGTGCCCCTGTCTCAAAATAAAACAAAAAACTCTATTTCCAGAACTCCCACTTCACCTCTGTGACACCTCTGAATAATCACCTTATCGGCCTGTGATTCTGCTTCCCCATCAGGTAACATTTATTTTTAAGAAGTTTTTAAATCTCTAAAATGAGAAAATAACCCCTAATTATTCAGTAAAGAAATGCCTATGACAAAATGAGATGCGCTAGCATATGATTGGGGAAAATGGAAGGTGCTGCACTCTCTAGCACAGAAACAGAAATACTTCTTCCTGACTAAAAGTTTCTCATTTGCTTCAGCAAAGTTTTTCAAACTATGCATTGTCCCCTTAACCTAGAAAACATTTTTCATCCACATCAGTCCTCAGTCCCTTTACCTACTCATCATCTAAAACTTAATTTACACAAGAGAACAAATGTATGTGTACGAAGATATTCACTGTAATGGGTTAGAAACCTAGATGTGCAGCAATAGGAAATAATGTAAATAAATTACGATATATCCATACCATTATGTGAGGCAGAAGATTTTAAATGAGGTTGATCTATATCTACTAATATGGACATATGCCCAGGATAGAGTATTATATGGGGGGGAAAGCAAGCTACAAAATTATATGCATAGCATAAGCTCAATTTGGGAGCATATTTATCAGTCTACAAACTACAACTCTGAAGAATGGGAATTCAACAGCAGAAAGGATAAATAAGGATTTGCACTTTTTACTAAATTCTGGATTGTTTATTTTCAATAACGATGCATTTTTAAGTAACTTTTAAAGCTAATAAAGGGGGAAAAGAAGTCCAAACACCACGTTCCCAATACATGGTCCTTTTGGAACCCCTCAACCACTCAAGCTGAATGGCACACCCCCCTGTGCCCCTCCAGCACCTCACACACATTCTATCACTGTGCACCTCGCTCACCAGTCTCAGTTCCCCATAGCAGTACAGACACACAAACAAAATGTTGAGCCAAAGGAGAAACTCACTAAGTACTCTTAATTGTCAGATACCGTCTTCATTTACATTTTAACCTTTATTTATCTTTACTCAATCTTCCATTTCTTTCAAGCAAATTAGCTGAAATGACCAGTTTGAGATTTAATCGTTGGTTTCTACTAAACAAATGGCTTGGTAGAAACTTTTTGTAACTTCTCCCATCTTATTTCACTGTGTAATTCTCCTAATTCACTTTTGTGAAACAACACATGTAAAGAAAGGTAAGAAGCAAGGCAATGTGGCTCCCGCCTGGAATCCCAGCACTTCGGGAGGCCCAGCCAGGCAGATCACTTGAGGTCAGGAATTCTACACCAGCCTGGCCAACAGAGTGAAACCCAGTCTCTACAAAAAATACAAAACGTAGTGTCAGGCCAGGAGTTTGATACCAGCCTGGACAACAAAGCAAGATCCAGTCTCTCAAAAAATTAAAAATAAAAAATGTCAGCTAGGCATGGTAGTGTGTGCCTGTAATCCCAGCTACTGGGGATTCTGAGACAGGAGGATTGCTTGAGCCCAGGGCCACAGGGCAAGACCCCATCTCGTTTAAAAAACAAACAAACAAACAAAAAAACAGGGAGTGTAAAAACTAAATGAGTACTGTTCATATCATCAATCACAGTACATGACACAAAGAACAAAATCAATTCACAGATTCTTCCTCTCCTTTAGCTTACCACTGAGATGACTTCTATTCATTAATGAGATAGAACCATTCTGGGACATATGTTTAATAAACTAATAAGTGAAATAAAAGAATTTACACAACAATCTTTCAAATATTAAATGACAGATACTATTTCTCTGCAAACCTCCCAAATTCTTACTAAGCATATAACTTTTATAAAAATGCAAAGTGCCCTCTGGGATGAGTCTGACGACAGTAACTCAGAAATTGAGGCTGCTTTACGCCCTAGAAACCATAACACCGATGATTCTGATGATTTTTATGACTAACATGCTGTGACATCTGTTGTAAATAAAGTCTTTAAACAAACTGAAAAAAAAAAAAAAGCAAAATAATAAAGAGGCCAAAATTACAGACCCCTACCCTCCATAGCTTAAAATTTAATCTAAAAAAATCAAGTTATACACACATTAACAATGAAATAAAATATATGATTGAGCAGCAAAACAGAAAATAAGAAATAAAGGAGACAGATGTTAAGAGAAAGGGAAGAAAAGAGAAGACAATGAACACAGTCACAAGGGTCAGCAAACAATTACCCAACAGCCAAGTCTGACCCATAACCTGTTTTTACAAAGTCCGTAAGCTAAAAATGGTTTTTACATTTTTAAGTGGATGAACAATATTTTTAAAAAATAATATTTTGTGATGCATGAAAATTATATTAAACTCAAATTTCTGTTCCTCTAAAGTTTTAAAGAAGCAGAGACAAGTTAATTCACTTCCGTCCTCCCTATGGCAGTTTTCACGCCATAATGGCATAGCTGAGTAGTTGCAAGAGAGACCATATGGCCCACAAAGCATAAAATATTTACTATCTGGCCCTTTACAGAAAAAGTTTACTGACCATTATGAATGTGAAATATAAGAACATGAATGAAAATCTTTTCTCATATATGAAATACACAAACGAAAATAAAATTTGGACTTAGCTCTAGCTGTCTGTACTCTAAGAAGCTGAATAAGCCCAGAATTCAGAAAAACAGATACCTTATTTTTAATAACAATACCTTCATTCTTTTATCTATTCATGCATCGTAGTTTGTTGTTGTCAACTGAGAAAACAGTTACCTCAAAACATAAAACTAGAAGAGAAGCCGGGGGCAGTGGCTCATGCCTGTAATCCCAGCACTTTGGGAGGCTGAAGTGGGTGGATCACGTATGGTCAGGAGTTCAACACCAGCCCAGCCAACATGGTGAAACCCCGTCTCTAATAAAAATACGAAAATTAGCCAGGCATGCTGGCAGGCACCTGTAATCCCAGCTACTAGGGAGGCTGAGGCAGGAGAATCGCTTGAACCCAGGAGGCGGAGGCTGCAGTGAGCTGAGATCACGCCATTGCACTCCAGCCTGGACCACAAGAGCAAAACTCCATCTCAAAAAAAAAAAAAATAAGAAAACTAGAAGAGAAAAAAGTCCAATAGCAAGTTTAACACCAAGACATGGCTATGAAATGAATGAGGCTCAAAAATAGAACTCTCTCCACTCAGATAACTGCATATCCTTGTTGTAGCAATAAACTTTTTAAGCTACTGTTTATAAAAGAGTATACATTAAAATAACTAAATAGTATGTGTAATATGAGCATTACATTTTCTTTATAAAATTATTTAAAAGAAAAAAGAAGTATGGGCAGGGCATAGTGGCTCACGTCTGTAATCCCATCACTTTGGGAGGCTGAGGCGGGCAGATCACTTGAGGTCAGGAGTTCAACACCAGCCTGGCCAACACAGCGAAACCCTGTCTCTACTAAAAATACAAAAATTAGCCAGGCATGGTGGCGCATGCCTGTAATCCCAACTACTTGGGAAGCTGAGGCAGGAGAATTGCTTGAACCCAGGAGGCAGAGGTTGCAGTGAGCCAAGATTGCGTCACTGCACTCCAGCCTGAGAGAGAGTGAGATTGTGTCTCAAAAAAGAAAAAAAAGAAAAAGAAAAAGAAGTTGTATGCTAAAAAATTATTTTTCCCATCTATTTAAAATCCTTAAAAACTAACAACCACCACCAAAAAAAAAAAAAAAAAAAAAAAAAAAAAAACCTTCACTCCAACTTGGCAATAGCTTTAAAACGAAATAATGAAATTAAGAATTTAAAATTAGGTCACATCAGGTGATGCAATCTAAATTGCCAATAGCAGGATTTTCAAGATCATTAATAGGCACATAAATATCCTCAAACATTAAAGGTGGATTTCAGGCTCTAAGTCATAACTAACTAAAAAAATCATCAAATAGGCCGGGCGCGGTGGCTCAAGCCTGTAATCCCAGCACTTTGGGAGGCCGAGAGGGGTGGATCACGAGGTCAGGAGATCGAGACCATCCTGGCTAACACGGTGAAACCCCGTCTCTACTAAAAAAATTCAAAAAACTAGCCGGGCGAGGTGGCGGGCGCCTGTAGTCCCAGCTACTCGGGAGGCTGAGGCAGGAGAATGGCGTAAACCCGGGAGGCGGAGCTTGCAGTGAGCTGAGATCCGGCCACTGCACTCCAGCCCGGGCGACAGAGCGAGACTCTGCCTCAAAAAAAAAAAATCATCAAATAGAAATAGATATTCAAAATGTGCAGATTTTGAAACTGTTGTATTCCTTTGTTTTATATAATACATGTATTTCAAAAAGTTGCATGTAAATTTAATAACCGTTTAGAGACTCAGGAGAGGTGCCTGTATGTATGTGTCCATCACGGTACCTATCATCCTAAGCCAGCTTCCTCTTTCAGCTCAACAGCCTTACGCACCTTGGGCAATGCTGGACTATTCTTTGCAAGGAAAGGACAACAGCTGCACCAAGGAAGGCCCACTGACCTAAGGGTAATCCTGGGATTTGTTAAGTGGTTAAAAAAAGAGTCACGAAAAGGCCCTATACCAATGAGATTACTCCCTCTGTTTTGGACCAAAACAACACAGCACACACTCTAGAAACCTGCTTTTTAATAGAAATCCCCCATTAAATACTTTTATAATGTGAATGGCCACCCCTTACTAGTTTGGTTAGGTTCTGGGTCCTTTATGTTGGGACTCTACAACATCTTTATGTTGAGAGGCAGCAGAATAAAGTTTAAAAAAAAAAAAAAAGAAAACGTCTGCTGTTTGACTCCCTACTCCACTTCGTACTAGCTGTGTCATGACGAACAAGTTCTTTGTGTTTCAATTTCTTCTTTAAAACACAGATAAACAAGTCTCTCCCAGAGACATATGACAAATGTTAATATACATGTGAAAACACTAAGTAGTCAGTGAATGTCTGCTATGATTATTTATATAGTGTTAAAGAAAATATACAATCTCTTTTTGTTTTCATGTTATGGGGCCACACGAGAAGAAAGCAGTAATAAGATCATCACATATTTCCAAAATGAATTTGAAATAGTGTGAAAAAGGGGCAAAAAACAGTTAAAACAGGCCTAAGATCAGCAATTAAAACAGTAAATCTAATTTCCTTTAAGAGAAAACACTTCTAAGAGTGCAAAAGGCTTACTGGAAGAAAGATAAAAACACTTCAATACTGCTGTCCCTTTCCAAAGATCACATGTCAAATACAGACTGGAGTCTTCTTCTAACTTCCTAACTTCAATCTAGGCTAGAGGACTACATATATATGATACATAAGATGACGATATATTTTAAAATCCACTTGGTTTCTAGGGTTATCAGTGTAGGTTCTATCCGGCTCCTTTAAGAGCCTAAAAAACAGAGGAGAACCAATACAGAATCAGTAAGAAGGAAGGTTATAGTTCTAAACTTATATTTATACTTAATCTTAGCCAAAAGGCCAAGAAGCAACTGTGTGTTTGTTATATAATAATAACCTTTTATAAACGTCTCTGCTGGCCGGGTGTGGTGTGGTGGCTTACGTCTGAAATCCCAGCACTTTGGAAGGCTGAGGCAGGTAGATCACGGGAGGTCAGGAGTTTGAGGGCAGCCTGATCAACATGGTGAAATCCCTATCTCTACTAAAAATATAAAATTAGCCAGGCGTGGTGGTGTGCGCCTGTAATCCCAGCTACTCGGGAGGCTGAGGCAAAAGAATCGCTTGAACCCGGGAGGCAGAGGTTGCAGTGAGCCAAGATCGTGCCATTGCACTCCAGCCTGGGCAACATGAGTGAAACTCCATCTCTAAATAAATAAAGAAAATAAGGCCAGGCGCGGTGGCTCAAGCCTGTAATCCCAGCACTTTGGGAGGCCAAGACTGGCGGATCATGAGGTCAGGAGATCGAGACCATCCTGGCTAACACGGTGAAACCCCGTCTCTACTAAAAAACACAAAAAGCTAGCCGGGCGAGGTGGCAGGCGCCTGTAATTCCAGCTACTCGGAAGGCTGAGGCAGGAGAATGGCGTAAACCCGGGAGGCGGAGCTTGCAGTGAGCTGAGATCCAGCCACAGCACTCCAGCCTGGGTGACAGAGCAAGACTCCGTCTCAAAAAAGAAAAAAAAGAAAATAAATGTCTCTAACTTCATTGTTTTCAGAAGTTTCAATGGATGAAATTAAAAGGCCTTTCTTCTCTATTTATTATCATAGAAATGTTGTAACTGCTCCTATGTGCTTAAATTGGTCTACTAAGCAAACCTAGCAAGATCCATGAGAAATTCAGTCCTGTAATAGGAAAGGGAGTAGTGGAAAAACAAACTAGAAATGAAAACCAACATTTTAGTCTGTCAACTAATATGAGTCCCTGAGAAAATCATTTAACCACACCAGACCTCAGTTCTCTCACTCTGGAACATCTTTAATATCACTTCAAGACCTAACATTCTATTATTCGGGATTAAGTATTCAAAGGAAAGCTATTGGGTTGGTGCAAAAGTAATTGCGGTTTTTGCCATTACTTTTGTACTAATCTAATAGAACCTGGATTTGTTTCTAAGTAAGATTTCCTCCAGGTGGCCCTTGCTTGTGCTTTCAACAGAGTTAAGGGGGGAAAAATGTTTAAGCCATTAAAAAAAAAGCCTCACCAGATTTTATATTAATGAGCTTCATTCATCTTCTCAAAAGTCTCCTCTGCATACTTCTTAAAAGACAAGGAGTACGAATATAGATAAAAATAGTGGGATTTTTCAAGTTTTTTGTTTGGCTTAATATTTTGGAGGAAAACAGATGTATTTTATTTTTTGTAGAGACAGGATCTCACTATGTTGACCAGTCTTGTTGAGCAGTCTGGTCTCAAACTCCTGGCCTACAGCAATCCTCCCGTCCCAGCCTCCCAAAGTACTAGGATTACAGGTGTGAGCCACCACACTTGGCCAGAAAAAAAATTTTGTTTTCCATCCGCATTTGTATTTTTCTTAGCAAGCTCCATTATATTTCTGTTTTACAGATTGTAAACATTACTCTGCCACTTCCCAGTGATGGAGAGGGGAGGGGAAAAACTTTTTTTAAAAAAAGTAGCTTAAAAAAAAATCTGTAACCCTTTTCCCCTCAAATTTTCCCCTGTCAATACATAGTATCCAAAATAAAACCATCAGGGAGCCAGGGAGGAGTATAATTGAAAAAGCAACAAAATCACAGCACAAGGTTGAGATGCAAATGGTATGGCCCTGGTGAATGAATATCACACTCTTAAGTCGTAACTCAGATATCAACAACCCCTTTAAATCCCAGCTCATGATTTAAAAAAAAAAAAGAACTTAAAATATTATTCAGATAATAGGGCCGGGTGCAACGGCTCACGCCTGCAATCCCAGCACTTTGGGAAGCCGAGGTGGGAGGATCACCTGAGGTTGGGAGTTCAAGACAGCCAGCCTGGCCAGCACGATGAAACCTTGTCTCTACTAAAAATACAAAATTAGTCGGGTATGGTGGCGCATGCCTGTAATCCCAGCTACTAGGGGGGTTGAGGCAGGAGAATCGCTTGAACCTGGGAGTCGAAGGTTGCAGTGAGCTGAGATCGCACCATTGCACTCCAGCCTAGGCAACAAGAGTGAAACTCCATCTCAAAAAAATATATATATATATATATTCCAGATAATCATCCTACACAGAGAATTTGAGGTGGGAGGAGAGGTCTATAGAATCTTCTGTTCCTGGGGCTCCAGCTTCTCATATTAACAGGTATATGATTTCAATAGTCACTTCCAAATTTGCTCTGCATAAAGACAGTAGCTATATGCAGTCATTTTTAACATGTGCAGTGGCAAATATTCATTATTTACAGAATACTAATCTAAGGAAATACTAGTAATGTTTTAAGTGTGATCAGATATTAAGTTATTCTTTTTCCCTGAAAAAAACAAAAAAATCCGTTCTAGCTTAGAAAGCTCTATTTCTATTTCACCCTCCTTCTTTAACAGCCTGTGTTTCTTGTTCAGGGAGTTAGCAGACCCAAGCAGGCGAAATGGCACTATAATTACAATGCCAGTTAACATCATTCTACTGTGCCATAAGAAAAAGGTGGCAGAAGAAGGCATGGCCATTTATCATGTTGGGATCAATAAATTATTGGTGACAAATGGCTAAGAGTCCCAGTTTTCACCACACAGGGTGTAAAACTAGAATGAAGGCACTGGTCATCTAAAGAGGGGTAAGGTTACGTTAATGAGAAAAATGAGCGTTATGGGGAGAAACTCTTAAAAAAAAAACTTTTTTTAAAGTTGACTTTCTACAAAATCATTCCATTTCCAAGAATTCTTACCATTGTAGTAGGCTTCAACATGACAGGAAAATTAGCTTATCGTTGCTTAAAGGCTTAAAATGAAATTTTCAACCAAAGCAGTTAAAGTTTGGTGTTACTAGTAGAGTGTCACAGGCAATACACCTAACGAGAAGACAGCATTGTAAACTTCGAGATTCACAAAAGGGGCAGAGGAGATTTCCATGAAGAAAGAACATGGTGGCTGATAATAACGAAAAGACGACCAAGTATTTCAGAGATGGGATATAAGCAGACCCTCAACGAGAGAAGGAAGCAAGATGGTACGGGTATTTAGGGACAGGCCCAGACAAAACTGTCAAAAATTAGAATCAGAGGCCAGGCGAAGTGGCTCATGCCTGTAATACCGGCAATAGCTTGGGAGGCCAAGGCAGGAGGACAGCATGAGCCCAGGAGTTTCAGACCAGCCCCGGCAGCATAGCAAGACTCTTATCTCTATAATTAACTAATTAATTAACTACATTATAATCAGAAACCTGTCATATTCCTGCTTTTATGGCTGTTCCCCATTACCCTTTTCAGGAATTGGAAGTAATACTGGAGGCACAAAATATTCTGCAAATCACAGCAGGTAGGAAACCAAATACTCAGTCTTGCAGGGTTCTCTCCACGACATATCATGGGCTGCTCAACAATCACATTTATAACTTTCCCAGGCTCCTCCATAAGCATCTGTATTAATACATAAAAGTTAATCTGCATTACATCTTCCTATGTTTTATAATCTACATGCCACCTTCATGCATGGTATCC
This sequence comes from Trachypithecus francoisi, assembly GCF_009764315.1. Lineage (NCBI taxonomy): Eukaryota > Metazoa > Chordata > Mammalia > Primates > Cercopithecidae > Trachypithecus > Trachypithecus francoisi. The sequence continues at coordinate 194,039,516 of NW_022681453.1, forward strand.
CATTTGTATGTTAAGAGAAGACTACTAGGCTGGGCACAGTGGCTCACGCCTGTAATCCCAGCATTTTGGGAGGCCGAGGTGGGTGGATCTCTTGAGGTCAGCAGTTTGAGACCAGCCTGGCCAACACAGTGAAACCCTGTCTGTACTAAAAATACAAAAAAAATAGCCAGGCGTGGGGGTGCATGCCTGTAATCCCAGCTACTCCGGTGACTGAGGCAGGAGGATCACCTGAACCCAGGAGGCGGAGGTTGCAGTGAGTTGAGACTGTGCCACTGCGCTCCAGCTTGGATGACAGAGTGAACTCTGTCTCCAAAACAAAGAGAGATGACTACAGAACAGTAATGCAAAACACAAAGAGAAAAGCATTGAGTACATGAGCGACAACCCCAGAATCACAGAATCTTGAATTGAGAGAAAACTTAGCTGCTAAATGACAGAACTATTAGATGAAAGTAAAGCAGCTGTGTTTAAAAAATCATTTTACACAGTATTTCATCTCCATTAAGCCCCAGAAATTTTACAAGATCTGTAAAGAGGAAGCTGAATACAAATTTAAAAGCCTAATAAACAGGCTCAGGGTTTTAAAGACAATCTTCACACATAAACCGCCTGGGATGGTAAACGTTGAACACCGAAGCACCTGCTACTCCTCAGCAGAATGAGCAGCCCCCACCACCATTTCCACAGAGCACTCGGCGCACTTCAAATGGGGCACCTGACATTCAATTTACTAATGATAATTAAATTACCGGTCATTCTGTCTAGACTGAGGGCCTCAAAAGCAGACACTATGATTCATTTAGCTATCTCTAGTTCAGTTACTTACCAGGTAAACATTTGTTGAATGGGTGGATGAATGGAGCATTTAAAACAACTGTTATTTGCTGCCTGGGGTCACTCAAAATGGTTACATACCTGTATCTCAGTATACACGTATTTATGTGTAACTTTCCAATTCCCTCTTGCTGCATGCAGCCTTGTTGTTATTCTAATCTGCTATGGCCTCTCCAGCCTTATATAAATGTTACTATAAAAGTCTCTAGAAAAAAATAAAATAATAAAGCACTACAAATAATTGCATAAACCTTAAAACTAAAGTTATAATGAACAAAGGAAAAAGTCTTCTTTTGGCATACAAGGTCGTACCTATTTACCTATATGCAACCATTATTATAGGTATAATTTTTTAAGTTGACAGAAAAGGAAAATTTTTATAATATAATACTCTTCTAGAATAATACAGATTTGGACTACTAAAACAGGCCTTGACAGAAATTTGACGGGAGCTAAGGAGGTATTTGCTCCACCAGGAGCGCAAAATTACATGATCATGATTTCTTCAAGGCATTCAATTTATGATCAGATAGGATCCGTGGACACTCGAAGAAAAGAATCAAACAAGTTATACTAATCAGAAGCAGGGATAAGTTTAAATGCAACAACTAAAAATTTATTTTTAAAAAATACCATTCCTAGAAAAATTCTGGCAAATGAAGAAATTTCCCTTTTCTCTAACAACAAATGGCAGCAAATGTGTATTGTTTGGAATATAAGAACAAAATAAACACTGATCCTCACCATCCTAGAGCTCACAATCTGAAGGGGAAGACAAGCTATAAACGGTAAACATCATCAAGAAGTCAGTTGGAGGCTATGCGATAAGGTGGTAAGTGCCATGGGAAAAAGGAAAGCAAAACAAGGGGAGAGAGGGACGGTTACAATTTTACTATTTAGAATTGATCAAAACAGTCCTCACTGAGAAAGTGACATTTGAGCACAGACCTGAAGTAACACAGTGAGCCATACAGACAACGGTGTCACAGGCAGAAAAAGCCACCAATGCAACATTCCTGGAACCTTCAACAGCAAGGAGGCCTGTATGGCCGAAACAGAACCAGAAAGGCAGAGAGCTGCAGAAGCAGCCAGAATACTCATGGAGCACACCATCACATTCAGAGCCTTGTAGGCCCATAGCAATGGTAACAGCAGCTATACTGGGTAACCACGGAAAGGTCTGCACCAGAGAAGAAACAGGCTGTAACATCTTTTGTCAAGACTCATTCTGGCTGCTATGTGGAAAAGACTGCAAAGAAACAAAAGAGGAAGAAGCAAAGAGACTAGTAAGGAGGTTATAGCAGTCCTCCAGATGAAGGATGAAGACGGCCCAAGATAAGTACCAACCAGTGGTGAGAAATGCTAAGATTCTGGATATAGTTTGTATGTAGAGCCAAGAGGGTTTCTTGATGAATTAGATGTGACATGCAAGCATATGCATGGGTACACCAGGTACAGGTAAATGTGTAATCAAGTATAATTTCAAAGTTTCAGGCTGGAGCAAAAAGAAAAATAGTTATGACCAACTGAGATGGGGAAGGCTACAGGCATAACAGATTCAGGGAGAGAAGATCTAGAGCTCAGTTTTGGATTTGACTCCAAAATATTTATTAGATACACAAGGGATGACTTCAAATAGGTGGATGCACATGAGTCTAGAGTTTAGAAGTCTGAGTTGGAGCTGTAAGTTTAGGAATCAAGAGCACATAGACAGTATCAGCAGCCATAAGACTGGACATTATTAAAATAAAAAGTAAAGACAGAGATGCCTTAAGCTTTGGGGCATTTTGATAGTAAAGGTCAGGAAGAACAAAAGGAATGAGGAAAAGAATCCGAGAAGCAGCAACTGATGAAATAAGAAGAAAACCAGGCCCCACGAGGTGGCTCATCCCTGCAATCCCGGCACTTTGGAAAGCCGAGGCACAAGATCACTTGAGCCCAGGAGTTCAAGACCAGCCTAGGCAACATACATACATACACACATAAAGTAAGAAGAAAACCAAGAGAGTGCCACAGAGAAGGGAAGTGAAAAAAGTGTATCAAAGAAGGAGTAATCAAATATGTCAAAAGTTGCTGACAGGTCAAACAAGAGGACTAAGAATTAACATTAGGTTTAAGTCAAATTAAAATGGCTGAAAAACAATTTTAGAAATGGTGAAAAACACTTCTGGCCTGATATTTTGATGAACCAAAAATGTGCTTCTAAGGAAGAGACTAATCAAATATTTTTAAATATCCCAGAAAAATAAAACTATTGAATTATAGGCAGCACGTGAGCATAAAAATGTTCCCAACTAGGTACCCTGAAAATGCATTGTAACATTCAGGAAGAAAGGTAAGTAAGCAGATTCCCTGCCTTCCCTTTCCATTCTCAACCCATTCCCCGAGGCGAAAGGTAATTCATTGGATGAAAAAAGAAATCTTCATTTTCTTTGTCAGAAGGCTGAGGCAAAAGTTCTACTGCCATATATATATACACACATACATATATTTTTATATATACACACATATATTCATATACATATATTTTTATTACACACATATTTATATAATACAAATATAATTTAATTATACAATTATAATATATAATTTTTTTTTTTTGGAGACAGAGTCTTGCTCTGTCACCCAGGCTGAAATGCAATGGTGCAATCTCGGCTCACTGAAAGTCTGCTTCCCAGGTTCAACTGATTCTCCTGCCTCTGCCTTATGAGTAGCTGGGATTACAGGTGAGCACCACCATGCCCGGCTACTTCTTTGTGTAGTAGAGATGGGTTCCACCATGTTGTCCAGACTAGTCTCAAACTCCTGATCTCAAGTGATCCACCCGCTCCAGCCTCCCAAAGTGCTGGGAGCCACTGCAACCAGCCTATTGCCACTTACATTAAACACGGTCTAACTCCTACAAATATAAGAACTCCTGATCTAGCTCTCACTCTCCATGAGACAAGGCATAGATAGAGTGAGATCTGTGCTTTCTTGTCTTTCTATAAAATTAGGATTGATTGCATTTCAACTCTATGGTTCATTTTGTATGGCTATGGTTACTGTTGCCCTTTGCTGATGAACTCTCAAAATTAAAGGAACACATATACAAGCCCAATCACTTCCAATTAATTTCATTAACTGTTAAGGATGATGTATTAGTCTATTCTTGCATTGCTATAAATACCTGAGGCCTGGTGCAGTGGCTGATGCATGTTATCCCAGCATTTTGGGAGGCAAAGGTGGGCAGATCACGAGGTCAGAAGTTGGAGACCAGCTTGACCAACGTGGTAAAACCTCATTTCTACTGAAAATACAAAAGTTAGCTGGGTGTGGTGGTGCACGCCTGTAATCCCAGCTACACAGGAGGCTGAGGCAGAAGAATTGCTTGAACCCGGGAGGTGGAGGTCGCAGTGAGCCGAGATCGTGCCACTGCACTCCAGCCTAGGCAACAGAGCCAGACTCCATCTCAAAAAAAAAAAAAAGAAAGTATCTCAGACTAGGTAATTTATAAAGAAAAGAGGTTTCATAGGCTCATGGTTCTGCAGGCTGTACAGGAAGTGTGACAGTGGCTTCGGGAAGGCCTCAGGAAAGCAAATCATGGCAGAAGGCAAAGGGGAAGCAAACGCGTCTTGCGTGGCCAGAGCAGGAGCCAGGGGCACGGGGAGGAGTTACACACTTCCAAATGAACGGATCTTGTGAGAACTCTATCATAAGAACAGCACCAAGAGCATGATGCTAAACCATTCATGAGAAACCGTCCCCATGATCCAGTCACCCCCACACCAGGCCCCACCTCCAGCAATGGGGATTACAGTTTAACATAAGATTTGGGTGGGGACACAGATCCAAACCATATCAGGTGGATTATACATTCTGTCCTACAAATTTAGCAATCTTGTTTTTCAGCAATAAACGTAACTGGAAAACTAGGTTACCTTTGCTTGAATAATCAATCTAGCTACATTAACCTTAATGCAATCACATCAAGAATCAAGAGTCAAGAACCTTTATACTTCAAAATTTATTTTCTATCAATAAGTCCTCACCCTCTTATTTAAATATCTTCATATTCTAAAGGAGATTGTGTAATTTAAGTGATAGACTGTAAAACTTCAGTCATGTGTACTCAGGCTGGGCATTTATTTATATTCCATAGTTTATCACTAGATATAATCCACTGATTTACCACAGCTAGGAAAGGACTACAGATACAGTGAATACTCATTAAAACACCTGTTGATCTCTACAGCCTCATAGTTGCACATTCCTGGTGATATCTAATATTACCATCTAAATAACAGAAAACTATTCATCGCAAGACACCAGACTGAGATAACTAAAAATCCCGGCCTCAAGTGATCCTCCCACCCTGATCTCCCAAAGTGTTGAGTTTACAAGGGTGAGCCTTCTTTTCTTTTCTTTTTTTTTTTTTTTTTGAGACGGAGTTTTGCTCTGCCGCCCAGGCTGGAGTGCAGTGGCCGGATCTCTGCTCACTGCAAGCTCCGCCTCCCGGGTTCACGCCATTCTCCTGCCTCAGCCTCCCGAGTAGCTGGGACTACAGGCGCCCGCCACCTCGCCCGGCTAGGTTTTTTTTTGTATTTTTTAGTAGAGACGGGGTTTCACCGTGTTAGCCAGGATGGTCTCGATCTCCTGACCTCGTGATCCGCCCGTCTCGGCCTCCCAAAGTGCTGGGATTACAGGCTTGAGCCACCGCGCCCGGCCTTTTTTTTTTTTTTTTTTTGAGATGGAGTCTCACTCTGTCGCCGGGGCTGGAGTGCAGTGGCTGGATCTCAGCTCACTGCAAGCTCCGCCTCCCGGGTTCACGCCATTCTCCTGCCTCAGCCTCCCGAGTAGCTGGGACTACAGGCGCCCACCACCTCGCCTGGCTAGTTTTTTGTATTTTTTTTAGTAGAGACGGGGTTTCACCATGTTCGCCAGGATGGTCTCGATCTCCTGACCTCGTGATCCGCCCGTCTCAGCCTCCCAAAGTGCTGGGATTACAGGCTTGAGCCATCGCGCCCGGCCCTTTTCTTTCTTTTAAGCTACAGGTTTGATCACTCAGTTCCCCTTTTGTTCCTGAGTGTTCGTATTTTGAGTAAATATTTCATATGCCTTTATTCTTGGCCCTAGATTTTACTACTTTACATTGACTGGATTTGAGTAAGTCTGCTGACAGCTTTGACAGTAAGTCATGTACTTAGCTTCATAAAACTAGTAAGTATGACACTTCCAAGGAAGTATAAACTAAGACACGCTACAAGTTCAAAATATGTTGTGTTTAACAGAATTCAAGGAGAAAGAAATGTAAACTACTAAAATTTTTGCAGACTGATAGATTGGCTTAAATGCTTAAATATTATTTGTCCTATAGCTTAAATCTTGTCATGCAACATATTTAAATATGTCTTTAATGACCCACCTTATAAAAGGATCCTATGTGAGAGAGAGAGGAAGAAAGGAGAAGGAGAAGGAGGAGGAAGAAGAACAGGAAGAAGAGGGAGGGAGGGAGGGAGGAAGGAAGTAAGGCAGACAGGCAAAAAATGACATTTTCACTTCATAAAAATTTAAATTTCTGTACATGCAATGTAAAAAATGCAGTTAAATAATTTTTATTAGTGAATGGAAATAAAATTTGGAAACTAAACTTATGGAAAGAACATTTTGTTATTAAAAAACAAAACAAAACAAAAAAAAACAAGCCAGGGGTGGTAGCTCCATGTCTGTAATCCCAGCACTTTGGGAAACTGAGGTGGGAGGACTGTTTGAGCCCAAGAGTTTGAGACCATCCTGGACAACATAGCAAGCCTCCATCTCCACAAAAAAAAAAGTTTGAGTTATTTTTTAAATTAAAAAAAGGAAAAAATACATTAAAATACAGTTATAAATGCTCATATTAAAAAACAAGAAAGGACTGGGCACAGTGGCTCACACCTGTAATCTCAACACTTTGAGAAGCCAAGGCAAGTGGATCACTTAAGCTCAGAAGTTTGAGACAAGCCTGGGCAACATGACACAACCCCATCTCTACAAAAAATACAAAAATTAGCCAGGTGTGGTGGTGCATGCCTGTAGCCCCAGCTACTTGGGAGGCTGGATCACCTGAGCCTGAAGGTAGACGTTGCAGTGAGATGAGATGATGCCACTGCATTCCTGCCTGGACATCAGAAAAAAGAAAGATAGATGTCAGATCAAAAACGTAACTTTATGACTTAAGGAACTAGAAAAAGAAGACCAAACCAAATCCAAAGCCAGCAGGTGGAAATAAAGAAAGATTACAGCACATATAAAAGAAACAGAAAATAGAAAAACAACAGAGAAAAGTCAATGAAACCAAAAACTGGTTCTTAGAAATATCAACAAAATGACAAACCTTTAGCTATACAGAATTTTTTTTAAAGAGAAGACTCAAATTACCAAAATCAGAAGTGAAAATGGGGACATTATGACCAATTCCAGAGAAATAAGATTATAAGAGAGTACTATGAGCAAGTATATGCCAACAAACTGGACAACCTAGGTGAAATGCAAAATTCCCTGAAACACAACTTATCAAGACTTTAGTTTTTTCTCATAAAGAAAGAGAAAATCTGAATAGACCTATAACTAGTAAAGAGATTGAATCTGTAATCAAAAATCTCCAAAACAGGTCCGGGCATAGTGGCTCATGCCTGTAATCCCAGCACTTTGGGAGCCCAAGGCAGGGGGATTGCTTTCAGCTCAGAAGTTCGAGACCAGTCTGGGCAACATGACGAAACCCTGTTTCTAGAAAAGATACAAAAATTCGCCGGGCATTGGTGGCTCGCAGCCTGCAGTCACAGCGACACGGGAGGCTGAGGAACAAAAATCACTTGAGCCCAAAAAGCAGAAGTTGCGGTGAACGGAGATTACGCCACTGGACTCCAGCCTGGGTGACAGAGTGAGATCCTGTCTCAAAAAAAGAAAAAAAATTAAGTCCTAGACCTAATGGCTTCACCGGCAAATTCTACCATGCATTTAAAGATGAACTTACAACAATCCTTCTCCAACTTTTCCAAAAAAGTGAAGAGGAGGAAAACTTCCAAACTCATTTTATGCTGCCAGCATTACCCTGATACCAAAGCCAGACACAACTGGAAAACTATGGAACAATATCCCTTATGAACACTGACGCAGAAATCCTCAACCAAGACTAGCAAACTGAATTCTACAGCATGGTAAAAGGATTATACACCATGACCTAGTAGAATTTATTCCTGGAATGCAAGGATAATTCAACATATGAAGAAAAAACAATGTACTATACCACCTAAACAGAATGAAGGGAAAAAAATCCATGATCATCTCCACTGATGCAGAAAAATCATATTGACAAAATTCTTTTTTTCATGATAAAAAACACTTAACAAAAAGGAATAAAAGGAAACTGCTTCACCAAAATAAAAGCCATACACCAAAAAACCACAGTGAACATCATACTCTACTGAAAGCTTCCCCCATGAGATTAGAAACAAGGCAAGGATACTGCTTTCAACACTTCTATTCAACATAGCACCAGAAGTCTTAGTCAGAGTCACTAGGCAAGAAAAAGAAAAACAAAAAGGAATCAAATTGGAAAGGAAGAAATAAAAGTATTTCTGTTTACAGACAATATGACCTTATTTTGTACATAGAAAACCCTAAAGATTCCACAAAGGAACCTGTTAGAATAAATGAATTCATCAAAGTAGCAGGATATAGTCAACACATAAAAATTAGTTGCATTTCTATATACACTAAGAATGTACAATTTGAAAAGAAAGAAAACAATGCCATTTATAATAGCATCAAAATAGTCAAAACACATAGAAAATCACTTAACCAACGAGTTGAAAGGCTTGTACAATAGAAACTATGAGACATACCTTAAAAAAAAAAAAAAGGATAAAAGAAATAAACAAATGGAAACATATCCCACGTTAATGAACTGGAAGAGTTAATATTGTTAAGATGTCAATTACCCAAAGCCTTCTACAGATTTAATGCAATTCTTGTCAAAATCACAATGATGTTTTTTGTAGAAATAGAAAAATCTGGCTGGGTACAGTGGCTCACACCTGTAATCTCAGCACTTTGGGAGGCCGAGGTGGGAGGATCACTTGAGGTCAGGAGTTTAAGACCAGCCTGGCCAACATGGTGAAACCCCATCTTTACTAAAAATACAAAAATTAGCTGGTTATGGTGGCAGGCACCTGTAATCCCAGCTACTCAGGAGGCTAAGGCAAGAGAATTGCTTGAACCTGGGAGGCGGATGTTGCAGTGAACCAAGACTGCACCACTGCACTCCAGCCTGGGCGATAGAGCGAGTGAGACTCCATCTCAAAAAAAAAAAAAAAAATAGAAAAACCTATCCTAAAATTCATATGAAATTTCAAGGGACAATGGAGAGCCAAAACAATCCCGAAAAAGAAGACCAAAACTGGAGGATTCACACTTTCTGATTTCAAAACTTACCACAAAGTCACGGTAATCAAACAGATTAGTACTGTCATAAAGACAGCCATGTTGACCTCCAGAATAGAACACAGTCCATAATTAACCCTCACATATATAGTCAAATGATTTTTGTCAAGTATTACTATAATTCAATGGGGAAAAGACAGTCCTTTCAACAAATGGTGCTTGTAAAACTGGATATCCATACGCAAAAGAATGAAGACCCTTACCTAACACCACATACAAAAATTAACTCAAATGAGATCCATGACTGAAATGTTAAGATCTAAAACTATAAAACTCTTAGAAGGAAACATAGGTTAAAAGCTTTATGACACTAAATTTGGTAATGATTTCTTGGATATGATACCAAAAAGCACAGGCAACAAAAGACAATAGACAAACTGCACTTTATGAAACTGAAAAATTCTGTGTATCAAAAGACACAGAGTAAAAAATCCATCCACAGAATGGGAGAAAATATTTGCAAACCATCTGGTACGGGATTAATATTCAGACTACACAGAGAACTCCTAAAACTCAACAAGAAAGACACAAACAACATGATACAAGAATGGGCAAAGGATCTGAATCGACGTTTCTCCAAAGACGATATACAAATGGCCAATCAGCACATGAAAAGAAGGTCAACATAATAATCATTAGGGAAATACAAATCAAAACTACAAGATACTACCTGCTGTGGTTTGAATGTTTGTGTCTCTCCAAAATTCATGTTGAAACTTGATCTCCATTGTCACAGTGTGAAGAGGTGGGGCCTTTGGGGAAGTGATGAAGACATGAGGGCTCCGCCTTCATGAATGGACTAGTGCTCTTATAAAAGAGGTTGAAGAAAGGGTCCTAATGCTCCCTTTTTTGCCCTTCCACCTTCTGCCATATGAGGACACATCAACAAGGTGCCATCTTGAAAGCAGAGATAGCTGGCCCTCACCAGACACTAATCTGCTGGCATCTTTATCTTGGACTTCCCAGCTCCAGAACTGTGAGAAATAAATGTACATTATTTATAAATTATCTAGTCAATGCTATTCTGTCATCGATGCAGGAACAGACTAAGAAGCCATCTCACACCCATTAGGATGGCTACTAAAAAAAGCATAACAAGTATCAATGAGGATGTGGAGTCACTGGATCGCTTGTGCACTACTGGTGGGAATGCCACTGCTGTTGTGGAAAGCACTACGGCAACACCTCAAAAAATTAAAAAAGAATTACCATGCGATGTAGCTATTTCACTTCTGAGTATATACTCAAAAAACCTGTAAGCTGGGTACCAAAGAGATATTTGATTACCCATGTTCACAGACGCATTATTCACAATAGATAAAACGTGGAAGCAATTCAAGTGTCTACCAACAAAAAAATGGATGAGCACAACATGACATACGCATATAATAGAATATGCATCCTTTACACAATACGAATGTACTTAATATTGCTGAGCTGTATACTTCAAAAATGGTCAAGACGGTAAGTTTTATGTTATTTGTATTTAAACATAATTTTTTAAATTGGAAGAAAAAACACATTAAAACAATTTTTTTTTTTTTTTTTTTTTTTTTTTTGAGACGGAGTCTCCCTCTGTCACCCAGGCTGGAGTGCAGTGGCCGGATCTCAGCTCACTGCAAGCTCCGCCTCCCGGGTTCCCGCCATTCTCCTGCCTCAGCCTCCCGAGTAGCTGGGACTACAGGCGCCCGCCACCTCGACCGGCTAGCTTTTTGTATTTTTTTTTTGTATTTAGTTTCACCATGTTAGCCAGGATGGTCTCGATCTCCTGACCTCGTGATCCGCCCGTCTCGGCCTCCCAAAGTGCTGGGATTACAGGCTTGAGCCACCGCGCCCGGCCTAAAACAATTTTTCACATCAAAAGGCACACATTTATTTAGCTATTTCCTTGGTAATCTACAATATTTTTCCTCTAACTGACATATTCCTAGTACAGGCCAATTTCAGACAAATTAATTTCTAGATCAAACCATGGAGAGACTTACAGATAATTAACAAAATAAAATAAATATGCAGGATTAAAACACACTGTAAGGCCAGGAGTAGTGGTTCATGCCTATAATCCCAGCACTTTGGGAGGTCGAGGCAGGAAGATCTCTTGAAGCCAGGAGTTTGAGACTAGCCTGGGCAACAAAGACACTGTCTCTATTTAGTACTAAGGGGGGAAAAAAAAAAAACTCACAATGAATGCCAAAAACAAATTGTTTTTAAGCTGGGTCTTGATGATGGTAAAGGATTGTATCATCACTTACCACACAGACCTGCCAGCAAAATGCTTAAGAATCTACACTTGGCTAAAAATAAGAACTGGGGGCTGGGTGCAGTGGCTCATGCCTATAACGCCAGCACTTTGGGAAGCCAAGAAAGGAGGATTGCTTGAAGCCAGGAGTTCAAATTCAAGACCAGCCTGGGTCACAGAGTGAGACCCTGTCTCAAAAAGAACTGGCTTGTTACATGAGTAAATTGCAAAAAAATAAATAAATAAATAAGAAAAATTGGCTCATGCTATATTAGGTAGCATAATTTGTTGTTCAGATTATGAAATGTGAGCCAGGCATGATGACTCACACCTGTAATCCCAGCACTTTCAGAGGCCGAGGTGGGCAGATCAGAAGGTCAGGAGTTTGAGACCAGCCTGGCCAACATGGTGAAACCTCACTCTAATAAAAATACAAAAATTAGCTGGGCATGGTGGCAGGTGCCTGTAGTCCCAGCTACTCAGGAGGCTGAGGCAGGAGAATTGCTTGAACCCGGGAGGTGGAGGTTGCAGTGAGCCGAGATAGCGCCACTGTACTCCAGCCTGGGCGACAGAGCAAGACTCTGCCTCAAAAAACAAAATAAAAAATAAGATTATGAAATGTGAAATTTGAAGCAGTAGTTAGTAATAAGCAGAGATTTTAAGCCCTTTTGAGCTATAAGAAGTCTTTGTAAAATCCATCTTGAAGATAACAAATTAAAACCATAACAATTACCTTTGAAATAAGCAGTAATTTAAAAAATAACTTAAATAGTAAAGTAACATTTTTTGTTTCCTCGAAAAAAATTCCTTGAGCATGTACTGGATGTCACACACTGTACTAGAGACTTAGGAAACAGCGAGCGGTAAAACAAGCCCCTGATCTCACGGCGTCTAAGTGAAGGAAACACAATTAGTAAACAGATATGAAATACGTATACATGTAAGGTATTATAAATGCTTTTAAGAAAAGCAGGATAGGGGCCGGGCGCGGTGGCTCAAGCCTGTAATCCCAGCACTTTGGGAGGCCGAGACGGGCGGATCACGAGGTCAGGAGATCGAGACCATCCTGGCTAACACGGTGAAACCCTGTCTCTACTTAAAAATAGAAAAAACTAGCCGGGCGAGGTGGCGGCGCCTGTAGTCCCAGCTACTCGGGAGGCTGAGGCAGGAGAATGGCGTGAACCCGGGAGGCGGAGCTTGCAGTGAGCTGAGATCCGGCCACTGCACTCCAACCTGGGTGGCAGAGCAAGACTCCGTCTCAAAAAAAAAAAAAAAGAAAAGAAAAGAAAAGCAGGATAAGAGGACACAGAGTAACAGTAGATTCAATTTTAAATATTTAAGAAAAATTAAAATATTCATGGTTGAAATATACTGAGGAAAGAAAAGAAACTACTTCAACACAAAGATACAGTGATGAAAACAGTTAATTTAATGTGATTTTTGTTATATTAAATAAATTTAGACCTTAAGGCATTTAAACTTTGCTCCTTTTGTAAGTAGTTTTGGTTGAAAGTCTTTGCTTATTTAAAATTGTATTGCTATTGCTGTATTTTCTTTGGTTGAAGTACACCACAGTCTTTTTTTTTTTTTTTGAGACGGAGTCTCGCTCTATCCCCCGGGCTGGAGTGCAGTGGCCGGATCTCAGCTCACTGCAAGCTCCGCCTCCCGGGTTCACGCCATTCTCCTGCCTCAGCCTCCGGAGTAGCTGGGACTACAGGCGCCGCCACCTCGCCCGGCTACTTTTTTGTATTTTTTAGTAGAGACGGGGTTTCACCGTGTTAGCCAGGATGGTCTCGATCTCCTGACCTCGTGATCCGCCCGTCTCGGCCTCCCAAAGTGCTGGGATTACAGGCTTGAGCCACCGCGCCCTGCCGAGGTACACCACAGTCTTAATTTCTTATGTCACGACATTCATCAGTTCATTAGAAAATTATAGTCCACAGACTAAACTGCCTGACATTTATTTTAAAGTAAATATTGCTTAAGGCAATGAGAAGCCACAGACTGAGAGAAAGTATTTACCAAAAAAAAATTATATGTATGTTTCTGATAAAGAACTGTTACCCAAAATATACAAAAAAAAAAAAAACACTCTTAAAATTCAACAGTAAGAAAACATACAACCCAAATAACAACTGGGAAAAAGGGGGTCAGACACAGTGGCTCATGACTATAATACCAGCACTTTGAGAGACTGAAGCAGGCGTATCACTCGACGTCGGGAGTTTGAGACCAGCCTGTCCAACACTGTGAAACCCTGTCTCTACGAAAAATACAAAAAATTAGGTGGGTGTGGTGGTGCACCTGCAATCCCAGGTACTCAGGAGGCTGAGGCACAGAGAATCGCTTGAACCCAGGAGGCGGAGGCTGCAGTGAGCCACTGCACTCCAGTTGGGGCAATCGAGTGAGGATCTCTGAATCTCAAAACAAAAACAAACAAAAAACCCACTGGGCAAAAGACCTGAGCAGACACCTTACTAAAGAAAATCCACAGACAAGCCAGGCATGATGGTGCACACCTGTAGTCCCAGCTACTCTGGAAGCTGAGGCAAGAAGATAACTGGAGCCCAGGAGTTTGAGGCTGCAATGAGCTATGACTGTATCACTGCACTGCAGCCTGGGCAACAGAATGAGATCCTGCCTCTTAAAAAAAAGAAAGAAAAAAAAGGAGGAGGAGAAACACAGATGGCAAATAAGTAGGTGAAAAGATACTCCACATAATATGTCATCAGAGAATTACAGATTAAACAAGGAGAAACCACTACACACCTATTAGAATGACCAAAATCTGGAATACGGACAATACCAAATGCTGGTGAGGACGTTCAGCAAAAGGAACTCGCTCATTCTTTGCTGATGGAAAAAAAATGGTACAGCCATTTTGGAAGACAGTTAAGTAGTTTCCTAAAAAATGAAATACATTCTTTTTTATTTATTTATTTATTTTATTTTTTTGAGACGGAGTCTCGCCCCGTCGCTCAGGCTGGAGTGCAGTGGTGCGATCTCGTCTCACTGTAACCTCTGCCTCCCTGGTTCACGCCACTCTCCTGCCTCAGCCTCCCGAGTAGCTGGGATTACAGGCGCCCGCCACCGCGCCCAGCTAGTTTTTTGTATTTTTAGTAGAGATAGGGTTTCACCATGTTAGCCAGGATGGTCTTGATCTGACCTCGTGATCTGCCCGCCTCAGCCTCCCGAAGTGCTGCGATTACAGGCGTGACCCATCGCGCCTGGCCCTTTTTTTAATTTTCTATAGAGATGGGATTTCACTATGTTGTGAGGCTGGTCTCGCACTCCTGAGTTGACGTGATCCTCCCACCTCAGCCTCCCGAAGTGCTGGGATTATAGGTATGAGCCGCCACGCCCAGCCTACAAAATACATTCCTGCCATACATTCCAGCAATCACTCTCCTTAGTATTCACCCAAATGAGTTGAAAACATATCCACACAAAAACCTGTACAAGGATGTTACACCAGCTTTGGAAGCAACCAAGATGTCTTTCACTAGGTGAATGGATCAAGTTTGTACATCCAGACAACGGAGTATCATTCAGCACTAAAAAGAAATGAAGAAACCTTAAATGCATAGGGTTGAGCATCCCTAAATTAAAAATAGAAAATACAAAATGCTACAAAATCTGAGGCTTTTTGAGCAACCACATGACACTCAAAGAAAATAACCACTGGAGTATTTCAGATTTCGAATTCATGGATTAGAGATGCTGAACCAGTATAATCCAAATATTCCAGAATCAAAAAAATCTGAAACCCAAAACACGTGTGGTCCCAAGCATTTCAGATAAAGGATACTTAACCTGTACTAAGTGAAAGAAGCCAATCTTTAAAAGCGATACACTGTATTATTTCAACAACATGACATTCTAAAAAAAGACAAAACTATGGAGACAGTAAAATGTCAGTAGTTGCTGGGAGTTGGGGCAAAGGGAGGGATGAATCAGTAAAGCCCAGAGAATTTTAAGGCAGTGAAACTATTCTGCATGATCCTATAACCGTAGCTACACGTCATTATACATTTGTCTAAACATCAAGAATGAATGTTAATGGAAACCACGGACTTTGGGTGATGACAATGTGTCAAAGCAGGCTCACTGCTTGTAACAAATGCACCATCCTGGCACAGGATGTTGATAGTGGGGAAGGTTCTATGTGTCAGAGCAGAGAATATAATAATTCTCTGTACTTTCTGCTCAATTTTGCTGTGAAACTAAAACAGCTCTAAAACATAGTCTTCTTTATTTTTTGAGATGGAGTCTCGCTCTGTCGCCAGGCTGGAGTGCAGTGGTGCAGTGGCTCACTGCAACCTCTGCCTCCCGGGTTCAAGTGATTCTCCTACCTTAGCCTCTCAAGTAGCTGGGACTACAGGCGTGCGCCACAATGCCCAGTTAATTTTTGTGTGTGTGTGTGTGTGTGTTTTTTTTTTTGAGACGGAGTCTTGCTCTGTCGCCCGGGCTGGAGTGCAGTGGCCGGATCTCAGCTCACTGCAAGCTCCGCCTCCCGGGTTTACGCCATTCTCCTGCCTCAGCCTCCCGAGTAGCTGGGACTACAGGCACCCGCCACCTCGCCCGGCTAGTTTTTTTTTTTTTTTTTTTTGTATTTTTAGTAGAGACGGGGTTTCACCGTGTTAGCCAGGATGGTCTCGGTCTCCTGACCTCGTGATCCGCCCGTCTCGGGGTGTTTTTAGTAGAGATGGGGTTTCACCATGTTGGCCAGGCTGGTCTGTATCTCCTGACCTCATCCATTTTTTTAAAAAGTAAATATTGCCTTCAGCCAAAAAAGGTAAGTTATTTTTATTAAAGAGAAACCAGATAAACCACTTACTGACATTTGTATCATTTATTTTTAAATATTTTCAGATATATGATTTTATTGCATACCATTGACTTGATAAATTTTTGTATGTGCAAAAGATAAAAACTTTATTTAGAAAAAATAAAACATACATGCAAAATGATAAACGTATTTTTATGAGTCAGTAAATTTTTTAAAATTTCAAGTCATAGAAGGTGAAATTTTAGGATGGGGAAAAAAAGAATGCTAATAAGGTGAATACAACCCACAGACTGGGAGGTGTGGTTTTTATTAACAAAGGATTAGACTATCTACAAATCCTACAAATCAAAAAGATATGGACAAACAGGCCAACAGAAAAATAAGAAAACATAAATAGGCAACTTACAGAAGAGGAAATATGAATGAACAATTAACACGAAAAGATGCTCAATGTCAGCCAGGCACGGTGGGTCATGCCTGTAATGCCAGCACTTTGGGAGGCCAAGGCAGGCAGATCATGAGGTCAGGAGTTCAAGATCACCCTGGCTAACACAGTGAAACCCTGTCTCTACTAAAAATACAAAAAATTAGCCAGGCGTGGTGGCACACACCTGTAGTCCCAGCTACTTGGGAGGCTGAGGCAGGAGAATAGTTTGAACCCAGGAGGCGGAGGTTGCAGTGACCCGAGATTGTGCCATTGCACTCTGGCCTGGTAACCGAGCGAGACGCTGTCCAAAAAAAAAAAAAAGATGCTCAACATCACCAGTGGTTAAGAAACACAAATTTAAAATCACGAAATACCATTTCACACCCATCAGATTAGCAAAAGTTTTAAAGTCTGGCCATACAAAACATAGGAGAGGATATGAAACGTACACCATCTCCTATACAGCTTGTAGGGGTGTACACTAATATAACGCCTTTAGAAAGCATTTGGCGCATACCCTTCAACGTGGTAGTTCTACTCCCTAGCTCTCACATGTGCACAAACTTACATGGAAATGTCATAGTAACACTATGAACACAAGTGTTCATTTTTCACAAAGAAAAATAGGAAACAAATACCCGGAAGAGAATCGATAACTGCAATGAAGTATTTTCTTATAATGAATTTCCAAGTGGCACAAAAACTGTGAAAATAAACTAAAGGAATGTGTCAATTTGGTTGAATCTCACAACACTAGAAGAACATGTCCAACAAAAGAGCAGCTCTTTCAACTTAAGTTTAATATGCATCTATCTTAAAATGTAAAAGAAATTATCCTCACTTGTAAAGCCAATTTACCTTCAAGATCATAAATATCAAGATCTCAAGTCTTTTTTTTTTTTTAAGAGACAGGGTCTCTGTCACCCATGCTGAGGTACAGTGACACAATAATGACTCACTGCAGCCTCGAACCCTTGTGCTCAAGCAATCCTGCCTCAGCCGCCTGAGTAGCTGGGACTACAGCTGGGCATCGCTATGCCTGGCTTTTTTTTTTTTTTCTATACTGTGACTGGGTCTCCCATTGTTGCCCTAGCTGGTTGTGAACTCCTGGCCTCGAGCAATCCTCCTGCCTTAGCTTCCCAAAGTGTTGACATGACAGGCGTTAGCCACCACACCTGGCCTCAAATCTTTATCTCCAACCTAGATCTCTCTCAGAGCTTTCAGACTGCCTAATGAACATCTCTACCTGAATGTGCCATGCATAACTCAAAAACGGGCATCAAATTCTCCAAAAATATGTTGTTCTCTCTCTGTGAGCAGCAACAGCATTCACAGGTGCTCAAGACATAAATCTAGACATCATCCTGAAATCCTCCTTCCTCATGCCCCATGTCCAAGCAACCACAATGTCCTATTATCATTGTACCTCCTAAATACCTTAAGGCTATCTCACTCTTACCTCCACTAACTACCAAAAGCAGACCATCATTTCTTCTCACCTGGATTACAGCAACCACCTTCCAAAGGACTCTCCTGCCCCAGTGAAGTTAATTACATTGACACGCTACAAGTATCATGTTAACAAGCACAAATATGATCAAGAAACTGTCAACAGCTGGGTACAGTGGCTCACACCTGTAATTCTAGCACTTTGGGAGGCCAAGGTCGGAGGATCACTGGGGCCCAGGGTTTCAAGGCCAGCCTGGGCAACAGATACTCCATCTCTACAAAAAAATTTAAAAACTGGCCAGGTGTGGTGATATGCACCTGTAGTCCCAGCTACTGAGGAGGCTGAGGTGGGAGGATCGCTTGAGCCTTGGAGTTCAAGGTTGCTGTGAGCCATAGTCGCACTCCAGCCTGGGTGACAGTTATATCCTATCTCAAAAAAAAAAAAAAAAAAAAAGATACTGTCACCTACTACTTAGTATTTTTCTATGGCACTCCACTATCCTCAGGTTACAGTCCTTAATGTGACTCAAAAGGCCCATGATCTGACCCTTATTTAAAATGCCTCCATCCTCCACATTCTACACTCTTTTCCTACATTTGGGCCTTTGAAGTTACAGTTCTCTCTACCAGAAGTCCTCTTCTCCTCTTAAACTGTACTTCACCTTGGTAATTCCCAATTTGTCCTTCACCTGTCAATTTAAATACTCCTTACCTCAAGAAGCTTTCCTTTCCTATGCAAGACAGAGGTCTTTCTTATCTTCTCCCACAGTTTCCAGGATTCACTTAAATTATATCACTTACACTGTAATTTAAGTGTCCATTTGTTTTTCAATAATCCAGATATGACAAGCTACATGAGGGCAGAGACGGGAGTCTTGCTCACCAGTAAAGCTGCAAAACCTAGCTCAAAGGATTAAAAGGTAGACTTTCCTTCAAAAAGGAAGAAACTGCTGTTTTGTTTTTCTTGCTAGGGCAGGGGTGCAGTGGTACCATCACAGCTCACTGCAGCCTCAAACTCCAAGGCTCAAGTGATTCTCCAACCTCACGCTTCAGCCTCTCAAGTAGCTGGGACTACAGGCACACGCCTCCACAGCCAGCTAACATTTTAATTTTTGTAGAAACAGGTCTGGCTATGTTGCCCAGTCTGGTCTCAAACACCTGGCCTCAAGCCATCCTCCCACCACGGCGTCCCCAAGTGCTGGGATTACAGGCAGGAGCCACCGCGCCCAGGCCAAGTCACTGCTCTATCAATTTGCCATTCACTTGTTTCAGGTCCTTGCTCAGTCTGCCTTAAAACGCATCTTCAAGATTGTTTCTAGTAGTCACCTAACTATTAAAGAAATAAACAATAAGTCCAGATAAAAATACTGTCCTGTAGAAGTGTTTTGTAGTGAGTACCACCCCCTAAATATTATATATGGGGCTATTCAAAAATATTGAGACACTATATAATAACATGGAGATGCTTGCAATAGACCGTATTGTTTTCTATTCTATTTCTCTTCGCTTCAATTTCCTTTTTTACGATATTAGCCCATTTTCTACAGAGGTAGGTAGTATCAGCATAAAAAAATGTTTAGCTGCCTTGTTGAGACGAAATTCAAATACCATACCCATTTGAAGTGTACAATTCAATAGTTTTTAATATACTCAGAGTTGTGCACCCATCACCCCAATCTAATTTTAGAACATTTCATCATCCCAAAAAGAAATCCCATACCCATTAGCAGTCACTTCCCATTACCTCTTTCCCTGCGCCCAGCCCTAGGCAACCATTAATCGACTTTCTGTCTGGGTAGATCAGCCTATACGCAACATTGCATTCAACTGGAATTGCAGGACATTTTTCTGTGCTCTCCAAATACACAGGATTTGAAACTTCTTTCACATTTTTTCAAATATTTTCCTATCTTTCACTTGCTGGGGAAGAAGAAACTTTTTTTTAAGGCTAGTTAAAGGCAGTAGTGAGAAGAGGGGAAAGAGCGGAACCAGGAGATTAATCTGTAACTGAACAATCAACTGAGATCACTGACTACCTTCAGACCAGCTAGGGGAGGGGTAATATTTTTATACAGTAAAATCTATTTCAAGGCCTTTGTCTTTGGTGTCATGCTTAGAAAGACTGTCCTGGTCCCAAGCTAGCATACACTTTCATGTATATTTTCCAATACTACATTCACAGCTTCAATTTTAACATCTAAAGAATTGCTCTATCTAAAATTTACTCTAAGGAAATGTATGTATCCTACCCAAACAGCCAGTTGTCTCTCATTATTATCCAGTAACGATCCTTTTCCCCTTGATTTTAAATAGTACTTTCACCATTCTCTAAAGTCTCATACGCACTGGGGTCTGTCTTTGGATTTGTAAAAACTCTGTTCATCTGTCTGTTCTAGGATCAATCTCTATACTTCAACAATACATTTTAAAGTTTGATATGGGACATTGTCCTCACTGCTTTAATTTTTCAAAATCTTCTTGGCTAGTCTCACATGTTTGTTCTTTTATACAAACTTTAAAATGCTGATTGACATTGCATTTATATTTATAAATTAGGAGGAAAGGATATTTTGCAATGTTAAGTCTTCATGTAACAGATGATTCCTTACTCATATGTCCCCCTTTCTGTCAAGTTTTATAGTTGTTTTATAAATTATAAAGGCCTGGCCAGGCGCGGTGGCTCAAACCTGTAATCCCAGCACTTTGGGAGGCCAAGACAGGCAGATCACGAGGTCAGGAGATTGAGACCATCCTGGCTAACACGGTGAAACCCCGTCTCTACTAAAAATACAAAAAAAATTAGCCAGGTGAGGTGGTGGGCACCTGTAATCCCAGCTACTTGGGAGGCTGAGGTAGGAGAATGGGGTGAACCCGGGAGGCGGAGCTTGCAGTAAGCTGAGATCCAGCCAGTTCACTCCAGCCTGGGTGGCAGAGCGAGACTCCATCTCAAAATAAATAAATAAATAAATAAATAATAAATAAAGTCCCATACATTTTATGTTAATTTCATTTCTATTTATAGCTTTTGTTATTAATATAAATGGAATTTCACCTCTACTTATTTCCTATCTGCTTACTGGTATAAAGTTCCTTATTTTATTTAATGTATACACCCTACTGGAGGTCTTTTTGAATTATTTTATTAACTTTCATTATATCTTTTTTTTTTTGAGATGGAGGCTCACTCTGTCTTCCAGGCTGGAGTGCAGTGACGCGATCTCGGCTCACTGCAATCTCCACCTCCTGGGTTCACACCATTCTCCTACCTCAGCTTCCTGAGTAGCTGGGACTACAGGCACCCGCCACCACACCTGGCTAATTTTTTGTATTTTTAGTAGAGACGGGGTTTCACCATGTTAGCCAGGATGGTCTCGATCTCCTGACCTCGTGATCCACCCGCTTTGGCCTCCCAAAGTGATGGGATTACAGGCATGAGCCACTGTGCCTGGTCAATTTTTATTATATCTACTTTATAATCAGATCGAAATATTCTAAGCTGAAAAAGGCATACAGGGATAAGATCAGAAAATACACCCACTTGTAACCATACTCAACAAGCTAAATCTCCCAAGGAAGACAGGAGATATTTCCAAATAAACAGCAGAATGAATTACACAGCCATGAATATCTGCCATAAAAAAGTGACTGATAGTCGGGCACGGTGACTCACCCCCGTAATCCCAGCACTTTGGGAGGCCAAGGCGGGTGAACAGCTTGAGGTCAGGAGTTCGAGATTACTCTGGACAACACAGTGAAACCCCATCTCTACTAAAAACTAGCCAGGTGTGCGAGACTCTTTCTCTCAAAAAAAAAAAAAAAAAAAAAAGCGACTTACTACTTAACTTTGAAATACTGAATTTGTCTAACAAACTGACATACATTTATTTTCCTGGGGGAAAAAAGTGACATGCCACAAAAACATATCCTTAAGAAGAATCTCACTAAATCTGGAACAAATTATGATAGAAAGATAATGAAAATTTATTCAGTGGTGAACTATTTGGAATGATTTTTGTGTTGATTTTGGGGTGAAGGGGATAGCTGTATTTTTTTTTTTTCCTTCTTTTGGGCATTCAGATACCCTTTCAGAGACTCATGTCAAAATTAATGACTTGACTATGCTAATCATAATAAATGTCGTTTTCTGTTTTTTTGAGACAGGGTCTCTCTCTGCTGCACAGACCTGTGGAGTGACATGATCACAGCTCAATGAAACTTCAAATTCCCGGGCTCAAACCAAAGAATCACTTTTTCACTTCTTTGCTTCCTTTCCTCTTTTCCTTCTTCTTTACATGGTCTTGCTCTATCACCCGGGCTGGAATGCAGTGATGCAATCATAACTCACTGAAGCACAAACTCCTAGGCTCAAGGGATCCTCATACTTCAGCCCCCCAAGTAGCTGAGACTACAGGCGAGTACCACCATGCTCAGCTAATTCTTTTTTTTTTGAAATAGAGTCTCGCTCTGTTGCCCAGGCTGGAGTGCAGTGGCACAATATTGGCTCACTGCAAGCTCCGTCTCCCGGGTTCACACCATTCTCCTGCCTCAGCCTCCCTAGTAGCTGGGATTACAGGCGCCCGCAACCACACCCAGCTAATTTTTACATTTTCAGTAGAGACAAGGTTTCACCATGTTGGCCAGGCTGGTCTCGAACTCCTGACCTCAGGTTATCCATCCGCCTCGGCCTCCCAAAGTGCTGGGATTGCAGGCGTGAGCCACCCCACCTGGTCTAATTCTTTTATTTTGGGTGTTTTCTTCTTTTGCATTTATCTAATTCCTTTCAAGCACTTTAGTGGAATTGATTTGTTTTCTCTATGTTTAAAATAGTTAAAATGGGTTATTATTTCTCTGATGCCTCCCAACTCAGATTTTAGGATTCTCAAAACTTTGAGGCCAGAGTGACTCGCATCTGTAATCCCAGCACTTAGGGAGGCCAAGGTGAGAGGATTGTTTGAGGTCAGGAGTTCAAGACCAGCCTGGGCAACACACTGAAACCTTATCTCTCCAAAAAAAATAAACAAAATCATCCAGGCGTGGTGCCACATGCCTATAGTCTCAGCTACTCAGGAGGCTGGGGTGGGAGTATGGATTGAGCCTGAGAGGTTGACGCTACAGTGAGCCATGATCATGCCACTGCACTACAGCCTGGGTGACAGAGTGAGACCTTGTCTCAAAAAACAGTAAACAAGAAACAAAACTTCTTTGAGAGAAATAGGGTAATTTTTTTTCTTTTCTTGTTTTTTTAATAGAGATGGGGTCTTGCTTTGTAGCCCAAGTTGGTCTTAAACCCTTGGCTTCAAGCGATCCTCCCACCTCATCCTCCCAAAATGTTGGTATATGAGACACCACACCCAGCCAATGATATTATCTGGATGTTTATAGATAATAAACAAGTCAGATGTAAAGTACATAGACCAATATGACAGCAAATTAGTGACAGTAAGGATTAGAACACATAACATACTCTATTGTCCAGGCGCCAGAAATGTTGAGATTTGCTTTCTACTAAGGAATGTCACACACACTCCCCACTTCATCCCCAATAATTAGTTTATTATTGCTAGAATGGAAAAAGCAGGAATGAGAATTACATTAATTAAGTCTGGCCAGGTTAAATGGCTCGTGCCTGTAATCCCAGCTCTTTGGGAGGCTGAGGTGGGCAAATCACTTGAGCCCAGGCGTTTGAAACCAGCCGAAACAACATTGTGAAACCCAGACTCTACCAAAAAGACAAAAAATTGGCCAGGCGTGGTGGTGCCCAGCTATTCAGGAGGCTGAGGCAGGAGGATCGCTTGAGCTCAGGAGGTGAAGGTTGTAGTGAGCTGAGATCATGCCACCACACTCCAGCATGGGCAACACAGTGAGAACCTATCTCAAAAAAAAACCTTTATTAAGTCTCATTTATTAAGATATTTTACAGTCTTTGCTTTACATTATGCAATGGGGAGTTATCAAAGTAATACATTGATCGGAAACCACCATAGTAAGCCAGGCAAAGTGGCTCATGCCTATAATCCCAGCAACTGGGGAGGCCAAGGCAGATGGATCACCTGAGGTCAGGAGTTCCGAGACTAGCCTGGCCAACATGGTGAAACCCAGCCCCTACTAAAATACAAAAAGAAAAATTAGGCAGGCTTGGTGGTGTGTGCCTGTATTCCAGCTACCAGGGAGGTTGAGGCACAAGAATGGCTTGAACACAGGAGGCAGAAGTTGCAGTAAGCCAAGATTGCACCACTGCACCGCAGCCTGGGTGACCGAGTGAGATTGTCTTGGGTTTTTAAAAAAAAAAAAAAAAAAAAGCATTTGACAAAATTAGCCATTCTTGATTTAAAATTCTATTTTAAAAATAAAAAGAGACAGCCAGGCACAGTTGTTCATGCCTGTAATCCTAGCACTTTGGGAGGCTCAGGCAGGAGGATTAGTACTTGAATCCAGGAGTTTGAGACCAGCTTGGGCAACATAGCAAGGCCCATCTCCACAAGAAAATTTTTTAAAAATTGGGCACAGTGGCACAAGCCAATAGACCTAGTTACTCAGGAAGCTGAGGTGGGAGGATCGCTTGAGCTCAAGAGTTCAAGGCTACAGTGAGCTATGATCTCATCACTGCACTCCAGCCTAGGTGACAATGCAAGACCCTGTCTCTAAAATAAAATAAAAATAATTTTTAAAATAACTGTGATAATGCACACTCACAAAAGAAAGATAGTATATGTAGTTGAACTTGACCTCCCTCATTTTCTTCTTTTAATGGAGCAAAATTTATGAACATCTTCTAGAATTTTAAGTAAATACCCTCTTTGAACCAAATTATTATGACTCTTTTAGGTATTTATGCTACAGATATCTGAAGGCAAATACAACAGAAGTGCAGAGGGAAATTTATAGAAAAAAGTAAATAAACCAAAAATGAAAACTCCATCAAGGGACTGGTTAATCAAATTACAATACAGCCATTCAATTAGTGTGCAGCCATTTAAAAGAATAAGGTGGATCTATATACACTGATAACAAAGAAAAATGAATACTGTATTGGTAAGTGAAAAAAAAGCCAAGTGCAGAAGACCAAATAAAACCTGATCCCATTCATGACAGAAAAATATGTTAGCATAGTTACACCCCAAATCAAATGCTAAGTTAATACTACTTAGAATTTATTTTAAATGTTTGTACTTTATTTTTCCAACTAACAAATTGTTTTTTAAAACTTTTACAAGAAAAAACAAAGCTTCACAATTTTTTTTTTAAGACAAGAGAAAAAGCAGGGGCTTGCCAACTGAAGTTTCAATACATACGAATGTTTGAAGTGGTCACTATGGCAATGTTTAGGTGACATGAAAGACGAGTTTATTAGAGAGTAGAAGACACACCGGGAGGCGCAAATTAGAAGGCTTTAGCAAAGTTTAAATGAAATGTAAACTGAGAAATTTTGTGCATAAAAGTAAAAATGATGAAATGAGTATCACAGGGAGACTACCGTTAATACAATGTAACAGTAGGTAGCAGTGGGTTGGACAGATTATCTCAAAACAAGCTATGATGAGGCTGTCTATAGAGGGTTTGTTACTGACATCAGTTTGGGGTGTGATACAATAATTTTGTTTGATTTTTTTCTTTAGACAGAGTCTCGGTCTATCACCCAGGCTGGAGTGCAGTTGTTCAATCTGGGCTCACTGCGACCTCTGCGTTCTGGGCTCAAGCAATCCTTCTGCCTCAGTCTCCTGAGTAGCTGGGACTGCAGGTGCATGCCACCACACCCAGTTAACTTTTGGATTTTGTGTTGAGATGGGGTTTTGCCATGTTGCCTAGGCCACTCTTGAACTCATGGACTCAAGTGATTGGCCCACCTCGACCTCCCAAAGTGCCAGGATTACAGGCTTGAGCCACGGCGAAGGCTCATTTTTGTTACTAATTGTTACTAATAATTTGTTATTGAAATACAAATGTTAACATATCATTTGCCTGCTAGAAACATTTTAATGGCTATCCATTGCAATTCTGTTTTTGTTTTTGAGACAGTCTTGCTCTGTCTGGGCTGGAGTGCAGTGGCGCCATCTCAATTCACTGCTACCTCCAGCTCCCGGGTTCAAGTGATTCTCCTGCCTCAGCCTCCCAAGTAGAAGGGATTACGGGCACGAGCCACCATGCCCAGCTAATTTTTTGTATTTTTAGTAGAGACAGGGTTTCACCATGTTAGCCAGGCTGGTCTCCAACTCCTGACCTCAAGTGATCCACCTGCCTCAGCCTTCCAAAGTGCTGGGATTACAGGTGTGAGCCACTGCACCCGGCCCTTTTGCAATTTTGAACGACTTACTTGTTCTATAGCGACAGAACAAGAAACAGGATTATAGACAGCCAATGGAAAACTATGCCTTTACCTTTTTAACCATTAGGTTAAAGAGAAGAAAGGACCAAAAGTCATTGCGCTTTATTATTATCTGTTTGTATATAATGAATAGTATGTAATTCATTCTGAGAATTCTAAGACCTTTAGAACAGTGGTCCTGAAAGGTTCACATCAGAATCACCTAGAAGGCACTTTGAAAGTATCTATGCCTGAGTCCTATTCACCTCCAGAAGTTCTCATTCGGTAGGTCTGGGGCAGAGTCCAAACAAAGGCATTTGGAAAAAGCTCCTCGGGTCATTCTGATGTGCATCGCCTATCTGACTTCTCAAATGATGCAATAAACATTAAAATAAGCCAAATGAAAACACTAACAATATAGAAGGCAAAGGTCTTGACATGAAGTCATCTGCTATCTTTCTTAGGATCAAACTCTACCGTCATAACTTTCACTTCAATGATCGCTACTAGCACCTGTCGCCAGGATACAGCTGCTGGGTTCAAACCAAAAGAGATGCCATTGTTTGCATCTGCTGGAATCATAGGAAAGCAGTACTAGTAATGCATTAGTGCTGTAGTCATAGGAAAGATTACATACTACTTACACAATAGCTGATTGATGAGCAAGAAATCTCTACAATAGTTGCTGTACAATTGTGAGTGGTGGTTTGAATTAAACAGTTTTGTAATTTGTACAGAAGTTTTCTATTGTCATAGTTAGCTTTCTTCCACACCTAAAAGATTTGTTTTTTTTGTTTGTTTTTTTTTTTTGAGACGGAGCCTCACTCTGTCGCCCAGGCTGGCGTGCAGTGGCACGATCTCGGCTCACTGCAAGCTCTGCCTCCTGGGTTTAGGCCATTCTCCTGCCTCAGCCTCCCGAGTAGCTAGGACTACAGGCGCCCGTCATCTCACCCGGCTAATTTTTTCTATTTTTTAGTAGAGACGGGGTTTCACCGTGTAGACCAGGATGGTCTCGATCTCCTGACCTCGTGATCCACCCGTCTCGGCCTCCCAAAGTGCTGGGATTACAGGCTTGAGCCACCGCGCCCGGCCAAGATTTGAGTTTTTAAATGAATACTGTAAAAGCAAGATTGTTAAAAAATCTTCTTGCACACTTCACCTGGAAAGATTATTTCTTAATATCTTAAAATATGCTCAAGAGATTCAGAAATACATGTTATTCTTGCTCTGAATTCTTTTCCTAACCAAATATTTAGAAATAAGTTCCTTTGTTATATACATCTTGACACTATTATATAAAGAACATTTCTGCTATTCTGTTATATCCAAAACAGAAGTTTTGGATACGAGACAACTTTCACATACAAGCTAACCTTCCAGTTCATTTTTTGTGTATCAAAAACAAAAAAAACCAGGTATCAGAGGTTATGTCTTTTTCTAACCTCTTATGAAATGAATCAGACACAACAATAAAGAAGTGTATCATGTACTCCTTTGTACCCATTACCTAGTTTCAATTATCAGAACTTTGTCATTCCTGCTTCATACGGTCCTGTCCCTTTTTAACTGATATATTTTAAAGCAAATCCTAGATGCTGTATTATTTTATTGATACTTAACAGGTAACATTTTTTAACAGAGCCTCTTTATCATTATCACACACAGTAATAACAAAAAATCCTTTAATGTCTCACGTTCATTTCATAATTGACTTTCCCGTATTGTCTCTGAATGTATTTTTACACTTAGTTTTCCCTCAAGGTTGTATCTTTTTGTTCCATGTTGTGAAATGCTAAAATATTTTTGCCTGGAAAGTCCATTCTGTATTCTCTTTTATTGAGAGATGGAATCTTGCTCTGTTGCCCAGACTAGAGTGCAGTGTGAGTTGATCACAGTTCACTGCAGCCTCAAAAGTGATTCTCCTGCCTCAGCCTCCCCAGTAGCTATAGAACTACAGGCATGCACTACCACACCTGGCTAATTTTTTTTTTTTTTAATTTTTTGTAGAGACAAAGTCTTGCCATGTTGCCCAGGCTAAAAGTCAATGTCATATGTACTATGCAAATCTGAACATGTCACATTTCTTTAAAAGCTTCTATGTTTTCTATGATGATTCCCCAAAATTCTTAACATGACATAAAATATCTTGCATGATTTGGCCCTTATTCAAATCCAAGGCCTCAGATATGACTGAGACTTCTCCTAGGCTCCACCATAATCCAAATGTTTCATAATTTTTAAATCATTCCAATGAGATATGATGGATTAAAAGATCAGGAACGTGCCATTGGCTAAATGGAATGAAAAAGCAACCCACTGCATGAACCTTGATAGAATATACTGATTCAAAGGAATAAAACTAGTCAAATTAGTTACAACAGGTATAACAGGCACAACTGGGAACATTTCAACATGAAATTACTTTTAGTGTTATAAATGTTGTTATGTAGGAGAATGTCCTTATTTTTAGGAGATGCAGGTCAAACTTTCAAATGATGCAGAAAAAAAAGTACATGTGGGATATATTTTATATACCTATGTATACATGTGTGTAAGACAGACAGAGACACACATAAAGTAAATGTGCCAAAGTATTAACAACTGGTAACTCCAGATGAAGGTTAGATAGGTGTTCACTGCACAATCCTTTTTTGGATTTGTTCACTGTACAAATATTTCAGCCGGGCGCAGCTGCTCACACCTGTAATCCCAGCACTTTGGGAAGCCGAGGCAGGCGGATCACCTGAGGTCAGGAGTTTGAGACCAGCCTGACCAACATGGTGAAACCCCATCTCTACTAAAAATACAAAAATTAGCCAGGCATGGTGGCAGGCACCTGTAATCCCAGCTACTTGGGAGGCTGAGGCACGAAAATCGCTTGAACCTGGGAGACGGAGGTTGCAGTGAGCCGCAATCACACCACTGCACTCCAGCCCAAACAACAAAGTGAGACACCGTCTAAAAAAAAAAAAAAAGTAAATATTTTAAGTTTTGCAGGTCATACAGTCCCTGTTGCAACTACTCAACTCTGCCGTTGTAGCAAAAAAAAAAAAAAGCAACCACAGACAATATGTAAATAAATATGCATGGCTATATTCCAATAAAACCATATTTACAAAAAAAAAACTTCTTAAATCATGAAATTTTTTTGACTTTTAAAATGTAAAACCTTAGCTCACACGTAGAAATGATGATATAATTTGCAGGGACTATTGAAAAGAAAAAAACAATGGAGTCTCTTGTTTAAAAGTTACTAAGAATTTCAAAATAGTAACAGCAGAGCATTAAACCAAGCACAGGGCCTTTCTCAGGGAGGGTCCCTGTATGACTACAAAGCATGCATATCCACAAATCACGCAGGCCATAGTTTACCAACTCATGGCTTAGATTCTACTGAAGATGGTTCAAGATTCAGAGCAGAAATGACAGAGTTCAAATCTTCCTCCTACCACTTAATAGTTGTGTTCTCTGTCCCCTAGTATAAATAGTATGTATCTCACAGAGTTGTGAATAAATGATTTAATATATATAAAATACTTAGAATGGTCATGTGTGTGTGTGTGTACCTTTTTTTTTTTTTTTTGAGACAGAGGCTCGTTCTGTCACCTAGGTTACAGTGCAGTGGCGCGATCTCAGCTCACTGCAACCTCCACCTCCCTGGTTCAAGCAATTCCCCTGCCTCAGCCTCCCAAGTACCTGGGATTACAGTTGCCCGCCCACCATGCCCAGGTAATTTTTTTTGTATTTTCAGTAGAGATGGGGTTTCACCATGTTGGCCAGACTGGTCTTAACTCCTGACCTCAGACAATCCACCTGCCTTGGCCTCCCAAAGTGCTGGGATTACAGGCATGAGCCACCGCGCCTGGCCAGTCCTCGTATATATTTTTTATACATGCTAGCTATTATTATATTTTAGTAACAGTATTGACCAGGAAGCACCATGCCTCATACCTGTAATCCCAGCACTTTGGGAGGCCACAGTGGGTGAACAGCTTGAGCTCAGGAGTTCAAGACCAGCCTGTGCAACAAGGTAAAACCTCACCTCTACCAAAAAACAAAAACAAAGACAAAATACAAAAACAGTATTTTACGTAGCCAACATACTACATACATTATTTTTCACTTTTCCTATGTTCTGATAAACAATCCAGGAAACAAAATCCTTGTTCATATAACATTGCATGCTTATCCTGTAATTCCTTAGAAGATATACCTAGATGTAAAAATGCTAAATCAAATTATATATATTTTTTAAATTCTGAAATACCTTACTACTTTGTCTTTCAAAAAAGCTCTATCAGGCCGAGCACGGTGGCTCACACCTGTACTCCCAGCACTTTGGGAGGCCAAGGCAGGTGGATCACTTGAGGTCAGGAATTCAAGATTAGCCTGGCCAACATGGGAACATAAAAATTAGCGAGGCCTGGTGGCACATGCCTGTAGTCCCAACTACTCAGGAGGCTAAGGCAGTAGATTGCTTGAACCCAGAAGGCAGGGGACACAGAGTCGAGGTCAAGTCTCTGCACTCCAGCCTGGGCGAGAGAACAAAACTCTGTCTCTAAATAAATAAATAAATAAATAGAAGTTACTAAATATTAGGTTGGTTTGTTACACAGCAATAGATAACCAGAATACGATTTAAAAGTAAACATTGATTTTTAGGATTATAGATCTCGAAATGGATCTGTGCTTTCAAAGATTACCTTAGAAAAACATGTTTATTCCAATGATTTGGGGACTGCCCAAAAGCGTCTTTTAAAATCACTCAAGGAGGCTGCGCATGGTGACTCATGCCTGTAATCCCAGCACTCTGGGGAGGCCAAGGCAGGCAGATCACTTGAGCTCAGGTTTCGAGACCAGCCTGGGCAACATGGTGAAACCCCGTCACCACCAAAAAAAAAAAAAGAATACAAAAAGTTAGCCAGGCATGGTGGCAGGCGCCTGCAGTCCCAGCTACTAGGGAGGCTGAGGTGGGAGAACTGCTTGAGCCCAGGAGCTGGAGGTTGTAGTGAGTGAAGATTGTGCCACTACACTCCAGCCTGGGTGACAGAGTAAGCCTCTGTCTCAAATAAACAAACAAACAAATAATAACTCAAGGAACCTTAGTTGCATTTTTTTCAAATATCTCATTCTGATTCAGGTGGTCCAGGAACAATAGAAAAAGACTGTCTTATATTCTTCAAGTTGTCTTATATTTTTAGTTTTGACTACTTTTAGTTAACTAAAAAAATTTTAAGACCAGGTGCGGTGGTTCACACCTATAATCCCACTTGGGGAGGCCAAGATGGGAGGATAGCTTCAGCCCAGGAGTTCAAGACCAGCCTGGGCAACATAGTGAGATTTCGTCTCTACAAAAAAATTTAAACATTAGCTAGGCACGATGACACACACCTGCAGTCTCAGCTATTCAAGAGGCTGTGGTGAGAGGATCGTTTGAGCCAAGAGGTCAAGGCTGCAGTAAGCTATGATTGTGCCACTGCACTCCAGCCCGAGTGATAGAGTGAGACCCTGTGTAAAAAAAAAGTTTTTAAGAGTTGGTCAAGGTAGCAGGATATCAAACACGTTTTTTAAATTTGCTATACAACTACAAGTATTATCTGAATAGTTAAGTTTGTCAAAATGTTTATGAAATTAAATATAATATTTCCTTAGAGTCCTCATATAAAAATACCCTGGTAGCTTAGACTAGTCAGAGTTTCTCAAGAATTATGACAACTACACATCAAAACTTAAAGATTTTGGATGGACTTAATTACTACATTGTAAAAGGAAATTTAAATAAACCCTAGCAGCTGTCATAAGTTACTTACAGTTTTGCAATTCATCAATTGTACAATAACAGAAAAATTCCTAAAATAAAAATTATAGTATGTTATGTGAAAATGGAGAATGTATAACTATTTTAAGAAAGTACTTATTGGCAGTAAAAGCCTGTTGCCTATCTACTGTTTGCAAGAAATCGTGCTCAAGAACAAAGGAATAAAAAAATACTGGTGGTCTCTGTCCCAAAGAGTTTACCATCTAAAAGGGAATATAGGATGGAATCACATCAGTTTTTAAAGTAAATTACACAAGGTTGCATAGCAATGCCAGCCCTACTTAACAACTCTACCTCAGTGTCTACTAGGTATCTCAAACTTAACATGTAAAAAATATAACTCTTGATTTTTTTCCCAAAAAAACCTATTCTTCCCTTGCCTTCCTCTTTATCAATAAACAGAACCTCCATCCACCCAGTTGCTAAAGCCAAAAACGCTATTTTTTTATTCTTCTAATTCCCTATAAAAAATTCAACAGCAACTCTTCTTGATTCTACCAAAAAATGTTCTCAGCTACCTCCCAAGTTGTCTCTCACATGGCCCAGCCTGATAACTAGTTTCCTACAATGGCTTCCTATGTAGTCTCTCTCCATTCACTCTTCCCCCATACAGTCCATTATCCAACGGCAGTCAAAATATTTTTAAAACATAAACCTTATCTCCCACCATTGCTAAAAGCTTTCTAATTGCTTCCTATTGCACTAACCACAACATTCAACCTCATTACTATAGATGAATTATAATGCCTAACATGACCTCATCCTTGCCTACCTCTGATCTTAATTCTTAACTATCCCTTCCTTTTGCACACCCTGCTCCAACTACATCGGCCTTCCTTCTGTTCCTTGAAGATCAAGCTCCTTTCTCCCTGAGCCTTTAATCTACAAGCTTCTTCCCACAACCACCACCACCTGCTAGCCACCCTTTCCTATCCATGACTCCAGGGATCAAACCTTGCATTCCCAACAGGAAGACAGGCAACCATCATGGGTTTCCAGGTGGAGATGACACAATGCATCATCACCAATGAGTATTCGTGCCAAAAAAGTTTAAACTGTCTCTGCCCCAAGGAAACAATCAGAAAAATTCAGAAAGGGAGTCATTCTAAAAGATAATTAGTCTAAACTCTTTAAAAAAGCAAGTAACATAAATTGTTAGCTATCAAATTATCAATAATCTAGAGCAGTATTATGTCACAACAACTTCATAGAATACATGATGCAGTCTTTAACCATAAAACTTTCCTAGCTAGTTCTACTCTTTTCCCCTTTCTCACTACAGCCATTGAGTAGTCCAAAAAAGAAAAACCTTCCTAACAATATTAAAATTTTATAATATACTCTTAAATTAAAAATAGCAAAGCCACCAAAATTTGCACTATGATTATAAGGTCATACGTAAACTAATGAACACAGATTAGATCTTTGGCAAAATTACAAATAAGTGTTGAGTTGAGACTTTTGAGGATATTGGGATGGGGTGAATATGTTTTGCATGTGGAAGAGAGGTGAATTTTGGGGAGCCAGGGGGTGGACTGTGGTAGACAAAATAACCCCCCTCCCCCGCCCCCGGCAAGGATGTCAACATCCGAATCCTCAGAACCTGCAAATACGTTAGGTTACACGCCAAAAGGAAATTAAGGTTGCTATCATCTGACCTTGAGATTGGGAGATTATTCTGGAACATCAGTCCAACATTATCACAAGGGTCCTTATCAGCAAAAGAAGAGGACAGAAGAGGGAGTATCACAACCACTGCGGGCTTTGGAGATGGAAAGGGGCCATGAGCCAAGGAATATGGGCAGCCCTTTGAAATTGGAGAAGGCAAGGTATAAAAAACTAAAATAAAGGATTCTTCCCCTGACCTTCCAGAAAAGAATGCAGCCCTGCCAACTGGCCTTTCATTTTAGCCCAGTGAGATCTGTATCAAAACTGTGATCTCCAGAACTGTAAGATCATTTTGTGTTGTTTTAGGTCACTAAGTTTGGGGTAATTTGCTGTAACAGCAATAAAAAGCTACAGTCATCCATCATTTAACAAAGGCAATACCTTCTAGGAGGTGCACTGTTAGGGGATTTCTTCACTGTGCAAGCATCACAAACTGTAAGCCACCTCGACGGTAGAGCCTATTACACACCTAGGGTACAAGGTATAGCCTATATGGTTCCTAGAACACAAACCTGTAAAGTATGTTACTTTACTGAATACTGTAGGCAACTGTAACACAATGGTATTTGTGTTATCTAAACATATCTAGGCTGGACGCAGTGTCTCACTTCTGTAATCCTAGCACTTTGAGAGGCTGAGGCAGGTGGATAGCCTGAGCTCAGGAGTTCGAGACCAGCCTGGGCAACATGGCAAAACCTCATCCCTACCAAAAATACAAAAAGTTAGCCAGACATAGTGGTGTGCACCTGTGTTCCCTGATACTCAGGAGAATGAGGTGGAAGGATCACTTGAGCCTGGGAGGTGGAGGTTGCAGTGACACAAGATAACACCACTGCACTCCAACTTGGGTGACAGAGTGAGACCCCATCTCAAAAAAAAGAAAAAACAATGCATTCAATTTTATGTACGTCTGTATGTATATATACACACACACAGAGATGCATATATATATACATATATATACACATGTCTAAAAGATTAGTCTAAACTCCAGAAAAGTAATATAAAATTATTAAATTACCAATAATCCAGAAAAGCAGGGTATCAACATGTCCAAAACAGGACTAAGTAGTATTATGTCATAACAACTTAACAGAATATATGACGCAATCTGTTGTTGACTGGAATATGACTGTATATATACATACATGTATACGTATATGTATACAGTCATAATTATATATACATATACAGTCATACATAGGTATATATGTGTGTGTATATATACACATATATACGTGCGTGTGTATATATACATACGTGTGTGTATGTATACACACACACAGTCATAATTATATTCCAATCAACAACAGACCACAAATACAACAGTAGTCCCACAGAATTATATATTTTTACTGTACCTTTTCTATGTTTAGGTATGTTTAGATACACAAATACCACTGTGCTAAAATTGTCTACACTATTCAGTACAATAACATGCCATACAGGTTTGTATCCTAGGACCCAGAGGCTATACTATATACCCTAGATGTGTAGTACGCTATACCATCTAAGTTGTGTAAATATACCCTATGATGTTTACACAACAAAATCATGATGCATTTCTCAGAAGGTATTCTGGTCATGAAGTAACATATAACTGCAATTAAACACACACACACACAAGAATACATTATACACTCACACAATGGGTAATATCTAAAAGTGATATTACCAAATGCTAGCAAGAATGTGGAGGAACAGGAACCCTCAAACATTGTTGGCAGATTTATAAACAGTATAATCACTTTGGAATAATGCTTTGCAATTTCTTATAAACACGTTTATCCCTTGACACAGCAATTCAACTCCTAGGTATTTATTTTAAGAGAAATGAAAACCTACCATAAGAAAAGTTGTATAAGAATGTTCGTAACAACTTTATTCACAATGGTCAAACAGTGGAAGCAATTTATCCATCATCAGGAGAATGAATACATTATGGTACATTCACAAAGAAATACTACATAGCAGTAAGAACGAACTAGTGACACTGGCCAGGTGCAGTGGCTCACGCTTGTAATCCCAGCACTTTGGGAGGCTGAGGTGGGTGAATCACTTGAGGTCAGGAGCTCGAGACCAGCCCGGCCAACATGATAAAACCCCATCTCCACTGAAAATACAAACATTAGTTGGGTGTGGTGGGGTGTGCCTGTAATCCCAGTTATCCAGAAGGCTGAGGCAAGAGAATAGCTTGAACCCAGGGGGCAGTGAGCCGAGATCGCACCACTGCGCTCCAGCTTGGGTGAAAGAGTAACACTCCTTCTCAAAAAAAAAAAATGAACTAGTGACACACAGAAAAACATGGATGAATCTCATAGTCAAAATGCTAAGCAAAAGTACCAAACTGCTGAGAATAATAATTGACATATAAACTGTAAGAATGTATTCATAATGTTTAACAACAGGCAAAATGAATCTAAAGTTTAAAAAAAGCAGAAGCAGAACCGTGGTTGTCTCTGGGTGGTGGGGGAAGCATTCCGGGAAGATGGAAAACAGGCTGTATTGTGACAGAGGTGCCGGTGATGGGTAGTGCACAACTGTGCATTTCAATGTATGCAAGTTTTTATCATGAAAAAAACTCTGCATACAAATTAATACTTTGTAATTTCTTTTCTTTGGGTGCTTGTACTTTAGGTTTCACATCTAAGAAACCATTGCCTAATTCAAGGTCACAAAGATTTAATCTTATGTTTTCTCCTAAGAGCTTTGTAGTTTTAGGTCTTCCATTTAGAACTATGATCCATTTTGGGTTAACTTTTGCCTATGGCATAAGAGAGAGTAAGTATAATAGAAACACAGATGAAACAAGAATGACACAATATTGGTATTTGCTTAAACTGGATAATGAGGAGTCACTAATATTATTCTGTTTAATTTGTATATATTTGAAATTTTCTATAATCAAAAAATTAAGTGCAAAATACCAGGACAGCAACAAATTCAGGTTAGAAAGGAAGATGAACAAGTATGAAAGTATAGGTCCAAAACAGTCCATGGATGACCGCCAAATGTTCTCTAATGATTTGTTTCTGCCAAGATGATCTACCGGGATTTCTTATCTACAGATTATAGGGGAGGGAATGAGGGAATTTACTTGATAAAGAAGGGACACAATCTTCTAACATGATAAAGGACACAAAACAAATCCTACATAAGCTATGAAGCTTATTTGATGGATGTTTGATGCTATTAATTATTGTCACTTTTTTCTGATGTGATAATGGTGTGTAGTTATATAATTTTTTTAAAGCGTATATATTTTCAGAGACATACACATACATACTGATGGAATTCTATACTCTTTGAGATTTGCTTCAAAAATCATATGGGGAGGCCAGGAGCAGTGGCTCACACCTGTAATCCCAGCACTTTGGGAGACTGAGGTAGGCGGATCACTTGAGGTCAGAAGTTCGAGACCATCCTGGCCAACATGGTGAAACCTCGTCTGTACTAAAAATACAAAAATTAGCTAGGCATGGTGGTGCGTGCCTGTAATCCCAGCTACTCGGGAGGCTGAGGCAGGAGAATCACTTGAACCCGGGAGGCAGAGGTTGCAGTGAGCCGAGATTGCACCACTGCACTCCAGACTGGGTGACAGAGTGTGACCATGTCTCAATTTAAAAAAATAAAATAAATAAATATATGTATATGTGTGTGTGTATATATATATATATGGGGAAACAAGGGGGTGGGGTTTAAAGATCATCATGCGCCGGGCGCGGTGGCTCACGCCTGTAATCCCAGCACTTTGGGAGGCCAAGGCGGGCGGATCACAAGGTCAGGAGATCGAGACCATGGTGAAACCCCGTCTCTACTAAAAATACAAAAAAATTAGCCGGGCGCGGTTGCGGGCGCCTGTAGTCCCAGCTACTCAGGAGGCTGAGGCAGGAGAATGGCGTGAACCCGGGAGGCGGAGCTTGCAGTGAGCCGAGATCCGGCCACAGCACTCCAGCCTGGGCCGCAGAGCGAGACTCCGCCTCAAAAAAAAATAAAATAAAATAAAGGTCATCATGCATTGATAACTGTTAAGTCAGGGTGAAAGGAATATGGAGGCTCAATATGTATTTTCTATTCTACTTATGCATTGGATTATAAATGTTCTATGCTTCAAACCTTTTTCAGTAATAGCTATATTGAGATTTAATTCACAACATAAATTTACCATTTAAAATTACACTTTAGTGGGTTTTAGTATATTTAGTAGTTCTACCACCACTACCACTATCTAACTCCAGAAAATCTTCATCACTCCCAAAAGAAACCCCATATCCATTAGCAATCACTAATTGCATTTCCCTCACCCTCCAACCCCTAGAAATCACTCATCTATTTTGACCCTACAAATTTGCCTATTTTGGACATTTCATATAAAATTATATAATATGTGGCTTTTGGGTTTGGCTTATTTCATTTAGTGAAATGTTTCCAAGGTTCATCCATATTATGGTATGTAACAGTACTTCATTCCATGTGACAGCTGAATACCTTCATTCCATTTGTATACTCCATATTTTATTTATCCACGTACGGACACAGATTGTTTCACTTTTTGGCTGTGAATAATACTCCTATGAACATTCCTGTACAAAGTTTTGTGGGTATATATCTTCATTTCTCTTGGGTATACACCTAGAAGTGGAATGGCTGGCTAGAACTCATATGGTAACCCTATGTTTAACTTTTTTCCCCCCCGAGATGGAGTCTCACTCTGTCACCCAGGCTGGAGTGCAGTGGCGCGATCTCGGCTCACCGCAAGCTCTGCCTCCCGGGTTCGCGCCATTCTCCTGCCTCAGCCTACTCCCAACTAGCTGGGACTACAGGTGCGAGTCACCATGCCTAATTTTTTTTTTTTTTTTTTTTTTTGTATTTTTAGTAGAGATGGGGTTTCACTACGTTTGCCAGGATGGTCTCGATCTCCTAATCTCATGATCCACCTGCCTCGGCCTCCCAAAGTGCTGAGATTACAGGCGTGAGCCACCGCATCTGGCCTCTATGTTTAACTTCTTATATTAGGAGCCACCAAACTCTTCCAAAGTGGCTCACCATTTTACATTCCCACTGGCAATGTGTACGGTTTCTAACAGCTCCACATTCTTCCCAACACTGGTTATTATCTGTCTTTTTCAGTATAGCCATCCTAATGGGTATGAAGTGGTATCTCATCACGGTTTCATTTGTATTTATATGCATTGCTGGTTAATGACATTGAGCATACTTTCATGTGCTTATTGACCATCTGGGCACGTTCTTTGAAGAAATACTTACTCAAATCCTTTGCCCATTCTTTAATTGGATTATTTGCCCTTCGAGTTGCAGAACTTTATATTCTCTAATACAAATCCCTTAACAAGTATAATTTGCAAATATTTTCTCCCATTTTGTGCATGACTTTTAATGTTCTTACTGTGTCCTTTGAAGCATGAAAGTTTTTAATTTTAATGAAATCCAATTTATCAATCTTTTCTTGGGTTGCTTGTACTTCACATTTCACATCTAAGAAACCATTGCCTAATTCAAGGTCACAAAGATTTAATTCTACGTTTTCTCCTAAGAGCTTTATAGTTTTAGGTCTTCCATGTAGGCCTGTGATCCATTTTGAGTTAATTTTTGCCTATGGCATAAGATAGGGCTCCGGTTTCATACTTTTACATGTGGATATTCAGTTGTCTTTGCACCATTTGTTGAAAAGACTATTCTTTCACACATTGAATTGTCTGGGTACCTCTGTTAAAACTGGCTCACCATAAATGTAAGGATTTGTTTCTAGACTCTCAATTCTATTTCACTGATCTATATGTCTATCCTTATGCCAGTACCACACCGTCTTCATTACAATCACTTTGTAGGAACTTTTGAAATTAGAAACTGAATCCTCCAAATTTGTTCTTTTTCAAGACTGTTTTGGCTGTTCTGGGTTACTTATATTTCCACATGAATTTTAGGATCAGCTTGACAATTTCTTCAAAGAAACCAGTTGGAATTTTAATAGATTGTGTTTAGTTTGAATATCAATTTGGGGAGTATTGCCATCTTAACAATATTCAGCCTTCTGATCCATGAACATGGGATGTATTTCCATTTACTCAGGTCTTTAAGGTCTTTCACTGGTGTTTTCAGTGTACTGTCTTCTAAGTACTTTCCTCTTTTTGATGCCACTGTAGACAGATTGGTTTTCTTTGCTAGTATACAGAAATACAAATAGTTTTTGTACATTGATCTTATACACTACATCCTAGATGAACTTACTAGTTATAACTGATCCTTGTGGATTCCTTAGCATTTTCTATATACCTTCATCCCTTGGTATCCAAAGGACATTGGTTCCAGGACTCCCCCTGCCCACCCCCTGCACTACCCACTAACACCAAAATCCACAGATGCTCAAGTCTGTATATAAAATGGCATTGTATTTGCAAATAACCTTCATATATGGTCTTACATACTTTAAATCACCTCTAGATTATTTCTAATACCTAATGCAAGGTAAATGTTATATGTAAATAATTGTTATACTATTTTTTATTTGTACTTTAATCGTTATAGTTATTTCTTATTGTTTTTTTCCCAAAATATTTTCAATCCATGATTGACTCACAAAAGTGGAACCCATAGATACAAAGGCTGATTGTACAAGACATATTATCTAAAAATATAGTTTTATTATTTCTTTTCCTATATGGATGCCTTTAATTTGTCTTTCCAGCCTAACTGCTCTGGCTCTTTCCTCTCCTACAGTGTTGAACAGAAGTGGTGATAGGCTTCTTGCTCCTTATGTTAGGGGAAAGCTTTTTAGTCTTTCACCACTAAATATGATGTTAGCTGAGGGTGTTTTAAAGATGGCCGTTATCAAATTAGGATCAAGTTAGGAAATCTTCTATTCTTCGTTTTTTGAATAGTTTTATCACGAGAGTGTTGGATTTTGTCAAATGCATTTTGTGCATCTACTGAGATGACTGTGTTGTTTTAATCCTTTACTCTATTATTATAGTATATTGCATTAATTGACTGTTGTATATTAAGTCAACTTTGCATTCCTGGGATAAATATGGCTTGGTCATGGTATACAATCCTTCTTATATGGTGCTATATTCAGTTTGCCAGTACTTCTGTCAAAGATTTTTACATCTGCATTCATAAGGAATACCGGTCAACAGGGTTTGTTTCTTTTGTTTTTGGTGGATTTGTTTCATTTTTGTTTTGAGATGAGGTCTCACTCTGTCACACAGGCTGAGTGCAGTGGCACGATCACAGCTCACCACAGCCTCAACTACCCAGGCTCAAGTGGTCCTCCCGCCTCAGCCTCCTGAGGAGCCGGGACTATAGGCATGCACCATCACACATAATTAATTTTTAATTTTTTTTTATAGAAACAAGGTCTCACTATGTTGCCCAGACTGGTCTCGAACTCCTGGATGCAAGCAATCCTCCCACCATGGCCTCCCAAAGTACTGGGATTACAGGCATGAGCCACCATGCTTGGCCTGGTTTTGCTTTTTTCTTTTTTGAGACAGGATCTTGCTCTGTCACCCAGGCTGGAGTGCGGCGGCGCAAATATAGCTCACTGTAGCCTTGAGGTTCTGGGCTCAAGCAAACCTCCCATCTCAGTCTCTCAAGTAGCTGGGACCACAGGCACATGCTATCACACTCAGTTAATTTTATTATTTAATTTATTATTATTATTATTGTTGTTGTTGTTATTTTGGTAGAGACAAGGTTTCCCTACTATGTTGCCCAGACTGAACCCCTGGGCTCAGGCAATCCTCCTGCCTCGGCCTCCCGAAGTGCTAGGAATATAGGCATAAGCCACTGTGCCCAGCTGGTCTGCAGGGTTTTTGGTGATGTATCACCTGGCTTTGGTAGCAGGGTAACAATGGACTGATGATGAGGAATGTGGATGCCTTGGAAAGTGATGTCTCCTCTTCTATTTCTTAAAGGAGTGTGAAGGAATGTCATTGATTCATCTTTAAATACTTGGTAGAATTCACCAGTGAAGTCATCTTGGCTTGGACTTTTCTTTTTGGGAAACTTTCTGAATATCAATTCAATCTCTATTTTTTATAGTTCTGTTCAGATCTTCTATTTCTTGAGTCGGTTGCAGTAGTTTGTGTCTTTCTTGAAATATATTCATTTCTTCTAAGTTACTGTCATACAATTATCTGTAGTATTTCCTCATAATCCTTCTTATTTCTTCAAATGAGTAGAGATGTGCCCTCTTTCACTCCTGAATGTGGTAATCTGAATCACTGCTCTTTTTTTCTTGGTCACTCTAAGGATTTGTCAGTTTTGTTAGGCTTTTCAAAGAACCAACTTTTGGTTTCAATCATTTTTCTCGATTTTTCTCTTCTCTGTTTTCTCTTATTTCTGCTCTACCTTTTTTAGTTTCTTCCCTTTTGCTGCTTTGAGA
The DNA here is from genome assembly GCF_009764315.1 of Trachypithecus francoisi. Taxonomy (NCBI): domain Eukaryota; kingdom Metazoa; phylum Chordata; class Mammalia; order Primates; family Cercopithecidae; genus Trachypithecus; species Trachypithecus francoisi. The sequence goes on from NW_022681453.1 coordinate 194,081,912, forward strand.
TTTGCTTTCTCTTCTTTTTCTAGTTTGTTGGGGTAAATATTAGGTTACTATTTTGAGATCTCTCTTTTTTTCTTTTTAGACGGAGTCTCACTCTGTTGCCCAGGCTGAAGCGCAGTGGCGCACTCTTTGCTCACTGCAACCTCTGCCTCCCGGGTTCAAGTGATTCTCCTGCCTCAACCTCCCAAGTAGCTGGGATTACAGGTGTGCACCACCACGCCGATAATTTTTGTATTTTTAGTAGAGATGGGGTCTCACCATGTTGGTCAGGCTGGTCTCGATCTCCTGACCTCGTGATCCACCTGCCTCGGCCTCCTAAAGTGCTGGGATTACAGGCATGAGCCATCGCGCCCAGCCTCTTTTTTTCTTTTTATTTTTTTAATACTGGCGTTTGCAGGTATAAATTTCTCTGTAAGCAGTGCTTGAGCTGTACCCCATAAGTTTGGCATGTTCTATTTTTGTTTTCATTCATCTGAAAGCATTTCTTCATTTTGCTTGTGACTTCTTTGATCCACTGTTTACTTAGAAGTGTATGGCTAATTTCTACATATTTGTGAATTTTTCAGATTTCCTTGCTATTGATTTCAAATTTTATCCCCTTGTGGTCAGAAAATATTTTGTATGATTTCAATACTTTAAAATTTATTGAGGCTTGTTTAATGGCCTAACATCATAGTCTATGCTGAAGGAAACTTCATGTAAACTCAAGAAGAATGTGAGTTCTGCTGCTGCTGTATGAAGTGTCCTATAGATAACTAGTAAGTCTTCTTGGTTTATAGTGCTGTTCACATTTTCTATTTCCTTATTAATCATCTGCCTAGTTGTTCCACTCATTATTGGAAGTATTTATATCTCAAACTATGATTGCTGAATTGTCTATTTCTGCCTGCAATGCTGTCAGTTTTTGTTTCGTGTATTTTGGAGCTCAACTAAGTGAATATATATTTATAGTCATTATGTCTTTGTTATGGATTGACCCTTTTATTTTTATACACACACAGACACACACACACTCTTTTTTTTTTTTTTTTTTTGAGACACAGTCTCACTGTCACCCTGGCTGGAGTGCAGTGGCACAATCTCAGTTCACTGCAACCTCCACCTCTCCCAGGCTCAAATGATCCTCCCACCTCAGCCTCCTGAGTAGCTGGGACCACAGACATGTGCCACCACACACACCTAATGTTTTTTTGTATTTTGGGTAGAGACAGGGTTTCATCATGTTGCCCAGGCTGGTCTCGAACTTCTGAGCCCAAGCTATCTGCCCACCTCAGCCTCCCAAAGTGCTGGGATTACAGAAGTGAGCCACCACGCCCAGCCCTCTTACTATACTTGTCTGTAGTAATTTTTGTCTTAAAGTCTATTTTCTCTGCTATTAGCACAGCCACTCCACCTCTCTTCTGGGTACTGTTTGCATGGTTTGTCTTTTACTTTCAACCTATTCATGTCTTTAAATGTAAAGTATGTCTCTTCCTAAATACCATATAGTTGAATCATCCCTGAAATTTTACATAATAAAAGTTTTAAATAAATAAGGCCAAAATACATAGAAAGACATACCTTCTTCTGAAATTGAAGAAAAAAGTACTGCAAAGACTAAATTTGTAAAACATGTAACAAGGGGAAATTTGTTCTCCCACACATCACAAAAGGGGTGTGCGATTCATTTTAAATCAATGAAGAATGAATTTTTTCAAAGGTGTTAGAACAAGTGGCTTTCACTAGGAAGAAAACAGATTACCTTCTACAATCAAAACTAAGATCCAGTTGTATTACATGAAACTTAAAATCACTATAAAATGACAGAAAACTATAATGGGGTAGGGAAGACTTTTCTAGGCAATAAACAAAAGCCAGCTTTTAAATTTCTATATGATAAAAGATACCATAAACAACGCAAATTTAACTGACACAATTTCTTAAATAATTTTTTTTTAAAGAGACAGGGTCCTGCTCTGTTTTCCAGGGTGGAGTACAGTGGCATGATCATAGCTCACTGTAACCTCAAACTCCAGGGCATCACAATCCTACTGCCTCAACCTCCTGGGTAGCTAGGACTACAGGCGTGGGCCACCACATTCACCACATTTGGCTACTTTTTGTTGTTGTTTTAATTTTTGTAAAGACAGGGTCTCACTCTGTTGCCTAGGTTGATTTCAAACTCCTGGCCTTGAATTTTCATCCCTCCTCAGCCTCCCAAACTGTTGGGATTATAGGCATAAGCTACCGCACCCAGCCTAACAAATGAAATTGAAGCCTTTGGCTTAACATAGAGTAAACGAGTGAATTCCCTTTCTGGTCCACCATGTGAAAGTCCACCATTAAGAAAGTCAACTACTAGCAAAAGAAGTAACTATTTTTAAAAAGTCAACACATCTATCAAAATGTCCAGTTGCGGATTTTTTAAAACATTTTTTAGGCTGGTCAAGGTGGTTCACGCCTATAATCCCAGCACTACGGGAGGCCAAGGCCGGCGGATTACAAGGTCAGGAGTTCAAGACCAGCCTGGCCAACATGGTGAAACCCCATCTCTAGTAAAAAAATTAGCCACGTGTGGTGGCGGGCACCTGTAATCCCAGCTACTTGGGAGGCTGAGGCAGGAGAATCGCCTGAACCCAGGAGGTAGAGGTTGCAGTGAGCGCAGATCACACCACTGCACTCCAGCCTGGGCAACAAAGCGAGACTCCGTCTCAAAAACAACAAAACAAAACACACGCACACACATTTTTAAAATGAGGATAAGTCCTACTTTACAAGCTTTTTTTTTTTTTTTTTTTTTTTTTTTTTAATTAAAATTAGAGACAGGGTGTCTATGTTGCCCAGGCTGGTCTCGAACTCCTGGGCTCAAGTAAGCCTTCCACCTTGGCCTCCCAAAGTGCTAGGATTACAAATGTAAGCCATTGCACCCCACTGACAAGACTTTTTTTTTTTTTTTTGAGACGGAGACTCACTCTGTCCCCCAGGCTGGAGTACAGAGATGCCATCTCGGCTCAATGCAACCTCCGCCTCCCAGGTTCAAGCGATTCTCCTGCCTCAGCCTCCCGTGTAGCTGGGATTACAGGTGCCCGCCACTACACCTTGCTAATTTTTTTGTATTTTTAGTAGAGATGGTTTTTCACCACGTTGGCCAGGCTGGTTTCGAACTCCTGACCTCAAGTGATCCACCCACCTCGGCCTCCCAAAGTGCTGGGATTACAGGTGTGAGCCACCACACCCAGTCAGGATTTCTGTATTTTAGTTCATAATAACATTACTTTATAATTCCATTCTACTGCTTCTGAGATTAAAAAAAACACACACACATTTCCCCTTAGCCCTTGCCCACTGTATTAACTGCCAGTTGCTAAAAGTTTATTCTAAAGATGGAAGGCAAAGGAAGGAGACAGGATTGGCACCAATCCAGACTTCATAGCAACACATAACTGAGGTGTATTTAGTAGTCACATTTTATTCCAATGTCTTTCACCCATTAAAACCTTTCACCTGGCTGGGCATGGTGACTCATATCTGTAATCCAGCTACTCAGGGGGCTGAGGCAGGGGAACCTGAGTCCAGGAGTTGGAGACCAGCATGGATAACAAAGTAAGACTCAATCTGTCAAACAAAATTCACCCACAAACACCTTTTTAAAAAAAAAGTTATTCTAAGTTACTGAACAAGAATCATATCTGAAATAGAATCTAGAAATGAAAAACCTTCAGGATGGTGTATGATAGACATTGTTAAATGATAAAAATAAATTATCAGATAAAAACTAAACCATACTAAGGCTAAGGCCAATTTTTTTTTCTTTTCTTTTTTTTTTTTTTTTTTGAGAGAGAGAGACAGTCTAGCTCTGTCACCCAGGCTGGCGTGCAGAGGTGTGAACATAGCTCACCGCAGCCTTGACCTCCTGCCTCAACAAATTCTTCTGCCTCAGCTTCCCATGTAGCTGGAATCACAGGTGCACACCACCATGTCCAACTAATTGTTTTATTTTTGCAAAGACGGGGTCTCACTTTGTTGCCCAGGTTGGTCTCAAACTCCTGGCCTCAAGCGATCCTCTTGTCTCAGCCTCCCAAACTGCTGTGATTACAGGCATGAACCACTGCACCAGCCATATATTTTTATACTTGAACATTGCTCAGGACAAAAATCTCTCATAATTCAGAAAGATTTTTATTTATTCAATTTATTTATTTTACGTTTTATTTCAAACAGATACTCACTTCCTAAATAAAACAGAATACGTTTTGGGTTTTTGTTTGTTTGTTTGTTTTGAGACAGTCTCGCTCTGTTGCCCAGGCTGGGGTGCAGTGGCGCAACCTCAGCTCACTGAAGCCTCTGCCTCCCAGGTTCAAGCAGTTCTCATGCCTCATTTTCCCAAGTAGCTGGGATTACGGGTGCACACTACCACACCCGGCTAATTTTTGTATTTTCAGTAGAGATGGGGTTTTACCATGTTGGCCAGGCTGGTGTCAAACTCCTGACCTTAAGTGATCGGCCGGCCTCGGCCTCCCAAAGTGCTGGAATTACAGATGTGAGTCACAGTGTTCAGTCCAAGAGTATGTTTAAATAAAAGAAAAGCAGTACTTTTACAGAGGTTTGGTAAAGTTTTAAAGACCTACTACATGCAACTACATACAATGTAGGGCCCAAACAAATTCAAACTTCAACATATTTTGGCCAAAATGCAAAATTTCCACTCAAAAAAAAGTATACTTAGGCACTTTACATTCCTGTAGATTTTTAGATGAACAAGGTTTTTAGATTTTAGATGAACAAGATTTTAACCTTTAAGCTGATTTTAAACTGGTATTTAAAAAACCAAAAAGGGAACCCAAAATTATACAACGAAATATACCCTCCAATCCAAAACAAAAAAAATGTTCACTGGGATGTAAAAGTAACCATTGACTATTCAAATTACAAAAGACAATGTTGCAACTGCAACATCCTTCTCCCTGTTTCAACCAGTCCCCTTGTATTCTCCTCATTGATTTAACAGGAAAATGAATGTTTAAAGCTCCAACAGTGGTGAAATTTTCATCAGCAAGATGCGCCTTTTGCATTAATTCTACAGCACCAAGGCAGTTATGTGCACACACTAGACTTAAAAGCCATAAGATTCATTTATGAATAAAAATAGGTATTAGTTTAAAGACAGCACAACAGATCAGGAGACAAGTGCAGCTGCCTTACTATCAAAAAACAAGCCCAGGCCTCACAAGTTTTTTTATTTTGATACAAGTTTCACTATCACTCAACATACACAATACTCTCAAAAGTAAAGCTCTTCTTATACATACAACATGTGAATGAAGACTTCTGAAATATTCTTTTCAAATGCTACACAAATCCTCATAGTAATAGGATTATGGAAAAACCATAAAAAATTAAGACTATGAATAATGAAACTTCTACTTCTTGGCAGTCTTCCCTCTATTGCAAATCTAATTTGTCCCCAAAATGTATATAAGATGTTGAATTTATTGAAATTTTGACATCTCTTCCCAATTTGCAGCTAACAATAATTGGAATATGGGAAACAACTCTTGAAAACCTCTAATATTTTAATTAACATAGAATTTATGTTACAATCGAGCTTAATAAAAGTTCACTATAATATTCCCTACAACTTTAATCAGTATCTTGCCCTCCCATTTTATATTCAATGATTCCTTTATTTCAAAAACAAAGACATCACATGGTTTGTGACCAACCCCAGTAGCTAGAAGTATTTCCAAATCACTTCTCTCAACTTAAAAAAAAAAAATTAATGTGAAACAAAGGGAGCTCAAAGCTACATCTTCTAAGAGAAAAATGCTGTGACTATTTCACTTAAAAATAAATAGCTGAGTCATAGTAACAAAATTTCACAAAAAGCTTTCTAAGGTGCACTTTAAAAATTACTCCACTTGCCACACTGTCCTGGAAATCAACCTGCACGCCTGTCATAGGCAATCTATTTGTGTCTCTTGAGTCCTTCAATTATGCAGAACATCAAAGTTTCAAAAACGAATGGCAACAACAGCTATGAAAGGAAGTGGGTTTTGTTAAATAAGCAATAGCCCTAAGCTCCAATAAAATTAACACCCAAAAGCATCAAACGGCAAAGGCAAAAAGCGTTCTTAAATTTTCTCTAAGTAGCAGTTCCTTAGTTTTACAATTCTTTTCCTTGCTTTTCACTGAAAGGAGAGTAAGAAATCCAACTAACAGTGTTAAGGATGAGAACAGTTAGTTCCCAGGCAGAAGATGCAATTTACAATCCAGGTTTGGCCCAGACATCAGAGGGCACACACACGCCAATGTTCAGAGGAAGCTTTCAAGAAATGTCACTATCTAACGGAAGTGTTAAGGCCTTCTATTTGTAAGGACTATGGCCAGCCCTGTAAAATGCAACCTAGAAAAACTCCATTGTCCAAAACAACTCAAGAGTTTCCTACCATACTCAAAACAGAAAGAACCTGTGTCCTGGACGGCCTCAGGACGACGGCCACTCACATGGAAAGCAGGGCAGCCCATGTGAGTCGTAGTGCCCCCCTGTCAGCTTTGTGACAGATCCACTGGGAGCATCCGACTGTGATCCGGGCCCTCCAAGGCAGAGGCTGCTGGAAGAGGAACACACAGGCAATCTTCACGGCCCTCCTACTTCCGTTCGCAAAACAGAAATGCACTTTTCTCCTAGTCCTCTGCCCTCAGCCCAGTACCCCTCGACAGCTGTGCCCCCTTCAACGAGCCTAAGTGGAAAGAAAAGCAGGTAGTCACCAACTAGGGTCCACGGACCGCGGTTGGTCACAGCGCTTGGACCGCGATTCCCCCACGCACCCACCGCCGGCGCCCTCCCGAGAGTCGCTCTGGCCGGGGGCACCGCGAAGCAGAAGCCGGCGTCCCAGTTCGCCCCCTACTCCCTCCTCCCCGGGGAAGCGGGGCAGAAAAGCGCAAAGAGGAACTAAGTGAACTGCAAGAGGATGCCCTGAAAGCTCCCTCAAAGAGGGGGTGGGGAGGGGGTGGAAACCAAGAAGGGGCGGAAGGAAGGGGGAAGGAAGAGCAGCCAGAGGAGGAAGGGGGCGAGAGCGAGCGCCCGTGAAGGGGACGAGACTTCGGGAGCGCGGCTGCACCCCACTTCCCCCAGCGGGAGCGGGTGCGCCGGCCTTCGGGGCGCTCCGGCCCGGCAGAGGGCGAGGAAAGAAATGAGGAGGCGACGTCCCCGTCCCCGCCACTTCCTCGCCCCTCGGGAAGGCTCGGCGGGGACTGCAGTGCCCTCGCAGGCTGGAAGCGGCGGCAACGGCCGCTCGCCCCGTCGGAAGGCGCGGACGGCGGGGCCTCCTCCCGGTGCGCGGGCCCGGCTTTCACGCCCCCAGCGCCGGGAAGGCAGCGCCGCGGTGACGCCGGGCGGCCGTGCCGGTTACCTGAAGCGGGGCGAGTCCTTCAGACACTCCTCGAAATCCACCGTCATCTTCATCCTGCCTCCGCCTCGCAGGCGGCGCCGGCAGAGCCGAGGGGGCCGCGGGAGCGGCCGCGCTGGGGACGCAGACGGCTACGGCGGGCGCACGGCCGCGACTAGCGTTGCGCGGAGCTGCGGAGGGCGCCTAGCCCGCTGGTCATAGCAGCCGCGAAGACGGCGACGGCTCGTCAGGCCCCAGTCCGGCCCCTCTTCCTCCCGCCCCAAGTAGAGCGCTGGCCGCAGGGAAACGGCCGGGGAGTGACAGCAGCGGCCAGCCAGCCACGAACCTGGCGGCCAAGGGGCGGGGCATCCGACAGCACCGCCTGCGGGCGCCCGGGCAACGGGTCTGATCGACGGCAGCGTGAGCCAATGAGCAGCGCGACCGTGGGCACCGCCTTGCCACAACCGCCCCCAAGGGCCAACCGGGATGCGCAGGCGTCGCTAGGCGGGACGCACCGGTTGCTGGGAGGCCGGCAGCTGAGGCTCCTTGGGAAGGAAGTCACGTGGCTGCGGCCGCGCTTCCCTCCGAGCCCCCGCCTCTTCTCCTGCTCCCCGAGCCCCGCCTTGCTGAGCTGCCAGCCCAGAGGAGCCGCCTCCTGCAGGTCTAAGGAAGGAAATTTGGTTTTCAAAGCAGATTGGCAGAAATCTGAAGAGGTTAGAGGCAGAAATTATAAAAGGAAGAGATAGGCTAAGCCACCTCTTCCTTGCAGTTTAGAGAGACTGAGGCCAGGAGAGGAGCGAGGATAACTTTAGTGATAAAATCCATCTTTCACGTATTGGTTCCATCCCTTCATAATTTGAAAATTGCTCCCATGTGCATCTTCTCATATAGCCACAGACCACTTCCTGAAGGAGCTGCCGTTTGGGTTGGACATAGATAGAAAGATTTTGGCGGGTATGGGAGGTAGGGTGCTTCTTGTGGAGGAGCTCCTCTCAAAACTGCAGGAAGCACTCCGGCTTACTGACACTGCTCCCGGTGGTTTCACCTGTTCTGCAATAGTGGGGTTCTGAAGACCAGGCTCAGCGTACTCACCTTGTAACACCTGCCCTCTAATCCACTTTTTCTAGAAGCACTTTAAGATACTTATCATCTGATCCTCACGGCAGGTGTTTACCATACTCCTTGATTTTAAGATGCCATTGGTTGTAAAAAGTACAAGGATGTCTTATATGTAATGAATAATTTTTAAGGCAACCTAAAAAGCATGGGCGTATCTATAAAAATGCATACGTAGGGTGTTCTAACAGCATAGTGGCTCTGAGTGAGAATCTGGAGGCAAACCTCCTGGATTTAGGTCCCAGCTTTCTCACTTTAAAATGAACATAACACCACAGATGTGATAAAGTTGTACGGTTAACACAGTGCCACATATCAATCATTCAGTAAATGTTGGCTATTGTAATTGTACCATTTGCCTCTTCAGTACTATAATCAAATGGCTTAAGTCTAAGCTCTCTCACTTTCACTGTCTAATGTTTTTGTTTGTCTCAGAAATAATTTCATTCCGTTCCCCAGGCTGGTCTCAAACTCGTGGCCTCAAGTGATCCTCCTGTCTCAGCCTCCCAAAATGCTGGAATTACAGGTGTGAGCCACACACCTAGCCTTCTAAAGTCTTAATATAACTTTCTGACCATCTGGCTAAGTATGGCATGATGACATACTGTTTTTCATAACCCATCAAGAGATATCTTGATCTCTTTAGCATCTTTAGAAATTAACAGTATAGACAGGGCATGGTGGCTCACACCTGTAATCCCAGCACTTTGAGAGGCCAAGGTGAGCAGATCCCTTGCTCCAGGAGTTCCAGACCAGCCTGGGCAACATGGTGAAATCCTGTCTCTACAACTCTACAAAAAAATACAAAACATTAGCCAGGCACATGCCTATAGTTCCAGTTATAGTCCCAGGTACTCAGGAGGCTGAGGTGGGAGGGTCACTGAAGCCTAGGAAGTCAAGACCGCAGTGAGCCGTGATTGTGCCACTGCACTCCAGCCTGGGAAGACAGAGCAAAACACTGTATCAAAAAAAAAGAAAAGAAAGAAAGAAAAAGAAAGGAAGGAAGGATAAAGAAAAATTAACAGTATAATTTTGAGGCGTTTCAAAGAATATAGAAGTATTATATACATTTATTCTTTGCTTATACACTTGATTTCTTTTTTTAATTGTATATCCCTGGAATCTATACAGCTTTTCTTGTTAGCTAAAAACAGACTATTGACTGTTAAATATTCAGGGTCCTCAAGCACATTAGTGGTCAGGCCTAGCTTCCCCAACATTGTAACTTCAGTGTCAGATTTACCAAGAGCATTGGCAATCTCTACTACATTTGGTTGCATTCCTGATGTGTGACAGCTAATCTGCATATACAATAACTTATTATTTTAATACTCCACCACAGTGTAGCCTTTTAGAAGATACCTAAAGTGACACTTTGGGGTTCAAATTAAAATTCAACTGCATGGCACCACAAAGGCAAATAACTAAGCTAATTATCAAGTGAACATCTTTCTGTGGATGGCTAAGTTTGCATATACCCAGTTAGTGATAACACTGTCACAATTTTTCTTCCTTGGCCTGTGATAAAGCAAGCATTTTGGGGTGTCAGTTGTAAGATAGGTCCTAAATAAACATTAAAGTGGGATGGGGTGGGAGCAGTGGGTCTTAGAATAAAAGAAATACAATATTATTAGCCTCATGTTTGTTTTGTTTTGTTTTGTTTGTGAGACAAAGTTTTGCTCTACTGCCCAGGCTGGAGTGCAGTGGCACAGTCTCGGCCCACTGCAACCTCCTCCTCCCAGGTTCAAGTGATTCTCCTGTCTCAGCCTCCTGAGTACCTGGGATTATAGGCATGTGCCACCACATCTGGCTAATTTTTGTATTTTTAGTATAATAATGGAAACCAAGGTCCCAAGATATGAAAATAAATTGCCAGGTGACTCAGGCCAAACACAGGCTGCATGACGCCAGATCCTAACTGCTAACTGCCCTCCCTCCCCTTAAGAATTCTACCTTTGCAGTTGTAACTCTGTCTGCCCGTGTAGCAATCTCCCTTTCATCTTCTCTGTAAAACACTGCTCTTATGCCACCCCCTCGGGAAGCTTTCTTGGCTGAAATACAAACCTCTCTATTCAACACACAGTAAAATTCCTTACTAGGCCCAGTCTGCACTCTAAAAGAATATAAAGTATCAAACCTTAAAAGTCTTCCAAATTTCTTCTCCCCAGACTTCTCAGTCCCTCTCTACACACCCTCCGGAACCCCGGACAACCATAGTTCTTCCTGAAAGCTGCTAATGTCCTCCGAGAACACTGTTGACCATACGGCCTCTTGAGCAGAGGTTGTTCAATCTCTCCTCCCTGGTACTCCTTGGTCAGGATACATAGTCAGCAAGAGCCTTACACTGTCTTACTTTCCTTGTTGCTGTTATCCAACAATTTCTAGTAGCTCCCTGACTTAGTCTGGCTAATTGCGTTGCAAATTATCTCAAGAAAAGGAAATTGCAATGAGGGTGACTGCGGGCGCTGCTGGAACTCACGAGGGGCAGAAACTCAGGCAACTCTTAGAACTGGTTTTGTCTCTTGTCATCTGCATCCTCTTTCTTTCCTACTTGCCCAACCCCATCAACTTTCCTTTCTGCTTTCTTCTAGGTTCTGTTCCCCTGTGAACCTGGTTTGCATAGAATCTATCATTGCTACTGATTCCTCTAGAGATGCCCAGCAGGTGATATAAAACAATGAAACTTTCCAGATGTGAGCAGCATAGGGTTCTGGAGGCTATGACAAACAGAAAGCATGCGCCCTGTATCCTCAGCTCCAGTCAGTTCCTGCCATACCAGACCTCAGATTTAATGAGAGAAGCCAAACAGCCAGATTTTCATGTGCAATCTCCCTGTTTTCAAATATTGACAACCCTTTCAAAATATTACAAAACATTGCACAGGTTATAAAAATAAGTTTCAGGGCCACTCTGCAACTTCTGCTAGATATTTCTTGACAATTCTTTTTTTTTTTTTCCTTTTTCTGAGATGCAGTTTCGCCCTTGTTGCCCAGGCTGGAGTTCAATGGCACAATCTCGGCTCACTGCAACCTCTGCCTCCAGGATTCAAGAGATTCTCCTGTCTCGGCCTCCTGAGTAGCTGGGATTATAGGCACATGCCACCATGCCCGATTAATGTTTGTATTTTTAGTAGAGACAGGGTTTCACCATGTTGGCCAGGCTGGTCTCAAACTCCTGACCTCAAGTGATCTGCCCACCTCGGCCTCCCAAAGTGCTGGGGTTACAGGCGTGAGCCACAGTGCCCAGCTGACAATTCTTTATACAGCCTTCCAACTTAGGCTCCTGGTGTTAATTGCTTCAATCTGTTTCCCAACTCCCAGATCCCAGGAGACAATTGCATTAGCCCAGCTCATCTTTTCATATCGGGCCACACAGGTAGTAGGTCCCTGGCAAGCCAATAGAGGGATGGAAACATTCAACCTAATCATTTCTACAGGGATGGGGGCTGCAGGACGGCTGACTAGTAGTCAAGGCAATTTCCCTGTAAGAAGATGCTGATGGCTCAGCCCCACAAAAGACAGCTATTTAATACTCACATTCATCCAGGACTTCAGCCCCTGACTCACAGTCCTGTACCCCAACTTCTACCATCAACTAAGGTAACATCAACATTCACTCATTTTTCTTTCATTCAATAATATTCATTGAGCATTTATTCTGGCCAGACCTTATAATAGGCTCTGAGAGACTGGGCACGGTGGCTCACACCTGTAATCCTAGCATTTTGGGAGGCCAAGGCGGGCAGATCACTTGTGGTCAGGAGTTCAAAACCAGTCTGGCCAATATGGTGAAACCCCATCTCTACTAAAAATACAAAAATTAGCCAGGCATGGTGGCGCCTGCCCGTAATCCCAGCTACTTGGGAGGCTGAGGCAGGAGAATTGCTTGAACCAGGGAGGCAGACGTTGCAGTGAGCTGAGACCATGCCATTGCACTCCAGCCTGGGCAACAGAGCAAGACTCCGTCTCAAAAAAAAAAAATATATATATATATATATATATATATATATATAAAATTAGCCAGGCGTGGTGGCGCATGCCTATTATCCCAGGTACTTGGGAGACTGAGGCAGGAGAATCGCTTGAACCCAGGAAGTGGGGGTTGCAGTGAGCCGAGATTGTACCATTGCGCTCCAGCCTGGGCAACAAGAGCAAGACTCTGTCTCTAAATAAATAAATAAATAGGCTGTGAGACTTATAGGTGAAATAAATAATCTTTTCCCCCTACAACTCTCAGACTATGGTAAGTTCTGTGCCAGAAGTCTTGGAGTATTTACAGGGGCCTACTATAATCTGATAGTCATTTCTACTAAGGAAGGAAATTAGGGTTCTCATATCTCTGTAGATATGAAGAGTCTTGAAAAAGTAAGATCTAAGAAAAGGCGAGTAATGTCTTTCAAAGGATCAAAGGACTTAGTCACAAGAAACTATTTTGACTGAAGCACAGAAGCAAAAGAAACACATGGTCTTCAAGCATTGTAAATCGAGAATATGGCTTTAGAAAAGAAGAAATGAATTTCTGATACATACACCATCTGTATCAGGAAGGATTGTACACCATCAATACAGACATTACAAAGAACCTTATACGCCACGCTAAGGATTGTGTATATTAAAGCGAAGGAAAGTCATTAGAAGAATTTAAGCATGGGAGTGACATAATCTTATTTGCCTTTTAATGGAGAGTGGGACATTTTCTTTTTTTTTTTTTTTTTTTTTTTTGAGACGGAGTCTCGCTCTGTAGCCCGGGCTGGAGTGCAGTGGCGGGATCTCAGCTCACTGCAAGCTCCGCCTCCCGGGTTTACGCCATTCTCCTGCCTCAGCCTCCCCAGTAGCTGGGACTACAGGCGCCCGCCACCTCGCCCGGCTAGATTTTTGTATTTTTTTAGTAGAGACGGGGTTTCACCGTGTTAGCCAGGATGGTCTCGATCTCCTGACCTCGTGATCCGCCCGTCTCGGCCTCCCAAAGTGCTGGGATTACAGGCTTGAGCCACTGCGCGAGAGTGGGACATTTTCAACTGATGCAATTGCAAGCAAGAGATGTTTAAGAAATAAAATTGAGGGCTGGGCACGGTGGCTCACACCTGTAATCCCAGCACTTTGGGAGGTCGAGGCGGGCAGATCACAAGCTCAGGAGATCGAGACCATCCTGGCTAACACAGTGAAACCCCGTCTCTACTAAAAATACAAAAAATTAGCCAGGCATGGTGGTGGGCACCTGTAGTCCCAGCTACTCGGGAGGCTGAGGCAGGAGAATGATGTGAACCCGGGAGGTGGAGCTTGCAGTGAGCCGAGACAGCGGCCACTGCACTCCAGCCTGGGTGACAGAGCGAGACTCCGTCTCAAAAAGCTAAATAAAAATAAATAAATAACATTGAAGGAATCTGATGGCCAACCAAATGTGAGGAGGAGGAAAAAATAAAGACAGCTCTTCTGATGACTCCAGGTTGCAGATCTGGGTGACTGGGTAATAGCTAGTGCTATTCATAGAAAGGGGAGAAAGTTTATCTCAAAATATGTCACTTCAGAAAGTCCTTAAATGTTCCCATCTTGTACCATTGTCTCACCCTGAACACCCCATGCACAAGCTCAGCACAGATGTCTCTAGTTGTCTCATTCCCGTATATTCACTTCATACTCACATTCCCACTCCCATCCCCACCCCAGTATTCCTTTTTTCTTCCAGGCTGTTGGTATCCACCCTGTCTCACCCTCCACCTCAGGGCAGTTTCATACCCACAGCTCAGGATCGATCCATACATTTCCCTTCTGCTTTCCCCTCTCCTAGTTACTGAGCAAGATTAGAAATAATTTCTATTTTAAAGCAGTAGGAAGCCATTTAAAAAATCTAAACAGAGGAATGATATCATCTAATTTGTGCTGGAGTGCAGTGGTATGATCATAACTCACTGCAGCCTCGACCTCCCAGGCTCAAGTGATCCTCCATCCTCAGCCTCCCGAGTAGTTGGAGCTACAGGTGCATGCCACACACCTGGCTAATATTTGTACGTTTTGTAGAGTTGGATCTCACTATATTGCCAGGGCTGGTCTGGAACTCCGGAGCTCGAGGGATCCTCCCTGCCTCAGCCTCCCAAAGTACTGGGATTACAGGTTGAGCTGCTGTCTGTGGCCTGATTTGTATTTTAAGGGGGAATAGGTAGGCAAATGAGTGAAGGCTTTTAGGGAGACTCTATCACTGCATTCACCAGCACATGCTTAGGATTCTCAACTGTCTTTTTTGTTTTTTGTTTTTTGTTTTTTTGAGATGGAGTTTTGCTCTTGTGGCCCAGGCTGGAGTCCAGTGGTGCAATCTTGGCTCACTGTAACCTCCGCCTCCCGGGTTCAAGTGATTCTTGTGTCTCAGCCTTCTGAGTAACTAGGATTACAGGCGCCCACCACCACACCCAGCTAATTTTTGTATTTTAAGTAGAGATGGGGTTTCACCATGTTGGCCAGGCTGGTCTCGAATGCCTGACCTGAGGTGATCCACCCGCCTTGGCCTCCCAAAGCGCTGGGATTACAGGCGTAAGCCACCACACCTGGCCTCAACTGCCTTTGTATTATTTATCTGTGACCAGATCCCTGGCCCGCTGGCAACGGCTGTTCTCAAACCTTGCCACTCTCGTCAAGTCTCCCAGCAAATGTGCCCCACCCCACTCATGATTTGTAGACAGCATTGAGTCTTCAAAAAGAAAATAAGAGTCATTAGGAACACTCTTCTATCCCCAGCCCACATACTCATCTATGTTCGCACTTTTCTCACTTCTTACCCACCCATCTCAGAGGAAGGTGGCATCTCTTTCTGCCACTCCTGATCTGTGCTCTAGGGACTCCACCCCTTCTGTACTTTTTGGAGAATGGCTCTATCAATTATCCACTCTTTCTCTATATCTTCAAACTCTCTACTGACCATTCTTCTCTCTTTGGAAAAAAGGGAAAGAAAATCATACACCATCTGTACCAGAAAGGATTATTTTTGTTGTAAGAGAAACGATGTGAGTTAATGAAAACAAAGGGTTCCTGCTGGGCTAGTGTCACCCAGGACCCAAATGGCTGGCTTTCCTTGAACCTTGAGAGGGATTTAGAGCGGGGGCCTGTAAAGCCAGCAGCTCCTTCCGTCTGTCCTGTCTGCCCATCTGCACATCTGCGCTGACTTCATCGGAGTCTCCGGGCAGCAGCTCCCAACACTCCCCAACTAACCGGAGAGGATGGGCTTCTCTCTAGGCCCCGAATCTGAATTTCTTGGGGAAAGTACTGGCCCAGCTTGGATGCTGCATCCCCACCAAAGGCCAATCAACCATAGTCAAGGAGGCAGCTGTGTACAAACATGGCTCCTGAGAGTCTGCCTCTGTGACCTTGTAGTCGGGAAATCGCTTAGCTAAGAAGGGGGACTTGTGAGTTAGAGAAATTCCCCCTGGCTATTACCAAATGTCCTTCTGTTGCTTTTTATCTAAGACGCTTTAAGAGCACAGTCTCCACTCCCTAGCTCCGCAGTTTCTCCTCCATTCATTCCCATATCCTCTGCATTCTGTTCTCCGCTCTCTCCAACACCCCTACTCCCTACCAGCTGTTTCAGGAAGGTCACTTTCCAATAGCCAAACCCAAAGCACACTTTCAGTACTTGTTTTCCTGACGTCTCCTCAGCATTTGCCACTGTTTCCAAGTCTTTCCACCTTGGAAACTCACGCCGCTTTCCTGCTGAAAGTTCCTCAAGGCTTGGTCATTGCCTAAGCTATGACTTTTCAACTCTCCCCAACTGTGAAACCCTTTATTTAAAAGAAAAAGCATTTCACTGATGCCAACCATAAAGTAAGTAAAAGCAAAGTTGGTGAGGTTGAAATAGGAATGGGAGACCCAGAGCCTTGCCCAGCATGCCCCACTGCCCACCCCCAGATGACCCCTGTGTGGACTCCAAGGAGCACTCACAGCTCCACTGAGTATAGTTGGAAAACCACAGGTCTGTAGGACAAACACTGAATTTCTAATTTCATAAATAAGGTCCCTTCAGAATCCAGCACCTGCCAACCTTTCCTGCCTTCTTTGCTGCCGGTCTGTCTACTCCAAATAGGTTCATCCATCCATGAAGGAGTTGAATTCTCTCACTTGTTTCAGCGTGCCTCTCTCTCACACCCACCTGGGTACATGAGGTTTCCTCAGCCTGAATGGGCCTTCTCCCTTTTGTGGACCTGGTGAACTCCTCTTTATTATTTAAAATTTGGCTTAAATGGAATCTCCTCAGGTACTTTCCCATCACAGTGATGTGACTTTGGGACTCTGGCTGTTCCGTCACCCGTTGTACATAACTGTTGGAACAGGGTTCAGTTCCGTATTACGATTTGAGATTTTTATGTCTGTATACTTGCCAGACCTTCTGAGCAGTGATGTTGTATTCATTTCATCTTTGTAGCTCTAGAACCTAGCCCAGCACCTGATACTCTTAGCGTCTTAGTCGGTTTTATGTTGCTTATAACAAAATCCCTGAATCTGGGTAATTTGTAAAGGAAAGGATTTATTTCCTACAGTTATGGAGACTGAGAAGTCCAAGGTCTTCTCAGCGGGGGGGACCTTCATGCTGGTGGGGACTCTGTGGCGTCCCCAAGGTAGGGCAAGGGATGCCATGGTGAGAGGCTGAGCATGCTAATGCTTGCTCGGGTTTTTCTCTTCTTCTTTTTTTTTCATTTTCAAAGTGTATTTACTACTAATCATTTTTTGAGACAGGGTCTCACTCTGTCACCCAGGCTGGAGTGCAGCGGTGTGATCACAGCTCACTGCAGCCTCGACCTCCAGGGCTCAAGCTGTCGTTCTACCTAGGCCTCCGGAGTAGCTGGGACTATAGATACGCATCACCACACTCAGCTAATTTATTTATTTATTTATTTATTTTTGAGATGGAGTCTCACTCTGTTGCCCAGGATGGAGGGCAGTGGTACAATCTCAGCTCACTGCAACTTCCACTTCCTGGGTTCAAGCGATTCTCTTGCGGCAGCCTCCCAAGTAGCTGGGACCCCAGGTGTGCACCACCACGCCAGGCTAATTTTGTACTTTAGTGGAGATGAGGTTTCACATTGTTGACCAGGCTGGTCTCAGAGTCCTGACCTCAAGTGATCGCATCGCCTTTGGCCTCCCAAAATGTTGGGATTACAGGCGTGAGCCACCACGCCTGGCTTCTGATTTTTTTGTAGAGACATGGTCTCCTTGTGTCCCCCAGGCTGGTTTTTAACTACTGCCCTCAAACAGTCTCCCACCTTGACCTCCCAAAGTGTTGGGATCACAGGCGTGAGCCACTAGGCTCAGCCTCTTTTCTTCCCCTTCTTAGAAAACCACCAGTTCCACTCTCTTGATGACCCATTAATCCATTAAGCCATTAGTCCATTAACCCATGAATTCATTCATGAGGGCAGAGCTCTCACGATCCAACCACCTCTTAAATGCCCTACCTTTCAATACTGCCACACTGGGATTCAGTTTCCAACACATGAGATTTGGGGGACACAGTCAAACCATAGCACTAGGTGCCTAATAAATATTGAATAAATAGATATATTCTTCTCCCAGTATGATTCTGCTTCTATAATTACTTGTGCATATGCATATATTTACCTAACAGATGATACCTACCTGTTAGGGTGGCTGTTAGGATAAGATACAGATAACAGGGCCTGATTCATCAGTGGTTTACAACCATATAACACAACTGTCTATATCATTTTCTGTGGTTATTGTTTGTTTGATTTAATATAGATGAGTGGGTCCTACCTCCTGAATCCATTTTCCAGGGGTGGGGCCTGGACGTGAGTCTCACAGATGATTCTAATGCCCAGCCTTCACAATTGAAACTCAGGTGCTTAGGCTCATTTTGTAACTCTAGGACCTAGCACAGAGATCAGAAACATAGTAGGTGTTCACTAAATATAGGTGGAGTTAAATTGAAAGACATTTTCCACTTTCAAAATGTGACCATTTTTATATTTAACAAGCCAAGAGGTTAAGGTAAGAAGGTAGGTTGAGGCTAATGGGACCCAGACCACAATTTAATTGGGTTCCTTATTGCTGGATCTGTGTGCGAGTGAACTCGGCTGCTCCTGCTTCCTTCTACCCCTGCCCCTCTTCCTGTTTTTATTACATAGTAAGGAAAAAATGTACTGCACCCAGCTACAACCCCCAAAACCCAAAACACCCAAGTTTCTAAGAATTTGCTTCCTAATGTCTTGATTTGGCTGCAGCCTACCCTCTGGGAGCCCTTCTGAAAGTCTTCCTGTCTCATACCCATGACATTTAATTGACCCTCAAATCCTGTGAACTCTTTTCATATGACAACTCTTCCATTTGTGCCCTCTTTCCAAACCCCAGGGACATTTCCTTGATTCAGGCCTTTATTCTTCCTTGCCTGGATTACTCCAAATGGCATCCAACTGGTCTCCCTGCCATAGTCTCACTCTCTCCAATTTAGCCTCTCTCTGCTACTAAAAACTATCTTAGGGCTGGGTGTGGTGGCTCACACCTGTAATCCCAGCACTGTGGGAGGCTGAGGCAGGTGGATCACTTGAGGTCAGGAGTTCGAGACCAGCCTGGCCAATGTGGTGAAATCCCGTCTCTACTAAAAATACAAAAATTAGCCAGGCATGATGGTGGGTGCCTGTTATCCTAGCTACCCAGGCAGCTGAGGCAGGAGACTCACTTGAACCCAGGAGGCGAAGGTTGCAGTGAACGAGATCACACCACTGCACTCCAGCCTGGGTGACAGAGCAAGACTCTGTCTCAAAAACAAAAAACAAACAAACAAACAAAACGTAAAAGCCATTCTGGTCACTCATTTCCAGACTCAAAATACTGTAGTGTCTGTAGTGTCTTCCCATTGTTTCCAGCTCACAAGAACAGTCACTGGCCTTTCTCACCAACCTCATCTTTAATCCTCTCACCGCCACCTCCAAAACTCCAATCATACAAACCATTTCAGCCATGGCCTTTAACAAGCACCAGAAACCAACTCTGGCTAGTCTAAGCAGGAAAAGTATTCCTTGAAATGCTGTTAGGTGTCCATAGAAGCTTTATTAATAGTAGCCGCAAACTGGAAACAATCCACATGTCCATCAACAGGTAGAAGGATAAACAAATTGCAGAACAATACTCAGCAATTAAAAAGGTAACATGGGCAAATTCTAAAAATGTTACACTGAATGAAAGAAGCCAGACACAAGAGTATATACTGTATGATTCCATTTCTATAAAATACTGGAAAACACAAAACTCATCTGTAGTGACAGTAAACATACCAGTGATTGTCTAGACAGGGGGTGGGGAGGGACCAACTACAGTGGTGTACAAGGGAACTTTTTGGGATGATGGGATTGATCTACATCTTGATTGTAGTGATAATTATACAGGTATAGACATTCATCAAAACCTATCAACTTACACGTTTAAAATAGGTATATTTTAATTTGTAAACCATACCAGAGTAAATTTGATTATTTGTTTACTTATTTATTTATATGTTTCAGAGACAAGGTCTCCCAATGTTGCCCAGGCTGGTCTGGTACTCCTGGGCTCAAGTGGTCCTTCCACTTCATCTTCCCAAAATGCTGGGATTACAGGTGTGAGCCATGATGCTTGGCAAAATTTTTTTTTTTTTTGAGACGGAGTCTTACTCTTGCCAAGCTGGAGTCCAGTGGCACCATCTCGGCTCACTGCAACTTCCAACTCCCTGGTTCAAGCAATTCTCCTGCCTCAGCCTCCCCAGTAGCTGGGATTACAGGCATGTACTACCATGCCCAGCTAATTTTTGTATTTTTAGTAGAGACAGGGTTTCACCATGTTGGCGCCCTGACCTCGTGATCAGCCCACCCTGGCCTCCCAAAGTGCTGGGATTACAGGCGTGAACCACTGTGCCCAGCAAAATTTGATTTTTAAGAAATTACAAAAAGTCTATTAGATAATTCCCAAGATCACCAGGAGGGTAGAGATCGAGGTTTGGGGTCCATGAAGACAGTGACAAGGCCTATACCCACCAACTAGAACTAGTCCAGTGAAGATAATATGCCTCTGCCACCCACTCCAGACATTACAGCCTGCACCATCATTAACCCAGGACACTGAGCCATGCCACTGAGCCTTGGGCATCAACATGCCTCTCCCATTGTTGCCGCTTCTGTTGGATTCTGTGCAACTGCTGCTCCTTCTGTTGTGGCTTGAGACCAAGTCTGGGGAGGGTGCTTTTCGTTGACCAGCCCTAGGTCACAATCCTCCCTGTGTGTGAGGGCTGGGAGAGACAACGTCAGCTTCCTGTTTTGAAAGCGGCAGGTTGACCCTGCTGTCTAAGTGGAGGATTCCCCAGGAATTCAGGTGTTCAAAGCAGGACGATTGTATTAGTTTACTAGGGCTACCATAACAAAATACCACAAACTAGGTGACTTCAACAGCAGAAATGTATTTTCTCAAGGTTCAGGAGCTGAAAGGTGTTGGCAGGTTTGGTGTCTCCTGAGGCCTTTCTCCTGGGCTTGCAGATAGCTGCCGTCTCACTGTGTCTTCATGTGGCCTTTCCCCGTGCGCAGCCTTGGTGTGTCTGCTCCTGTTCTTATGAGGACGCTAGTCATCCTGGATTAGCGCACCACCCACTGACCTCGTTGAAACCTGAATTCCCTCTTCAAAGGCCTATCTCCAAATACTGTACAGTCATGTTGGGGTTAGAACTTCAGCCTATGAATTTTGGCACAGTTCCAAACAATGGTCCAAACAGTGACCAAAAAAGGATGCCAATGTTCATTACCCTGACCTGACCTACTGTATTATCTCTTTTCTCTCTCTCTCTTTTTTTTTTTTTTTGAGACAGAGTCTCGTTCCATCACCCAAGTTGGAGTGCAGTGTTGTGATCTCGGCTCACTGCAGCCTCTGCCTTCCAGGTTTAAGCGATTTTCCTGTCTCAGCCACCTGAGTAGCTGGGATTACAGGCGCCCACCACCACACCCAGCTAATTTTTTTGTGTATTTTTAGTACAGACAGGGTTTCACCATGTTGGCCAGGCTGGTCTTGAACTTCTGACCTCAGGTGATCCGCCCTCCTCGTCCTCCCAAAGTGCAGGGATTACAGGTGTGAGCCACCACACCCGGCCTCTACACTATTGTCTTACCAGTGCACAGCATTCCCTGTTTTGGGATCAGTGTTCCTCGGGTCTTCAGCAGGATCACTGCCACTGATTCTTCAAAATCCTTTGCAATGTCTTCTTCTCCAGAAAACCTTCCTCTGGATTTGGGCTCCTTATTTGTTCTCTCCATACACTTTCTGTACCCTCCCCACCATAGCACTTACTAGTCTGTCCATCCATAGTGTGTGAGCTCAAGGGCGGGAACTGACCCTTTTACTTGCGTGTGCCAGGGTGGAGCACAGCACCCGGCTCTTAGTGCATGTTCTACAAATGTATGTCGAGGGAGTTTCTCATCATTCCTCTTTGCATACTTTATGTTCAAGTTACCTACTCCGTTGAACCCCACTGTGAATTCCTCCTTGACTGCCTCTCCTTACCAACTCTTCAGAAATATCCACTATCTTGAATTTGGTGTTTACTACTCCCTTCTTTTCTTTCTACTTTTTTTTTTTGTTTGTTTTTTTTTTTTTGAGACGGAGTCTCGCTCTGTCGCCCAGGCTGGAGTGCAGTGACCGGATCTCAGCTCACTGCAAGCTCCGCCTCCCAGGTTTACGCCATTCTCCTGCCTCAGCCTCCCGAGTAGCTGGGACTACAGGCGCCCGCCACCTCGCCCGGCTAGTTTTTTGTATTTTTTTTAGTAGAGACGGGGTTTCACGGTGTTAGCCAGGATGGTCTCGATCTCCTGACCTCGTGATCCGCCCGTCTCGGCCTCCCAAAGTGCTGGGATTACAGGCTTGAGCCACCGCGCCCGGCCTCTTTCTACTTTTATATGTATCCCTAAACACTGTATTATTTAGTTTTATTTTGGATCTTTATATAAGTGATATAATACTGTATATATTACCTGTAACTTTTTTAAATGAAAAAATCGTGTGAGATTCACCCACTTTGTTTTTTGTTTGTTTTTGTTTTGTTTTGTTTTGTTTTGTTTGACACGGAGTCTCGCTCTGTCGCCCAGGCTGGAGTGCAGTGGTGCAATCTCGGCTCACTGCAAGCTCCGCCTCCCTGGTTTACGCCATTCTCCTGCCTCAGCCTCCCGAGTAGCTGGGACTACAGGCGCCCGCCACCATGCCTGACTAATTTTTTGTATTTTTAGTAGAGACAGGGTTTCACCGTGTTAGCCAGGATGGTCTCGATCTCCTGACCTCGTGACCTGGCCACCTCAGCCTCCCAAAGTGCTAGGATTATAGGCGTGAGCCATCGCGCCCGGCCTGTTTGTTTTTTTTTTGAGATGGAGTCTCGCTCTGTCACCCAGGCTGGAGTGCAGTGGCACGATCTCAACTCACTGCAACCTCCACCTCCTGGGTTCCAGCAATTTTCCTGCCTCAGCCTCCCAAGTAGCTGGGACTACAGGCACACACCACCACCCCCAGCTAATTTTTGTATTTTCAGTAAATATGGGGTTTCACCATGTTGGCCAGGCTGGTCTTGAACTCCTGACCTCAAGTGATCCGCCCTCCTCGGCCTCCTGAAATGCTGGGATTACAGGCATGAGCCACCGTGCCCAGCCTACCCATGTTGATCCTGTAGTCCTACATCATTCATGTTCACTGCTCTATGAGTATAATTTATTGATCCATTCTCCTCTGGACATTTGAATTGTTTACAGTTCTTTGTTCTCAGAAACAATGCTGCTGTGAACATTCTTGTCCATACCTCCTAGCGCACATTTACCCGGTATCTTCAGGGCCTGCGCCCAGGAGTAGAATTGCTGAGCCATGGGAGGATGCGTGTCTGCAACTTTATAACAGGCAGCTTGTTTGCCAAGTGTTTTTGTTTTGATTTGGTTTGGGGTTTTTTGTTTGTTTTTTGTTTTTTGTTTTTGTTTTGTTTTGTTTTGTTTTGAAACGGAGTCTCACTCTGTCACCAGGCTGGAGTGCAGTGGTGGCATCTCAGCTCGTTGCAACCTCCGCCTCCCAGGTTCAAGCTGTTCTCCTGCCTCAGCCTCCTGACTAACTGGGACTACAGACACGTGCCACCATGCTATCGGGGGAACCCGCCCCCGATAATTCAATGGGGGTCCCTGACTTCCCGCAACACATGCCCAGCTAATTTTTGTATTTTTAGTAGAGACGGGGTTTCACCATGTTAGCCACGATGGTCTCGATCTCTTGACCTTGTGATCCACCTGCCTCAGCCTCCCAAAGTGCTGGGATTACAGGCATGAGCCACGGCGCCTGGCCTGTTGGTTGATTTTCAAGACAGAGTCTTGCTTTGTCGCCCAGGATAGAATACAATGGCTGTCATAGCTCACTGCAGCCTTGAACTCTGGGCTCAAGCAATCCTCCTGCATCAGCCTCCTGAGGAGCTGGGAGTGCAGATGCTCCAGCATGCCTGGCTAATTTTTTATTTTTTGTCAAGACACGATCTTGCCATGTTGCCCAGACTGGTTCCAAACTCCAGGGCTCCATCCTCCAGCCTTGGTGTTAGGACTACAACAATCCTCCCAAAGTGTTAGGATTACAGGCATGAGCCAATGCACCTAGTCAGGATACTCTTCTTTTTTATGGTGTCTTTTGATAAACAGAAGTAATTAATTTTAATGTAGTCAAATCTATCTTTTTCTTTATGATTTGTGCTTCTTGTGCCTGAAGGAGTTCTTTCATACCCTGAAGTTCTGAGGACATTATTTTGTATGTTCTTTAAAAGTTTTGTTTCACGGCCGGGCGCGGTGGCTCAAGCCTGTAATCTCAGCACTTTGGGAGGCCGAGACGGGCAGATCACGAGGTCAGGAGATCGAGACCATCCTGGCTAACACGGTGAAACCCCATCTCTACTAAAAAATACAAAAAAAAACTAGCCGGGCGAGGTAGTGGGCGCCTGTAGTCCCAGCTACTCAGGAGGCTGAGGCAGGAGAATGGCGTCAACCCGGGAGGCGGAGCTTGTAGTGAGCTGAGATCCGGCCACTGCACTCCAGCCTGGGCGACAGAGCGAGACTCCGTCTCAAAAAAAAAAAAAAAAAAAAGTTTTGTTTCACTCATGTCAGTCTTCAATCCCACATGTTATCAATGCCTGTCAATGGTATAAGAAAGATAACATTTTTTCTTTTCATTGTCAATATTCAATATAAAAAGATAACTTATTTTGTTTTTGAAACAAAGTCTCGCTGTGCCATCCAGGCTGGAGTGCAGTGATGCAATCACTGCCCACTGCAGCCTCTGCCTCCTGGGTTCAAGCGATTCTCCTGCCTCAGCTTCCCGAGTAGCTGGGACTACAGGCGCCCACCACCATGCCTGGCTAATTTTGTATTTTTAGTAGAGCTGGGGTTTCACCATGTTGGCCAGACTGGTCTCTAACTCCTGGCCTCCAGTGATCCACCTGCCATGGCCTCCCAAAGTGCTGAGATTACAGGTGTGAGTAACCACACCTGGCCAAAAGATAACACTTAAAAAAAATTGATAATTAATTTTTTCTAATTCTGTGCATTGGAAAATCCATTCATGTCTATAGCTCTATTTCCTTTACAAGCTCATGAATTCTTTTTTGTGTTGGTTTGGTCTTTTTTGAGACAGGGCCTCACTCTATCACCTGGGCTGAGTGCAGTGACACAATTGTGGCTCACTGCAGCCTTGACCTTCTGGGCTCAGGCAGTGGGGCTTCAGCCTCCTGAGTAGCTGGGTCTATAGGGATGCACCACCATGCCTGGCTAATTTTTTATTTTCTCTAGAGACAGGGTTTCACTATGTTGCACACTCTGTCTCCAACTCCTGGGATGCAAGCGATCCTCCCGCCTTGGCCTCCCCAAGTGCTGGGATTACAGACATGAGCCACTGTGCCCGGCCATCATGAATTATTATTATTATTATTATTATTTGAGATGGAGTCTCACTCTGTTGCCCAGGCTGGAGTGCAGGCTGGAGCCACCATCTCAGCTCACTGCAAGCTCCATCTCCCAGGTTGACACGATTCTCCTGCCTCAGCCTCCCGAGTAGCTGGGACTACAGGCGCCCACCACCACACCTGGCTAATTTTTTTTAATTTTTAGTAGGGACGGGGTTTCACTGTGTTAGCCAGGATGGTCTCGATCTCCTGACCTCGTGATCTGCCCGCCTCAGCCTCCCAAAGTGCTGGGATTACAAGCGTGAGCCACCATGCCCGGCCCATGAATTCTTTAAAAGTAGGGACAGTGTGTTAGTTTTCAGTGTTTTCTCAATGCCTAGAATAGTTTCTTGCACTGCAAACATTCTATAAATATTGTTAAATTTGTTTCTGTGCTCTTAAGTTCCTAAATACCATAGACCACCTGAGCTAGAAGGAACCCAAAAGCATTATCTTGGTTTAGTGCCTTTATTCTACCGGTGAGGAAATAGAGGCCCTGTAAGAGTAAACGGTACATTTGTGAGATCACATGATTCGGTGCTGGGGCCAGGGCTTAGTGCACCGCTTCCTGTTTCTCCTCAAACTCCAGGCACTGAGTCCAGCTCCACTTACCATGGTCACACAGTCCCAAAACAAAATCAGAGCGCCGTTACCAAGGACAAAGACAGGGGCTGGTGTCTGTTACAATGGCAATGGATTAATGCATTTAACCCTTACAAATCGAAAAGGGAAAGAAGGAAAAGCCCAAAAAGTAGTTATGTTAAAAAGTGGAAGAAATACAAATGGACAAAAAAAAAAAATTGAATTCAAAACTCAAACACATGCAAGTTAGAAAGGTGCACCTCTTCGTCCCCTATCACATGGTCAAGATAGAAGGTAATGCCTTAGAAAATACTGCATGAGAGTGTGTACTTCCTGAGAGCAGAGACCAACTGTTTTTTTCACCATCATATCCCTATCATGTGGCATAGGGCCTGGCCAATAGTTAGGCTCAATTCATATTTAATATTTAATATACAACTAGCACACCTGCCAGATATGGGCTTTCCTTATTGCTGAGAGGTGAGCAAATCCAAATCCTCCAGCCCTCCTTCTCACACACACAGTCCATTAGGAAATGCCTGTTCTGAAAAAAAAAGCCTGGCTTGCTGTGCTGCACAGTTCTGAAAGCGCTGGTTCAGGAGAAGATAAGTTACCTTCAAAAACAAAATAGGAAACATCTAAGAGGAAAACATTATGTAAGTATTGGTGAGACTCTGTGGATAGAGATTCTCATACACCCTATTGGTAGGATCATAGAACTTTTCTAGTTTGGCAATATATATCCAAATTTTAAATATGTTTATCTTTTGAATTTATCCTCAGAAAAGGACAGGACAAATAATAAGGATACACACACACACACACACACACACACACACACACAAATATGGCTGTTTGCTGCAATGTTGTTTCTAGAGAAAAAAAAAAGGATACATCCTTAATTTTCACTAACAGATGGGTTAAATGAATTACAGTATATCCATATAGTAGAATACCATGTAGAGCATGTTTAGTCCTAAAAAAAAAAAAAGAAAAAAAGGTGGAGGGGGAAGGAAGTCAATCCAGTGTTAGCAGTGACTATGTCTTTTGCTTTATTCCTTTTTTTAGGGTAAACAAGTAGATTGTTTTATAATCAGAAAAAAAAATTCCAATTGAAAAAAATATTTCAGACCTATTATTCCAAGAAAAGTGGACCCTGAAGAATTTCAATTTTTATTTATTTCTTTTAATCGCTTGTATCGTGTATGTCTCCTGAATTTAAAAAAATTAAATAATGACAAAGTTAAAATGAAAGTTAAACAATGAAAAACTTATGAGGAGGAGAGTAAAAAGTTATAGTGAGACCAGGCTTTTTCGTTTTTTAGACAAATAAAAAAGTAAAATGCACTGTGATACTGTTGTAATTAACTGAGGAAAGAGCTCATACCAGTTGGTCAGGAAAGACAAACATTTTCTTCAGTTCCAAGAGAAAATAATGTGCTCACTTCAGCAGCACATATACTAAAATTGGAATGATACAGAGAAGATTAGCAATTCTCTTTAAAATAAATAAAAAATTTTAAAAAATAAACTCAGAGGAAATTGTAAAACTTAACTTCTGTTCCTATTACCTGTTAGCTGGCAAATATGCCCTTCCACTGGATCCTCACTTTCATGCTTAGTTCATGGCTTTGAAAGTGCTTACACAGGCCAGGCGTGGTGGCTCACACCTATACTCCCAGCACTCCCAGCCCTTTGGGAGGCAGGCGGATCACGAGGTCAGGAGATCGAGACCATCCTCGCCAACATGGTGAAACCCCGTCTCTACTAAAATACAAAAATTAGCCGGGCATGGTGGCACGCACCTGCAGTCCCAGATACTCGGGAGGCTGAAACAGGGGAATTGCCTGAACCTGGAAGACGGAGGTGGCAGTGAGCCCAGATGGCGCCACTGCACTCCAGCCTGGCAACAAAGCAAGACTCTGTCTCAACAGAAAAAAAAAAAAAAAGGAAAGATAAGATAAAAGAAAGCGCTTCCACATAAGCATGCAATATTATCAAGGACATTTTGATATTTCCTTGGGGGAGGCACCAAATTACATACCTTATTTTAACTTTTTTTTTTAATGTTGATATTCCTAAATACAAAAATGAAGAGGTTTGGTCCAAATATTAGGGAGCTTTAGTTTTGTTGCTATTGTTTATTATTTTAAAACTGTAAGAGTTTGCACATAGTACAAAGGGGTCTGCAGTGACTAGTAATTGCTCTTCCCACTGCCGCCGATGCCTGGGGCGCTCAAGTCTGGGACTTCATGTTTCTCTCCTTACCTGCCAAAAGTCACCTACCACCTTCAACATGAACATGTACTGCCTTTCTTTTATCTGCCTTTTCCCTTGAACTACCTCTAGACTCTTGGTGGAGGTGCTAGGGAAACATAAGCCAATAGAAATTACTTGGTCTATTTCTTCCTCTTCCCTCATCATGTGATCAAACTGGTACTGATCGATAAAGTCAAGCTGTTACTTTGCTGAAGTTAAAGCATTTCTTTAATTTTTGTAAACAATAGGAATGGAGCCAAATACGACCCTTACTAGAAAAGATCAGCTCCCTACCCCAAACTACCTCCTAAATATGGTTTGTAGATGCCTCATTCCTTAATCTCTTAAAATGACAGGAGATTGTTTGTTGTTGATGTCATATTTGTTTAAAAAACATGTGTGTTGAGGGGATGAATTTTACCAATTTATTAGTCCCTTTGTAGACACCGTCCTATGTCATAGTACAAGTTTATATTACCATCATGACTTCAAAAAAAGTTTTTTAAAAAGAGGTTTTGTTTCACCAGAAAGAAGTATTCGTTTTTTTTTTTTTTTTTTTTTTGAGGCGGAGTCTCGCTCTGTCGCCTGGACTGGAGTGCAGTGGCCGGATCTCAGCTCACTGCAAGCTCCATCTCCCAGGTTTACGCCATTCTCCTGCCTCAGCCTCCCGAGTAGCTGGGACTACAGGCGCCGCCACCTCGCCCGGCTAGTTTTTGTATTTTTAGTAGAGGCGGGGTTTCACCGTGTTAGCCAGGATGGTCTCGATCTCCTGACCTCGTGATCCGCCCGTCTCGGCCTCCCAAAGTGCTGGGATTACAGGCTTGAGCCACCGCGCCCGGCCAGAAGTATTCGTTTTTAAAATGTTCTAATGTTGACATTACTAATAGCCCTTTGCACCAAAACAAATGCTTGCCAAAATGCTACAAGTCCAAAACTACACATTCAAAATACAAGATGTGGCCGGGCGCGGTGGCTCACACCTGTAATCCCAACACTTTGGGAGGCTGAGGCAGGCGGATCACTTGAGGTCAGGAGTTCAAGACCAGCCTGACCAACATGGTGAAACCCTTCTCTCCTGAAGATACAAAAATTAGCCGGCATGGTGGCGGGCATCTGTAATCCCAGCTACTCAGGAGGCTGAGGCAGGAGAATCACTTGAACCCAGGAGGCGGAGGTTGCAGTGAGCTGAGATTGCGCCATTGCACTCCAGCCTGGGTAACAGAGCAAGACTCTGTCTCAAAAAAAAAAAAAAAAAAATGTGTGTGCTCTGGGAATGCAATAGGAAGAATGATGTTTTGAGTTAGTAAAAATAGCCAGAGTGAGGAATAAACTGTTAGAGAAATGGCAGAGTCCAGAAGTGCAAGGAGTTATCCACCCCCACCCTTGAGCCTCTGTGCCTCCAAGTGCACTGCTGTTCAGTGGACTGTGATTTCTACATGATTGGTCACAACATAGTTAATTCAAAGAACAGAAACTGTCCAACTCCCCTGGTCCCAGCTCCCACTGCTCCGGATCCTCATGGTTCCGTCTCCTGGCTTTCTTAACTGCTCTCAGATAATTAGATTTGTTAGAGCAAAACTAATTGGTAGGCTAGTGCCAAGGGCATGCTGCCACTGACAAAGCGGGTGTGTAGCACTACTGCACTGGCTAAATTGCTACATACATGCAATTAGTCAGAGTCAACCCTTCCCTCCACCCATGGAACAGCTGACCTGCCAGGCAACTATCTGGCAAAGGAGTTCGGCAGAGATGACCAGTGGGCATGTGGGCCTCCAATCTTCTGGTGATCATACCAGCCCTACTTTCCTCCTCAGCTGATTCCATAATTGGCAACTAAAAGGGGAGCCTGGGTAGGCAGGGGCATTGCCCACTGAGCTGTCGGCAGCTTGTCGATGTGACTCTCGAACACAGGCAGAGGTGGGTGGCACTATGGAGATAAGCAATTCACACCTCCCCATATTTCCTCCCACTCCCTAACTTGGAAACACAAGGTGCTCTGGGATCTGGAATCAGCCTCCCTCAGCTGTTGTGCTATAACTTATGCTTTGCCAAATGCTTTCTTAGGGCTGTCCCTTGAGGAGTGGTTAGGTTTTGCCTTGTAACTCACTGTACATCACAGCAAGACATTTAGCCACACACCCAAACGGGGAGGATTTCCTACATCTAGAGTCATTGTCTTACAGAGCTATAAGAACTTCAAAGATCCTGGAAAGGACTCACCCAGGTTGGCACAACTAGCTTGCAGAACAAGAATTAGAGCAGGTCCCATGAAGCAACATTTCTTAAACTTGGGAAACTGGGATCCATAGGCAGGTATACATTTTACCTGATGAGCAATGAGTATAAAATATACATATATGTGAGGATAAACATGTGTGTGTGTGTGTGTGTGTGTATGTATATCTGTTCTCAATTATATCTATAATATATCCTTCAATTATGTGTGTGTGTGTGTATATATATATACACATACATATATATATAAAATTGAAACAGAGATGTCACACACATTACTTACCCTTTCTAAATCCTAGTCCTATGTTCCACTTTCTATTCTTGTGTGGGGGATTTTTTTTTTTTTTTGAGACAGAGTTTCACTCTCGTTGCTGAGGCTGGAGTGTAATGACATGGTCTCAGCTCACTGCAACCTCAGCCTCCTGGGTTCAAGCAATTCACCTGCCTCAGTCTCCCGAGTAGCTGGGATTACAGGCATGCACCACCACGCCTGGCTAATTTTGTATTTTTAATAGAGACAGGGTTTCTCCATGTTGGTCAGGCTGGTCTTGAACTCCTGACCTCAGGTGATCCACCTGCCTCAGCCTCCCAAAGTGCTAGGATTACAGGCGTGAGCTACCACGCCCAGCCTCTTGTTGGGGATCTTTTAGCTGCTTTCGATCCACTAAATTGGTTTATGACCCATTAATGAGTCACAACCTTAGTTTAAAAAACGCTGTACAGGGCTGGGCACAATGGCTCTTGTTTGTAATATGGCACTTTGGGAGGCCAAGGCGGGAGGATTGCTTGAGCACAGGAGTTGGAGACCGGTCTGGGAAACATAGTAAGACCTCATCTCTAAAAAATAAAATAAAATTAAGGCCAGGCGCTCAAGCCTGTAATCCCAGGACTTTGGGAGGTTGAGGTGGGCGGATCACGAGGTCAGGAGATGGAGACCATCCTGGCTAACGTGGTGAAACCCCGTCTCTACTAAAAAAATACAAAAAATTAGCTGGGCGTGGTGGCGGGTGCCTGTAGTCCCAGCTACTCAGGAGGCTGAGGCAGGAGAATGGTGTGTACCCGGGAGGTGGAGCTTGCAGTGAGCTGAGATGGCCCCACTGCACTCCAGCCTGGGGAACAGGGTAAGACCCTTTCTCAAAAAACAAACAGAAAACTTAAGGCCTATCAAGTTAATCCTTTTAATAAAATTCCAGCATCCCCCTGTTGCTGGTAATAATACTAGCTAACACTCACGCCATGCTTACAATGTATCAGGTACTCTTTTTTTTTGAGATGAAGTTTTGCTCTCATTGCCCAGGCTGGAATGCAATGGCGCGATCTTGGCTCACTGCAACCTCCACCTCCAGGGTTCAAGCGATTCTCCTGCCTCAGCCTCCCGAGTAGCTGGGATTACAGGCATGTGCCACTACACCCGGCTAATTTTATATTTTTAGTAGAGATGGGGTTTCTCTATGTTGGTCAGGCTGGTCTCGAACTCCCGACCTCAGGTGATCTGCCCGTCTCGGCCTCCCAAAGTGCTGGGATTACAGGCGTGAGCCACGGTACCTGGCCAAGTACCAGGCACTCTTCTAAACACCTTATTTACATTTAGCTTATCTATTCCTCACAATAGCCCTACAACAAGCTTGTCCAACCCGTGGCCTGCAGGCCGCATGCAGCCCAGGATGGTTTTAATGCAGCCCAACACAAATTTATAAGCTTTGTTAAAACAATATGAGATTTTTTTTGCTTTTATTTATTTATTTATTTATTTATTTATTGAGCTCATCAGCTATCATTAGTTTTAGTGTATTTTATGTGTGGCCCAAGGCAATTCTTCTTCCAGTGTGGCCCACAGAAGCCAAAAGACTGGACACCCCTGCCCTGGAGGTAGGGTTACTATCATACTCCTCTAACAGAGATGATGAGTAATGGCCCAAAGACACACAGCTGGTAAGAGACAGGGCCAGGATTTGAACCCAAGCAGCAGTGTAATTCCAGACTAAGCAATCTTGGTCAGAATTCCCCACAGTGATTAACAGTGAATCCAACTGCTTAAAGTAAGTTTCCAAGCCGTATCATGCTGCCTCTGTATGCTCCAGCCTGCTGGCCATGTGCATGGCCTCACACTTGCTGTTCCCTATGTTTAAAACATGTCCCCTCTGCATTTAGTTAATTCCTACACAGGCTTCACTTCAGGTCCTCCCTTATTTTCTTGTACTACCTGAGATATCAGTGTTCCCATAACACTCTCTCCTTTCTTCCTTCTCTGTCCCTCATTCATCCATCCATTCAATTTTTTTATTTTTATTTTTTTGAGATGGCATCTCGCTCTGTCGCCAGGCAGGAGTACAGTGGCACAATCTTGGCTCACTGCAATCTCTGCCTCCCAGGTTCAAGTGATTCTCCTGCCACGGCCTCACAAGTAACTGGGATTACAGGTGCATGCCACTATGTCCGGCTAATTTTTGTATTTTCAGTAGAGACGGGGTTTCACACATGTTGGCCAGGATGGTCTCAATCTGACCATGTGATCCACCCGCCTCGGCCTCCCAAAGTGCTGGGATTACAGGTGTGAGCCACGGCGCCTGGCCTGTCCATTCAATTTATCTGATAATAAGTTATTTACTGAGCACTTACCCCATGCAAGGAGATGCAGCAGCCATGAAGACAAAGTCCCCGCCCTTGTGAGCTCATATTTTCCGAAGGGGGAGTAGGGAGATAATAAATGATTAAATAATATGTCAAGTGGTGATAAGTGTTAACGAGAAAAGGCAGGGTTAGGTGGGCTGGACAAGTGCCTATTTCATCGGGAGGCTAAGGATGGGCTCATGGAGGAAGTGACATCGCAGCACAGACCAAAGGAAGTATGAGACAGCCTTGTGGATTTCTGGGGGAGGAGCAGTCCAGAAGGAGAGAACAGCCGGTGCAAAGACCCCGAGTGGAAAGAATGCTTGGATGGTCCAGGAACGGCAGTGTGGCTGGAGCAGAGTAAGCCAAGGGTAACTGGAGAAAGTGAGATCCGCAAGATACCGGGGCCCAGATGGCTTAGGGCCTTGGAGGTCACTTTGTCTTTTACCCTGTGTGAGCTGCAGAGCCGCTGGGGGATTTTGAGCAGAAGACTGATGTATTCGTTTTCTATTGCTGCTAGAACAAATTACCACTAATTTAGTGGCTTAAAACAACACAAATGTATTATCTTACAGTTGCGGAGGTCGGAAGTTATCTCACTGGGATAAAATCAACATGTTGGCAGGGCTGGGTCCCTTCAGGGGGCGCTAGGGGGGCGTGTGTTTCCTTGCCTTTTCCAGATTCTAAAGGTCCCCTTGCTCTATCTTCGAAGCCAGCAACATTGCCTTTCTCTGTTTTTCTGTGGTCATGTCTCCCTTAGACCACACTCAGGAAAGGTTATCCTCTTTTACGAATTCACGTGATTAGGTTGAGCCCACCTGAATAATCCAGAATAATCTTCCTAGCTCAAGGTCCTTAATCGTATCTGTGAAAAAAAAAAATTTTTTTTTTTTTGAGATGGAGTCTCATTCTGTCACCAGGCTGGAGTGCAGTGCCATGATCTTGGCTCACCGCAACCTCCGCCTCCCAGGTTCAAACGATTCTCCTGCCTCAGCCTCCCAAGTAGCTAGGATTATAGGCGCGCACCACCATGCCCGGCTAATTTTTGTACTTTCAGTAGAAACAGGGTTTCACCATGTTGGTCAGGCTGGTCTTGAACACCTGACCTTGTGATCCACCCACCTCAGCCTCCCTAAGTGCTGGGATTACAGGTGTGAGCCACCACACCTGGCCTGTGAAATCTTTTCGGCCATGTAAGGCAACACGTTCATAAGCCGCAGGGATTAGGACGCGGCCATGTTTGGTGGTGGGGAGGGAGTATTCTGCCTGTAGCAAGTGACATAATCTGAAGAGTTTTAACAGGATCGCCCTTGGCTGCTCTGTGGGGAATAAATTATAGGGGACAAGGGTGGAGGCGGGGAGACAGATCATTTAGGAGACTACTGGCATAATCCAGGTTCTCAAGAGTCGATCAAGAAGTGGCACCCAGACCGGGTGCCAGTAGAAGAAGTGGCAGGATATGATCAAGGTCTGGCCTTTTTCTTTTTTTTTTTTTTTTTTTTTTTTTTTGAGGCGGAGTCTCGCTCTGTCGCCCGGACTGGAGTGCAGTGGCCGGATCTCAGCTCACTGCAAGCTCCGCCTCCCGGGTTCACGCCATTCTCCTGCCTCAGCCTCCCGAGTAGCTGGGACTACAGGCACCCGCCACTTCGCCCGGCTAGTTTTTTTTGTATTTTTAGTAGAGATGGGGTTTCACCGTGTTAGCCAGGATGGTCTCGATCTCCTGACCTCGTGATCCGCCCGTCTCGGCCTCCCAAAGTGCTGGGATTACAGGCTTGAGCCACCGCGCCCGGCCCAAGTCTGGCCTTTTTCTGAAGGTAGAACTGACAGGATTTGCTGAGGGACTGGAGGTGGAGTGTGAGAGAAGAGGAGTCAAGGATAACTCCAAGACTGACCCTCCACCCTCTTACAGTACTTGACAGATGCCTCCTTTATTCAATTGTTCAACTGTCTTCCTTATCACACCGAAAGTTCTGATGGAGAAGGCCCCAAATCTAGCTTGTTCATTGTTATATCCTCACATCTATGAGTGCATGGAACACAGCAAAACAGTGCAGAGCTACTACTTATTGAGCCATTATTGTATGGTAGGCACTTTACGTACTCTTATTTAATAATCAGAACAGGCCGGGCGCGGTGGCTCAAGCCTGTAATCCCAGCACTTTGGGAGGCCGAGACGGGCGGATCACGAGGTCAGGAGATCGAGACCATCCTGGCTAACACGGTGAAACCCCGTCTCTACTAAAAATACAAAAACTAGCCAGGCGCGGTGGCGGGCGCCTGTAGTCCCAGCTACTCGGGAGGCTGAGGCAGGAGAATGGCGTAAACCCGGGAGGCGGAGCTTGCAGTGAGCTGAGATCCGGCCACTGCGCTCCAGCCTGGGCGACAGAGCGAGACTCCGTCTCAAAAAAAAAAAAAAAAAAAAAAAAAAAAATAATCAGAACAGCCAGTCAGGTGCGGTGGCTCACGCCTATAATCCCAGCACTTTGGGAGGCCAAGGTGGGTGGAGCTTGAGGTTAGGAGTTCGAGACCAGCCTGACCAACATGGTGAAACCCCATCTCTAGTAAAGATATAAAAAATTAGCCGGGCAAGACAGCGTGCACCTGTAATCCCAGCTACTCAGGGGGCTGAGGTGAGAGAATCACTTGAACCTGGGAGGGGGAGGTTGCAGTGAGCTGAGATCGTGCCATTGCACTCCAGCCTGGGCGACAGGTCGACTCCATCTCAAAAAAAAAAAAATCAGAACAGCCTTATGAAGTAGTTACTAGTATTATCCCCACTTACTAACTGAGGATACCGAGGCCCAGGGAGATCCAATGACTTATAACAGTAAATAGAAGAAGAACTGAGATTTAATCCATATTAAATAAATTCATTCAAATTAAGCAAAAATTTGGGTTTATCTAAATATTCTGACTGCATATGAATTGGGAGATGGGGAAAAGGATACAGATTTATAAACCTGTCAAAGTTTTAGTCATAGAAGAATCATGTCAGGAACTAGCAAAAGTTAGAGCCACTAACTCAGAATTGTCAAACTCTGTAGTCAGTCTTACCTGTGGTGTGGTGGATGTAATGCGTGAAGCAGGCAGTCATTTCAGAAATGTTTTGTAACCACACTGGAGGCAAAGAAGAGAAAAACAGATGACATCAGAGAGACCATGCTGGTTCAGTGAAAAATGCCCAGACCTGATAGTGAAGGAGAGATTTTAGTCTCACTTTAGTCCCAACCACTTATTAGCCAATACATTTGAGGTATTGACTTCATCTCACTGAGACCATCTCAACTCGAAAGGGTTATGATACTATCTGCCTTATCTACCTCATGGACTCCTGGGAGAAACTAAATTTATTTGTTCCATCAATACAGAGCATCTATCATGTGCCTGGCATTGTTCTAGACACTAGAGGCATGTCATGAACAAAACAGACAAAAAAGAAAGAAGTTTATAGGACTTACAGTTCCACGTAGTGGGGGAAACCTCACAATCTTGGCAGAAGATGAAAGGCACATCTCACATGGCAACAGACAAGAGCAGAGGGCTTGTGCAGGGAAGCTCCCCTTTTGAAAACCACCAGATCTCCTGCGACTTGTTCACTATCACGAGAACAGCATGGGAAATATCTGCCCCCATGATTCAATTAACAGACAAAATCCTCACCTCCATGGAGTTTGCATTCTAGTGGAACGGGAGATTGACAAAAACGAGAATAAACAAATAGATAATTTCAAGAGTGATAAATGTTACAGTGAAAAATAAAACAGGGTGGGGGGTTATAGAGTAATCAAGGAGGAGGTAACACTGGACAGAAACCTAAGTAAACTGAGTGAGCAAGTGATAGTCATCTGTGGAAAGGGCAACCCAGGCAGAAGGGACAGAGTGCTTGAAGCTCCTGTGGTAGGAGTGAGCTGGGGCTGTCTGAGGAATGATGGCAGAGAGCGAGCACGGGGAAAGAGCGATGGATGATGCTGGAGACGCGGGTCGGGCCCCGATCATGTAGACCTTTGCTGGCCATGGTAGAGACCTTGGATTTGATGCATATCCCAGAAGAAAATAGAAACACAAATATGCAAAGAGCAATACAAACAAATAGCAGATGAAAGAGGTGTAACATGGACTTACGTGGCAACACTGGCGCACCTGCTTCAAGAGCACAGGCTCCAGAGGCTACCTGGGTTGGAATATCGGATGCACCAGTACCTAGTGGAGGCACCTTGGAAATGACCTGTGTGATACACGGTTGTGTCCCCACCCAAATCTCATCTTGAACTCCCACGTATTGTGGGAGGGACCCCCGGGAGGTAACTGAATCGGGGGCAGGTCTTTCTCGTGCTGTTCTCGTGATAGTGAGTAAGTCCCAGCAGATCTGATGGTTTTAGAAAGAGGAGCTTCCCTGCACAAGCTGTCTTCTCTTGTCTGCCGCCATGTGAGACGTGCCTTTCACCTTCCGCCATGATTGTGAGGTCTCCCCAGCCACGTGGAACCGTAAGTCCAATACACCTCTTTCTTTTGTATATTGCCCAGTCTTGGGTATGTCTTTATCAGCATTTTGAAAACAGACTAATACACTACATCATATCAAGTTTTCATTGTGTGGCTGTCCCTCATGTCCGCAGATGATTGGTTCCAAGACCTCCTGTGATACCAAAATCTGCAGATGTTCACATTCCTGATTAAAAAAAAAAAGGCATAGCACTGTATTTGCATATAACCTGTGCGCATCCTCCCATATACTTCACTTTTGTTTTCCAAGACAGGGTATCACACTGTCACCCAGGCTGGAGTACAGTGGTGCAATCATGGCTCACTGCAGCCTCAACCTCCTGGGTTCAGGTGATCCTCCTGCCATGGCCTCCCAAAGCACTTGGATTACAGGCATGAGCCACCATGCCTGGCTCCCATGTACTTTCAGTCATCTCGAGGGGGGAAGTTTAAGTAATCTTGAGATTACGTATACTGCCTAATACAATGTGATGCTGTGTGAATAGTGGTTATAGTGTATTGCTGAGGGAATAATGATAAGAACACATGTCTGCACATGTTTCGTACAGATGTAATTTCTTTTCCAAATATTTTTTACCCAAGGTTGGTTGAATCCATGGATGTGGAACCCAGAAATACAAAGGGCCAACTGCATTTGTTAATTTTTAGGGGAAATGATTACAGTCATAGTAAAACCTCATATATGTAGTGACATGGTGCTGCTACTGTGGCCAACTTCATGACATAAAAAGACATCCTCTGTTTTCAAAGGTGTAATGTGGTTCCATATCCACAAATTCACCCTATTTCCTATTTTCGTCAGTTCTCCTTTACTTTGACAATACTTAGTAAAATCTTATTGTTGCTGTTTGAATGTAAGAAGAAAATTAGAGTAATGTCTAACTGAAGCAAACCAAATTAAGAACAAAGCTATTCTAAACCCCAGCTGCCAACCAGCTATCCAGTCACCCGCCTTAAATTGTTGTCTTGGAATTGAATAGCAGCCGAAACCAAATTATCTTCAAAGCTGGATTAAGATGCACACGGATAACAAAATGCTATTAAATAAGCCTTCCCGCATCAATAAATAGCTCGAAAGGAAAGAAGCAGATGAAAAATCCCTGGGAATTTATGCAAACTTGGCAGAGATATTTGTCATTTGGGTTATGCAAGAAACTATCCCGATAAGAAGTACACTGAAAAAGTCCTTGTGTAGAGCATATTTTACCAGCATTTGAAAAATATGTAAAAATGTTTTTGTTTTATTTTTAACCTTTCTACATCCAGGGACCCATTGCCTTTAAGAAGCTATTTTTGGTGATGGTACAATGTCCTGACACCTTTTACTGAGCAAAATGGACACATCTGTTGAAATTAACATTTGTATCTCCATGGACTGACATATCAGTAAAAAACATAAAATATCACCATGTTTCCCTGCTAAGCAGCACTTGGAAATAGAGGGCTCTTCAAACCAAACTATTCCAGTCCTCCCTGAGAGAGGATCCAAGTATCACTAATTTAGCACTGATCCCCATCACCTTTGAATACTGTAGGACTACAGGGTAGATAAACTCAGCTCAAAGTAAATGGAATAGAAGTTTCTGTGTTAGGCCAAATCCCATCTATTAGAATCTACACATACCTTGCATCCTTGCATACCTTGACAGTCCAGCAAGTTTGCTTTTGTGTCCAGATCTAGAGAAAAGAGAGGAAGAGCAGCGCAGCTGGAATGTCTTCGTACCTCCAATCGAGAAAAAAATCCAAGGCGTTGGAATCTATGCAAACTTCTTCTTGGCCCGTCCATTTACATCCAGCTGTAGAGGAGCAACAGGGCTCCATCATTACAGATTGGAATTACATACTAATGCTTCACCAGTTACTGTACCTCAAGACTCGAGAATAATTAAACATTCAGCGTGTACCTTCCTATGAGTTAGAAAATATTGAAGAAAGATATGATTAGTCCAGGGAAAGAGAGGACAGGGAGACTTAATTTTACAATGCAGAGCAGCAGATGCGATATGGGAGAAAGAAGCGTAAAATAATAATAGGGATGCAAAGGAAGAAAATCACACACACAAAAAGCTTAATGTAGGAGGTGGAATTTGACCAGAAGGTTAGAGAGTTGCTATTCAAAGAAGAGAAAGTCAGGAAACAAGACCTGTGTTAGAAAAAAAAAAAAAACCAGCTGCGCCTCACGTGAACCCAGGGGACATATGGAGGGGGCAGAAAGAAATATGGCTTGGAAATACGCTTGTGGACCAGGGCCACGGCACGAAGGGCCTACGGGCAAATTAAATGTTGATTTTATCCTGCAATCTATAGGGAACTACAAGTGGTAAAACTGGGAATATTTTCGTGTATGATTACATTGTTTTAAAAAGATAATCATATCCAGGAATATCCTGGATAATCATATCCAGGATGAGCGAGGGTGACAGAGGAGGGACTGAAAAAGACTAAGTGGGGGGTGGGTAATAAAGGATCGAAGAAAGAGTAGATACTGAAAAGCTAGACAAGGACAGATTCAAGGGTCCTTCTGATGGCAATACTGACAGAGCTTAGAAACCTCTGAGATGTAGGCGTGAGGGCAAGAAGGCAGCAAAGACGACTTGGTGCCTAGCATGGGTGTCAGCAAGACACTCCTCCACAGTTTTGGCAATATTTGGTGGGGAAAGTTTGAGTTTAGTTTTGTACACATGGAGTTTAAACAAAAGAATGTAAACTGAAGCCCTGTTTTTTCTCAGATACCATTTTGAAAAACTTTGCTTTGACTGCTGAGCTCCAAAATTAGCTCTGAGCTGTCTAGCTCTGTGCTCAAGTGTTTTGTTATGGGGCATTGGAATATCGCCTTCCTACAAGACCTGCCATTTTACTGTCCAAAATGTCATTTAACAAAAAATAGGGGGTGGTGATTTAAAAATTTTTAGTAGCTTTTTCTCTTTTTTTTTTTTGGCACCAGTAGTTATTTTAATTTGTATTATAACTAAAATTTGGATGCAATACCTATTGTTAATAAGATGTCTGAACAAAGAGCCATAAAGTTTGGGGTTCTAACAATATGTACCAAAGCCTCTGACTCTGAAAAAGATTTCAGTTGTTGTGCCATCTGCTTGGAAACGAATTAATGGTTTAAAAATAGATGAACTTTTGAAGGCAAATAACAGGAAAATAATGGAAAATATTAATATAGGTCTCATAAACCTACAGCATAGAAAACAGAGATGTGTTTTAGGCATTGCATTAGGGAAAAAACCAGGCTGAGAAGATGCCACTCTGAAATGCTTAACACTAGGCCGGGCGCGGTGGCTCATGCCTGTAATCCCAGCACTTTGGGAGGTCGAGGTGGGCAGATCATGAGGTCAGGAGTTCGAGACCAGTCTGGCCGACATGGTGAAACCCCATCTCTACCAGAAATACAAAAATTAGCTGGGCATGATGGTGGGCGCCTGTAATTCCAGCTACTCAGCAGGCTGAGGCAGCTCGGAGAATTGCTTGAACCTGAGAGGCGGAGGTTGCAGTGAGCCAAGATTGCACCACTGCACTCCAGCCTGGGCGACAGAGAAAGACTCCGTCTCGGAAAAAAAAAGAAAAAGAAATACTTAACATTATGTGCATAGTATAATATGCACAGCTTTAGTGCCTACAGAAGCATAGGGAAAAAATAACATGCACAGATAAGGTGGTAGCTGATTCAAAGAACAGGAAGGCAGGATTACTGGTTGGGTTCTTTCTCCTTCCTTTCCTTCCTTTCCTCCCTCCCTCCCTCCCTCCTTCCCTTCCTCCCTTCCTCCCTCCCTCCCTCTTCCCTTCCTCCCTTCCTTCCTCCTCCCTCCCTCCCTCCCTCCCTCCCTCCCTCCTTCCTTCCTTCCTTCCTTCCTCCTTTCCTTCTTTTCTTTCTTTCCCTCCCTCCCTCCCTCCCTCCCTTCCTTCCTTCCTTCTTTTCTTTCTTTCTTTCTTGGAGTTTTGCTCTGTCACCCAGGCTGGAGTGCAGTGGTGTGATCTCTGCTCACTGCAAGCTCCGCCTCCCGGGTTCACGCCATTCTCCTGCCTTAGCCTCTCGAGTAACTGGGACTACAGGTGCCCGCCACCACGCCTGGCTAATTTTTTTGTATTTTTAGTAGAGACGGGGTTTCACCATGTTAGCCAGGATGATCTCGATCTCCTGACCTTGTGATCTGCCTGCCTCGGCCTCCCAAAGTGCTGGGATTACAGGCTTGAGCCACCGCGCCTGGCTTGGTTGGGTACTTTCATAGTTCTTTTTTCAAACTTATTACTGGTGATTAATTTTTAAACAGTATCTAGTAATGTGAGCACTTGTCCTATATATGAAGTGAAACTTGTCTTCCCATATCCTAAATAATTTCTAAAATATAAACATACAAATCCCTGCCCTATCTTGTCTATTCTATCTCTGTCTTCATTTTATTTTTTTCTTTTCTTTTCTTTCCTTTTTTTTTTTGTTGAGACGGTGTCTCACTCTGTCGCCCAGGCTGTAGTGCAGTGGCGCAATCTCGGCTCACCGCAACCTCCGCCTCCCGGGTTCAAGTGATTCTCATGTCTTAGCTTCCCAAGTAGCTGGTCTCGAACTCCTGGCCTCATGTGATCTG
The DNA here is from genome assembly GCF_009764315.1 of Trachypithecus francoisi. Lineage (NCBI taxonomy): Eukaryota > Metazoa > Chordata > Mammalia > Primates > Cercopithecidae > Trachypithecus > Trachypithecus francoisi. Next base: position 194,124,132 of record NW_022681453.1, read on the forward strand.
CCCCCCTCGGCCTTCCAAAGTGCTGGGATTACAGGCGAGAGCTACAGTACCCAGCCTCTGTCTTCAGTTTCACAACTAAACTTTTAAAACAAGCTACCTATACATGCAGTATCCCTTTCCACACCTTCCACTCATTCCTCAGCCCCATGCAATGTGGCTTCCCAACCTCAAAAGGCCAACGAGCACACTCTAAGATCATCAATGATCTAGGGGACCCCAACTCTAACATAGTCTTTCTCATGTTAGCTCTATTGTTTTGGGGATTAAATGAACTAATTCATGTAATACACTTAGTAGAGTATCTGAAATGTTCAAGATATGTTCTAAACTTATATCTTGTATTGGTCTATCCACATCTTCTGAATATAGGTAAATCCAGCAAGTGGATCTTTTTGTCATTTAAAAAAATTGAACTAGGCTGTGCATGGTGGTTCATGCCTATAATACCAGCACTTTGGGAGGTTGAGGCAGGAGGTTCACTTGAGGTCAGGAGTTTGAGATCAGCCTGGCCAACATGGTGAGACATCGTCTCCACAAAAAATTTTAGAAATTAGGAATGGTGGTGTCCATCTGTGGTCCCAACTACTCCGGAGGTTGAGGCAGGATTACCTGAGCCTGGGAGGTTAAGGCTGCAATGAGCTGTGATTGCACTACTGCATTCTAGGCTGGGAGACAGAGGGAGACCTTGAAAAAGAAAGAAAGAAAGAGAGACAGAGAAGGGAGGAAAGGAAGGAAGGAAAGGAAGGAAGGAAAGGAAGGAAGGAAGGAAGGAAGGAAGGGAGGGAGGGAGGGAGGGAAGGAAGGAAGGGAGGGAGAAAGAGAGAAGGAAGGAAGGGAGACAGGAAGGAAGGAAGGAAGGAAGGAGAGAAGGAGAGAAGGAGAGAAGAAAAGTCGACTGGGTGCTGTGGCTCAAGCTTGTAATCCCAGTACTTTGGGAGGCTGAGGTGGGTGGATCACTTAAGGTCAGGAGTTCAAGACCAGCCTGGCCAATATGGCAAAACTCTGTTTCTACTAAAAATACAAAAATTAGCCAGGCGTCCTGGTGCATGCCTGTAATCCCAGCTACTCAGGAGGCTGAGGCAGGAGAATCACTTGAACTTGGGAGACACAGGTTGCAGTGAGATTGCACACTGCACTTCAGGCTGGGCAACACAGTGAGACTCTGTCTCAAAAAAAAAAAAAAAAAAAAAGAGCCCTGGGGGAGTGGCTCACTCCAGCCTGGGCAACAGAGCGAGACTCCGTCTCAAAAAAAAAAAAAAAAAAGAGCCTGGGACAGAGCGACACTCCGTCAAAAAAAAAAAAAAAAAAATAGAATGATGGTTGCCAGTGGCTGAGGTTTGGGGCTGGAAAGATGTGGGTCAAAGGGCATGAAGTTTCAGTTAGATGAAGGAATCACTTTAGGCAATCTATTGGTAAATATGGTGATTACAGTTAATAACGGTGTTGTGGCCAGGCGCAGTGGTTCACCCCTGTAATCCCAGCACTTTGAAAGGCTGAGGGAGGAGGATCACTTGAGGCCAGGAGTTCAAGACCAGCTTAAGTAACACAGTGAGACCCTGTCTCTAAAAAATAAAAAATAAGATGCGTTGGGTGTGGTGGTACATGCCTGTAGTTCCAGCTACCCGGGAGGCTGAAGCAGGAGGATTGCTGGAGCCTAGGAGGTCAAGGCTGAAGTGAGCTATGATTGTGCCACTGCACTCCAGCCTAGGGGACAGAGTGAGACCCTGTCTCTAAAAAAAGGAAAAAAAAATTAATAGTAGTGTTTTTGTACTTGAAAATTGCTGAAAGAGCAGGTTTTAAATGTTCTTAGAATGAATGAAAAAATAAGTATATGAGGTGATGGATGTGTTAGTTTAAGTATTCCACGATGCATACACATATATCAAAAACGTGTGTATACACCATAAATATATAATTTTTATTTGTTAATTTAAAAAGTTAAAATAGAAGGGTAATAGAAGGGTATATTCTTCTTTTAGAGATCTTCTAGATTTTTTATGTAAATGCAAGTGAGTAAAAATGTGATGACTTTTTTGTTGTTGTTTGTTGGTTTGTTTGAGATGGAGTTTTGCTCTTGTTGCTCAGGCTGGATTGCAATGGCATGATCTCAGCTCACTACAACCTTTGCTTCCTGGGTTTGAGCTATTCTGCTGCCTTAGCCTCCCAAGTAGCTGGGATTACAGGTGGCTGCCACCATGCCCAGCTAATTTTTTTACATTTTTAGGAGAAACAGGGTTTCACCAAGTTGGCCAGGCTGGTCTTGAACTCCTGTCCTCAAGTGATCTGCCCACCTCAGCCTCCCAAAGTGCTGGGATTACAGGCGTGAGCCACCGCGCCCGGCCCATTCTACTCTTCTGAGTTTGACTTTTTTAGATTCCACACATAAGTGAGGTCATGCAGTATTTGTATTTCTGTGCCTGGCTTATTTCACTTAATATATGTCCTCCAGATTCATCCATGTTCTTGCAAGTGACAGCATTTCTTTTTTAAGTCTGAATAATATTCCACTGTGTATACACACATTTTCTTTATACATTCAACTGTTGGTGGACACTTACATCTCTTCAACATGCCAGTTTCATTTGCCTTGGATATATACCCAGAAATGGAATTGCTGGATCATACAGTAGTTCTATTTTTAATTATTTGAGGAACCTTCATATGGCTACCCATAATGGTTGTACCAATTTATATTCCCCAAACAGTTTACAAGGGTTCTCTTTTCTGTACATCCTCATCAACATTTATCTCTTATTTTTCTTCAGAAAAGTCTCATCAACATATGTAATATTATTTTTCTGGAGTCTGGGCAAAAAAGAAAGCTAAACGTTCAACGTACAGTTCTCAAAATTCATTCAAGAGAAAGAAAACAAGCCACAGACTGGGAGAATATATTTGCAAAAGATTTATATGATAAAGGACTGTTATCCAAAATATACAAAGAACTCTTCAAGCTTAACAATAATAAAACAACCAGCTGGGCATGGTGGCTCATGCTTGTGATCCCAGCACTGTGGGAGGTGTGAAGATTGCTTAAGCCCAGGAGTTGGAGACCAGCCTGGGTAACATAGTGAGACCTTGGCTCTACAAAAAAAAAAAAATCTAAAAATTGGCTGGGTGTGGTTGCTCACATTTGTAATCCCAATACTTTGGGAGGCTGAGGTGGGAGGATTGCTTGAGCTCAGGAGTTCAAGACCAGCCTAGACAACATGGTGAAACCCCATCTGTACAAGAAAAACAAAAATTAGCCAAGCACAGTGGTGCATGCTTGTAGTTCCAGCTACTTGGGAGGCTGAGGTGGGATGACTGCTTGAGTCTCGAGGCTGAGCCTATGCAGTGAGCCATGATTGTGCCACTGCACTCCAGCCTGGGTCACAGAGCAAGACTGTCTCAAAAAAAAAAAAAAAAAAAAAAAAAAAAAAAAAAAAGGACTGGAAAGCTGGGTGCAGTGGCTCATACCTGTAATCCCAGCACTTTGGAAGGCTGTCGCAGGAGGATCACCTGAAGCTAGGAGCTCAAGACCAGCCCGGGTAACCAACAAAACCCCCTCTCTACAAACTGTTTTAAAATTAGCTAGGCATAGTGGCACATCCCTGTAGTCTTAGCCACTTGGGAGGCTGAGGTGCGAGGATCAATTGAGTCCAGGAGTTTTAGGATGCAGTGAGTTATAATTGTGCCTCTGTACTCCAGTGCGGGCAACCAAGCAAGACTCTGCCTCTGTGACAGACTGGATTAAGAAAATGTGGCACATATACACCATGGAATACTATGCAGCCATAAAAAAGGATGAGTTTGCATCCTTTGTAGGGACATGGATGCAGCTGGAAACCATCATTCTTAGCAAACTATCACAAGAACAGAAAACCAAACACCGCATGTTCTCACTCATAGGTGGGAACTGAACAATGAGATCACTTGGACTCGGGAAGGGGAACATCACACATCGGGGCCTATCATGGGGAGGGGGGAGGGGGAGGGATTGCATTGGGGAGTTATACATGATATAAATGATGAATTGATGGGTGCTGACGAGTTGATGGGTGCAGCACACCAACATGGCACAAGTATACATATGTAACAAACCTGCACGTTATGCATATGTACCCTAGAACTTAAAGTATAATAAAAAAATAAAAATAAAAATGTTTTTTTACAAAGTATGATGGCTTGACTAAGGTACCTACAGTAGTGACTGATGATGGTAAGAGATTTAGATACATGATGAAGGTATGGACTGGCTTTGAGTATTTGAGAGAAAAAAATGAATCAAGGTAGACAGTGTGGTGCTAAATTATTGATTTTGGGAGAATGTTTGGAGTGGGGCATAGAGCTATTAAGAATAGTTTGGAGGGCCCGGGCGTGGTGGCTCACACCTGTAATCCCAGCACTTTGGGAGGCTGAGGCAGGATGACTGCCTGAGGTCAGGAGTTCGAGACCAGTTTGGCCAACATGGTGAAACCCCATCCCTACTAGAAAATACAAAAAAATTAGCTGGGTGTGGTGGCACACGCCTGTAATCCCAGCTAGTTGGGAGGCTGAGGCAGGGGAATTGCTTGAACCAGGGAGGTAGGGGTTGCAGTGAGCCAAGCTTCTGCCACTGCACTCCAGCCTGGGCAACAGAGCAAGACTCTGTCTCAAAAAAAAAAAAAAAATAGTTTAGAGGAAAAAATAACTCAGTTTTGAACATGATGTTTATGATATATGTAAGACATGTAAGCAGTAGACATCGTGATTCTTCTGTTCTCCCTCTTTTACATATAATTTGCTTTTTGTCACAGTGATTATATACTTTTGTTCTAAGAACCATTTTTTAAATTTACCTTTTCAATATGTATTCCCCAGCAAAATTCCTGAGCACATACTTGGTGCTTAATAAATATTTAATAAAGTTCTAAAAAACAAACATCTTTTCCTCTCAACTTTACACGTTATCAATGTGTCCTCATCCAGTTCATAAAATTTCAGACTCTAGGTCTACAGAACAATGCTTGAAGCTTAGAATAATACAGACTATTATTCTGGGTTCAATTCACTTAGTAATCTGGTCAATTCCAACCCCCTCTCAGGCCTGTTTTTAGGAGTCCTAGATTGGATTATATACTTTGTGATTTACCATGAAAAACAGTCAAAAGCTGGGCATAGGGCCAGGCGCGGTGGCTCACGCCTGTAATCCCAGCACTTTGGGAGGCCAAGGTGGGTGGATCACAAGGTCAGGAGATCGAAACCATCTTGGCTAACATGGTGAAACCCCGTCTCCACTAAAAATACAAAAAAAGAAAAAAAAAAGTTAGCTGGGCGTGGTGGCAGGAGCCTGTAGTCCCAGCTACTCAAGAGGCTGAGGCAGGAGAATGGTGTGAACCCGGGAGGCAGAGCTTGCAGTGAGCTGAGATTGTGCCACTGCCCTCCAGCCTGGGCAACAGAACGAGACTCTGTATCAAAAAAAAAAAAAAAAAAGCTGGGCATTGGCCGGGCGCGGTGGCTCACACCTGTAATCCCAGCACTTTGGGAGGCTGATCACTTGAGGCCAGAAGTTCAAGACCAGCCTGGCCAACATGGCGAAATGCCATCTCTACTAAAAATACAAAAAATTAGCTGGACGTGGCGGTGCGTGCTTGTAGTCCCAGCTACGTGGGAGGCTTGAGGTGGGAGGATCACTTGAACCTGGGAGGTAGAGGTTGCAGTGAGCTGAAATCACACCATTGTGCTCTAGCCTGGGCGACAGAGCGAGACTCTGTTCTCAAAAAAAAAAAAAAAAAAGCTGGGTGCAGCTGTGTGTGCTTGTAGTCCCAGCTCCTGGGGTGGTTGAAGTGGGAGAATCACTTGAAACCAGGAGTTGAGTCCAGCCTGGGCAACACAGTGAGCCTCTGTCTCTAAAATACACACAAAGACTCAGACACTCCTACTTGGGGAAGCAGGAGCCAGTTTGCTTTTCAAGGTTAGCAGTGAACCAAAGCACATTTCCTAAGACAGTTTCAAGATAAGCAGGACTTCCATATTGTGGTTTTGAGCCAGCCCTTCCTTCCCCACCCTCCTTGTCCCCCAGTAAATCAACTTAGGGATTAAAACAGCAGCACAAGCTTCAATGGCAACAATCCACAAATCTGCTTCAACTTCTGAAATCCAACATTTGTACTAGGCTTTTGTGTTAAAAAAAATCATTTGACATTTCTGATTTTTGTGAGAACTATCTTGCTTAGTAAAAATTTTGAGGTAGGTGAGTAGAGACATTGTATTAGTGTGTTCTCACACTGCTATAAAGAACTACCTGAGACTGGGTAATTTATGAAGAAAACAGGTTGAATTAACTCACAGTTCCACAGGCTTAACAAGGAACATGACTGGGAGGCCTCAGGAAACTTGCAATCGTGGTGGAAGGCAAAGGGGAAGTAGGTACCTCTTCACATGATGGCAGGAGACAGATAGAACAGGAGTAAGTGCTACACAATTTTAAACAACTAACTCTCCTGAGAACTCACTCATTATCACAAGAACAGCAAGGGGGAAATCTACCCCCATGATCCAATCACCTCCTACTGGGTCCCTCCTGCAACAATGGGGATTACAATTCAATGTGATATTTGGGTGGGGACAGAGTCAAACTGTATCAGAGATCTTATTTTGGTATTAAGAAAATCCATATAAAACTCTGATAAATAGTAGTGTCTTATTAGCCTACCCTTCTCAGTCTCACCTACCAGAAAGGCCTCCTGAGAATGGCTGCAGAGGGTGTCTTCTTACTCCTTGTTCTTACAAAGCAGTGCTCTCTCTCTCTCCTCTGCACACCTAAGCTTGAAACTCTTTAGAGCCAGCGAAGTAATCTTAGGTTCGTATTTCCCGATTTAGCTTGGCACAATGCCCTACGATCAAGTGCTTGCTTATTTTTCAATTGGGAATGTCTTTTACATAGGAAGATAAAAATACAGAATTCTGACGCTAAGTAACTGCTTACATAGGGATACTTCCGAGACCAAGGAGCATAACTGAACAAGAATGTAAACGTTGCTTCCTATGTTCATTAGCTCTATTATTGGTAACACTTTTTCAGACTGAACCATTTTATTAGAACAAGGCTTCTATTCAGAAAACGCTGCTTAGAATCCTCTTTAAGTGAGGTCAAATGATATTGATATAAAAAATGAGCCTGCAGAATCCTCTTCTATTTCTAGTCAACACTGTCATCAATCCACACACAATTAAACAGATAGGAACAATTTATAGGAGTTACCTTCCAATTGCAACAATTCCCATTGGTAATAGAACTGAAATGCTAACCACTTGGCAGACTTCACTGAAAAAAATTTCAGGTTGGGCAGTTGGGATAAAATCATGACTAAATACTTGCCAAATCCACCCTCACTTACCTACTCACAGCATTACCTCCCCCAAATAGTTCCTCAAATAAAAAACCAGATGAGTCAAATCCCAAAACCACTTTGCTGGAGTAACCAAGTTTGGGGGTATGAGCCACAGACCAGAGACACTTGTTATCTGCTCTTCTATTTTCTTGATGGGTAGCAGATGTGCTCTTGCCAACCAGCTATGCAAAGAGTTGATAGTGAGTACAAGACATTCCAGAAAACTGCTTGAGCAGCAGGTCTTTGAAATAATAGTTCTATCAGTACAAAACCACTGCAGCTTATACCACAACTACAACTACAACCACAACTTATACCAACCACAACTACAGATTCATCTGTCCTGAATATATATTTTGCAGTTTCTTTCATAAGTTACCAAAAATTAAAACCTTATGTCTGGCAAGTTGTATCCAATCCATCAATCCTCTGTGGTTATTGCTACCATGTCTTCCTTCTTTCACTGATAAACCATTCTCTTCCTTTTTTAGGAGAAAGTCCAAGTTTGACATATTAGAGACCCTGGCCTATTGCCCTACTTAGGATGTTATTTGATGGGCAAAGTGGGGTGGTTATAGTGAAATACATTTGAAAAAGGTAAAACTAAGTTTTAAATCGGTTCCTATAAGCAGGACTGCTCAGACTCTTTATTATAATAATGTACATAAGTTTCAAAGGGGTAGGGGAATAAAGTACATAGTATGTGCAAAGCTTATTTATCATACCATTTTCATGGACCACTTTGTGGGATAAGGGTTTGATGGAACACACTGGGAAGTCCTGGGTTAGGTACATGTTGGTTTTTATAGGCGGGCATGGTCCTTGACTTGTTAAGACGTATTCTATGAAAAAAAATCATGTTATGAGCTTGAAACAGTCTGCTAAGAAACAAACTTGCAAAACACAACCAAATGACATGCATTCATCTCCAGCCACTGGCTATTTGTGCTTTTGACCGATTTTTCCTAGATGGCACACAAACTGCAAACAAAATTAAATTATTTCCATTTTTTCAGATTTAAAAAAATCCCAGAAGCTCAAACACCTGAAAAATGCTACTCCTAAAGCATACAGTTATGTATCAATAATCCATATACATTTATTTGTAAGGTACAATTTCTAAAATGTTTTCTACATCTAAAAATGTATGAATAAAGACCATGAAATTTATATTTGGATTTAAATCCTGTCATTTAGCATGTGTGAGGCACTAAAACTATTAATATGTAAGTGACCAAGAGCATTTTCCTCACTTACAAAGTGTAGATAAGAACGCTTGCTTTGTGTGGCGGTTCTGAGGATTAGGTGTAAGGACTGAGCACAATGCCATTACGACTAAAAAGCTGCTCTGCCACAACGTAAACCATGATCCACTCCTGGTATCCAGAACACTTGGTCAATGGATTGTGGTCTTGAGATAGTTAAGTAACAATAAAATAAAATCCACACACAGGCAATTGTTATATTATTGTATTTTATTACAGTATGTGTAGTATATACTAACTTAAAGGGAAAAAATGTAAACAAAATGAAAGTCATGGGGAAAATGGCATCTTGCTTTAATCTTCAACTGAAAGCTACCCTTAACAATCCATGTATACCATTATGTCAAATTTTAGTCTTCTCTGCAGAATTTTAGACAAATGAAAATGGACAAAGTAACACCAAAGAGTTAAGCACAGAAAGTGATACTGATTAAAAAGCTGAAAGTAAAATCTACCTTGGCTAGAACTGAACATTCAGATCTGTCTCTCCAGAGGAAAATCTAACTTGAATCATAATGGTTCATATTTTGACTAGTTCATACCCTATCAATTAGCTACTTATGACTTGAACATACCTTTTCCCAGCTGCACCTGACAACCTAAAACCCCACTGGGCACGCTGCTTGGCATGTCTTACTGCTCTGAAATCATCTACCTTCTAAAAACCAGAAAATGAGTTCGCTTGTGATTTAAATTTCAAAAAATAGTTAGCAGAAAACACAAAAAGAATCAACCGTTTAAAGTCTTATCCTTTTCTTCACTCTACAACAGCTACTTCTACAAAAAAAAGAGTATGTGGATACTTTCTAAGAACTCAGAAACAAGAAAACCAAAATCAGAGGGTACATGAATATATGTGCACACATTTATACAGACTTAATCTCTAATCCCCCAAGACAGATTTCAACAGGTAATCCCAACATTCCAAATTCAGAAAGCACAGATAAGCAGTTTTGTTTCTAAATCAGTGGTATAACTAGCTGAAATGTTTAGTAGAATACTGCACTTATAATTCAGCAGTACTTTGATTATATGTCATTTAAAAAATCAAAACAATAACCACATTCCTCTAACAGCAAAGAATTCTCCCACTTTTTATTCTGAAACACTGGTATTTCCATAAACCTGCAAGTGGAAGATAAGCTGTTCAATAAAAGCCTTCATATATATATACATATATATATATATATATTATACAGACATTATTTTAGAAGTCTGTTCTGTTCATATAACAGATTATTTTGGTACTAACAAAAATTGTATACAACCCATCAATTGTATGGCTAGAAATGAAACCATCACTAAACCAAGACACACAGGGCTTTCCTGCACTTTGTTTAAGGAAAAAATTCTACATAATTCTTACCGTGTTAGAAGAATAAAGTACATTTGTCATAGTATACATTATCGTATTCCCTTAAAGCAGGGACTATTTAAAGTTTTTAAATTAAACGATGTCCAGGCTTACTTCTGTCTGTACATTCAGGAATAATCATATCACTGGTTACATACAATTCTCATGCAAAAAAAAACAAAAACCCTCAAAAAACAAAAAACCCCTCAGTTGTTTTCTTAAGTCTAATTAAGCCAAACTAATAATAGCAATTTAATTAGTAAGCTGTAAATCAGAGAGGTATAGAAATTCAGCAGTTAAACTGTTATTTCCTGCCTATAGTGCTGCTGCTACTCAATCTATTTTCTTCACGTTTAGAAGAATTCATAGGCATCGATGGTAAAAGTTAAGAATTTCAACATTGCAGCAAACAACAGAAGAGTGACAAAGTCCCTAATGTCGTGACAATCTTAATGACCTTTAAAAGGTAAAGGATTGTGTGCGTGTGTGTGGAAAGGACTCTAGGAAATAAAAGGTAAAGGATTGTGCGCGTACGTGTAGAAAGGAGTAGGAAATAAAAGCAGGAGGTTAAGACCAGTATTTAAAGGGAATGGTGAGATAGCTACATTAAAATATTTATTTTTTAAAAAACTGCTCTGAAGTCTGCCCAGTGTACCAAAAACGTTTAAAAAAAAAAAAAAGAAACCCAAAAAACAGAGCAGACATTGGTGAAAGTTTAACCTGATAATTTATTTGTGGGGAAAAAAGCTAGTTTTGATGAGAAAAAGTTCAGTCCTTTCCTTGTAAATACAAAGAAACTCAACAGGAATTTTAAAGGTAGTAGGCCAGAAAATGCGACAGTAACTCTTATAATTCTTTTCAATTAAACAGACAAATCAAGTTGAAGACGAGTGTTAAAATACTATTCAACCTGAATATTTATCAGTCTATATATTCTGTTGTTCAACTGGCTTTTGATTTAAAAAAAACAACAGATCAACAAACTTTATAAGAGCTACCACCACAGTTAAGAGTGATGAAAATAAATTAGTTCCCCCCCCAAAGATACTGTTTAACTTCTAAAGCATAAAAAGCTATATATCTTATACAAATTAACCAGTGTTTTTACAAAAGTAATGCAGTTTTGGACTGATGATATTACACTGTATTTGTGGTAAAGTACTAGGCACAAGAATATATGTATCAATTAGTCATTTTCAGTCTAATCAGTCTCTAAGTTTATCATTTAATTCTTGGCAATATATAATAACTGGTATGCATTTTGGTACTTAAGTCATGAATTGTGGAGAGCAAGAAGCAATGTATTACAGTCACAGGGTTTATATCTAACAAACAATTGCAGTGTTGAACAAATCTCTTCTATGAACTTCGTAATTTGTTTTGCTGTTGGTCACTTGGAGTAGATCCTGCAAAGATAAAAGAAAAAGTCAACATAATTTGTTATATTTTGTCAACCCCGGCTAAAGTTCCCTTCTACTAGCATGCGTGATAAGCAAATATAAAAATTTTAAAAACAAATAAGGTGTATTTCATGTAGGCTGATTTAGACTGAAATGGAAGAATCTATATACTCCCCTAAATAGTCTAAAGAACAGAATTGTCTACTTTCTGATAACAGGTTTCAGATTGAACATTTCTGTAAATCACAGCTGGAAAGGTAAGAGTTTACGACAACTCTAATGTCCAGAGCTATAAAAAGATATATATTTATTACCTCAAAGCTATAAAATATCATCTAAGAGTCCAAACATGTCATTTTTCTCCAATGAATTGTGTGAATGGGGGAAGAAGGGGAGAAGGGAGGAAACTGACATTGCCCAAAAACTAATGGGTTCTATAGAACTCAGAGATCTTAAAAGCTGGTAAAATGTTAAGGGCCCAAAAAGGGTAGGGGATAAATAAGGTACTTATTTCCCTAAGTCTTGTCCTATTCTTGTGGGTTTTGTAATGCTAAGCAGATACTCCTTTGCAAGGTGTACTTCATCTCCAGTGAAGAAAAATCAGGCACTGAGCTAATACAAAATTTTATTCCTCCATTAAACTTAAACAAAAACATATAATTATGTACTAAATGTGTGAAATGTAATATCTTATAAGCAGAGACAGACAAAATGCCATAGTTATTTTTCCAAAGAAATGGCGTTAAACAAAAAACCCTACCTCTGTAACAAAAAATACAATAAAAATGAAAATGGATAACAGAAACATACAACAGCTACTACTTAAGATGAAGTTTGCTCAAATTAATATAAGTTAAACAGACTATGGAGTATATAATGGAAATGAAAGGCTATATGAAATGGACTAAAAGGCTGAAGCATATTATGGAATAACAAAAAGTATTGTGATCCTGACACTATGAGACAGTGACTCATCAGGCTGTATCATAGAATTATTCATATTTCATACAATGCTTACCAAAATGGTAATATAATAATAATTTAATTTCCTAAGACTTAACCACTCTGGGCACCACAAATAAAATGTTACACCTCCACTGAAAAGTATGAAGTTTGTAAGTACAAGGAGTAGGTAGTGGGCACAAAAATTTTCATTAGTGGTGCAGAAGATTCACCTTCATTAAATACCAGAATGACAGTTCATAAAAAATAAATAAAACCTATTTCCTATGACAGATTAGGAGTTGCTAGGCTGCAGGGGCTGGGTGTCTAAGACTTAAAAAAATAAAAACAAAACCAAAAACAGTTCAATAACTTGTGAATCCAATAGTCAAAAGAATCCGCATTAGAAAGATACGACATATTTTGTACCTAAAGGGATGTAAAAACAAATATTCCATACTAAAAACATGCTTCATTAAAAAAATTTTAAACATTAGATCGTTATGACAAATACAACATGACCTAAAACATTCAAAACAAAATATAGCTTAATATGAAGACAAATATCCTGGCCTAAAGGCAAGTAAACCATAAGAAAGCCATATAATAAAACATATGGTCTAAAATCAAATCAACTCTGGGTATAAAAACTTTATTATTCTGAAATTGGCCACGGGGGTTAAAATTTTAGAAGTATTTGGTATAATAAAGTGAATCTCAGCAAAATTTTGTTTTTTCACAAGTTTAAAGCAAAATAAAGTTTATGATCTTAGACACAGAGCAACACAAAAGTCTCAGTGACATTTTCCAAACATCTAACCTTGATTTGATTCTTCCGTATTCATGCTTTCTCCATCTGCAGTCTCTAACATTTCTTCATCTTCATCATCATCATGTAGGTCTTTTGAAATTAATTGTCTAGCTAGTTTGATATTGAGTCCTTCATTGTAGTGAAGCTTCCTTTTCATTTCAAATTGTCGCTTTTTTTCTATAAGATGAAAAATGTAAACTTAGGAAGTCTGATCTCAAGGATTGGCCCATGCCTGTTTTATAAATAAAATTTTATTGAAACAGTCATGCTCATTTGTTTTTGTCATGCTTAAGGTTGCTTTTGTGTTCAATGGCAGAGTTGAGTAGTTCGTAATAGAGACCACTGGGCCTGCAAAATTTAAAATATTTACTATCTGGCATTCATCTCAATGGAAGAATAGGAATATATCCAGCCATTAGAAATTGTATTTGTGAAGAAAGATTAAAGCTATGGGAAAATCATCCAGAAAGAGTTAAATGGTGAAAAAAAAAAAACGAGTTACAACACCATATACTGTATTTATTATGTACAATGCCTGTCACATACACACATACAGAGAAAAATAAGACTCAGCAATTAACAGTGGTTAATTCTGAGTCAAGGAACAATGAAGTAGTTTTAATATTTTATTATCTTCTATTTTTATAATTAAGAAAAAATCCTTTAAAACAATTCTTACCTGTTAAGAAAGTGCCATGATTTAAGACATTGCTGGCTAAAAACATAATCTCATTTTCAGAGTAATTTTAAGAAAAACCTATTATAAAGTAATGATGAAGTGACTCCAAATTATTCTTTCATTCTAGTCTTTACCATAGAAACATAAAGCTCGCAGCAATTCAACACAACTGATCACATTTTATTAATAGTTGCTCTTCAAAGAGGAACTAGTTATGAATACGTAATTTTAAGGTTTTTAACTTTCTTAGATCAGAAAATTTTTTAAAAAAGCAACAAACAGAAAAGGGGGGGCCAATATAAAATTGCCAGCTATTTAAAATCATTCACCGTTGTTTTATTTTTTTCTTTTTTTCGCGACGGAGTTTCACTTTTGTTGCCCAGGCTGGAGTGCAATGGCGCGACCTTGGCTCACTGCAACCTTAGCCTCCTGGGTTTAAGTGATTCTCCTGCCTCAGCCTCCCGAGTAGCTGGGATCACAGGCATGTGCCACTACTCCCGGCTAATTTTTGTGTTTTAGTAGAGATGGAGTTACACCATGTTGGCCAGGCTGGTCTCGAACTCCTGACCTCAGGTGATCCACCTGCCTTGGCCTCCCAAAGTGCTGGGATTATAGGCATGAGCCACCACGCCCAGCTTCACCATTGTTTTATTAAAAATTTCATTAAAATATTTCAATGTCAAAAAAGCACAAAGTCTGGATGCTGGGGCTCATGCCTGTAATCCCAGGAGTTCAGGACCAGCCTGGGCAACAAGGCAAGACCCTATCTCTACAAAAAAATTTTTAAAAATTAGCTGGGCGTGGTGGTACACGACTGTGGTCCCAGCTACTGGGAAGGTTGAGATGGAAGGACTGGCTGAGCTCAGAAGGCTGAGACTGCAGTTAGTCGCAACTATGCCATTGCACTCCAGCCTGGGTTGACAAGCGAGACCCTAGCTCAAAAATTAATTTATTTTTTAAAAAGCAGAGACATCCCTCAATAAGGGTATTTAAAGTACTTTCTTCTTTTTTAAAAATTTTAATTTTCAGAGATGAGATCTCACTGTTGCCCAGGTTGGCTTCCAACTTCTGGGCTCAAGCAGTCCTCCCACCTCAGTCTCCCAAGCAGCTGGAACTACAGGTGCATGCCACCACACCTGGCCTCCAAAGTACTTTCTCTTTGTTTTTTTACCAGAGACGGGGTTTCACCATGTAGGTCAGGCTGGTCTTGAACTCCTGACCTCAAGTGATCCACCTGCCTTGGCCTCCCAAAGCACTGGGATTACAGGTGTGAGCCACCACACCTGGCCAGTACTTTCTTAATTCCCTAAGCTTTTATCAATATCTATACTTGTATTTTTCTTTTTTTTTTGAGACGGAGTCTCGCTCTGTCGCCCAGGCTGGAGTACAGTGGCCGGATCTCAGCTCACTGCAAGCTCCGCCTCCCAGGTTTAGGCCATTCTCCTGCCTCAGCCTCCCGAGTAGCTGGGACTACAGGCACCCGCCACCTTGCCTGGCTAGGTTTTTGTATTTTTTAGTAGAGACGGGGTTTCACCATGTTAGCCAGGATGGTCTTATCTCCTGACCTCATGATCCGCCGGTCTCAGCCTCCCAAAGTGCTGGGATTACAGGCTTGAGCCACCGCGCCCGGCCTCTATACTTGTATTTTTAAAACTTATACTAAAGGCCACGCGCAGTGGCTCATGCCTGCAATCCCAGCACTTTGGGAGGCCAAGGCAGGCAGATCACGAGGTCAGGAGTTCGAGACCATCCTGGCTAACACGGTGAAACCCTGTCTCTACTAAAAATACAAAAAATTTGCTGGGCGTGGTGGCGCACATCTGTCATCCCAGCTACTCAGGAGGCTGAGACAGGAGGATCACTTGAACCCGGGAGACAGAGGTTGCAATGAGCAGAAATCCCACCACTGCTCTCCAGCCTGGGCAACAGAGCAGGACTCTGTCTCAAAAAAAAAAAAAAAAAAAAAGAACTGTAATAATTACCCAGTTTAGACAATAAAGTATATGAACATACAGTAAACATTCTGCCATGTACATAATGATTTATATAGTTTTTAAATCGTTACAAGTTATCGAGTTATAATTTAATTCCCTATTCTTGGTTACAGATTTCTGATTTCCTTCCTTTATGTTTTCAATGTTTCTTTTGGTTTGTTTTTATTTTGTGAAGGTACATCAACAATTTTCAATGTTTGTAAGACATATATATATATATATAATATATTGTGCATTTGTTCTATTATTTTCTCAGTATGAGCCAGTGTTTTTCAAACTGTGCATCATGATTATTTCTTTAAGATAAAGTCTCACTCTGTCACCCAAGCTGGAGTGCAGTGGCATGATACCAGTTCAGTAGGTGGGACCAACCTCTACCTCCCAGGTTCAAGCGATTCTTGTGCCCCAGCCTCCCGAGTAGCTGGGATTAAAGGCACACAACACCACACCCGGCTAATTTTTGTAGTTTTAGTAGAGGTGAGGTTTCACCATGTTGGCCAGGCTGGTCTCAAACTCCTGGCCTCAAGAGATCCTCCTGCCTCAGCCTCCCAAAGTGCTGGGATTACAGGCGTGAGCCACCGCGCCTGGCCATCATGATTCTTTATTAAGTCATAACTAACATTTTAAAAGGTTATGGTAGACTATATGAACACAACAAGTGAATTATTCTTTTTATACCTACTTTTACTTTTTATGGGGGAATATCTGAAGTTGTTAAAAGTTAACATTTAGTGAGTCCTCACAATATGCTAAGATCAGTGCTAAGTGCTTTAACTGTTTTAACTCATTTAGTAGTCACCAAAATATTTTTTTTTTTTTTTTTTGAGATGGAGTCTTGCTCTGTCGCCGGGGCTGGAGTGCAGTGGCCGGATCTCAGCTCACTGCAAGCTCCGCCTCCCGGGTTCACACCATTCTCCTGCCTCAGCCTCCCGAGTAGCTCGGACTACAGACGCCCGCCACCTCGCCCGGCTAGTTTTTTTTGTATTTTTTAGTAGAGACGGGGTTTCTTTTTTTTTTTTTTTTTTGAGACGGAGTCTTGCTCTGCCACCCAGGCTGGAGTGCAGTGGCCGGCTCTCAGCTCACTGCAAGCTCCGCCTCCCGGGTTCACGCCATTCTCCTGTCTCAGCCTCCTGAGTAGCTGGGACTACAGGCGCCCGCCTCGTCGCCCGGCTAGTTTTTTGTATTTTTTAGTAGAGACAGGGTTTCACAGTGTTCGCCAGGATGGTCTCGATCTCCTGACCTCGTGATCCGCCCGTCTCGGCCTCCCAAAGTGCTGGGATTACAGGCTTGAGCCACCGCGCCCGGCCACCAAAATATTTTTACAGCTCCCAATTTAGAAATGAGAAAACTGAGGCTCAGAGAAATTATGCAAATTAGCCAAGTAGCATACCTGGAGCACAAACT
Organism: Trachypithecus francoisi; assembly: GCF_009764315.1. NCBI lineage: Eukaryota > Metazoa > Chordata > Mammalia > Primates > Cercopithecidae > Trachypithecus > Trachypithecus francoisi. The sequence continues at coordinate 194,141,336 of NW_022681453.1, forward strand.
TAGGTTTGTCTCCATAGACAATAATCTTAATTGCTATGCTGTGAGTTACAATTTTCTCCCTAAGCTGTCTACTGTCAATAGACAACAATTTTTCAGCCATGTAACATCCATATCATTCAGTAACAACCCCACCAGTAGAACATGAATTAATGAAATTATAATGAGTCAAATGGCTCCCCCTGCCGGTTGACTCGTGGAATTACAACTTGAGAAAAAGATCCCTCAATTAAAACTGACAGTATACATTAACAAAAAATTCCTTATTCTCAATAGATTATGTTTTTAAAGAGTAACGAGGAAACAAACTCCAGAAACTATTTCTATTTGAAATACTTTTCAAGGATCTTTTGGGGTATATTTTGGGAAAATAAATTGGAAGTCATTGAAAGTTGAAGAGATATAATACAACTTGAGAATATGCTACATGTAAAATTTCTCTCGTACAAGTATTAGGCTCAGACCACCATAGCTCTGTTGAACAGGCTATATTCTGAAGACGACAGGAAAGACTAGCAAATGATACCTTAGCAGCTACACGACAAAGATCCAGAGACTTCGTTCTAAAGTTTCTCAGTTTCTTCACAGGATAGGTAGTCACTACGCTGCAACACTTCAGGAAGGTTTCTACCGTATTTTCCTTCTTCCTCTTTTTTGTGAGTATGTGCTTTTCTTATATCTTTTCCCTCTACCCACAGGCTTGGATTTTCCTTTAAAAATAGTTGCAAATAAACTATATACAATTTTTTAATTCTTGAGAAGATTACACATTCACATGAATCAAAAAGTATAAAATGCAACAAGATAAGACATATTCCTTTTCTCCCAGCCTCCATAGGTAACCACTTTTACTTGTGGAAACAGAAAGCATGAGCAGGCAGCAATGCCTTAAATGTGTATGTGCTGAATGGCCTACAAGACCCTCTTCCATCCCTGTGAAGGGGAGGGCTGTCTCCGCCTCCTTTCCTATGACGCTACTGCTCCTTTTGATTGATGGGACCTAATAAAGACCTTCACTCTGCATCATGTTGGTTCATTTGTGAAGCTGCACCACTGTCTAACAACAGAAAAAACATAAGCAATTGGGAAATTAGCTCTTTCAGCTATCCACTTGAAGACCATCCAAACACGCAATGACTTGAAAAACATTAATTTAAATAGTATTCACTAAGTATCTACTCTGCACTAAAAAGTACAAAGAAAATAATACTTATAATTACTTTAAAGATGCTAATACTTCCCCATATTCTTGAAATCAGGGGTAAAAAACTGTTACACAACAAAATACACAAGTAGTATCTAAATTTTAAAGATGTTGCTTTCATTTTCCTCCACTCTGTGTCCCCAAAATGAAAACCATTTGCTCATCTTCCAAATAATGGATTTATCTTAGCAAAAAGTACTAGCATCATGCTGCAAACAGTAAAGGAAATAAACTACCTCGTTCTTCAGGTGAGAGGTCACTATCCTCCTCTCCACTGCTTTCTTGTTCCTGAATCCGATACTTTGGCTCCAAGCCTTCAGCAGCAGCTAACCTATGCAACCATCATGTAAAAAGAAATTAACAGTGATGTTTTGATATTATTTAAGAGCCTTATTCAACTGTTCATTCTTACAAAAACATCTGAAGATCATTATGTGCTAGCTATAACCTGATGAGGAAAATAAAAAGCAAGAGAGCAGAAATGGGCTGGGCATGATGGTACACGCCTGTGGTCCTAGCTACTCGGAAGGCCGAGGTGGGAGGACTGGCTAAACCCAGGAGTTTGAGGTTGCAATGAGTTGTGATTGCGCCTCTGTACTCCAGCCTGAGTGACAGAATAAGGCCCTGTCTCAAAAAAAAAAAAAAGAAAAAGTAAAAAGGAATAAAAAGTAGAAATGGGCATAGAAACGAGTAAGCAACAAGAACAGTGGAATGGGTGTTAGAAATCAATAAGTAGTAAAGGAAGAGTGCTTTCATGAATTAACTTACGTTTGCCTTTCTCACTGCTACCGTTAAAAACAGGAGGCAGGGGCCAGGCATGGTGGTTCACCCCTGTAATCCTAGAACTTTGGGAGGCTAGGCCGGTGGATCTCTTAAGATCAAGGGTTCGAGACCAGCCTGGCCAATATGGCAAAACCCCGTCTTTACTAAAAATACAAAAATTAGCCAGGAGTGGTGGCATGTCCCTGTAACCCCAGCTACTACTGGGGAGGCTGAGGCATGAGAACTGCTTGAACTTGGGAGGTGGAGGTTGCAGCAAGCTGAGATCACACCACTGCACTCCACCCTGAGTGACAGGGCGAGACTCTGTCTCAAAAAAAACAAATAAAAACATCCACAGGGAAGTGACACATTTCAGTATCCCAAGTTCAGGTATGCTGGTCTTCCTGCCACCTACATACCTTGATTTTAATCAAGAGACAAGACGATAAAAGTTGGTGACTCAGAAGGTGAAAAAAGGGGAAAAAAAGGAAAAAAAAGTTGGCATAAAAAATGTTGATAACCAGCCTTTTCTTTCCGCTTATACAGGGAAAGCAATGTAGAATGCTTTTAACTCTGCACAATTAAAAACAGCCTGAGTGAAACTGTGCTCCAGTCATTAGTACTTACTTCTTGGCTAAGATGTCTGGCGCCATGGCTTCAGTGGTCTCAGTGTCACTACACGCATCTTCATCATCACCCATCATACTAGTATGACAAGCATATTGTAATTAATACCTGAAACATAAATTTTCAGCCACAAAAACAAGGTAGAAAAACAATTCTATCAACCTTCTTAAGATATCAATGTATTTATAGCTCTGTTGTTATCGTTGAGGTTTAACTTTATATAGTTCCTATTCAATACAAATACTTAAAAGTATAGCACCCAATCAAGAAAAGACTCCAAATGATTGAAAAAAAATAACATAAATACAGTCTGCCTGCGATATCCATAGGATCCACATCCATAAATTCAACCAACTGTGGACTGAAAATAGCCGGAGAAAAGAATTTCATCTGTACTAAATGTAGACTTTTTTCCTATCATTGTTCCCTGAATGGTACAGTGTGTAACAACTATTTGCATAGTATTTACATTGTATTAGGTAATATAAGTAACACAGAGATGATTTAAAATATAAAGGAGGATGTGCATAATTATACACATCTACAATGCCATTGTGTACCAGAGACTTGACTGAGGATTTTGGTATCTGAGGGAGGTCCTGAAACCCCCATGGATAATGAGGAACAACTGTACTGAAAACATAAATGATCTGGAAAAAAAAAAAAAAATACTACAAAGTTCCAATCATTCCATCCAGTGGGAAGGAACAAGTAATGCAAAGTAAATCACTGTCTGGTTTTAGAACATGCGTTTCTACATCAATCTTAAGATAGAGACAAAAGATCTATGCAGATACAAGACTGAGTGAAATAACAAAATTATATCCCAAAGACCTAGTTCTGGAAGTTTACAAGTGATTTAACTTTCTCACTCTACCCTCTAATGAAAAATCTGCTCCACACTTCCGTGCAAAAATGGGCATCCTTAACTCTTAAGCCACTGGCAAGTATATAAAGCAGAACTCTGCTATTTATAAAATACTGCCAGTTTATACATTTCCTGGTTAATTAAGGTGACAAGTCCTACAGTTTAGATGATGCTCTTTTTTTCTAAGGGAAGCTGAAATAAACTGATCTATATTATTGAGTTTAATTAGGCAGAATAGGGTAAAATAAACATTTTGTTAATTCATAGAATTGTTCTATAGAAAATTCTAGTTGGAATTATGTTTATATATATACATGTATATAGAAGCAATAACTTCTTGTATACTAACTGTGAGATTCTTAGGTAATAAAACATGATGTTTCTATAAAAAGTATCTTCAGTTAAATAAAACTATTTTTTTTTTTTTGAGACAGGGTCTCACTCTGTCACCCAGGGGTGCAGTGGCACCATCATGGCTCACTACAGCCTCGACTTCCCGGGTTCAAGTGATACTCCCACCTAAACCTCTTGTGTAGCTGGGACTACAGGCCTGTGCTACCATTCCTGGCTTAATTCTTTTTATTTTTTGTAGAGACAGGGTCTCTCTATGTTGCCCAGGCTCATCTCCAATTCCTGAGCTCAAGCAATCCTCCCACCTCAGCCTCCTAAAGTGCTGGGATTACAAGGGTGAGCTACCATGGCTGGTCAAATAAAACTCTGAAAAAGAAAAAAAAAGTCATGGAAAGAAATGATAAAACTGAGCAATGAACTGACAAAAGCAGGACACAGGTATCTCTGCACACACACAGCCTCAATTACTTAGGGACCAAATAACTTCTCTGGTTATTTGAATGGCAAATATCTACCATTCAAATTATATTTATAAAAAGTCGAAAAATAATGGCCATAGCTATTTTGAAAATCTTTTTTTCTTTTTCTTTAGAGACAAGGTCTCCCTCTGTCATCCAGATTGGAGTGCAATGATGTGATCATGGCTAACTGCAGCTTCAACCTCCTGGGCTCAAACAATCCTCCTGCCTCAGCCTCCTAGGTAGCTGGGACTACAGGTACACACCACTACCTCTGGATAATTTTACTTATTTTGAGACAGAGTTTTGCTCTGGTTGCCCAGGCTGGAGTGCAATGGCGTGATCTCAGCTCACTGCAACCTCTGCCTCCCAGGTTCAAGTGATTGTCCTGCCTCAGCCTCCCAAGTAGTTGGGATTACAGGCGCCTACCACCACACCTGGAAATTGTTACGTATTTTCAGTAGAAACAAGGTTTCACCATGTTGGCCAGGCTGGTCTTGAACTCCTGACCTCAGGTGATCCACCTCCCTTGGCCTCCCAAAGTGCTGGGATTACAGGCATGAGCTGCTGCACCTAGCCAGATTTTTAAAATTTTTCTGTGGAGGTAAGAGTCTCACTCTGTTGCCCAGGTTGGTCTTGAACTCCTGGGCAAGAGTTCTTTGGGGAAGGGCGTGATGGCTCATGCCTATAATCCCAGCACTTTGGGAGGCTGAGGCACGTGGATCACTTGAGGTCAGGAGTTCGAGACCAGCTTGGCTAACATGGTGAAACCCTGTCAATACTAAAAATATAAAAATTAGCTGGGCGTTGTAGTGGGTGCCTGTAATCCCAGCTACTTGGGAGGCTGAGGCACGAGAATCTCTTGAACCTGAGACACAGAGATTGCAGTGAGCCGAGACTGTGCCACTGCTCTCCAGCCTGGGTGACAGAGTGAGACTCCGTCTCAAAAAAAAAAAAAAAAAAAAAAGAGTTCTTTGGGAGGCTAAGTGATCCTCCTGCTTCAGGCTCCCAAAGTGCTGAGATTATGTTGAGTCACTGCAGCTGGCATCAACTATTTTTTAAAATCAGGTCTGATCTTAATTCTCTTAGGATACTTATCCCCAACTAACACAAGTGAGGGACGGCCACTACATTTAATAAAAAGAAAGAACACTCTGATTTTGGATTCTGGTACAATAAAGGTTTTTTTTTTTTTGAGACGGAGTCTCGCTCTGTTGCCCAGGCTGGAGGGCAGTGGCCGGATCTCAGCTCACTGCAAGCTCCACCTCCCGGGTTCACGCCATTCTCCTGCCTCAGCCTCCCCAGTAGCTGGGACTACAGGCGCCCGCCACCTCGCCTGGCTAGTTTTTTTTTGTATTTTTTCGTAGAGACGGGGTTTCACCATATTAGCCAGGATGGTCTCGATCTCCTGACCTCGTGATCCGCCCGTCTCGGCCTCTCAAAGTGCTGGGATTACAGGCTTGAGCCACCGCACCCGGCACAATAAAGGTTTTAACACACATTTTAGAAGTCTGGCACGGTGGTGTGTGCCCACAGTCAGCTACTCGGGAGGCGAAGGAGGGAGGATCACTTGAGTCGGGAGTTCCAGGCTGTACTGTGCTATGACTGTGCCTGTTAATAGTCACTGCACTGGGTAACATAGTGAGATCATGTATCTTTTTAAATTTTTTTTGGAAGATTTTTAAAGTATATACCTGCAATTTAGGAGAAAAATAAGAATATAAACCTCTTTTTAACATGCATTTTTTTTTTTAACTAATTGTAATTTTATTGTTTTTCTTCCCCTCTATTTTTATTTCAATGGGTTTTTGGGAAATAAGTGGTGTTTGGTTACACGGGTAAGTTCCTCAATGGTGACTTCTGAGATTGTGGTGCAGCCATCACCCCAGCAATATACACTGTGCCCAATGTGTGGTCTTTTATCCCTCACCCTGCTTCACCCCCCACCCCATCACCAAAGTCCACTGTATCATTCTGATGCCTTTGTGTCCTCATAGCTTAGCTCCCGCTTGTAAGTGAGAACATACGAGGTCTGGTTTTCCATTCCTGGGTTACTTCACTTAGAGTAATGGTCTCCAACTCCATCCAGGTTGCAGTGAATGCCACTATTTTGTTCCTTTTTATATATATTCTATGGTATATATATATATATACCATAAAAAATGTGTATTTTTTCACTCAGATTTCATTAGTATTGAGTTTCAGCATCTGTACCTATTTCATTATTTCTTTTTACGCTCATCACAATCTTTAATATCTTCATGTTTATTTTTACTGTTTTTGTTAGTAACAGGTTATTTCAAATTATCTTCCAAAGTCTTCACCCACTGACTTAAAATACAGTAGTTCTTAACTCTTTCTTCTTTCATTACAGAACAAATGGAAACTGCAGTTAACTCTATTTTAATGGTAACTTCTGGATTTATGCTGTCTTAATTCAATGACAAAATATTTTAATCTTGGAAATCTTTTATTTTTTTCAATACAAGGTAGGTAGGGCATAACTGTTTTTTTTCTTTTTTCTTTTTTTTTGTAGACAGAAAGAGTCTTACTATGTTGCTTAGACTGATCTTGATCTCCTGGCCTGAAGCAATATTCCCACCTCTGCCTCTGTAATCTCAAAGTGCTGGGAGTATAGGCATGAGTCACCATGCCCAGCCAAGGTATTATCTTTTTTTTTTTTTTTTTGAGACAGTGTTTTGCTCTTGTTGCCCAGGCTAGAGTGCAATGGTGCGATCTTGGCTCACTGCAACCTCCGCCTCCCAGGTTCAAGCAATTCTCCTGCCTTAGCCTCCCGAGTAGCTGGGATTACAGGCGCCTGCCACCAAGCCCAGCTAATTTTTGTATTTTTTTTTTTAGTAGAGATGGGTTTCACATGTTGGCCAGGCTGGTCTTGACTACCTGACCACAGGTGATCCGCCCGCTTCAGCCTCCCAAAGTGCTGGGATTACAGGCATGAGCCACAGCGCCCGGCCCAAGGTATTACCTTAATTAGGTATCTATACTTATTTAGAATCTTCATCTTCTCATAATGCTTATAGCATTATTTTTGTCTTCATACTCGTTACTGCTGCATAATGTAATTTCACAATTCATTTAGAAAATTCTGAGACTTGAAATTGCCAAAAATTACATGTAATATCTGAACAACAGTATTACATTAAGTTAAAAAATAAAGACATAAACAGTAATAATGACCACCTATCTTTCAGTGGGTTAAAAACGAGTTGCCATCCATGCAGTTATGCTTCTCTGCAGAGAGACTGAGTAAACCCCAGATTTCTACTTGGGAAGCAAACAAGCCCCTATCTCATCTTCCTTTCATGAAAGTTAAAACTAATATGTGCACTATTAGTAGCTAGCAACCACTGAGGTGCAACAAATAAACATTTACTACTATCATAATGTAAAGAATGGGTTCCATAATTTTCAAGTTACACACCACTTATACAATTACTAAACAAATTGTAGTTAGGTTACTGAATTCACCAGTGCTCCAGTAACAAATCTACAATAAAACAAATTCAAATACGCTGTTATCCAGAAGTTCATATTAAATGTAAAATGGAAGGAAGTCACAAGAGGAATGATGTCGATGTGACATTACCTATGGTAAGGAGTGCTTGGTTCATCTATTTTCATTAAACCATAGTCTTTGTCTGCTGGATGATACGTCGCCAAGATGTTCATTTCATCCCACTTCTGGGATTTTTTGCTAAAATTAAAAAGAAAAAACGTTTTTCCCAATGCAGAAAAAGATAAACCTGAACGTCAAAATTCACAAATGTCCAAATTTCACATTTCAACTTCTATTTGATGGCCAACCTCTATTTTCACATATACTTTCTTAGAATAGAAGCTGACTCAGGGTAAAAACCATTAAGTAACTACAATAAAATGTCAGTAAATATAGAACACTTAGTACCCACATATTAAAAACACAGTATTTAGTATCTATATCAGGCATTCAAAACATTACTATACTATGACATGCTTAGTCTTCATTTGGCCTACAAAATAATGCAAGTCAAAATCTATACATTCGCTGATGACAGTAGGCATTTTTGATCTATATACCGGTAACTGTTTGGTAAAAAACACAACAGGAGTATTTCATTGGCATAATTTCTTTCTGAGATATCTGTTAATAGTCAGAACATAAAGACTCAAAGCATAAAACTATAGAGAAAACCTCATCAAACTCAGATACCACTAAACCATTAGACTGCAAATAAGTTACAGCTCTGTTTATTTCTAATCTAGAAAAATAAAGGTTTGCTCAGGAATGGTGTATTCAGATTTATTTGAAGAGCAACAGAAGTTCTCTATAAGTACTTTATTATTTTTGTTTTGTTTTGAGATGGAGTCTCACTCTGTTGCCCAGGATGGAGTGCAGTGGCATGATCTCGGCTCACTGCAACCTCCACATCCCCAGTTTATGCGATTCCCGTCTCAGCCTCCCTAGTACCTGGGATTACAGGTGCGTACCACCACGCCTGGCTAATTTTTGTATTTTTAGTAGAGACGGGGTTTCACCATGTTGGCCAGGCTGGTCTTGAACTCCTGACCTTAACGCGATCTGCCTGCCTGGGCCTCCCAAACTGCTGGGATTCCAGACGTGAGCCACGGCGCCTGGCCTATAAGTACTTTAGAAACATCTGTTTAATTTCATTCAATGAAGTATTTGCATAACTATTAAGGTGCTCAATAATCAAATGCTTTAATTTTAAATTCTTACATACTCATTAAAAAAGACCTCAAAGACCTTTCTACAAGCCAACATTATTTTGTTACATACAATTTGTTACTTAGTATGCACTTGGAAAAACCTGCTTTAAAAAAAATCAATGTAAATGTTACACTGATTTAAATAATCCTTTCTGCATTTGGTCTAAATTGTTAAGGTTTTACTGTAGGTATTTTCAATTTTCCAGATCCTGAAATAGTCTTTAGGAATAACATACTTAACATTTTAATAATATATTCCCTTCTCCATATTCTCAGAATGGTTTGATGAGTTACCTTAAAAATTACAGTGGCTCATGCCTGTAATCCCAGCACATTGGGAGGCCAAGGCGGGAGGATTACAAGGTCAGGAGATCCAGACCATCCTGACTAACATGGTGAAACCCCGTCTCTACTAAAAATAGAAAATTAGCTGGGCGTGGTGGCGGGCGTCTGTAGTCCCAGCTACTTGGGAAGCTTAGTCTGGAGAATGGCGTGAACTCGGGAGGTGGAGCTTGCAGTGAGCTAAGAGCTAAGATCACGCCACTGCCCTCCTGCCTAGGTGACTGAGCCAGACTCTGTCTCAAAAAAAAAAAATGAAAAAAAAAAATTATACAGGCAGGTGACTTCATATTCTTTTGCTTTCTACCCTGTTATACCCACAGTGTCCCCATTTCTAAGCACTTTTTTCCTTCATTTTTAAAAATTGTGGTAAAACATACGTAACATAAAATCTACCATTTTAACCTTTTTGTGTTTTGGTTAATCTTCCCTGTATCATTCCAATTTTAGCATATGTGCTGCTGAAGTAAGCACTAGCCACTATGAAGTGTACAACTCTACGGCATTAAGAACATTCACATCATTGTGCAAGTATCACCACCATTCACCTCCAGAACTTTTCGTCTTCCCCAACTGAAACTGTACTCATTAAGTACTAACTCTCCACTCTCCCCAGCCCCTAGACCTGGCAACCACCATTCTACTTCTCATCTCTAGAAATGTGACCACTCTAGGTACCTTGCAGAAGCGAAATCATAAAGTATTTGTCCTTTCGTGATTGGCTTATTTCACTAAGCATAATGTCTTCAAGGTTCATTCATATTGTAGCATGTGTCAGAATTTCTCTCTTTTTTTAAGAGACTGGGTCTTACTCTGTCACCCCAGGCTGGAGTAAAGTAGCATGATCATAGTTCACTGCAGTCTCGAACTCCTAGGCTCAAGTGATCCTCCTGCCTAGCCCTAGCCTCCTGACTAGGTGGGACCATTGGTATGCACCACCATGCCCAGCTAACTTTTCATTTTTTTTTTTTTTACAGGTGGGTCTTGCTCTGTTGTCAAGCTCCTCTCAAACTCCTGGCCTCAAGCAATTCCCTGGGCTCAGCTTCCCAAAGTGCTGGGATTACAGGTATGAGCCACCACACCTGGCCCTAATCAAATTAATATGTCTTTAGTATTTGAAAAAAGTCACTTGCCAGGAGTGGGCCTACGTAATTTTTAAGGCAACTCATCACACTCTTCTGGGACTGAACTAGACTGGGTAAACAGGGCTTGCTTTAACAATATTGATTTCTTTAAATGCCTAGGCTTCTGCCTATCACAGTAATAGTTGAGCTTGTGGCAGAAAGCAAAAAACAAACTTAATTGGGAGACAGACATTGAAGGTTCAGGTTTTGGTTACCCTTTACCTATAGAGAAGCAAAAACACATCTTCTCTTGGACTCTATTTATAGCTGACCCTTGAATGTTATGAGTTTGAACTGCGTGGGTTCACTTATATGCAGATTTTTTTCAACAAATCTACTGGAAAATTTTTTGGAGGTTTGCAACAATTTGAAGAAACTCAGATAAACCACATAGCCCAAAAATATTTTTAAAAAAACTTAAAAGTTAGTTGTGTCAGTTATGTCGTAAGTGCATAATATGTATGTAGAGAACAGTCTACTTTATCATTGACTACCATGTTAACAAGCCTAGTTAAAATGTAAAGTTAAAATTTATCAAAACATGCACATACAATACGTGGTGCCTCTGCAGTTGGATCCTAACTGCATAAACTTAACTACAGTACATACTATTCTGTGTCACAATTTCATAGCCATCTCTTGTTGCTACTGCGGTCTCCTCAAGTGTTGCAAGTTTGCTTAAAATGCTCTATGATGCAGCCAGGCACGCCTGTAATCCCAGCCCTTTGGGAGGCTGAGGCAGGTGGATCACTTGAGGTTAGGAGTTCGAGACCAGCCTAGCCAACATGGTGAAACCCCCGTCTCTACCAAAAATACAAAAAATTAGGCATGGTGGCTTGCGCTTGTAATCCCAGCTACTCAGGAGGCTGATGCAGGAGAATCGCTTGAACCTGGAAGCCGGGGTTGCGGCGAGCCAAGATCACGCCACTGCACTTCAGCCTGGGCAACGGAGTAAGACTCTGTCTCAGAAAAAAAAAGCTCTATGACGCTAGTTGTTTCAATGTGTGAGTAGTTTATTGCTCCAGTAAATTGCCTATTGCAGTAAAAAGTGATCTCTCTTGGTTTCTGAGTATTTTTTGTCCTGTTTAGTGCAATACTGTACACCCTGAGTAACATCATGGGACCATTACAAAATGTCTGGAAGCGCTCCCAAGAAGCAAAGTTGTGACATTACAAGAAAAAGTTGAATTGCTTGAAGAGTACCTTAGATTGAGCTCTGCAACTATGGTTGCCCATCATTTAAAGCAGCATCCATCATAGAGACCATTGTAAAAATAAAATAAAATAAAAGGAAATTCACAAAGCTGTCACTGTAGTAGCTACACCAGCATGAAAACCTTGCATATTTTGTGAAATACCTTTTATCTTGTATTGCCAATGCATCTTTTATGTGAGTGCAGGATTGCTACAAGACTATAGACTCTAAAATGATTTGAGAAAAAATGATGTCACTATATGATAACTTAAAGCAAAAAGAAGGTGAAGGATCTAAAGTTGGAGAATTTAATGCAAGCAAACGATGGTCTGATAATTTTAGAAACAGGTTTGGCTTTAAAATGATAAGATAACACAGAAGCAGCTTCTGCCAACCAACAGGCTGCAGACGAGTTCCCAGAGGCCATTAAGAAAATCATTAATGAGGCCAGGCGCGGTGGCTCAAGCCTGTAATCCCAGCACTTTGGGAGGCCGAGACGGGCGGATCACAAGGTCAGGAAATCGAGACCATCCTGGCTAATATGGTGAAACCCCATCTCTACTAAAAAATACAAAAAACTAGCCGGGCGAGGTGGCGGGCGCCTGTAGTCCCGGCTACTCAGGAGGCTAAGGCAGGAGAATGGCGTGAACCTGGGAGGCGGAGCTTGCAGTGAGCCTCCGTCTTGCAGAGCTTGCAGAGCGAGACTCCGTCTCAAAAAAAAAAAAAAAAATCATTAATGAGAAAGGGCCAGGTGCAATGGCTCACGCCTGTAATCCCAGTATGGGAGGCTGAGGCAGGAGGATCTCTTGAGCCCAGGAGTTTGAGAACAGCCTGGGCAACCATAGTGAGACACTATCTCTACAAAAACTGTTTAAAATTAGTCAGGCATGGTGGCGCACACACACCTGCAGTCCCAGCTACTTGGGGGTGGCCTGAAGTGGGAGGATCACCTGAGCCCAGGAGGTCAAGCCTGCAGTGAGCCATGTGCGATTGAGCCACTGTGATCCAGCCTCGGTGGCAAAGTGAGACTGTCCAGAAAAAGAAAAAATTATTAAGGAGAAAGGATATCTGATCTGCTTGTACAGGTTTTTAATGAGAATAAAAGTGCCCTATTCTGGAAAAAAAATGCCACAAAAGACATTTATTTGTTTTTTTTTTTTTTTTTGAGACGGAGTCTTGCTCTGTGGCCCAGGCTGGAGTGCAGTGGCCGGATCTCAGCTCACTGCAAGCTCCGCCTCCCGGGTTCCCGCTATTCTCCTGCCTCAGCCTCCCGAGTAGCTGGGACTACAGGCGCCCGCCACCTCGCCCGGCTAGTTTTTTTTGTATTTTTTTAGTAGAGACGGGGTTTCACCGTGTTAGCCAGGATGGTCTCGATCTCCTGACCTCGTGATCCGCCCGTCTCGGCCTCCCAAAGTGCTGGGATTACAGGCTTGAGCCACCGCGCCTGGCCCAAGACATTTATTTCTAAGAAAGAGAAGAATGCATCAGGATTTAAGGCAGGAAGAGACAGGTTAACTCTACTGTCTTACGTAAATGCAGTAGGGTTTATGATCAGGACTGTCCTTAACTATAAAGCTGCAAACCCCAGAGCCTTGAAGGGAAAAGATAAACACCAGCTACCAGTCTTGTGGTTGTACAAGGTCTGGAAAATGAGAACCCTCTTGGTTCCATCAATGTTCTGTAAGGAAGTACCTTGCCAATACAGAACTGCTTAAAAAAAAAAAAAAAGTGCAACAGGGTATTCCTCTGTCGCCCAGGCTGGAGTGCAGTGGCACAATCATAGCTCACTGCAGCCTCGAACTCCCAGGGTTCAGTGATCCGACTATGTCAGCCACCTGAGCAGCTAGGGCCATAGGCACAAGCCACGTGCCTGGTAGTAAAGTACCTTTTAAAGTTGTTTTGAATCTGGACAATGTCTCTCTCTGGCCACCTATGAACCCTATGAGTTCAACCCTATGGAGGTGTCAAGGTGGTTTACTTGTCCTCAAACACAACATCTCCAATTTAACTTCTAGATCGGGGGTCACAGAGGACCTTTAAGATTCAGGACACGGCCGGGCACGGTGGCTCAAGCCTGTAATCCCAGCACTTTGGGAGGCCAAGACGGGTGGATCACGAGGTCAGGAGATCGAGACCATCCTGGCTAACACGGTGAAACCCCGTCTCTACTAAAAAATACAAAAAACTAGCCGGGCGAGGTGGCGGGCGCCTGTAGTCCCAGCTACTCGGGAGGCTGAGGCAGGAGAATGGCGTGAACCCGGGAGGCGGAGCTTGCAGTGAGCTGAGATCCGGCCACTGCACTCCAGCCTGGGCGGCAGAGCGAGACTCCGTCTCAAAAAAAAAAAAAAGAGGCCGGGCGCGGTGGCTCAAGCCTGTAATCCCAGCACTTTGGGAGGCCGAGATGGGCGGATCATGAGGTCAGGAGATCGAGACCATCCTGGCTAATACGGTGAAACCCCATCTCTACTAAAAAAAAATACAAAAAAAAAAAACTAGCCGGGCGTCGAGGCGGGCGCCTGTAGTCCCAGCTACTCGGGAGGCTGAGGCAGGAGAATGGCGTAAAACCCGGGAGGCGGAGCTTGCAGTGAGCTGAGATCCGGCCACTGCACTCCAGCCTGGGCGGCAGAGCAAGACTCCGTCTCAGAAAAAAAAAAAAAAAAAAAAAAAAAAGATTCAGGACACATGGTGCTCTATGCAGTGGTCCCCAGCCTTTTTGGCACCAGGGACCGGTTTTGTGGAAGACAATTTTTGTACAGTGTGTAATCAAGGAGGAAGGTTTCCGGATGAAACTGGTCCACCTCAGATCATCAGGCATTAGATTCTCATAAGGAGTGGGCAACCTAGATCCCTCACATGCAGAGTTCACAATAGGGTTCGCACTCCTATGAGAATCTAACACCGCCACTGATCTGACTGGAGGCGGAGCTCAGGCACCTGCCACGTGGCCTGGGGTTTGGGGAACCCTGCTCTATGGAAAAGACTGTCAACCCTCATGGAGAACATCATGAAAGTCTGGAAGGGTTTCACCACTGCCTATGCCATTGTTGTTATAGAAAAAGCTAAGAAAGCTGTCAAGTCTGAAACAATGAATTCCTGCTGGAGAAAACTGTATCCAGATGTTACGCATGACTTCGCAGGATTTATGCCAGTGTCAATCAAGGAAATAATGAAATTGTGGATTATTTGGTGGGGGTGAAGGGTTTCAAGATATGGATCTTGAAATGCAAGAGCTAACAGACATCACATCAGAGGAATTAACAGAAGATGACTTGATACCAGAGGAATTAACAGAAGATGACTTGATAGAGATGAGTGCTTCTGAATCAGTGCCAGAGGAAGAATATGTGGAAGAAGCAAAGCCAGGAAACAAATTGACACTAGACAATCTGACAAAGAGTTCTATTTGAGATTGCCTGACTTATTTTACAACATGGACCCTTTTATGATATGGACACTGAAAGTAAACAGTAGAAGATTATTAGTACCATATAGAAGCATCTTAAGAAACATGAAAAAGCACAAAAGTTAGGCATAAATTATGATATATTTTCATAAAATTATACCAAGTGAGCCTGCCTCTCCTTCTATCTCCTCTACCACCCGAGACAGTAAGACCAACCCCTTCCACAGCCTACTCAATGTGAAAGACACCAGGATAAAGATCTTCATGATGATCCACTTCACTTAATGAACAGTTAATGTATTTTCCTTACGATTTTAACATTTTTTCTCTAGCGCACTGTATTATAAGAATGCAGTAACAAATACATGTAACATACAAAACATGGAGTTAATCAACTGTTTATGTTATCTGTAAGGCTTTCAGTCAACAGGAGGCTACAATTAGTTAACTTTTGGGGGGCTGGGCATAGTGACTCATGCCTATAAATCCCAACACTTTGGGAGGCCAAGGTGGGAGGATCACTTGAGTCCAGGAGTTTGAGATCAACTTGGGCAACATAGGGAGACCCTGTCTCAAAAAAAAAAAAAAAAAGTGCTGGGATTATAGGTGTGAGACACTGCACCCAGTCAGTGTGTGCTTTAGTAACAATTTCTGACACTTTAAATTTATTCTTAATATGCTTTTCTGTATGTGTATTACACTATAATAAAATATTTAAAAAATAAACACATATTAGTGTTTTGGGGTGCCTCCTAATCTCAAAGTAAAACAAGTTATTCCCTAAATGATGTTAACAATATTGAATTAAAAATGACAATTTAGGAGGTGGGCAGATCACCTGAAGTCAGGAGTTCAACACCAGCCTAGCCAACATGATGAAGCCTTGTCTCTACTAAAATACAAAAGTTAGCCATGCTTGGTGGCACACGCCTGTAATCCCAGTTACTTAGGAGGCTGAGGCTGGAGAATCGCTTGCACCCAGGAGGCAGAGGTTGCAGTGAGCTGAGATTGCACCATTGTGCTCCAGCCTGGGCGTCTAAACAAACAAACAAACAAAAAACTAAGACAACTGATCATCGTTGCTTAGGATAAAAAAAGAATGAGGAAAGACCTTTGGAGTTTCAAAAGTATCTCTAATGGGAAAGAGAGAAGTCCACACCCTGTAAATATTTTTTACAAGATAATGATAGAAAAAGAACTACAGAACACAAGCAGAAATTATGTTTTCTTGAAATTAAAAATAAAATTTAATAATCACAATCCCAGCATCCCAAGTCATTCATAATTTTGATTTCTGCATATTCCTTCCTTTGTATAATACATATAAATATGTATAAGCTATCAAAACATATAAAAATATATATAACTATACATATAAAAAGTACATACAGTATATATATAAAATACATATGCTGATATATAAGTTGTAAGTATATATAAGTTGTGTGTTTTCTTTTTACCTTTTTAATGACTGTATTTCATTTAGATTGATAACCTAAATAAGTTTTCCTACTTAAAATAAGGCAGACATGAACATATTTGTACACATGCTATTCAATAACGTTTTAAAGAAAATGTGCTAGTGTAAGAGTCTGAATTAAAGTTTATTAAGAACTTTAGAGTTCACTCCATGTTGCCA
The DNA here is from genome assembly GCF_009764315.1 of Trachypithecus francoisi. Lineage (NCBI taxonomy): Eukaryota > Metazoa > Chordata > Mammalia > Primates > Cercopithecidae > Trachypithecus > Trachypithecus francoisi. The sequence goes on from NW_022681453.1 coordinate 194,158,031, forward strand.
TATAGTTATTTTTTTTAAAAAAGAGGACTGTTTGTAATGTCCCCAATAAATTACCAAACCATTGCTAGGATTAGGTATTGTGTGTGTGTGTGTTTCCATTTCAGCAGGTATAAAATAGTATTTAAAAACTGTTGTGTTTCTTTGACTAATATTATTTTACTTTCCTCATGTGAATGTTTACGTCCTTTGCTTATTAGACATCTCCCCATAAATTGGAGCTCTTTAGATTTATATAAACCACATTTTATGTAACTTCAATTTTTCCCAGTCTGTTTGCCACTTACTTTACTTTCTACTGTAAATGAAATTTTAAGTTCTAAATATTCAAAGCCTCACTCAACTTGTTTTCTCAACAGAACACTAAGAGAGGCCAGGCGCAGTGGCTCAAGCCTGTAATCCCAGCACTTTGGGAGGCCGAGACGGGCGGATCACGAGGTCAGGAGATCGAGACCATCCTGGCTAACATGGTGAAACCCCGTCTCTACTAAAAATATAAAAAGTTAGCCAGGCGTGGTGGCGGGTGCCTGTAGTCCCAGCTACTCGGGAGGCTGAGGCAGGAGAATGGCGTGAACCCGGGAGGCGGAGCTTGCAGTGAGCTGAGATCCGGCCACTGCACTCCAGCCTGGGTGACACAGCGAGACTCCGTCTCAAAAAAAAAAAAAAAAAACTAAGAGAAAAAGAAATTAGTACAATTATTCAGATCCAAAAAAAGACCACAATATCTTGCAAAAATAAGCATTTAAATAAGGGTATTACAAAACAGACTCCAAAAATGCTAGGAAATCTTAGAAAGTTAGTGAAGTAGAAGAAACTGTTAGCAGAGGACACTGGATATGAAAGTCAGCATCTCTAAAGTGATGGTAGAATTAACATTAGTTGTGGAATAACAAAACCCAAGGAGTGAGCCTGAGCTTCATCCCAGTATCATCACGAACTGTATGACCTCCTTTGGGGTCAGTATCCCTGCAGACAAAAAGAGGAGCACCACCATTTCCATGGCAGATCTGCCACGATGGTGAAAGCACCTGCTGGTTTCAGTTTTCCCCTCCCTCTTGGTGACTGGTTTTCCTACAGCCTAAATCTGGTGCTGAAAAAGTCACCACTTCTCACTTTTACTTTGTTGGCTCATATGGTGCCACCTCAAAGACCTACTGGAACTTCTTGTTGCTTGTGACTTGCTCATTTGATAGTTGTGACTGTGTCTGGAATGGGAAGCAAGATTTTGCTTCAAGGTGTTTTAACTTTAATTGCATATTTCAAGAACTGGTTCTTTCTTTAAATGAAGACTCCACTTATATAGATTGACACAATATAACAATATAAGACTTCAAAGCCTGGTATCATTACTGAACAATTAAAGTAAGACTTAACAATAAAAGCAATTACAAGTAAGCAAAAAGAAACTTTTAGAAAACAAACTTTTTATTTTACTCAGTAAACCTTTGACTGTAATATTCCACCATCCCTCTATAGGCAGAAAACGACAAAGTTGAAGCATGTTTATTTCTTAATTATATCAAAGGAAATTAAACAAGGTATATTTTTTCAAGCAGAATTTGCCTGCATTATCTAAGACTACTATAGAATTTGAATTGAACAGAATAGTGACCTCCAAAGCAGACTGTGTAAAAAACTCACTGAGATGTAAAAAAAAAATGATTTTCTATATTTATTTCTATTACAATAAGACTAACACTTGAGGGTAAGGCACTGGGTTAAACACTTTACATTTATTAATTCATTTAATATTTAAACTAAGGCACAGATATAATGAATAATTCACTGAAAATCACAACTAATAAAGTTTGCGAATAAGCAGCAGACAAGATCCAAACCTAGGCAGTCTGGCACCAGATTAACCACTAAACCATAATCCTTCTCAAGTGATAGGCTTTAGCAATCTTTACTGTCATATTTTCAATAATTCCCAAAACACATTTTTTACATTTTCATATCTCTGAAAAAGAATATGTCTTAAAAGGATGGCATCTTATAATCATAATTGGCAGTATTTTTTCTTTCTTGATGGTACATCTTAGAATCCACAGTGTCTTGTTTTCAGTAAGATACACGTATGTACTCACTAGCCTGCTAAATTAGACCTTCATAAGTTGTGCCCTATATTCAAGGTATCCTGAAAGAATGGGAATTCCACAATCATAGAAGATGACAGTGGTGTTTAAACTAGCTGAATGCTGTGCTGCAATGTACTGAGATTTATCTATACTTATGTGGATTTATGGATTCTATCCAGTTTTAATTTAACCCTCAAAAACTGGTATCTGACAAATGGTACCTATAGAAACCACTCATTAAAGACCTAAGTACTGGTGGGGCATGTTGGCTCTCACCTGTAATCCCAGCACTCTGGGAGGCAGGCAGATGGCTTGAGCCCAGGAGTTTGAGACCAGCCTGAGCAATATAGTAAAACTTATCTCTACAAAAAATACAAAAATTAGCTGGGTGTGGTGGGCTGAGGTGGGACAATCATTTGAGCCCAGGAGGTGGAGGCTGCAGTGAGCTATGATCGTGCCACTGCACTCCAGCCTGGGTGGCAGAGTGAGCTCTTCTCTCAAAAACAAACAAACAAACAAAGACATAAGCACTAATGCAAAGTATCAACAATAAGAAAATAACAGCACTGAGTCATCTAAAAAAATAACCGCCCCGCTCAGTGACGGTTTGATCGGTCCTGACAACTGGATAAAAAAATAGAAATGCTAAAGACTATTTGAATATGGCTTTATATAAACCTCACTTTAAGTGTACACTGAGTTTTGAGCCTTATCTAATGATAGTAGTACAAACATATATGAATTATAAACATATATCTGAAGTATGTTTGAATTTTATTTTTTAAAATTGCTTGGCAATATTTAGGTAAAATAACATCCCCTCACAACTGGGGGATGGGTAGAGTCAAACTATCATCACATTTTACACAACAAAGACACCGATAAAAGGTAGGATTCATTCCCATTATTCTCTGATTCTTTCTTTGCAAGTTTACTTGCTAAAATCTGTAATCCCAAAAGCAGCATTTGACGTCCGTTTAGCAGTTGCTCACAGACTGCCACAGAGCTGAGCAAATTTTGAGTTGCCCAGTGCACATGTTCACAGCTAAGGCGACATGTTCCCAGATGGGGTCAAACAAGGCGATGCTCTGCTTTCTTGTTTCGGCTCTTGTGCTGTAAACAAGTGTCCTTTTCGTGGGCTATTTAGTGCTAACTTTCTTGCATTTTTGTTGGTGAATTTGGTGTGTAAAATGGCTCCCAAGTGTAAAGGGCTATCTGGTGTTGGCTGAATTCGTGGAGGGGGCCAACTGTATCTTTCATTGTTTCTGTTCAAAGAGGATCTCATAAAGTTAATGATACTGTTTGCCTGAGTTGTGACATAAATAATCATGTATATTTGGTATGGTTTGAACGTTTGTCCTCTCTGAAACTCGTACTGAAACTTGATCTCCCGTGTGGCAGTGTTGAGAGGTGCAGCTTTTAAAAGGTGACTGGGTGCTGAGGGCTCTGCTCTGATGAATGGATTAATCTATTCATGGATTAATGGGTTACCAAGTGAGTGGCTCTGGTGGCTTTATAAGAAAAGCAAAAGAGACCAGAGCTGGTATGCTCAGCCCCCTTGCCATGTGATGCCCTGCACCACCTTGGAACTCTAGAGTCTCCACCAGCAAAAAGGTTCTCACCAGATGCACCCTTTCGACCTTGGACTTCCAAGCCTCCAGAACTATAAGAAATAAATTTAGTTTCTTATAAATTATCATTTCAGGCATTGTTATGACCAACAGAAAACAGACTAAGACAATACTGTAGAATTAGTTAATTTGCTTTACAGTCACATAACAATGACCATTAAAAAACCCATCCTTTTTACCACTTGGAACCAAACATCATGAACTTCAATGAATTAGGGTTTGATAGTTTTCTTTAAAGACAGGAGTATAACTCTAACTAGACAAGTCAGTCCCTTTTAAGTGAATCTACCCTGCCACAGATACTACAGAAGACGCAGCTAGCCCTATGTAGTTGAGTCAGTCTAGTATAGTGGCTTTTGAAGCAGAAAGACCTGAATGTCAATTCCAACCAAGTACAGAAAGAGAGAGGTCAATCCATAGATTGGGACCATGGGAAATTACAGTAGATCCAACTTGAGAATAAACAGAAACTAAAGAAACAGAGATAAAGAGTAAGTCACTTGGTAAATGGACCAACAGCAGCTCACACTGGAGAATAGCTAAATAACATAAATGCCAGTGAGGACCACATTACTGCTGCTGAAAACCCTGAAGCTACATTTGAGCCTTCTGTAGTCATGTCACTTATCTTTTAATTCGTTTTCTTTTCTTTTATTCTTTTTTTTTTTAAGAGATGAGGTCTCACTATGTTGCCCAGGCTGGTCTCAAACTCCTGGGATCAAGCAATCCTCCTACCTTGGCATCTCCAAGTGCTGAGACTACAGGCGTGGCCACCACGCCCTGCCGTTATTTATCTTTCAACTAACTTGGTCCTCCTGCTTCAGTTATGTTCTGGTGAAATTCTGTCTTAATTCCATGACCTATCCATCACACTCCCCCAGCACTCCATTTAACGTGGCTTAGCCCAAATAGAGGTTAGAAAACTGTGTGTGAGAGAATGTTAACATTCAAGCATCCATGAGCGTGGGAGTTGCTAGACAAAACTAAGGTCCTTTCCAGCCCTAAAAGGCCACGATTCTAAGTTGTGAGCCTACTCAATATTTTCTTCAAGGTAACACAAATCCCTAAAATTTACCACCACCAAGCAGTACTTCCTTTTATGGTCCTAAATAAGATCCTTTATACAGGAATGCCCTAGGTTCCTATATTCTGAGATTTCACAAACATCCTCATTTTAGCTTCAAGACTACCAATTTCAATGGTAACTTTTCTTAAGCCTTATTTTCAGAAAGTAGAGTCCTTATATGTTTAATATCTTGTAACGCCCAAGCCCCCTTGCACTTCTAACCCACTACAGATACTGTACTGCAACATTTTCTCTATGCATCAACGCCTTTCTTTTTTTTTAAAGGCTGGTATATTGTTCCATTATACAAACGTACCGTAATTAATATTTCACCAGTTCTTACTAATAGTTCTTACTAATGGACTTCGGGTCGTTTCCAATTATATTATTATAATTATTACATACAATGCTCAGGTCCACAACTTTTTACATGTGTACCTTTAGCGTATGCAAGAGCAACTAAAATATCACTGGGTCATTTCAAGTTGCTCCTCTTTGAACTGTTTTGAGCTTAGATCTATTTCTGAACGGGAACAAAAATCAGAAAGAACCCAAAACTCTGGTTGCAGATGCAGAAATATAGTGTGGCACGATGCTAATGGGAGAAATGGTCTCTTTTATTAGCTGGAGACTAGATCTTCAAGGGTTCCCAAGAAAAGAAAATACACTGTAATTATCGAAGAATTTTAGATACCTCAGAGATGAGGTTAAGAAATAGTAAAAGCTTAACAGTCGAAGATCTGAAGCTTCAATTTCTTTCTTTGATGTTCCCGATTACAGAAAGTTCAAAGATGATGTCTGTTTAAAAAATTATATATATGCACATATCCTTAAAAAAAAATAAACAAAAAGGAAACACGATAAACGTCATCGCCCAGCCTTCTTAAAGATCGCTCCCACCCGCGGCTAGCCGGGCAGGCACCCGAGCCGCATCCACGCCGCCCGCCCGTGCCTGGGGTCTGGGTGGGTAACGGGCCCGGCGGAAGGAGGGGCTCCCCGGCCGTCCCTCCCAGCTCTCACCTCAGCTCCTCGTCGACACTCCCGCGGGGCTGTTCGGCCGACGCCACCATGGAGGAAGTCGTAGAGGTCTTGTTCTTCAGGATCCCCTTGATGGGCCGGTGCGAGGCCGTCGAGGCCGCCATTGCCGGGCGCTCCGGCTGTCGGCTCAGGGTCGCTGCTTGGCGTAGGGTCCGCGAAGAGAAGGGTCGGCACAGCAGAGACTCGCGGGCAGCCGCGGAGCCCGCTCAGGACTAAAGCGGCCGCACCTGCTGCCTCGGAAACGGCTACCGGAGCGGTTGTCACGACACAACGACCCCGACGCCAGAGCCAACGCCGAACGGCTTGGCGGCTCCTCGCGCTCCCTTAGCCGCCAGCACTTGACCCGCCGCTCGCTGAGAGACGCCGGCCTAGAGCTCCAGGGCGGGCGCGACGCCGACGCCGAAGCCAAGCGGGCCCGCCCTCTCGCGATATCTAGGGAGGGGGCGGGGAGGGGGCGGGGCGAGAACAGAGCCGACCTCCTCGCCCCGCCCCCTCCGTCCCGCCCGCGCTCCTCGCCAGCCCGCGCGCGGCGCTGTGAGGCGGGAGCTGTTTCCGAGAGCCTGCGGGAGAGCGCCCGCGCTTGCTGCTGCCCGGACCCGCGCGTTTCTCGTGCACCCTCGTCCCACCACCTTGGGAGGCCGTAGCGTTATTTTTATTTTTTAGATCAGCAGCCTGAGACTCGAGGTGACGTCACTCCGCAGAGAGGTTCGCTGACTTTCCATTTCGCCCGTGTAAAAAGCCGAACTGCCTGTTATAAAAGCATGGACTGCCAACATTGGAGTGGTCCTTCGAGGCCTATGATGAAGTCATAGAATGTCTGCATTGGAATCGCCTCACCTCCTTTTACCGTTGGAGAAGCCGACGGACAGACGGGCAGCGAATCCCGCCGTCGCACAACCCGTCCAGGCATATAGCGCAGGAGACCGGAGGGCGGCAGCGACACATCTCCCAGCCAAGGACCCCCTGGGCCCGCAGAGGCCGCGACAGGTTCCCTCCGCAGAGGGCACCAACTTTGCCGCAGGTCGATGTGGACTTCAAGCCTGCAGAGCGGAGAGCGCATTTCCATTGCTTCGAGCCCCCCCGCGTGTGGTATTTGTTATGGCCCCTGTACACCCCCTCCCCGCCCTCTCCCAACTCCAGTCCGCAGCTGGCTCATCACTAGGCTCTTTTCCAGGACTCTTTCTTGATCAAGCCTTTTTATCATTCTCACCACAGGTTAGAGCACAGCAGACTGAGCCACCCAGAATGGGCCACTCCGGTGGACCAGCCCCTGCGGAGCCCCAGCCCACAGGGCCTGGAAGGGACCTTGTCAAGCAGGCCCATGAGGCGGCTAGTCAGCCTCTTTCTCCGACAACCCCAGGGGCTAGAAGCTCGCCACGCCCCTGTGCAACTCATTTTATCTTTGGACAGCTCTGACTCAGGGAGTTCTTAGATTGAGCTGACACCTGGCTCCCAGTAATGTCTGTCCACTGCTGTGGGGGGTGAGAGGAAGCGTTTTCCCCCATCTAACCCCTATAGCAGCAGTCTCACTCCCATGGCTCATCTCTGGACCACAGTCTCATCTTCTTTAACACAGGCTCTGTGCCTTTTGAGGAGGACCCTGTTCTGTGTCCTTAGGACTCTGCCCCTCAGGGATGACTGTAGGGTTCTGATTGTGATTATTGTCTGGCCCCTAGCAAGTTCCTGGCACAGAACAGGGCCTCAGTATGGGAATGGATGTGGATGGAGATAATGGAGGGGAAGTGAGCTGGAAGGGGAGAAGGGAAACAGGGTTGCTGGTCACTGAGTAGAGTGTTCCCCAGGGATTTGCCTCAGCCAGGGGCCTGCACAGTCACTCTTGGCACTGGCCCCACCTTTGTTCCCAGTCAAATATCCACTGGTGCTGTCTCTCCCTCGCAGGCCAGGACTGCTCAGTGAATCTAACACTATGCCCTGACAGCCCTGTCCAGCCCATGGAGCAGAGAGAGGTTTCTCAGCCAGGGGAAGCAGGATGGCCACCTCCCTTCCCTTCCTGAGTTCTTTCCACCCGTGTTCAACACCTGTGTTGCATCTCCTGCCCTGTCAGCAGGAGCCTAGGTCAGTGATGGCAATCCTGTTTTCAAGGGAATACACAAATTTCCCTGTATGTTCTAAATTACTGGGCAGATCTGCTTTGTTCCTGCTTGGCCTGGGAAGCATCACTGAGTTCAGCATCCCTGAACTCAACTGTGACTGGGCCCTTAATTAAGCAACAGCTTGCTTTCAGGCCCTCTAATGAAAGGGACTACGATCATATGGCATAAAGTGTTTTATTACAGTTAATAAACTAACAAACACTGGAACAGGAGGTGATGAAGAGTTCTCTGAAGAATCTTGGAAACGCATTTCCCTCATCAAGAGTTAAACTTGTCTCTTGTACTGGTTCTTCCACTCCCAAACCCACAACAAATGAAAGCAGATGAAGATGACTTTGGTAGCCCTTTAAAAAAAAAAAAAGTTTGTAAAATTGTAAGGGCCCGTACTGCTTTTTTTTTTTTTTTGAGACAAAGTCTTGCTGTGTCGCTCAGACTGGAGTGTAATGGCACAATCTCCACTCACTGCAATCTCTGCCTCCCGGGTTCAAGTGATTCTCCTGCCTCAGCCTCCCGAGTAGCTGGGATTACAGGCGCCCACCACCACACCCAGCTAATTTTTGTATTTTTAGTAGACACGGGGTTTCACTGTGTTGGCCAGGCTGGTCTCGAACTTCTGACCTCAGGTGATCTGCCCGCCTCAGTCTCCCAAAGTGCTGAGATTGTAGGGGTGAGCCACTGCGTCTGGCCTGCTTTTCCTTATGTTTCAGAATAGTTGAACCACTTTATTCCTCAGTGTGGCCCAAATAAGATTTTCAAATGCTTCTAAACAGAGCTCTCCTTCTGTGCCTCTGCCTCTGCTGAGGTTTGCTCCTGTAGGAAGTTATCTGGACCAAACAGCCCAAGCACTGAATTTAGCTTTATTGGTGTTACATTTCCTGTGTGTTGAGGGTTTGGCTGCCAAGAGGTGAATTATAGATGGAATCTTTCATTCTGGTTTCAGTTTCTGGAAGTAGCTATTGAGCTCAAGGCAAATAATATATTTAAAGAGATATACATGATTTAAGGATAATCTGGCATTTATCTCTGCTCTCTTTTTGAAGACTTCATTATCATGGTTGCCTGACCCAACACAACGTATCTGGAGGAGGAGAGGGGACATTTTTATTGTACCCCATCACGTGGCTGAGTCATTTGGCTCTCCATTCACTTGAACAGACGACTGTGGACAACACCATTGGGTTTCCCACCAAGGACAGAATTCCAAAGCAACAATGGCTTGCATGGTTAGCTCACCCAGCCTGCCCAAGTCATCAGCTAGTTCCACACAGTAGAGAAGTGGGTAGTGCCCCCCCACCTAACATCTGGAAAAATTCCCAAAAGTTGTGACTTCAAGACCACCGAGTCAGCAGCACCTCTCTTCCTGCCAAGAATAGCACATTGTTCTTTTCCTTTTCAAGTAATCCCTCCCTGAAAAGAGAAGATCACAGATTTTGTAGTATTAAATACGTTGTAGAAATTCATGGTAGCAGGGGCAAGACCATTTAAACAAAATACAGAAAGTATCCGAGAGAGAAAAAGCCAAGGACAAAGATTAATCATTTTCTGCTTAAAAAAAATGGCTTTGATTTGCAAGCATGGAATGCTCCACTGTTTCTCTTCTCTTCAAAGACATCTACTGAAAGGATTCCTTAACCTTACCAAGTGGCCAAAATCCTTTTCTGAGAAGACTCACAGAGCATAGGACCCGTAGGGTACACAAAGATTTCATTAGTCCCTAGATGTTTCCTGATCCTCTTAAAAACTGGTTAAATTCAGAGACTCTAGGCAAATACTTCTTTCAGAACCTATGAGGCAAAAACGAAAGAAAGAAGGCAGCGGGACACGCAGTGTGACAGACCTTGGAATGGTAAGTAGGAAATATGAGTTAGTTTCTTGGCTAAGCTATGAATTTACCTTGTGCCTGCCAGAAATTAGTCTTTTGTGACAGTACATTTTCTGTGTTAACTGGTTTGGTTTATAAATTATTGCAAGAAGTAAGGGAGCAATGTCATGTATTGTAATTTCATTGTGTCAATTTTACCAAGTTCTCTTGCATTTTGTTATTATATGAACTCATAACGGGATAAGGAGTATAGGGTTTGATTCAGAACATATGTGATGTTGGTATAAACGCTTCATGAAAAACCCTAAATATATTTTGAAGCCTACATAGTCAAAAGTCACCATTGGAAGACTTTTTTACTTTAATACTGTATTTATGTTCATTAGCACTCATCCTCATTTGAAACTTCTCAAATGTGTTATTACTTTATTTGACTGTTGTCTCCAGATTGGTCTGAGGACCTCCACTTCCTTCACTGTCCATTCATCTTCACACTGCTCTCATATTTTTATTTTTTAAAGTGAGCTATGCAATGATCCTTAGTTTATAAATTCAACTCCACTTTGCCACACACAGTGTTAGGCTTGGGCAAACAATTAGAACTTGCCCTCCTTGGCTGGGCGCTGTGGCTCCCACCTGTCATCCCAGCACTTTGGGAGGCCGAAATGGGTGGATCACAAGGTCAAGAGATTGAGACCATCCTGGCCAATGTGGTAAAACCTCGTCTCTACTAAAAACACAAAAGTTAGCTGGGCATAGTGGCGCATGTCTGTAGTCCCAGCTACTTGGGAGGCGGAGGCAGGAGAATCACTTGAACCCGGGAGGCGGAGGTTGCAGTGAGCCAAGATCGCGCCACTGCACTCCAGCCTGGGGACAGAGGGAGACTCCGTCTTAAAAAAAAAAAAAAAAAAGGCCGGGCGCAGTGGCTCAAGCCTGTAATCCCAGCACTTTGGGAGGCCGAGACGGGCGGATCACGAGGTCAGGAGATCGAGACCATCCTGGCGAACACTGTGAAACCCCGTCTCTACTAAAAAATACAAAAAACTAGCCGGGCGAGGTGGCGGGCGCCTGTAGTCCCAGCTACTCAGGAGGCTGAGGCAGGAGAATGGCGTGAACCCGGGAGGCGGAGCTTGCGGTGAGCTGAGATCCGGCCACTGCACTCCAGCCCGGGCGACAGAGCGAGACTCCGTCTCAAAAAAAAAAAAAAAAAGAACTTGCCCTTCTTCTTTTTTTTTGCTCAGGGACCTCAGTCTGCAGTGGTTGCTCATTGCCTAGGATAAAGTCCAAATCTTTTGGGCCTTCACAATCCAGCCCTATCTGTTTTTCTAGTCTCCTTTACTTTTGACATCCACTTGCTTTCCCCTGTGTTCTTCACAGCAGTCGCACTGCCATTCTCAAGGTGTCATATTCTGTCCCTTTTTCATGCCTTTACTAATTTGTGTGAAATGCCATCCCCTGTTCTTGCTCTTACATTACCCCAGTTCAAAGGTCACCTCCTTCTCCGCCTCCATGCAGGCAGTTAGTCTTCACCTTCACCGAGATGCTGAGGAACTGTTTGCATTCTTCTCATTGTATCACCATTATCTAAGTGTCCATCCCGCCGCTGTGGCCTCTTTGGGAGCAGGTGCATGTCTTCCTCCTCTTTCTCTCCTGACAGCATAACTGAGTGAATACAGTGTCTGCCATAAGAGGCCCTTGATACGAGTTGGTTATGTAAATCAAAGAAAGTGACCAAGGCGAGTCTTGATCATTTGGGTTTATTTGCCAAGGTTAAGGAAGTGCTCAGGAAAGAACACCGATCCACAGGAAAAACTGTGCCCCATGTTTTTTCCAGAGAGGGTCTGGGGACCTCAATATTTAAAGGGAAAAGAATGAATATTGGAGAAAGAAAGTTTTTTTTGCAAAGGGTGTGGGTGGATAAGAGGGAAGCCATTGCATTCTTTTGTCTTTGATCAGTCATTTACATGTGCGAGGGTGCTAGAGGTACAGTCACTTACACATTCGATGAATCTGCGTTTTTTACATAACATAAACATAGGGCAGAGGAAGCAAACACATACGCCTTTGTCTCAGGTAAGCAGAGGGATGTCTTTGAGTTCTGTCCTTTGTCCCATATCTGAAAAGGTAAGCTATCAATGTACATTGCCAGGGTGAGATTCAACAGAACTGTTTTAGAGTAAAGATCTGGGAGCCCACAAGGAATTTCCCTATGGGCAAATTGTGAGAGAAGTCTATAGCTTTTTTATCTGGTAGCTATCTATTTAGGAACACAATGGGAGACAGGTTTGCAAGACCCAGTTCCCAGTTGGACTTTTCCCCTTCGGCTTAGTGAGTTTAGGGTCTCAAGATTTATTTTCCTTTCACAGTTGAATCAGGGAATAAATGAGTTAACTGTTCCTAAATTCGACCTCCCCAGTAATGGTGCCCATAACAACATCAAGGGCTTCTTGGAAAGCAATCTGACTATATATCTTGTTCTGCATGGCTAAGGAAGGCATTGGCAGCTATAATGCTAGCAAGGAAATAATAGAAATAAGAAAGACTGCTGAGTCGGTAGAGAATGCATTAAAAAGAGGAAGTTGTCCTGTTACCAGTCAGAAATCTTCACTGAGGTCTGTTATGTGCCAGGCCCTTTCCTAGGTATTGTCTGTTGCTTAGTTTATTGCATAAGTAAACTACAGCAGGTACTGTATTTCCTCTTTTTATTTTAATTTTGTTTTCTTTTCTTTTCTTTCTTTCTTTTTTTTTTTTTGAGATGAAGTCTCACTCTGTTGCCTAGGCTGGAGTGCAGTGGTGCAATCTTGGCTCACCACAAACTGCCTTCTGGGTTCAAGAGATTCTCTTGCCTCAGCCTCCCAAATAGCTGGAATTACAGGCACACACCACCACGCCTGGCTAATTTTTGTATTTTTAGTAGAGACGGGGTTTCACCACGTTGGCCAGGCTGGTCTCGAACTCCTGATCTGAGGTGATCCACCTGCCTTAGGCTCCCAAAGTGCTGGGATTACAGGCGTGAGCCACCGCGCTCGGCCTCCTCTTTTCATTTTAGGTTCAGAACCCTTTCTTTAAAAAGTTCATTGATAGGCCGGGTGCAGTGGCTCATGCCTGTAATCCCAGCACTTTGGGAGGCCACGGCAGGTGGATCACCAGAGGTCAGGAGTTCGAGACCAGCCTGGCCAACATGGTGAAACGCTGTGTCTACTAAAGATACAGGAAACACTGTGTCTACTAAAGATACAAAAATTAGCCAGGCATGGTGGCAGGCACCTATAATCCCAGCTACTTGGGAAGCTGAGGCAGGAGAATTACTTGAACCTGGGAGGCAGAGGTTGCAGCAAGCTGAGATCGTGCCGTTGCACTCCAGCCTGGGTGATAAGAGTGAAACTCTGTCTCAAACAAAACAAAACAAAACAAAGTATGTTATTAGATACACATACACACACATAACACACACACACAAACACACATGCATGCACACACGTCCACCCCTTGCTTCGTGTGTCTCTCCCAGCTCTGGCTCTGGGCTCCAGGAGAATGCTGTTGCTGTTTTCACAAAGGCATAGCTTCCTGTGTCATCAGGTGCACCTGTGTTATCACGTGTTTTTAGCAAGTGGTGCTCTAGATAGGACTCAAGACCCTCTTTGCTCTCCTGTGGCTGAGGCAGGTGGGGGGAATCCCTCAGCAGGAACCACAAGGCTCTCACAGGATAAACTGCTGTCGCATTGGTTTCTCCCCCAAGGACTTCACCAGACTTTATCAGAAGAAAGCAGTGCCAGAGGGGACTGCAGAGGAAAGCTGGGGCTTGGGAAACCAGCAGCAGGGGCCACGTGGGCAGGTGGTTTCTGTGTGAACCTCTGATCTGTGAAACATAAACAGGAAATGTTGAAGGCTTCTAGTGCTCTTTTTTGATATCAAGAACATTCTACGGCACAAAAGAGTTTGCCTCTCACTGTTTCTCATACATGGAGGTTTTCTTTTTTTTTTTTTTGAGACGGAGTCTCGCTCTGTCGCCCAGGCTGGAGTGCAGTGGCCAGATCTCAGCTCACTGCAAGCTCTGCCTCCCGGGTTCCCGCCATTCTCCTGCCTCAGCCTCCCGAGTAGCTGGGACTACAGGCGCCGCCACCTCGCCCGGCTAGTTTTTTGTATTTTTTAGTAGAGACGGGGTTTCACCGTGTTAGCCAGGATGGTCTCGATCTCCTGACCTCGTGATCCGCCCGTCTCGGCCTCCCAAAGTGCTGGGATTACAGGCTTGAGCCACCGCGCCCGGCCACATGGAGGTTTTCTAACCAGCATCCTGAACAGAATTGAAGTACAAATAAAACCAAAGTAAAAATGAGCTTTATCTCTAGATTTTAAAATTTTCATTTTTTTTTTTTTTTTTTTATGGTGGCACCTATACTGTTACCTTATAGGTACCAACTAGAATGTACTTTTTAACTGCCTGTCATTCATGGTTTACCTACTTGGAAGCTCAACCCTGTCCAAGACTGGACCCTAGTCGACACAAATTTTATCTTAATTTTATGAAGGTCTATCCCACCCCTAAATTTCTGACATTCTTAAATACGCTGCTCAGCTGTGCTTGTCAAAGACAATTGCGTTTGTTACATTTCAGAACAGAGTCCACACAGACCCCATTTGGCTCTGTGCTAGGAATGGCAGCAGTGCAAGACTGTGGAGCTCTGCGGTTGACCACAACTTTGATCTTGCTAGGTGCCGCCAAGTTGGAAAAAATTAACTAAGACTGCAGAGTCAAAGAAAACGCATCAAAGCATTAACTGCTTTTGTTTCATGTTTCCTTTCCCTCCACAGAGGGACCCAGAAATTAAGAAAATTGCTGGGCGTGGTTGCTCACACCTGTAATCCCAACACTTTGGGAGGCCACGATGGGTGGATCATGAGGTCAGGAGTTTGAGACCAGCCTGGCTAACATGGAGAAACCCTGTCTCTACTAAAAATACAAAAATTAGCCGGGTGTGGTGGTGCACCCCTGTAATCCCAGCTACTTGGGAGGCTGAGGCAGGAGAATTGCTTGAACCTGGGAGGCAGAGGTTGCAGTGAGCCAAGATCGTGCCACTGCACTCCAGCCTGGGCAATAGAGTGAGACTTGGTCTAAAAAAAAAAAAAAAAAGAAATTAAGAAAATGTATACAGAGTGGGCAGGAACAAAATCTTCTGGTGAATCCAGTCTGCAGGCTTATTAAATGTGACAGTATGCTTCTTGAAGGATTAGAAATAAAGTACAGTGAAGTCAATGCTATAATAGCGCTAAGCAGAGCCAAACACAATGTCTTTTCCTCCCCTCACAAGTACTGAACTCTTCTTTCAGTCTGCTCAGCTCTGGGACTAGGCCAAGCCTTGTCCTCCTGGGACAGCTACTTTGGGAGCCAACCAGGCAAGCCCAGCCAGTTCTCAGGGAGTTGAATGGCATGGCGGAGAAGGCCTTTCCCACCCAAGGCCAGTCTGCGCACCAGGCCTCCCATCCCTGTGCTCCTCGGAGCCTTGAATGTGCAGCCTCTTTCACCACTGTCACCTTCCAGCCTCTCCATGTAGCTTCTCCTCGAATGGCTGCTGGGCATGCCAGCCTTCCATTCCTCACAAACTGCTTATGTGCAGGGTGACACTCAGGATATTTGAAAACCAAAACGGTGTGGGCAGGCCACCACTAAGCAGGAAGGAAAGTGGCTATCACGCAGGCAGGGCTCCATGGAATTCAGAGAAGCCTCTGCCACCAGGTGTTACCGCTTTAGGTTTTGGGCTCACTGGGGAGCCCCGGGGGTGGTCACGAGATGGAACATTCTGGAGGCTCAAAAGAGTGGCCGTGCACAGAGTACAACT
This sequence comes from Trachypithecus francoisi, assembly GCF_009764315.1. NCBI lineage: Eukaryota > Metazoa > Chordata > Mammalia > Primates > Cercopithecidae > Trachypithecus > Trachypithecus francoisi. The sequence continues at coordinate 194,173,614 of NW_022681453.1, forward strand.
GTTGTGCGTTGGTACACACCTGCCTGTCACGTCAGCTGGTCTGAGACCGCAGATGCCTTCCCAGAATGTTGCCTGCACTCCTCGCCTTAACAGAAGTCTGGGTTTTCTGTCCTGTGCAACTCACAAATAGTGGCCGGCAGTTCTGTGCCATGGAGCACAGGACTGGGCAGGAGTTAGGTTTCTCCTTGACTCCCAAGACTGCTGCTGCGGTTATCATTGTTCCCTCTGTCCTGACCCACAGCCCAGGGTAAAAATTTCTTGAGGCTCATGTCAATGCCATCCCCCTGTGGGCCCCTTCCAGTGGCTGCCGTCTGGTAAGCTCCTGCTGATCTCTAAATGCCATCAAGAACTTTGGCCCATTTGTTTTTTCTCATTTAAGAAATATTTCTTAAGCATTCACTGTGCCAGACAACTTGCTGTATGTCCAGAGGTGTATGAAACATGATTCTTGTCCTTAAAGGTAAGCTCATCTTTTTTTTTTTTTTGAGACGGAGTCTTGCTGTGTCGTCCAGGCTGGAGTGCAATGGCGCGATCTCGGCTCACCACAAGCTCTGCCTCCCGGGTTCCAGTGATTCTCCTGCCTCAGCCTCCTGAGTAGCTGGGATCACAGGTGAATGCCACCATGCCCAGCTCATTTTTGTATTAAGTAGAGATGGGGTTTTACCATGTTGGCCAGGCTGGTCTCGAACTCCTGACCTCAGGTGATCTGCCCATCTTGGCCTCCCAAAGTGCTGGGATTACAGGCGTGAGCCACCGTGCCCAGCTGTAAACTCATAATTTAATAAAGAAATATAAAACAAAGAATGACCAGACCAGGTGGTAAATGCCTAAGTGGGCATACAGTGTTTACAAATGTAGAAACGGGGACACGTGGAAATGATGATGTACTGGTTTCCTGTGGCTTAAAACGACAGAAATGTATTCTCCCACAGTTCTGGAGGCTGGACATCTGAAATCAAGGTGACAGCAGGGCCATCCTCCCTCTGAGACTCCAGGCAGAATCTTTTCCTGCCTTCTCCTAGCTTCCAGTGCTGGCCAGAGATCCTCAGCATTCCCCGCTTTCGGCTGCATGACTCCGGTCTCTGCTGTCGTCCTGTGTTCTCCCCATGTGTGCCATTTTCCTTTCCTTACGAGGATATTAGTCGTATTGTATTAGGGCCTACCATAATGAATTCATTTAATTCAATATGCAAAGACCCTATTTCCAAATAAGGTCACATTCCCAGGTACTGGGAGTTAGGACCTCAACATATCTTTTTAGGGGACACAGTTCAACCCATAACAGTTGGATAGTCAGGAGAGCAGGGGAAGGACCAGAGAAGGCTGGCCAGACACGCTTGGCAAGCTGGTAAACAGGAGTCAGCAGGGCAGGGAGAAGGGTGTTGTGTTGTCTGGAATGATGTATATAAACAGACTGGGGTCCGAGAGGGTGACACCTTTGGAAACTGCAAGGTGTTCAGTCTGACAGGCATAAAGGATCTATGCTCAGTAGTGGCAAAAGATCATCCTACACGTTGGCAGGAGCCAAGTCATGAATCTCATTGTCTCCCCACACAAACGTGCCTGCACTCCTTTACTCCCCCTTGCTGGCTGACTTTAACCAGTCATCTCAAACCCCTACTTCCCCCTGACTTCCCAAATGCAATTGATCCCTCAGACCACCTGATTCTGCCTCCTAAAAATCTCCTAAATCAGGCTAGGCATGGTGGCCCATGCCTGTAATCCCAGCAGTTTGGGAGGCTGAGGTGGGTGGATCACCTGAGGTTAGGAGTTCGAGACCAGCCTGGCCAACATGGTAAAACCCCATCTCTACTAGAAATACAAAAATTAGGCCGGGCACGTGGCTTACGCCTGTAATCCCAGCACTTTGGGAGGCTGAGGCGGGCAGAGCACAAGGTCAAGAGATCGAGACCATCCTGGCCAACATGGTGAAACTCCATCCCTACTAAAAAAAAAATGCAAAAATTAGCTGGGTGTGGTGGTGCACACCTGTAGTGCCAGCTAGTCTGGAGGTTGAGGCAGGAGAATCGCTTGAACCTGGGAGGCAGAGGTTGCAGTGAGGCGAGATCGCACCACTGCACTCCAGCCTGGCAACAGAGCAAGAGTCCATCTCATAAAAAAACAAACAAAACAAACAAAAAAAACCCAACAACAAAAACAAAAATGAGCCTGGCCTGGTAGTGGGTGCCTGTAATCCCAGCTGCTCCAGAGGCTGAGGTAGGGAGAGTCTCTTGAACTGGGCGGTGGAGGTTGCAGTGAGCCGAGGTCACACCTTAGTATTCCACCCTGGGTGACGAGCAAAACTAAACACCATCTCAAAAAATAATAACAATAGTTCTCTTTGCCGTCATTTCTCTTCCCGTGGAGCCGCTGCCATGAAGGTTGAGCTGTGCAGTTTCAGCGGGTACAAGATCTACCCAGGACACGGGAAGCACTATGCCAGGACCGACGGGAAGGTTTTCCAGTTTCTCAATGCAAAATGCGAGTTGGTGTTCCTTTCCAAGAGGAATGCTCGGCAGATAAACTGTACTGTCCTCTACAGAAGGAAGCACAAAAAGGGACAGTCGGAAGAAATTCAAAAGAAAAGAATCTGTCCAGCAATCAAATTCCAGAGGGCCATTACTGGTGTATCTCTTGCTGCTATAATGACCAAGAGGAATCACAAACCTGAAGTTAGAAAGGCTCAAAGAGAACAAGCTATCAGGGCTGCTAAGGAAGCAAAAGAAGCTAAGCAAGCATCTAAAAAGACTGCAGTGGCTGCTGCTAAGGCCCTACAAAGGCAGCACCTAAGCAAAAGATCGTGAAGCCTGTGAAAGTTTCGGCTCCCCGAGTTGGTGGAAAACGATAAACTGTCAGATTCGATTTTTAAGTAAAGATTGGATTCTAACTCGAAGAATAAGAGGAAGAAGAAGAGGAATAAGAAGAGGAAGAGGACGAGGGAGGAGGAGGAGGAGGAAGAAGAGGAGGAGGAGGAAGTAGTTCTCCTAAATCTGCCTTCTGGTTTCTACTTCCACTTTCTAGTTCAGGCCCTGGTCATGACACAGTGGAGCACTGGCCATCTCACGGGTCCTCCTGCTGTCAGGCCCGCGCATCCCCTCTCCGTTCTCAGGGGTCCTCCTGCTGTCAGGCCCGCGCGTCGCCTCTCCGTCTCCTCTGCTGCTAGAGCCATCACTCAATGCTCTGGACCGTACCCCTCTGGGGGCAGGAGGTAGGTGGATCCCCATAGTGTCATGAATGACGCTGCTTTAGTCAGCTACCTGAGCTTCACCAGCCGCTTCCTCATCAGATCCTGGCATTCTCTGTGGCCAGCCTGAAGACAGAGCGTTTGCTTTCAGAGAACTCCAGCCTCGATTTGCTCTTTAGTGACTTTTTTCCTACTGTGAATTAACAAGTCGATATTCAGATTTCATTTTTAAGATGCAAGTTAAATTCTTTCCTAAAATTGAGTCCTTGAATCAATTCACCTACAGATTGTAACCTGAGCTCCATGTCACAAAGCTGTCAGTGATCTGTCTGACCTTTGGCTGTCTGATCTGTCTGACCTCTGAAATAATATTTCAGAATTCGATATATAATTTTGTGATTTTTGAGCTCTTGATTAATAATGGCAGAATAGTAACCGCTCCAAGGGAACTAAACCGGTTCTACTTCTCCTCTGCGGGATCTCGGCCCCTAGGTGCCATGGAATTATTTGAGTTCCTACTTGGTGGCAGTCTTTCCTCTGCTGGGATACCACTTCCTCCCCCTTCTATTTTCTTTTCTTTTCTTTCTTTCTCTTTTTGAGATGGAGCCTCGCTTTGTCGCTCAGGCTGGAGTGCAGTGGGGTGATCTCAGCTCACTGCAACCTCTGCCTCCTGGGTTCAAGTGATTCTCCTGCCTCAGCCTCCCGAGTAGCTGGAATTACAAGTGCACACCACTATGCCCGGCTAATTTTTGTGTTTTTAGTAGAGAAAGGGTTTCACCATGTTGGCCAGGCTGGTCTCAAACTCCTGACCTCGTGATCTGCCTGCATCAGCTTCCCAAAGTGCTGGGATTATAGGCGTGAGTCACCGCCCCCATCTTCCCCCTTCTATTTCTGACTACCTCCAGCTTGTTTTTCCAAACGCAGCTCAGGATTTGCTCTGGAATGAAGCCTTCTCTACCTCTTCAGGGCAGCATCAGGGGGCCCTCCTCTGTGCTCCCAGGATCCCTCATTCTACCATCCATTATAGCCTCTCATCTTATTTGATCTCCACATCTACCTGGTTGGTTTTCTTGTTTATGTTTCCCTCTAGACTCTGAACAACTCCAGCAGGCTCCAGGTCAGTTCTCCCAAAAACACTGTACCTAATCATTGCTCTTTTGGCACCTATTGGGAGTATCCTATGCTTTTTTTTTCTTTTCTTTTCTTTTTGCCTAATGTTGGCATTTTAATTTTGCTTTTTCTTGATAGAATGGGTAAATTTCTATAGCCATTAGCTGTGGACTCTAAGGTACTCTCTCCAAAGGCATAGTGTTTGTACCTACTATGGATGCTGAGCCATGAAGACTGAGTTGGGGATGGAGCAATCAGCAGGCAGCTGGGGGCGTTTGCTGTGGATGAGATGTTGAGATTACTGGGGGCGTTGCTGTGGATGAGATGCTGAGGTTACTGGGGGCGTTGCTGTGGATGAGATGCTGAGGTTACTGGGGGCGTTGCTGTGGATGAGATGCTGAGGTTACTGGGGGCGTGCTGTGGATGAGATGCTGAGGTTACTGGGGGCGTTGCTGTGGATGAGATGCTGAGGTTACTGGGGGCGTTGCTGTGGATGAGATGCTGAGGTTACTGGGGGCGTTGCTGTGGATGAGATGCTGAGGTTACTGGGGGCGTTGCTGTGGATGAGATGCTGAGGTTACTGGGGGCGTTGCTGTGGATGAGATGCTGAGGTTACTGGGGGCGTTGCTGTGGATGAGATGCTGAGGTTACTGGGGGCGTTGCTGTGGATGAGATGCTGAGGTTACTGGGGGCGTTGCTGTGGATGAGATGCTGAGGTTACTGGGGGCGTTGCTGTGGATGAGATGCTGAGGTTACTGGGGGCGTTGCTGTGGATGAGATGTTGAGGTTACTGGGGGTGTTGCTGTGGATGAGATGCTGAGGTTACTGGGGGCGTTGCTGTGGATGAGATGTTGAGATTTACGCGGAGACTCTAAAGATGATCGTTTCTGGATGGATCCCAGTTGTAAATACTTGAAATAACTTGCTTGCAGTCACCTGTAATATTTGGTACAAATTAGGACTTGTAATTTATAAGTTGTATAATTAATATTTCAGAATTCGATATACAATTTTGTGATTTTTGAGCTCTTGATTAATAATAGCAGAATAGTAACAGCTCCAAGGGAACTAAACAACACCATCATTCATCAAATGTTGTGAACCTGTTATGAGCTAATTTGAAATATGGAGCCTACGGTGTTTTTGGTAAAAAAAAAAAAAAAATCTCTTTGGAGACAGAGTCTCACTCTGTTGCCCAGGCTGGAGTACAGGGATGAAATCATGACTCATTGCGTCCTCAAGTCCCCAGGCTTGAGATCCTCCCACCTCAGCCTCCTGAGTACCTGGGACTATAGGCACACACCACCACACCTGGCTCATTTTATTTTTTGTAGATATGGGGGTCTCCTTCTGTTGCCCAGGCTGGTCTCAAACTCCTGGCCTCAAGATCCAAAGTACTGGGATTACAGTCATGAGCCACCGCGCCTGGCCCTAAAAATATTTTTAAACTTCCTTAAAATGCCAAAAAGATAGGAACAACGAAATACTCAAAAAAGGATTGATTTTTAAGCGCGGCTCCACACCAGTTTTTATTAACTTCATTTCTCTGTATTAGAAGTGAGGAATACAAAGATGAATGAAACAGGGTTCCTATCACCATCTAGTGGGAAAGACAGGCTGGCAAACCAACAGCTAATCAAGGAGGTAATTTAGGTAAATGATTTAGAGTGGACACGCTGGATTTATCTTTGGAGGCAGTAATTCCAAGGACAAGAACTAACAACTGCCTTTCTGCCAGAGCTCACGTGAGGGTCGGAGTTCTTAGGCATAATTCAAATAGTGAGTTGAACCAGTCCTCAGAGCAGATAACTGCAAACACAGGTTTGCTTAGGTTACCAATCACTGTCCCGCAGGCAGAAATCTACCATACTATTTCTTGCTGGTATTGAATTTGGTGGCGTTTATGCAGGATTTTCTGGGGTGTCCTATGAATTCTGTTCCTAGAGACTCACTCTACTGCCTGAATAGTTTCCTTTGAATTTTCTTTTATTATTCTAAAGTAATTATTCTTCATTATGAGTTGCTTTGCTTTGTCCTTTTTTTTTTTTTCAGTTTTTTTATTAAACATTATTTGTGTGGAAAATTGTCCCTTAGGAAACAATCTATCATTTTCTTTTTTTGATTTTCAAGGAGATGCTTTTCTATGAGATGGTGGTGGAAGTGGATGCTACAATACTAGACATATGGCCTGGCATAGTGGCTCACGCCTGTAATCCCAGCACTTTGGGAGGTTGAGGCAGGTGGATCACAAGTTCAGGAGTTCAAGACCAGCGTGGCTGACACGGTGAAACCCTGTCTCTACAAAAAATACACAAGTTGGCTGGGTGTGGTGGTGGGTGCCTGTAATCCCAGCTACTCGGGAGGCTGAGGCAGGAGAATTGCTTGAACCCAGGAGGCGGAGGTTGCAGTGAGCCGAGATGGCACCACTGCACTCCAGCCTGGGTGACAATGGAAGACTCTGTCACGGAAAAAACAAACAAAAAACACAATACTAGACATAGTTAATGAATAATATTAGTTAACAAGAAGTTTGAGAGCTAGCAGAGATTCTCTAAGGTTATTATTTGATAAATCACTCGTTTTCACAGAGTCACTGCTTACTGTGGGTAATATGTTTGCTGTTGGTGGACAATGAACCTACTTAGGAGAAGATATGACCCTTCAGGGCTTTTATTTGTTTGAAATGAAAAAATTCTTTCTCTTTTGAATAACAGACAGTGATGCTTTTCTGTTATAATTCAAAACAGGTTTCGGAACGCATGTCATTTTCGGGGAGACGGGAAGGATTAATGAATGAGCCGGAGTGCACTTTCTATAACATATACACGGGAAATGGGAGCTGGATGCAGATAAGTCTTTCATGCTTATTAAGAACATTTTAATGTTTCTCAGTTGATGTATGAAGTACTTGCAATCAGCATTTGCTTCTTCAATCACAAGGAGGCAGCATAGTCTCATGGGAAGAGGGGAAGTGGGTATGTTCAAAACACCTGTTCTTCCTGCTGTCTGTGCTGTTCTTGTCCAGAAGGCCCTGTGGAACTGGGAGTGTCTCATGAAGTCATTCAGTTCCTCGCTTCCTGGTAGGGTTGCCCTTTAAACATGTGAAACAATATCTCCCTAATGCGAAAAATAGCCAGGGTCTGAGTCCAGGACTTTCATGTTGACGGTCTCGTGTACCTGGTGGCCCTGGAAGCAGGATGTCCTCATCGCACTCATCTCTGATACTGTGAGTCCTACCAAGCCTGGCCAAAGTTGCCTCCTTAATCATTAGTCCTTGAATAGAATCCCTGAGGTAGTGGTTGTTGATTTGCAAAACATAACACTGACTTTATACCATGTTTGTTTGTCTCATGGAGACAAGAACACTTTTCTCATAGAATATATTTTGTTTGTGGGGAAATGAACAAAATTAGGTAAAAAACGCAAATCATCCTATGAGTAAGTTATTTTTCTGATAGAAGTCAGGGTCCAAGTTCAAGTTAGTATAACTAGTCACGTAGTTTCACTTAAGTCATTTCACTTTGCTGGGCTTCAGTCTCCCCAGTTGGAAAATGAATGAATGTGCCTGTGATATTCCGGTTTCAGTTGTGGGAACATACCAGATATAGCCAATGGGGAAGCAATCGTAGCCAGATATGTTGAGGCACATAAATATAAAACATTTTTATCTGGGTCCTGTTTTCACCTCTGTAGCTGATTCTTTCTGGGCCCTGGGACATCTATATTCAGCCTCTGCATTTGTACATTAATTTGTTCATTGACCCACTCATTTATTCAATAAATATTTATTGAGTACTTAAATACATGCCAGGAATTGTCCTAGGTCTGAGGATATAAGAGGGTACCAAAAAAGCAGGATCTTTTTTTTTTTCCAGAGAGCCTACCTCCTAGTGGGAGAGATGGACCACAAATACATAAGCAAACACAAAATCATTGCAGATTATGAAAAATGATAAGAAAGAGATTAAAAAGTGTGACAGGATGGAAGGTAACTGGGGCAATCACTTTTAGGCAGATGCCTCTGAGATGCCATCTGAGCTGAGACTTGACAAATGAAATGCCAGCAATCTCAGCCTCTAAGCCTGCCAAGTTTGAGATGTTATTATTTTTATTAGTAATTTACAGGTGCAAATGACCCACCTAGATTGTTTCTAGTGCACAGTATGCTTTGTTGACAAAATGCCCTTAAGCAAAATGCCACAGATGTCAGCTTCAGTTTTGTGGATTTTCACAGCATCTTCCAGTAAGGTTGGTCATTGTCATTAGCAACCACTCCGCCGTTTGGGGAGGGAGGACACAGGGTGTACTCTGACTCTGGTGCACACATGAGCTCTCACCAGTCCTGCTGGGACCAGGCTGCAGGCAAAGAACAAACACCTACTTAGTGAACTGTAATGACAAAGGAGTGGCCATTTGCTTCCTCCAGTGCTGTCCAGGACAGCACCTGAGCCCTGGGGTCACTTCCTGGGGACAGAACTGACTCATAGGGCACTGGCAGTAATTTTGGCCCGGGAGGGGTGGGAAACAGAAGGCTTGGATTAACAGCAGGTGGAGCTGGTGGCTGCCTAGCTAATATGAAGGGAATTTTTGTCCACTGACCTGTCCACAATTCTTGGAATTTTGCTAGAAGTTGGTATCCAATCCACTTGGTTCTGAAAGGGTTTTTTGATTTTTGATCTTCAGGTTTCTTGCTAATGTGAATGTTTGGAGGAGGATACCACTGTTTAGAAACGTAATTTAACATCTTAAAAAAGACTCACACAAAAAAAATCTCAAAATGGCAAAAGTCAGGTTATAGGTGTTAGGCCCTGGATCTCATTTTATCCAGAATTGTCCTACGTCTGAAATGACAAATTCATACACTCTACTTTTAGAGCATGACACGTAGTCTTCTAACCTTCCTACTGAGTTACCCACATTACACTGCCCTTCAGCCTCCTGGAGACCTCTTTTTCTTTTTTAAAAAAAGTTTTATTTTAGATTCAGGGGTATGGAGACCTCTTTTTCTATGAAAGGTTCACAGTCTGTATCTGCGTTAAGATATAGTCATAGACAACTGTTATTCAAAGTAAGGGGCCATGAGATTGGACACAGTGGCTCACGCTTGTAATCCGAGCATTTAGGGAGGCTGAGACAGGTAGATTGCTGGAGCCCCAGGAGTTCGAGACCAGCCTGGGCAGCATGGCGAAACCTCATCTCTACAAAGAACTACAAAAGTTAGCTGGGCATAGTGGCACGCATCTGTGGTCCCGGCTACTCGGAAGGCCAAGGTGGGAGAATCACTTGACCCCGGGAGGCAGAGGATGCAGTGAGCTATGATTGCACCATTACACACCAGCCTGGGCAACAGAATGAGACCCCGTCTCAAAAAAAAAAGGTAAAGGGCCGTGATTCTATGTCTTTTTGTGTGTATATGATTTTATCACTTTATTTGACAATCAGTGGTTGGCTCTCACCCACATTGACTGTCTATAGATTTTTGAAAGTGGTAACAGGTACATAGTTAAACCAAAGTATAGAGTTTGTTTGGTGAACCTTCACCTCATGATGTTTTCTGCATGATAAACATGGATGTGGTAGGGCCCTTCCTTTCACCCAATATTTGTTGAGCCTAGTATTAGTGCATACATCTGGAGTCCCCATCTCCATCATGGCAGATTTCTGGATCTCTCTTGAGTGCCTGAGGGGCATTCTTCTTGAAGCCCACTCCGTGGACACACCTGTGAATGTTGATGGTGTATCCTCAGGTCACCACCTCATTGATGGCAGAGTGACCCCCCTTCTTCTGGCTATTGCAGGAGTCATTCTGCTGGGCCCAAGTGGGAAGTCACATATCTTCTATTACCTACCTCTCAGCTTAAGAAAATATTACTGTGATAGGCTGAAAAATGCTCTTCCAAAGCTACCAGGTCCTCATCTCTGAAGCCTGGAAATGTTAAATTTGGAAAAAATGTCATGGCAGATATGATTGAGTGAAGGCTTTTTTTTTTTTTCCTTTGAGATGGAGTCACGCTCTGTCGCCCAGGCTGGAGTGCAGTGGTGCAGTGGTGCGTTCTTGGCTCACAGCAACCTCTACCTCCTGGATTCAAGCAATTCTCCTGCCTCAGCCTCCTGAGTAGCTGGGATTACAGGCATGCACCACCATGGCCAGTTAATTTTTGTATTTTTAGTAGAGATGGGGTTTCACCATGTTGGCCAGGCTGGTCTCAAACTTCTGACCTCAAGTGATCCACCTGCCTCAGACTCCTAAAGTGCTGGGATTACAGGCGTGAGCCACTACGCCCGGCGGAGTTAAGGCTTTTGAAGTAGGGAGATTATCCTGGATTATCCAGGTGGGCCCTAAATGTAATTTATATGTATTCTTTTGGGGATAGGCAGAAGATTTCACACAGCGCGCACACACACACACACACACACACACATACACATACACACACACACGCCATGTGAAGACAAGCAGATTTGAAGATTGGAGTGTTGTCGCCTCAAACCAAGGAATGCCAGCAGCCACCAAAACATCAAAAGTTGGAAGAATTAAGGAACAGATTCTCCCCTAGAGCCTCCACAGTCCTGCCCACACCTTCATTTCAGCCCAGTGCTACTGGTTTTGGACTTCTGGCCTCCAGAACTATGAGAGAATACATTTCAGGTGCTTTAAACCACTGAATTTGTGGTTATTTGTCACAGCAGCCACAGAAACTAACACAGTTACCCATGCAATGAAAGCCACTGGTGTTTCTCTACCCAGCTGCAACCCTCTCCCTCCACTCTCTGGAGGGAACCAGGATCTTGAATTTGGCATTTATTATTTCCTGCATTTCATTGTACTTTACTGCATATTTATGTATTCTGAAATAATGTCATTTTATATATTCATACTGTATCCTGTATATTGCTTTTTGCTCAATATATTTTATAGATTATATATGTTGATATATGTAGCTCTAGTTTTCTCTAGTTTTCCATGGTGTGTATGCATACCTGCACACATGTGTGCATGCTACAATTTTTTTTTTTTTGGGGACGGAGTTTTTCCCTGTCGCCCAGGCTGCAGTGCAGTGGTGCGATCTCGGCTCACTGCCACCTCCACCTCCCAGGTTCCAGTGATTCTCCTGCCTCAGCCTCCCGAGTAGCTGGGATTACAGGTGTGCGCCACCATGCCCAGCTAATTTTCGTATTTTTAGTAGAGACGGGGTTTCGCCATTTTGGCCAGGCTGGTCTGGAACTCCTGGCCTCAAGTAAACTGCCCACCTGGGCCTCCCAAAGTGCTGGGATTACAGGCATGAGCCACTGTACCCAGCCTACAATTTCTAAATCAGTTCTTCTGTTAATGGACATTTAGGTTGTTTTTGGTTTTTCTGTCTTTCAAACAGTGCTGCAGTGAACATTTTTGTATGTGTCTTCTTGTGCTTATGTGCAGAAGTGTGTCTAGGATGTTTACCAGAGAAGAGAATTACTAGGTCATCCTCAGCTTTACTAGTTTTTGCCAAACTACTCTGCAACAGAGCAGATGTGGGTTGGATTTTGGCAGCAGGACATTTCAACAAAAGGATGATGTGTACGAAAGGTACAGAAAGGGGAGGCACGGGCAGTGGTCATTAGTTTTCTTTGAAAAAGCAGCATTTCTCAGTCAAGTCAGGAAAGCAGATTTGAATCACCCTGGAGAATATTTTGCAACCTTTTGCCCTCTGTCTCCCCATTCTAGGATGTCTTCCCAAGGAACTGATATATTTCCCCTCCAGATAATTGCGACATGCTTTGGTTGAGAACCAAAAATGGCTGCCTGAGCAGGAGCCATGGGAGAAGAGGGCAGGCAAGTTGGGTGGGGAGGACTGAGATGCCCAGCCAGGAGGATGCGTGTCAATCAGGGATCACAGAAAGTCTCTAAGCAGAAGCTGAGCACCTTCCCCTCTACAGATACCCAGAGGCAGCAGTAGGACTACAGCACCCTCAGACTAAGAGCTTTGGGATAGAGTTTATTACATGTATTACGCTCCAGCTTTGATAGCTCTTTTCCCAATTCTTCCAACCTTGTTCACTGAGAGAGTCACTTTGTAATTCAATGAGTTGTTGTTCCTCCTGGATCTCTGGGTGTACTGGAGATGCTGAAGGTTGGCTTTTTAATATTTTAATTATAATTAGCATACTAGGAAAACTCCAGAGAATAAAATACAGTACTTTTGTGCATTTATAGACTATAATATGGAATGTGAGTAAAATATACGTATCCCCAAGGAGCCAGATATACATCAAAATAATTAAGTGGGGGCATAGCTTGGGGGTAGAACATTTGACTGCAAAATAACATGTGCATTGGTAAGGTTTAGAAAGACACAAAACAATCTACAGGGTTGGTCTTATAAATAAGTCTGTGGCTTATTGTCCCTAAAAATGATGTAAGATTCCCTCTTTGTCGGCAAAATCTCACCTTATTTTTCTTTTTTTTTTTTTTTTTTTTTTTTTTTTGAGACGGAGTCTCGCGCTGTCACCCAGGCTGGAGTGCTGTGGCCGGATCTCAGCTCACTGCAAGCTCCGCCTCCCGGGTTCACGCCATTCTCCTGCCTCAGCCTCCCGAGTAGCTGGGACTACAGGCGCCGCCACCTCGCCCGGCTAGTTTTTGTAGTTTTTAGTAGAGACGGGGTTTCACCGTGTTAGTCAGGATGGTCTCGATCTCCTGACCTCGTGATCCGCCCATCTCGGCCTCCCAAAGTGCTAGGATTACAGGCTTGAGCCACCGCGCCGGCCCTCACCTTATTTTTCATGTACAAAACCGTAAGACTAAGTGTTTGACCTGGAAGAGTTGCTAGAGAAATCTGGTAGAGTGAGTGGCTAATAAGTGGGGTCAGGGCTAGCGCTGGGCCCACTCCCAGTACCTCCCACCACACTGCTCCTTAGCATTTCCAATGATTAGTTCAGATCGCCTTACTCTGCTGGAAAATGTTAGGGAACTCTTGAGCCTATTTGAATGTTGTGTTTACTGGAAACACTGATTGCAGCATGAAAGTTGACCACATTTAACAAATCTAACAAACTGTAGTAGTTTCTCACTACCAAGGTGAAAATGATTGCTTCTGGGGTGGAAATCTGTTATAAAATAAAGCAATGTTTACACAAATATAAAAATAAAAACTTTCAGCCGGGCACAGTGGCTCACATCTGTAATCCCAGCACTTTGGGAGGCCGAGGCAGGTGGATCGCCTGAGATCAGGAGTTCAAGACCAGCCTGGCCAACACGGTGAAACCCTGTCTCTACTAAAAATACAAAAATTAACTGGCCGTGGTGGCACATGCCTGTAATCCCAGCTACTCGGGACTCTGAAGCAGGAGAATCGCTTGAACCTGGGAGGCGGAGGTTGCAGTGAGGCGGGATCACACCACTGCATTCCAGCCTGGGCAACAAGAGCGAAACTCCATCTCAAAAAAATAATAAGTAAATAAAATTTAAAAAAATAAAAACTTTCTAGATTACTTAATATCTTTCTTAATGTCTCCTAGAAAAGTGTATAGAGAACCTTTTTGGTAGTAAATAAAGACTGCTTTAATAGAGAAATTTTAAACTACAACACATCCTATATTCACAAACTAGTACATCTCAGTTGTTCTGTGGATGTGGTGGAATAGGACAATAGTCCAGAAAGGTCTCACAGTCTGAGGTAGTTGCTGGAAGAAGCAGCTTATTTCTTTCTTTTTTTTTTTTTTTTGAGACGGAGTCTCGCTCTGTCGCCCAGGCTGGAGTGCAGTGGCCGGATCTCAGCTCACTGCAAGCTCCGCCTCCTGGATTTACGCCATTCTCTCGCCTCAGCCTCCCGAGTAGCTGGGACTACAGGCGCCCGCCATCTCGCCCGGCTAATTTTTTGTATTTTTTTTAGTAGAGACGGGGTTTCACCGTGTTAGCCAGGATGGTCTCGATCTCCTGACCTCGTGATCCGCCCGTCTCGGCCTCCCAAAGTGCTGGGATTACAGGCTTGAGCCACCGCGCCCGGCCAAGCTTATTTCTTTGGACACCTGACTTACAAGAGGATCAGGCTGAACTAGAAGGAGGTTTTAGAGTCTGAAGTCTTAGGGCCTCCACTCCAAGTAGCAGCAGCAGAACTATAAAAGGGGGAAAATTATCCATGATTCCACCACTCTAACACATTAATTGCCTTCATTTTCTCTCTTCACTTTTAGTTCTTAATTTTATGCCATTTCATGAGGCTATAAATACAGCATAGTTAAAATGCAACGTTCTGTCTTTCACTCAATATTACATTGTGACCGCTTTTGTCTGAGGACTATTTTGGTTGCAGGAACATTTACTCAGTCAAGTTAAATTGTCTCAGAAAATAGTTGTGTGTACGTGCCTAATCTTACAGAAACCAAGGACAGGCACCTAAGCTGGCTAAGCTCCCCAGGAACTGGTGCTAGGACAGGGAGAGCCAACAGCTACTGAAGCTGCTCTGTCGGGGGCATTGGGTGGGCGGAGGGATCTCTGCTTATCCTGCGTTTCTGCTCTGCACACATCACTTCAGTAGTGCATGGCCAGTAGTGGCCACTACAAACGACATGACCTTACAGTACCAGAGCTTTTAATGATCTTCTTTCCAGACTGCTTAAAGTCAAACCCTTATTTGATTGTCTCAATTTCTTTTTTTTTTTTTTTTTGACACCGAGTCTGGCTTTGTCACCCAGGCTGGAGTGCAGTGGCCGGATCTCAGCTCACTGCAAGCTCCGCCTTCCGGGTTTACGCCATTCTCCTGCCTCAGCCTCCCGAGTAGCTGGGACTACAGGCGCCCGCCACCTCGCCCGGCTAGTTTTTTGTATTTTTTAGTAGAGACGGGGTTTCACCGTGTCAGCCAGGATGGTCTCGATCTCCTGACCTCGTGATCCGCCCGTCTCGGCCTCCCAAAGTGCTGGGATTACAGGCTTGAGCTCAATTTCTTTTCCCTCCCTTGAGGCCATAGAAGTCAGAGGTTTCTGTTCAGCCTGTGGATTGGCTGTGGCTGGCTCAGGTGGACACACATTGGTCCAATCAGGTGTGGCTGGGGGGTGGTGTCACATGCTTTAGATTCTAGCTCTGCAGGGCAGCAAGGCCACGCTCTGGGACTCCCGCAGCAGTGAGTGTGGCTTCCTAGTCCTTACAACTAAAAATGTTCATGAACGCATGACATCACATCAAGTGGCTGTTTCATAATTTATGACCCTTCCTCTGCTGTTAGCTTTAGTGTATCGCCCCTTTCAGCTTGGGGACAGCTACAAGTAAAACTATGAACATTCTTGTGCATACATTTTCCTTTTCATCTTCCAGATTATATAAAATAATCTTTAAATTACATAGAGATTACATTCTCTGAGCACCTCCAGAACAGAAAACATAACCTTGCAATTTTTTCTTGTTTTATAAAAGGGGTCTGTATTTGCTAGAGATTTCTACTTAAGTAGCTATGGGCAATAGGATGTGATATCAGGGATCTGCTTCAAAGCACTCTGGGAAAAAAATTAGGGGGTGATAATAGCTGAAGCAAGATTGGTGAAATCTCTAGCAAATAACAACAACAAAAAATTGCAAGGTTATGTGTTCTGGAGGTGCTCCGAGAATGTAATCTCTATGTAATTTAAGATGAGTTTATATTTTATACATACTGCTGGAGCAGATGATGGGTATGTGGAGATTTATGATACATTATTGAATCTGTTTTGTGGTCTGTGTCCTACTTCCTTTCTCTTTCTCTCTCCTCTGGATTTTTTGTTGTTAGTCCTCATGTTTCCTCTAGACATTTGGTACTCACATGCTGCCCTGTGATTCCCCCAAATTTTTCTCAGGTTCAGTGACCCTGACACCTGCCTCATAGGTTCCTTTTCCCTCCTTACCTAAAAACTCAAGTCCATCTGTCTATCTACCTATTCAGTAATTCATTCACATTAAAAAAAAAAAAAGTGAGCCTATGTATTGGTCAAGACATGAAAAATGTTGCAAAATATAGTGACTTTCATTGTTTTAGATGTTACTAGACAGCTATTAAGAGGAATGAAATCACAGCTTATTATGTACCCTGAGATAAAAGCCAGCTCGCCAGTGCAACACTCAGGAATGACTGTCTTTCAGCAGAGAAGCCAAATGCCCTCTGTCGGGGGGCGGTGGGGCCAGTGTGCCAGAGTGTAGGGTGTGGCCGCAGGCAGAGCCTGGGACAGGCCCTCCTCCCTCCAGGCCCACCTCCTCCTCACTGCCTTTTTGCTAACAGCTTTAAGCCTTCTGGGATTTAGAATTGGAAGCTACATTCTGAGGTCATATTTATTTAGTTAAATGAAAATTGTATATATTAAAATCCTTGGGATTTTTGTAATCATTAAAGCATCAAAGAGACTCGAGTGCTCCAGAAAATGAGCATTTCATATTCATGCTAAAAAAGCAAAAATCTAATCAGATGGCTTAATTTTCTATTCATTTCCCAAAACATTAGTAAATTGTCAGTTATGTGAGCTAAGTTAAATTACAGGGTGAACATTCTGAGGTCTTTCTGATTTTAAAAGTCACAATGTTAAAAAACCAAACTCAAGGAGGTTTTTTTTTATTTTTGAAACGGAGTCTTGCTCTGTCTCCCACTCCAGAGTGCAATGGCGCCATCTCGTCTAATTGCAACCTCCGCCTCCCGGGTTCAAGCAATTCTTCTGCCTCAGCCTTCTGAGTAGCTGGGACTACAGGTGCCCGCCACCACACCTGGCTAAGTTTTGTAATTTTAGTAGAGACAGGGCTTCACCATGTTGGGCAGGCTGGTCTCAAACTCCTGACATCCAGGTGATCCCCTCACCTTGGCCTCCCAAAGTGCTGGGATTACAGGCATGAGCCACCGAGCCTGGCCAGAAAGAGGTTCTTGAGACCTGTTGGTACTGGGAAGTTGGAGTGCTCATAGGCGTAGTTGCACAACCCTAGTGCTTACCTGTGTCTGGCAGGGGTTGGGACTTTCCTGGAGCTCCCTGGCACCCTCTGTGTGCCTCTGCCTTTGCACTCTTCACCTTGGATTATAATTGCATCTTTATCTGTTTCTCCCTCAGTAGACTGTGAGCTTCTATGGGAGGACAGGGATTCTGTATTTTTCAATGCCTGGAATGCAATTGGGCTTCCATAAATGTCAGTTGAATGAATGACAACATATATATATATATATACACACACACACATATATATGTATTTTTTTCTTTAAAAAAAAAAAACTCCCTATGTTCTTCCTCATAGATTCTCCTCTTCCTTATATAAACCCCTAGACGGGTTCATTCTTCAGCCTGACTCTGAAGACCTGAGGAGAAAGTAAACACCTCAAGGAAACTGCCCCACAGAGACTCCGAACCCCCAAGTAATTCCCCCTGAAAGGAGCATCTACTCCAGAATGGGGGCATCTGGATTCAGGTCACCCAGAATATGCCTTTGCCATCAGGTTCCCCGCTTCCAGAAACAGGATTGTTACCTTTAAACTAGGACAATTCAGTGCTTGGTTTTTTCAACATAACTGCTTCAGGATTTTTTCTTTTCTTTTTTCTTTTTAGAGGCAGGGTCTTGCTGTGTTGCCCAGGCTGCAGTGCAGTGGTGCCGTCATAGCTCACTGTACCCTCAAACTCTTGGGCTCAAGTGATCCTCCTACCACCACCTTCCGAGTAGCTAGCATGGGTGTGCACCACCATACCTAGCTAATTTTTAAAAATTTTTTGTAGAGATGAGATCTTGCTATGTTGCCCAGACTGGTCTTGAACTCCTGGCCTCAGGTGATCCTCCTGCCTCAGCCTCCCAAAGTGCTGGGATTACAGGCATGAGCCACCACGACCAGCCTGTTTAAGGATTTCTAAGCATAAGCTTATAATGAAAAACCCACAATAATTAATCCAATTTGCAATCGCTGTGAGCACAGCAGGTCAGCAACAAGTTTATTTTGCGGCTAGCAGGGTAACGGTAGGGCATGGCTATGTGTTCAGGCCAACTCCCTTGAGCTCCTCACCACTGTCTTCCACGGTCAACCCTCCCTTCTGGTGTTTGCGAAGGTTTGTCATGGTTGATTGGTTTGTGTTTATGAGGAGTGGGTGGGGTGGAGGAAAGCAAAGCAGGAAATGTAACGTGGAGTGGGCACAGCCTCCCTGTGGAGCCTGGTTACGAGAACTCGGGGCAGTTCTCCTGATCTGTGACTGTCATTTTCTTGACATCAATGTTATTAGAAGTCAGGATATTTTTTAGAAAGTCCACTGTTTCTGAAGGGAGATGACGGTTTCTTGCCAAGATCCAAGCATAATCCACACGAAAAAGATTGATGATGCTGGTACAGGAATACACGAGGGCATAGTTCTCATAGTCGGTGGCCAAGACCCAGTATGGTGCCGATGGCATAACTGAGAACCAGAGAGAGGCAGCATTATTGGAGAACCAAGAGAAACCTCAGGACAATACAAGAAGGCTGGCCCAGACAACCACCCACCAAGCCCCCCGGCCTCTGATTTTGTTTATCAATCCAGAAACAGAAAGACCCTTGAAAGAAGTTTGGATGAAAGCCTACACTGAGTGTTTCTGACTTACCTTTCTAGCCCTGTTGGTGCCCTGCCTGCCTGCCTGCCTGCCTCACCGAGAGAGAGAGAGAGAGAGAGAGAGAGAGAGAGAGAGAGTTATAGTCATCACCCATCTGCACATTTCAGCTGCTCTGTGTGTTCTCATCTGGATTGAGAACTCTTAAGCCCAGAGTGATTCTGGAAAAAATCTGTCTCCCACCTCTGCCAGCAGTGGCATCATGGCCCACCCGCACACACCCAGGCCTGCACATTCTGCCTTCCTCTTGTGGTCCAGCTCTCAAGAGTAAATTTACCCAGATACAATACAGAAAACTTCACTTGTCTCTCCTCATTTGAAAACTTTGACAGTCTCCTATTGTTTATGGAAGAAACTTCAAGTCATCTAATGTGGTATTCAAGGCCCTTCCTAACCTCATCGCCCTCTCCATGTACGCTCCCTCCCAGACTCTAGGCCGCTTTATTCAGGCCTTCTTCTTCTTCTTTTTTTTTTGAGACAGAGTTTCGCTCTTGTCACCCAGGCTGGAGTACAATGGCACGATCTCAGCTCACTGCAACGTCCACCTCCCGGGTTGAAGAGATTCTCCTGCCTCAGCATCCTGAGCAGCTGGGATTACAGGCAGGCGCCACCATGCCCAGGTAATTTTTTTGTGTCTTTAGTAGAGACGGGGTTTCACCATGTTGGCCAGGCTGGTCTCGAACTTCTGACTTCGTGATATGCCTGTATTCAGTCCTTTTATGTTCCAGTTCCCTTCACTTTTATGTTCCAGTTCCCTTCACTTGGAAATCCTTTCCCATAATCTCCCATACATCCTACAAGGCCTAATGCAAACATCTAATCCTCCCAACCAGAATACATCTTTCCCTCCACCTTTCCCAGCCAATAGCTCCTGCCTCTTTTAGTTCCTGTCCCAGGCTTCCTTATGAAGACTGTTAGGCACATAATAGTTAGCTTTCACTCCAGGCCCTGTCCCTGATCCGTGTGGGAAGAATAAGTGGAGAGTTTGGAGACCTAGGTTTAGGTCCCAACTCTTCTTCTAATGAGCTCAGTGACGGCCTGCGTCACTCAGCCCGCCTGCACTTTAGCTTCTTTCTTGATAAAAATAACAAGAGAAACTGTGTATAAAGCCCTTTACAGTTTACAGAGCGTATGTATCTAGTTTACTTTCACGACACTGAGCAGTTATTTCTGGCTTGTACATGTGAAGTTAGTTGTCCACATTCATATGTGTGAGAAGAACTATTTTCTCCTCCCAGCTTCCTTTCTTGGCCTATAAAATAAGAACTTCCTCTCCACCCGCCTCTAGGAACTTGACTGGTGGGAGGTGGAGGAGTGGCAGGGGTGAGAAGTGGGAAGTGGGGGGAGTAATTTTTGTAGCTGATAACTTCAGTGTCTGCCCTGCAGGTGGGAAAGGGGCTCTCAAGCACTGTTCGTGTTAGAAAGCCTCATGGTTCTGGGTTGAACTCCCTAGTGTATCTACATCAGCAGTAAAACTGATATTTGGTGCCTTCTCTATTGCCTGTGTCCCTTCCTCAGTTAGCTCAGAACCCAGAGGCAAATGCCTTTCATTAGGTATCTCACAGGATACCCAACAGTGTGACTGGAATGTGGTGGAAGCAGGATTCAAATTTACCGTCACTCTCGTCATCTCTTGCTTCCAAGTTTCTGCGCCATGCAGATTGTTCTGCTAAGATCTGCTCATTTTTCGGGTCCCAGTTTCCTCTGGGAAACGAGACTGGATTGGGTCTTCTACAGCCCCGCACTGTGTGCACCTGTTTGTGTTTCACCTGTTGAAACGCTAGCTAGTTACAGTAAATTGCGGGTCACGTGTCCGCATCCACACTGGGATGTGAGCTCCGTAAGTACCAAGGCCAGCTCTGTCTGGCTCATCATGGCAACCCCAGTGCATGGCCTGTAGTCAGTGTTTGACAGATAACTATGTGCTGAGTCATTATAGATGACACTCAGGTGTCTCAGGAATTCTCCAAGCCAGGGCGCTAGCCTTCAGTCTGCATATTTCCTGTCCCTGAGTCCTCTGGGGAAAAGTGGAGACTTACACCAGAAGAACTTAACTTCCAGCTTGGCAGGCTCTGTGATGTTAACTGGGGCGGCTTCACCTTCAATTTCATTCACAGTTCCATCAGCTCTGCAATGAGTAAAAAAAGGAAAAAACACAAAAAACAAAAAAGAAAAGAGAAAAGAAAAACAACTCGTTGAATGCCAAAAAGCAATGAAAGGCAAGATTTGTGCCACTAAGGACCATGGCAGCCAACACCGTGATTTCTGGTAAGAGAGGCTCTCAAAGGCAGGCTAGACCCTAGCTCCATGGCCTGCCCTTTCCTTTGTGACTGTCTCTGAGGCCAAGCAGCGGAAGAGAGCAGCGGGGTGATAAGAAGCCGCAATTGACAAGCTCCAGGACGGGACAGTATGGTAGGCCCTTGTACTTCAACACTGTCTCTGACTATCTGCAATGGCCTGAAAGACCAATTCCTGCTCCCAGGCTCCAAAGAGAGGGAATAAAAGAGAATGGAAAAACAAACAACACAACGCAACACATAAAGAAGATTCACTTTTTTTTTTTTTTTTGGAGACGGAGTCTTGCTCTGTTCCCCAGGCTGGAGTGCAGTGGTGTGGTCTCAATTCACTGCAACCTCTGCCTCCTGGGTTCAAGCAATTCTCCTCCCTCAGCCTCACCAGGAGCTGGGATTACAGATGTGCACCACCAGGCCTGGTGAGAGTGGAAAGGCATCAGGGTGCTCTTCCTAGGAAGCCAACAGAGGAGATGATATCTGTTCATCAATCCTCAAGGCAGAGCGAGCAGGGAGGCCAACTGAAATTAGAGCAGTTAGAAACTCAGTAGGTTGGCCGGGTGCGGTGGCTCATGCCTGTAATCCCAGCACTTTGGGAGGCCACGGGGGGCAGATCATGAGGTCAGGAGATGGAGATCAGCCTGGTCAACATGGTGAAACCCCGTCTCTACTAAACTACGAGAAATTAGCCAGGTGTGGTGGTGGCGGGCGCCTGTAGTCCCAGCTACTCGGGAGGCTGAGGGAGGAGAATTGCTTGAACCTGGGAAGCGAAGGTTGCAGTGAGCCGAGATCACACCACTGCACTCCAGCCTGGGTGACAGAGTGAGACTTCGTCTCAAAAAAAAAAAAAAAAGACAGTGGGTTAATGCTATGATTAGTGGTGATGGATGTCCTAGAAACCAGACAATGAGCAACAGGCCAGGGGTTTTGGGAAATGTGCTCTGATGTTCCCAACTACATTCTCTTTTTATCACCATGTAAAGCTGGAGACCGTGCCCTCCTCTCTCATCTGGATCTCCAACAGCGGGGGAAGATGGTCTGTTCCTATCTGCACACACTGACTTAGCAACAAACCAGTCTCCTCCCAACAGATTCTGCCCTTTTCACCGTCAATTGCATTTTGCTCCAGAACGGTTTTCGGGACACCAGTCTCTGACCATGAACTCACAACATGTTCATGAAAAACTGCATTCATATTTTCAAGAGTGGAAGGGGGATAGGAAGGAGTTCTTCCTGGGGCTCCTCTTAAGTTTATATTTGCTTTCCAAAGTGTAACTTTCTGGATTAAATATTGTTAGAAGCCCTCGGTAATAGAATTGTACACTTCTATTTTTTTTTTTTTTTCTTTTTGAAACAGAGTCTCGCTCTGTCGCCCAGGCTGGAGTGCAGTGGCCGGATCTCAGCTCACTGCAAGCTCCGCCTCCCGGGTTCCCGCCATTCTCCTGCCTCAGCCTCCCGAGTAGTTGGGACTACAGGCACCCGCCACCTCGCCCGACTAATTTTTTGTATTTTTTAGTAGAGACGGGGTTTCACCGGGTTAGCCAGGATGGTCTCGATCTCCTGACCTCGTGATCCACCCATCTCGGCCTCCCAAAGTGCTGGGATTACAGGCTTGAGCCACTGCGCCTGGCCAGAATTGTACACTTCTAAAGGATATCCTGCTTACATAGGATGTGTATATATTGTATATGTGATTCTTGCTTAATAAAAAAAAGGAGCTTTCTGAGACATTAAGCTGCCCAGAGATGGGATGAACTGTCCTGGAAGGCGATGAGCTCCTAGTTCCTGGAAGTGTTTGAACAAAGCTGGATGCTTCTGTCAGCAGATGGTGTCAAGCGACTTCTCTCCTGGACTGGAGGTCAGAGGAGATGGTCTCGATGTTCTTTGCTACCAGAGTATCTATTTTGCAGTGAGGGCAGGAACCCTGTCAGTTTGTGCCCAGCGGGTGGTCATGGAAACGCATAAGTGGATCCTAGTCCTTGCCATCCTTGCTTGACAAACGCTTTCCTCTCAATTCCTGCTAGGAGCAGGCAGTCCAGACCTGGCAAGGATCTCATCCTCCCTGACCCAGGCTGCCGGACACCTGGTCACTCCGGGTCCACACTCCACAGGCCTGGCCCCGGATGGCCACAGCCACTCACCTCAACTCCTGGTTTAACACTTTGATCTTTCCATTTTCCTTTAGTGAGTAGTTGGCCTGGATGCAGCGTCCCTTCTCAAAAGTTGTTGGGATCTTCTCAATTTCGTACCATCTTCCGAGATACTGCAGAGACAACAAGCAGAGCAAAACCTGTGGTTCTCTGGGGACCTGCAACCTCTTCCACACTGTTGTGTAGAAGTTGAGCCCTGTCCTGGGGAAGCCAGACAAAAATGGGCCTCATTGTTCCCAGGGGCAACTGGGCAAGAGATTGATTGAAATGAGAATCCGTGACTAGGATGGGATGTGTGGGCAGGGGGTGAATGCTGAGCAAAGGGCTCTTCTCAGTGTCCCCTTCAGCCAATATTGCTGTGACATTCTAGACTCTGTAAAAACAAAAAAGGGGATGATGGGGCTTGGTGCGGTGGCTCACACCTGTAATCCCAGCACTTTGGGAGGCCAAGGCAGGCGGATCACAAGGTCGGGAGATCGAGACCATCCTGGCCAACATGGTGAAACTCCATCTGTACTAAAAATACAAAAAATTGGCCAGGCATGGTGGCTCACGCCTGTAATCCCAGCACTTTGGGAGGCTGAGGCGGGTGGATCACGAGGTCAGGAGATGGAGACCATCCTGGCCAACTTAGTGAAACCCCGTCTCTACTAAAAACACAAAAAATTAGCCAGGCGTGGTGGCGGGCGCCTGTAGTCCCAGCTACTCGGAAGGCTGAGGCAGGAGAATGGCAGGAACCCGGGAGGCGGAGCTTGCAGTGAGCCGAGATCACGCCACTGCACTCCAGCCTGGGCAAGAGAGCAAGACTCCATCTCAGAAAAAAACAGAAAAAGAAAAAAATAAAGGGGGGTGATGGGAAGTAACTTTCTTCTGAAAGAGTGCGTGATCCTACAAGTCATCTTCAAATCTTGTGCAAAGTCAGATGTGTTTGCTGTGGGGAGCTAGGACTCCAGAGTGCATGGAACTTTCCTCATCCACCCTGAAGAGGCAGTTGGTCATCAAGGCTTTGGGGAGGTGATGGGGATTTGAAAGATCTGTATCATGCTTTCTCTAGGGGCCGATGCTCAGTCCAGGCATCAGGTGTGTAGAGTTAGCTTTAAAGGAAGCTGCCACTGTGTGGGGAAGGTCGAGGGAACCAGGCCCTCCCAGGCTGCCTGGCACGCGTTGGAGGGGGACCATACCAGTTACAACCTCTGTGGAGGGCAGTTTGGCAATATCTAGCAAAGCTAGAAATATGTATTATACTCTTTGGCCCAGCAATTTCACTTCTGGGAATGCATCCTCCTGATATAAGAAATGATGTATGTGTCAAGTTACTCATTACAGTACCATTTGTAATAATACAAGACAGGAAACAGCCAATGTGAGCATTAGTAGGGGGCTGGGTGAGTAAACGATGGCCTATCCAGACAATGGAATTTTACTTCCTCTTTTCAAAAGAGTGGTATGCAGTGATTTCTAATATTTAATGACAAAAGAGTCAGGTACAAAATACTGTATATATTAAGATACCTTTTGTATAAAATAGAGAAAATGGTTATGTTGGTTTTCTGTTGCTACTATAATAGATGAGCACAAGCTTCAAACAGCACAGATTGATCATCTTGCAGTCGTGGAAGTCCGAAGTCTGACGCAGGTCTCACTGGGCTGATCTCAAAGTGTTGGCTGTGTTTCCCTCTGGGAGCTCTGGGGGAGGATCCGTTTTCCTGCCTTTTCCAAGTTCTACAGGCCACCTACATTCCTTGGCTTGGGACTTCCTCTTTTTTCAAAGCCAGCAAAAGCAAGGCATTGCATCTCTCTGACTCTTCTGCCATTGTCAAACCTCTCTCTCTGACCACAGCTGGGAAAGATTCTCTGCTTTTAAGGATTTCTGTGATTAGCTTGAGTCCCCCTGGATAATCAAGGCTAATCTGGCCATCTCAAGGCTCATAACTTCGATCACATTTGCAAAAGCCCTTTTCCTATGCAAAGTAACATTCACAGGGTTAGGGCGTGGACACCTTTGGAAGCCACTCTTCTGCTTACCGCAGTTATGATGTATTTGCTTGTATATGTATATATTATCTGTAAAAGTTACACAATACATGGTTTTAACTAGTTGCTACTGAGGAGGGAAACTGAGGTACAGAGGTGGGACGGAAACTTTATGTGGTATATTCTTTTACACCTTTAGGATTTTAAACAATGTAAATATTTTTACCTAGTTAGAATAGTAATTAGAATTTTTTTTGAGATGGAGTGTGACTGTTTCACCAGGGTGGAGTGCAGTGGCACGATCTCAGCTCACTGCAACCTCTGCCTCCCGGGTTCAAGCGATTCTCTTGCCTCAGCCTCCCGAGTAGCTGGGATTACAGGCACGTGCCACCACGTGCAGCTAAATTTTGTATTTTTACTAGAGACTGGGTTTCACCATGTTGGCCAGGATGGTGTCGATTTCCAGACCTCGTGATCCGCCTGCCTCGGCCTCCCAAAGTGCTGGGATTACAGGCGTGAGCCACCGCGCCCGGCCCTACTGTTAGCATTCTTAAAAGAGATCCAAACCTTCTCCTAAGGAGAGGGAGTCTTAAGGGTGAGATTCCAGGCTTGAGTAGCAACGGTGGGAGCCTGTGAGTCCTGTCCTCTAATAGCTGCCTCTTTCTGCCGCCCTCTTCCTTCCCCTCCCCCAAACCCCAGGAAGAAAGACCTTCTCTGTGGAGAAGCTGTGGAGAAGCTCGTTGTATTGATGACATTTTAGCGCAGGTACCAAGAAAGCCCCCTGGGGAATTTTGGGCTTTCCTGGGCCCTGTTTGAATGACCTCTGGGTGCCCTGAACTGCTGAGAAGCCTGGTTTTGAATCCTACCTGCATTTACCAGCTGCGTGAGCTGGGAAGCGAGATTCCGATGTTCCATCTGTAGAACAGGGATATTAGCTCTGTAGCTGCGACTGTGGTTCCCTAGTCCTGTATCCCCTCAGCCCACCTCTGAGTTCACTGCAGCCACGGTAGGCAATTCCCAGTCACCGCCAGCCTCCCAACGGAGGCCCTGTGTCTCTCCTCTGCCAGGGGGCTTGGCTAGCGCCACGGATGCTCCCATGGCCTGCGGGCAGCAGCTGATGAACAATCGGAGGGGCATGCTCCACCTGTCCTCAGAGGGTGCCCAGTGTGACTGACCCTGACGGCCCAGGGCGACAGCTCATGAACACTCCCTTTATTGCTTCTGTGCTGTCTCCGACTCACTTTCCCACCTGCTCTCGTGCGTCCTGGGATCACCCCAAACCTCTCTGCCCCCAGTCTTTGTCTCAGCAGATTGTCCGCTTTGGGGAAACCCCAAATAAGATAAATACGTGTCCCAAGGTGTGCCGTGGAAATTAAAGCAGCATAATTAAATTGAATCTTGTAGAATGCTTCACATCAGAGGCAGCAAAACAAATGGGAAGTTCGCCTTTTACCTTATTCAGGTCAAAATTCTCCTGCACCGGAGGCGAGGGGCACTTCCCAAGATGAAATTCTTGTCCCTCTGCCGCACCGAAAAGGCCAGCCAGTGCGGAAAGCAGCAGCGGCAGCAGCATCGCCATCGTGAGGCTGGGTGGCTGGACAGGGGACCTGGAGTTAGAGGAACACACAGCAGCTGGGGTTGTCATTCTGAGCCTCCTAAGTCCACACAATCATGAAGCAAGAGTCCTGCGCCCACGGGCCCCTCTGTGGGCGGTCTCTCCTCTCCTCTCCCCAGCCCATGTGAACCCTCATCCTGCAGGGCACACCTGCCTGTCCTTATTGCTGTGAGGCTTTCCTCAGAGCCTCTGCACCTCCACCAGGGCACTCTCTGCCTGATATTCCAGTTTGTTGGATTGATTTTGCACTCCACTCCCACCTGATTATGCATCTCCCAGGATAGGCACTGTGTCTGGTTCTCCTCAGAATCACCCACGGACCTCAGAGTGTCGGCTCAGTAGATACTTGTCAAATGAACAGAAACAACACGGAGGGGGCTATGTAAAGTGGGGGACGCGGAGGGGGCTATGTAAAGTGGGGGACGCGGAGGGGGCTATGTAAAGTGGGGGACACGGAGGGGGCTATGTAAAGTGGGGGACGCGGAGGGGGCTATGTAAAGTGGGGGACGCGGAGGGGGCTATGTAAAGTGGGGGACGCGGAGGGGGCTATGTAAAGTGGGGGACGCGGAGGGGGCTATGTAAAGTGGGGGACGCGGAGGGGGCTATGTAAAGTGGGGGACATGGAGGGGGCTATGTAAAACGGGGAATTAAGCCTCCAAGCGAACCATGAGAGACACAAAACCAAACCAAACCTTGCCCAACAATTAGTGTCTTCCGAGATTCTTCGGGGAGATGCCTCTCTGACACCCCCCCTCCCCCTGCCCTCATCTTGCTGGCTGCTCTACCAGCCCAAGAGTGCGCTTGGAAACCTTAACAGGGAGCGGCCTGCTGGGGACCCCAGGGTCACCCAGCCAGGTTCAGATTCTGACTCTGGCCATGCTAAGTATAACTGTGTCCAATTTATGCCTTAGCTTCCTTGTCTAGTAAGTGGGAATAATACTCATTCCTAGCTCATGAATTTTTGTGAGAATTACGTTAGATAATATCGAGAGAGTACTTAGGGGACTGTCTGACACAGAGTAAATGCTCAGTCAATGCTCCTTACTGTTATTATCAAAAGCAGAAAGATGATGGTGTTTCGCAGGTTTCCGTTTCTTCTTTTTCTTTTCTTCTTTTTTTTTTTTTATATATTCTTTTGAGGGTTTTTATTTTGTTTTGTTTTGTTTTGAGCTGGAGAGTCTCACTCTGTCACCCAGGCTGGAATGTACTGACGTGACCTTGGCTCACTGCAACCTCTCCCTCCCGGTTCAAGTGATTCTCCTGCCTCAACCTCCCGAGTAGCTGAGATTACAGGTGCCCGCCACAACTCCTGGCTAATTTTTGTATTTTTAGTAGAGATGGGGTTTCACCATGTTGGCCAGGCTGGTCTCAAACTCCTGACCTCAGGTGATCCACCCGCCTTGGCCTCCCAAAGTGCTGGGATTGCAGGCCTGAGCCACTGCCCCTAGCCTGTTGAGGGTATTTTTCAGAGATGAAGTTTATTACATCAGAGAAGGACTGTCAG
The DNA here is from genome assembly GCF_009764315.1 of Trachypithecus francoisi. Taxonomy (NCBI): domain Eukaryota; kingdom Metazoa; phylum Chordata; class Mammalia; order Primates; family Cercopithecidae; genus Trachypithecus; species Trachypithecus francoisi. The sequence continues at coordinate 194,201,984 of NW_022681453.1, forward strand.
CTGATGTGTAACTGTGCAACAGGCATTTCAACCCCACGAGTCCTTTGGCAGCAGAAGCTGGCTTTGAAGGGGGACAGCAGGGCAGGGAGACAGAGGCTGCAGAACTGCGTGCAGGTTCTGGGTATCTGAAGCTCCCCCGTTTCCTTCACTGACTCGCTGTCAATTTGCTCCTTCCTTGTGACTCCTTGCCTGTAGCTTGCACACAAGCTATTTCCAGCTCTCTGCGTTTCTCCCTGTAATGATGATGACTGATGCAATGCAAGCAAAATGTTCTCAGATCTGAGCATTTCAAAGGATGTGTCATTACAGGAATAATTATAACTGCTTTCTTATGAGTCTCTAAACCTCTAAATACCCTTTAATAATCAATAGCTTTTTTTTCCTGGAGGTTTTGTTGCCTGGTTTTCAGAAGAACAATTATGTAATGAGTGGAAGCATGCCAGCTGGGGTCGCTGCGGTGGGGGACAGTTGCTGAAGCCTCTTTGAGCAAGTCTGCAATAGGGCCGCTTTCCTTGGTCTTTGGGGCTCCCTTTCTCATCAACTCTACCACCGTGTAAACAACACCTGTCTTTTAACCTTTTGGGGGATGACGAATGTATAGAAATGCAGCCTAAACCCACACAAATTTGCATCCATTTTAAAGAGATCTTTAGTTCTAGTTCATAGGCCCAAGCTGAAAGCCTGGCCCAGAGGATCAAAGCTCAAAGACTGGCCACACATTATGCACATTCTACAAGGTCCTCCACACTGGAGAGGACCTCAGAGGTCATCTCTCTAGCCCTACTTCCAAGGTGTGCAGATGGCGAAGCTGGGGCCTGGAGGGGGCAGACAACGGGGACTTGGGCCCCTCTCCACCTCCCTGTCCGCAGCACCCTGCACTTGCTTCTTCTGTGCCACCACAGGGCCTTTCAATAACCCCCGCGTCAGTGACCTGATGAGTCTCACCACTACACGACACTTACAGCAAAAGTCAGTTCTACATCTTACTCTGATAAAATGTTCTCTTGTGGGCTGAAACATATTCTTTACCTCAGTAGGAGGATTTCAGAATAAACCCCCTTGACTGCCTCTCTTCCAAAGATGCCTCTTGGCTACATTAGTTTTATTTCTGTGGTTAAAATTCCTTGTGAGGCTGGGCGCGGTGGCTCATGCCTGTAATCCCAGCACTGGGAGGCTGAGGCAAATGGATCACCTGAGGTCGGGAGTTCGAGACCAGCCTGACCAACACGGAGAAACCCCGTCTTTACTAAAAATAAAAAAAATAGCCGGGCATGGTGGTACACTTCTGTAATCCCAGCTGCTCGGGAGGCTGAGGCAGGAGAATTGCTTGAACCTGGGAGGTGGAGGTTGTGGTGAGCCAAGATCGCACCATTGCACTCCAGCCTGGGCAACAAGAGCAAAACTCCATCTCAAAACAAACAAGCAACAACAACAACAACAAAAACTCCTTGTGAGAGAGGGTGGACAGCATCCATCATAGTTTTCAATGTCCTTCCATTCTAATTTGTCCATTACTTATTCAGCATGTTCTTAATGTGTACTTAAGACTGTGGGTAACATATGGATTATATACGACTTATATTTTTGCATCTTCTTCTGATATCAATAGGAAGACTGTTCTAATGAGGAGTTTAAATACTTTACAAACTAAGTATAATTTAAATATTATTTTTGGTCAGGCACGATGGCTAATGCCTGTAATCCCAGCACTTTGTGAAGCCGAGGTGGGCGGATCATTTGAGGTCAGGAGTTTGAGACCAGCCTGCCCAACATGGTGAAATCCTGTCTCTACTAAAAATACAAAAATTATGCCAGGTGCAGTGGCTCATGCCTGTAATCCTAGTACTTTGGGAGGCTGAGGTGGGTGCATCACCTGAGGTCAAGAGTTTGAGACTAGCCTGGTCAACATGGCGAAACCCCGTCTCTACTAAAAACACAAAAAATTAGCCAGCTGTGGTGGCGGACACCTGTAATCCCAGCTACTCAGGAGGCTGATGCAGGAGAATCGCTTGAACGTGGGAGACAGAGGTTGCAGTAAGCCAAGATCGCACCATTGTACTCTAGCTTGGGCAATAGAACAAAAACTCCATCTCAAAAAAAAAAACAAAACAAAAACAAACAAACAAAAATACAAAAATTAGCTGGGCGTGGTGGCGCAGTCCTGTAATCCCAGCTACTTGGGAGGCTGAGGCACAAGAATGACTTGAACCTGGGAGGTGGAGGCTGCAGTGAGCCGAGATCATGCCACGGCACTCCAGCCTGGGTGACAGAGTGAGACTCCATCTCAAAAAATAAAATAAATAAATAAATAAATAAATAAATATGATTTTTAACAGAAGATGAGGTAATTTGAAAGCAATCCTACTAAGGTTACAGTGCATCCACCTTGGGCCTGGCACTAGCTGGAAATCACTGCTCCACTTGCATTAAGCTTCCCCATGGAGAAGCCCTGGTCTCAGGATTTTAAGGGTGCTATGCACTCAGTCTCCACAGCACCTCCTCTGGAGGCGACCTCTGCTGACACTCTTTGTACCAACGAGGTGAATTTGCCCGGGTTACTTCCTGGTAAACTACGAAGCCAGAATGTAAGCCTAGGTCTCCCACAAGCCCGCGCCCTCAGTGCCTGGGGACACAGCGCCTGACCTCAAAGACCTGCAGAACATGAAGGACTAGATTTTGAAATTTCACCTCATAAAATAAAATAGGTTCCAATAAGTCATTAGGTCTCAAAGACTCATTTAGCCATTAAATATAACAAGAAACGTATCTCCCAAACACAGTATTTTATGATATATTGTTAAATGCATTTTCTATTCACACCATTCATTCCAGTTTCCAGATTATTTTACTGTGATGCACAGTTGGACAGCTCGCTGAGAATTCACCTGGTGCGGTGTTTGTGCATGGAGAAATTCCTCGTTGTCCAATTTGGAGGGGTAAGCAAAAGATGCTGGGATGAGTTCACGCCAGGTTTGGTTTTATCTTAGGCCTATTGCTAGTGTATCTACCTCAGTTTCGTCACCAGAAGAATGGCTCTGATAATACCTACCTTGTACATTTGTTTGAGGAAAAATGAGAACAAGTCTAAAGCTACCGGCACAAGTTCTCAATCAGTGGTGATTATATGTAGCTGAAAAGGGGCAATGGAGAACCAAGACCGTTTCTATTTTAGACATTATTATCATAAATGAAAAGGTGAAAACTACAGTACGTACCTTTTCTTTCAAGATGAAGGCAGTTTCCAGACGCAGAATCAGCCGATTTGAGATGCCTGTCTTGGGGACTGGCCTCTCCCAAGCGATTTTATAAGCTTCTTCAGGTCTCTGATGTTTACTTCTCATGCAGGCCACGCCTCCCCTCCAGCCAGGAGAGCTGGCCTAAAAGCTTAGTCTGTACCGAAACACAAAGATGGGATGTTGTGTCCATCCTCCTCCCCCAGTTTCCTTCACAGCTGCTCCCTGAAGGAGAAATGAGATATTGTTTCACGCGTGCAAGAGAAAGTATGTGTGAGAGAGAGACAAAGTGTATTTTCATTCGAAACATTTTTTTTTTTTTTGCTATGTGGATTTTCCAATTTAATTTTTTTGGTCAGAATGCACTTTTAAGTTCCAGCAGGATGTGTTGCAACATGTTTTTAAACATCTGGTGTTTATTTTTCATTTTTGTGTAAATGAAAAATCAACAAGCTCATTTCCTGAAGTGGAACACAGACTAATGGAGCAAGGATTACGAGTCAGAGCTGGCCTTCTCCACGATCCTGGGCAGCCGCCTGACTTCTCTGAGCCACAGTCTCCTCGTTGTAAGTAGGGGCTGTCATTTCTGTCTCCACCAGAGCCAGATGTGTAGGGGAGATACCAGTTCTCTAACAACTGGGGCTAAAAGTTGAGAATGCAGAAGACATCTTCTGTCGCTCTGTTCTCTGTCCCTTTTATGACCCCTCCAGCCACATGTTCAAGGCAGTCTGTCACCGCTTGGGGGTGGGGGTCGGGGAGTGGGGAGTGTGGACTTAAACCCAGGGGTGCTTTTGGTCCAGCCTTATCTCTCCTGGTGGAATGAACAACTTTGACTCTTGTGAGTGAAATTCTGTCTTTCTTTGTGATAGGCAGGAGGTATTTTTAGAGACATTTAGATAAGGCTGTGCCTTCGTAGTAGATTTAGACTCCTAAATAAAATCCATTCTAAAATATGTAAGCAACAGAGCTACATTTACAGCACTGAGTCTATAAACATGAAAACAACAACACAGAACCTTAACATTCCAAATGCTGTGAGCTCTTTAAGATGTTCTTCGCCTTTTCAGAAACATAAGAAATTCTTATTCCTGCCCAGGGCCTGCCTCTTGCTGACCTCCTTTGCTACCCTCCCCTGAGAGCTCTGCGTAGCTCCCTTCCTCACTCCAGGTCCCTGCTCAAATGGCACTTTTCCCTAAAAGGCTTCCTGACCTTTTCAAAAATAGCACTCTTGTCACCGTTCCTTTCCCTGGTTCATTATATCTTTACCCGAAATTCTCTCCCTTATGTATACATTATCTTGCTTAGTATGTTTCCCCAGGAGGATAGGAGCTCGAGGGGTGCCAAGAATTTGTCTCTGTGACTCTGTGTTGTACCCCAGTGGCTAAGCATATACTAAGTGCTCAGTAAATACTTATAAATTAAATGGATGCTATCCAAAGAACTTAGTGAGTTTCTAAGATAGACAAAAGGCACCAGAGGTAATATCCATGCAATTTTGATTTCACTTGTATTTCTGGAAAAGCACTAGCCTGTATGTTTCTGTCTTCTTCACCTGCTCCCATTTGCCACCAAGAATTGCCTGTTGTTGAAGAAATACACACTTAGCCGCTTTTCAGCTTAATACAAAAAATTCTCTCTCCTGTAAGGAGTTGCACAGTTTTCCACAAAGCAATGTCGCCTAAGTTTCCAAATATGTATGTTGGAGTTGGAGATACCTGTGTATTTGAGCTTTCGGCACTGAAGTTGGCAACCATGGAGCTTCTAGGAGAGAAGCCACACCATCTGCCTAGGTCTCAGTTTATTTTTTCGGTAAATATTGGTAAGTGATATGTGTTGGGGTCCGCGTGTTTCCTAAACAAAGGAATGAACACACAAGACAACACAAGACAAGACAAACATGGCGGCCGCCCTGAAAGACACGCTCCGCTTTATTTTATACAGTCGTTTGTGGAATGTTACCAAGTCACAAGACACATTGTTGTTTTTCTGACCTTTCCCGGACTTTCTGGATTATCAAGATGTTTACACATAAATAAGCCCCCAGGGTCTGCTGTTTGCAGCTGGCTCCTGTCGGGAACACCCTGCTTCGTTTGCAAGAGAGGACTTATCGGGAACCTCTCCTTTGCGAGCACATAGTCCTCTACAGATATGCCTGAGGGAAATCCGCTCTTCACGTATTTCTGGAATGTATAGCCAGTAACAAATTCTTAAGTGTCATAAAACAAATCAGACCTATGTTCTAAACAAGTGTTTATTTTTAAGTCCCAAAATAAATACACATTTGTTCAAAACAATTAAAATAGTCCCAAAATGCAGGACTCAAGAAATGTGAGCACCTCATAATCCCACACTTTTGTTTGTAATTATTCCTCTAGATCTTTCTATACAGATCCCTACGTAATAATAACAATATTCAATGTTCTGAAACTTTTTTCTTTTTTGACACTGCCTCTCACTCACTCTGTCATCCAGGCTGGAGTGCGGTGGTGCAATCTTGGTTCACTGCAACCTCTGCCTTCCTGGTTCAAGTGATTCTCCTGCCTCTGCCTCCCGCGTAGCTGGGATTACAGGCACAGGCCACCACACCCAACTAATTTTTGTATTTTTAGGAGAGATGGGATTTCACCATGTTGGCCAGACTGGTCTCCAACTCCTGACCTCAGGTGATCCGCCCACCTCGGTCTCCCAAAGTGCTGGGATTACAGGCGTGAGCCAAGACCCCCAGCCGAGAAACTTTTTTTTAAAGTAACTATAAATCTCTCTATATCAATACACGTACATCTACCTCATTCTTTCACCTGCTGCAAAATCTTGCTTTTACATGACAGCACATTTCTTAAAGAGACAGTCTGTGGTCTGTGGTGTTTCCGGAAAGCAGTTTTCTGTTGGGTGATCTTTCATCATGTAGGTGATTGCCTCAGTGGTTTCACTGTAAGACCCGCAGGGAAGATGCAGTTATTAGAGTGAATTCTTTGTGGCAAGAAATAGAGAACTATCTCATCTCCTAAAAAAACATGTTTCCGGATGGAGAATTCTGTATTTCTTAGTAAGTGGTTCTTTCCACTACCAGAGTCATCCTGTATGCTTTTCTAAAGTGATTTTTCTTTTGTCAGTTAGAATAAAGGGGACGGACAAATGTACTTTTCATGTGAAAATGCAGACTGAGAGGTTTCAATCATTCACTTTCACTCTTTAAGACTGGGTTCAAATGTCCCCCTCCTTGGGTCATCTTCTGGATTCCTAACCCACCCCACACAGCGTTCTCCCGTCTGCTTTGTGTTTTCGTGGCACGTGTCACCCTGTCCTCACTCATTACACCGTGCTTATGCCTCCATCTCCTTCTGGAGACGGTCAGATCCATCCAAGTAGGTTTGTCTTTCTATCCCTGGTACCTTACATGATGCCTGACACGCAGGTGTGTACTAAATATGATTCCGTGGATGATGGAATGAGTAATGGAATGCTAGAGTCTCAGTCCTTGCTGGGCTTCTGGTAGACCTCGTTATCACTCAGAGGCCCTTTTCCTCCCTGCTGCCCCCTTGCGGCCATTGCCCTTCTCACTGGGCTCTGGAACCAGTTGAAAGTTGAAGCATCTGGTCAGCAGGAAGACAGCAATCAAACTGGTGAAAACAGCGGCTTGATACTGCATGCAGGAAAAAACGCTGGACTGGGGGCAGGAGGCCCGGGTGCTGGTCCTAGCTCTGTTACTAATTTATTTATCCATTCATTTATGCATTCAACAACATTTAGCAACACTATGTGCATGTATGTACACACACACACACACCACACACCGCACCCACACACACCACACCACACACCACACACACCACACACCGCACCCACACACACCACACATCACACACACACATCACACACACACACCCCCACACACACCACACACCACACACACCACCACACCACCACACCACACCACACACACACACACACATCACACACACCACACACACAACACACACACCACACAACCACACACACACCACACACACACCACACACACCACACCACACACCACACACACACACACCACACCACACCACACACCACACACACACACCACACACACACCACACACACACCACACACACACCACACACCACACACCACACACACACACCCACACACAACACACCACCACACACCACACACACCACACACACCACACCACACACACACCACACACACCACACACACACCACACACCACACACCACACACACACACCCTCATACACCACACCACACACACACCACACACACACACCACACACACCACACACACACCACACACCACACACACCACACACCACACACCACACACACCACACACCAACACACACACACACACATCACACCACACCACACACACACACACACACCACACACACACACACCACACACACACACACCACCACACACCACCACACACCACACACCACCACACCACCACACCACCACACCACACCACACACACCACCACACACACACCACACACACCACACACCACACACCACACACACACATCACACACACACACACACACAACACACACACACCACACACCACACCACCACACACACACCACACACCACACACACACACCACAACACCACACACACACCACACACCACACCACACACACACACACCACACATCACACACACCACACACACACACCACACACACACCACACAACACACACCACCACCCACACACCACACACCCACACACCACACCACACAACACACCACCACACACACAACCACACACACCACACACCACACACACAACACACCACACACAACCACACACACACCACACACACACATCACACACACCACACACACCACACACACCACACACACACCACACCACACACCACACACCACACACACACACAACACACACCACACAACACACCCACACACCACCACACCACACACACACCAAACACACCACACACACACACAACCACACACCACACACAACACCACCACACACACAACACCACACACCACACACACACCACACACACACACACCACACACCACACACACCACACACACACCACAACACCACACACACACCACACACACACACACCACACAACACACCACACACCACACCACACACACCACACACCACACCACACACACACACACCACACACACACCACCACACACCACACCACACCACAACCACACACACCACACACACACACAACCACACCACACACACCACACCACACACACACCACACACACACACCAAACACACCACACATACACCAAACACACCACACACACCACACACACCACACACCCACACACACACACACACACCACCACACACACACCACACACCACACACACACACCACACACACCACACACACACCACACACACCACACACCACATACACCACACACACCACACACACACCACACACACACACACACACACACAGTGGAGCACTGTTCTGAGTCTTGCAGATATAGTGGTGAAGAAGAAAGACAATGTCTCAGCCCTTGTGGGACTTACCTCCCAGAAGAGAGATAGACAGGAAAAATACAGGAAAATATCTATTGTTCCTGTCTATCTGTGTGACTCTCCTCTGGGAGGTAAGGAAAGAGAATAGGATGATGTGATAGGAAGTGAAGGGTGCCCACTTCAGTCCCGTGGTCAGGAAGAGCCTCTTTGAGTACTGACATTTCAGCTGAGATGTGAGTGATGAAAGGGAACCAGTCATTCAAACATCAAAGAGAAGAGTGTTCCAGGAAGAACCGCCAGGGCAGGGGTCCTAAGGTGGGAACGGACTTTAAGTTTTTAAGGGACAGAGAGATCAGTGTGGCTGGAGCAGAGGTGAGGAGGAAGTGAGTGCAGAGAGGTAGGCAGAAACCAGAATATATCTTGCTTTGAGGACTTTGAATTTTATTTCAAGTACAGTGGGAGTCATGGGAGGGTTTTAGGCAAGAGCATGACATGGCCGTTTGGGCTTCACTATCAAGAGTGGAGAATAAAATGGTGACAGATGGATCAGCTGAGGCGCCATTGCAGTCATTAGGGAAACAGTTTGATGGTGGTTTGGGCAAGAGTGATTAGCATACAGATGGAGAGAAGGGGGAAAGTTTGGAATGTGCTTTGGAGAGAAAGCAGACAAGACTTGCTGATGGGCCGCAGGTGGAAGACGAGGAAAGCCGGGAATCAAGGCTGGCTCTTAGATGTAAAGGTTGAACAATCGGGTGAACGTGCCTGCCATCTGCTACAAATAGGAAGCCTGGAGGGCGAGTCTGGGAGAATAACTCAAGTTCTTCATGGATAAACTACGTTTGAGTTGCCCCATCAGACATCTAAGTGAAAATGTTAAGAAAGCAATTAGATATTCAAGTGAAGTTTGGGGGAAAATCAGGGCTGGAGACAGAGATTGGGAAGTCATCAGAACATACATGGTCTTCAAAGTCATGAGCCTGGATGGGATCACTAAGGGAGAACATTCAGAAATGGAAGAAAAGGATGCCCAGGACAGATCCCTGGTACCCTCTAACCTTTAGAGACTGATTAGAGGAGAAGGAGCCAAGAAAAGAGGCAGGGGGAGCAAGGAGGGCAGAAGCCCAGTTTGAGTGGGTTGGGGAGGGAAAGAGGAGGCAGCAATGCTCTTTACATGTGAAAGAAATTAGAGAAATAGTTAGTAGTCAAACAGAGACCTGGAGGTTAAGGGAGATGCTTACAGCATGCACAGAGGGACGATCTAGTAGAGGAGAAATCTGCAGGAGAGAGGGAAGGGATCCAGAGTGCAGGCGGAGGTGGGCTTTGGAGAGAAATGAAGGTTCTGTGTCTGTAGAAACAAGAGGAAGGCAGAGAGTCGGCACCCAGATGAAGAGCTGTGTAGATCAGGAAGAAGCTGAGACAGGATTTTCTCTTTGCGTGACTGTGGTCAAGTCATGCCCTTTGCTGAGATGTGTGGGAGAAATCGGTCTGCTCTGATAATGGTGGAGGGGCTTCTCTGAACACATCCACTTGGCTAACAACACCTGCGTTAGCACCTGCTTTATTCATAAGAAACACAGTGTGGTATTGGGGGAAACTGCCCCTAATATTTCAACATAGGTTCTTTCTATTTTCCATAAGTGTCAGCTGGCTAAGAAATAAAGAGAGGCCGGGCGCGGTGGCTCAAGCCTGTAATCCCAGCACTTTGGGAGGCCGAGACGGGCGGATCACGAGGTCAGGAGATCGAGACCATCCTGGCTAACACGGTGAAACCCCGTCTCTACTAAAAATACAAAAAACTAGCTGGGCGAGGTGGCGGGCGCCTGTAGTCCCAGCTACTCGGGAGGCTGAGGCAGGAGAATGGCGTGAACCCGGGAGGCGGAGCTTGCAGTGAGCTGAGATCCGGCCACTGCACTCCAGTCCGGGCGACAAAGCGAGACACCGCCTCAAAAAAAAAAAAAAAAAAAAAAAGAAATAAAGAGAAAGAGTACAAAGAGAGGATTTTTACAGCTGGGCCACTGGGGCTGACATCACATATCAGCAGGACCGTGATGCCCACTTGAGCCTCAATCCAGCAAATTTTTTATTAAGGGTTTCAAAAGGGGAGGGGGTGTAAAACAGGGAGTAGGCACAAAGATCACATGCTTCAAAAGGCAAAAAGCAGAACTACTAATAAGGGTCTAACAAAGATCACATGCTTCTGAGGGGACAGCACAAAGGGAAAAAGCAGAACCACTGATAAGGGTCCAACAAGGATCACAAGGCAAAGAGCAAAAGCAGAACTACTGATAAGGGACTATGTTCAGCAGTGAACGTATTGTCTTGATAAACATCTTAACAGAAAACAGGGTTTGAGAGCAGAGAACCAGTCTGACCACAAATTTACCAGGATGGAGTTTTTCCCCACCCTAATAAGCCTGAGGCTACTGCAGGAGACCAGGGCGTATCTCAGTCCTTATCTCAGCCACATAAGACAGACACTCCCAGAGTGGTCGTTTATAGACCTCCCCCCAGGAATGCATTCCTTTCCCAGGGTATTAATATTAATATTCCTTGCTAGGAAAAGAATTTAGCGATATCTCTCTTACTTGCATATCCGTCTATAGGCTCTCTGCAAGAAGAAAAATATGGCTTTTTTTGCCCAGCCCCGCAGGCAGTCAGACCTTATGGCTCTCTTCCCTCGTTCCCTAAAAATCGCTGTTATTCTGTTCTTTTTCAAGGTGCACTGATTTCATATTTTTCTTTTCTTTTTTTTTTTTTTTTTTTGAGACGGAGTCTCGCTCTGTCACCCAGGCTGGAGTGCTGTGGCCGGATCTCAGCTCACTGCAAGCTCCCGCCTCCCGGGTTCACGCCGTTCTCCTGCCTCAGCCTCCCAGGTAGCTGGGACTACAGGCGCCGCCACCTCGCCCGGCTAGTTTTTTTGTAGTTTTTAGTAGAGACGGGGTTTCACCGTGTTAGCCAGAATGGTCTCGATCTCCTGACCTCGCGATCCGCCCGTCTCGGCCTCCCAAAGTGCTAGGATTACAGGCTCGAGCCACCGCACCCGGCCAATTTCATATTTTTCAAACACACATGTTTTACATCAATTTGTACAGTTAACACAATTATCACAGTGGTGCTGAGGTGATGTATATCCTCACCTTACAAAGATAACAGGATTAAGAGATTAAAGTAAAGGCAGGCATAAGAAATTATAAAAGTATTATTTGGGAACTGATAAATGTCCATGAAATCTTCACAATTTATGTTCCTCTGCCACGGCTCCAGCCGGTCCCTCCATTCAGGGTCCCTGACTTCCCACAACAGTGTGGAAGGTACAACCCAGAGCTCATTAGAATAATGGCTCCTAACCACGGAACACAACACTTCAGGTCCTGCGTAGGTGCTTTCTGTACCTTAGCTCTAATTGTCGCTACACCCTGAAAGGCAGGTATGACTACTATTCCCATTAGAGGTATGAAAACACAGAGAGGGCCAGGTGCAGTGGCTCATGCCTGTAATCCAAGCACTTTGGGAGGCTGAGGCGGGTGGATCACTTGAGGTCAGGAGTTCCAGACCAGCCTGGCCAACATGGTTAAACTCCGTCTCTACTAAAAATACAAAAATTAGCAGGGGGTGGTGGCAGGTGCCTGTAATCCAAGCTACTCAGGAGGCTGAGGCAGGAGAATCACTTGAACCCAGGAGGCAGAGGTTGCAGTGAGACAAGATGGTACCACTGCACTCCAGCCTGGGCAACAGAGCAAGACTCCAGCTCAAAAAACAAACAAACAAAGGGGAGGGGGAGATGGCCATGCAACTTTTCTGAAGTGATGGAGTGAGAATTTAAACCCTGACCCAAACTCATGCTTTTGACCATTACATTCTCTTACCCCAGCAGGGAGAGAAAGGAGTGAAAGGGCTCAGCTAGGAGATGGGCCAGGGGTTGACGCCCTCAGGTTAAATACCTGCCAGTCTTCCCAGCAGAGCAAGGGGACACCAACTGCTCACTAATTCCTAACAAGGGTTGAGGGCCAAGATGTCGGTGGCAGGCTCAGAGGCCAGTGTTCCAGACTCCCTGACACTGACCACCTGAAAGCAGAGGAATTGACCCCGAGGAATTGATCCATCTGTTCAGTCCACAATCCAACAGTGCCGCCCATCACATTTACGAGTTGGACATCTCAACCGGTCACCAGTGCCCTGGCCAAATCCTCAGCCAAGTTACTGTGGCCTTAAGCTTTTTCAGATGTTTACTGGGAAATAATCTTTGTGTGGTGTTGCAATCCTGGATAAAGCAAGGTCAGTTCTTCTGAGTACACTGAGGGCCAGCAGGGCTTCCTCCACAACTTCCCACATGGAGAAAATTCAGGAGTGTTCAAAGCAGAGGCAGCAAGATTTCTGTTTCCTTTTTCTTAGTTTCCTGAAATATTAAATTAGTAAAAAACACAAAAGCACAGGTGCAGGGATAAGGAGATGGGGTTCCTGTCCCAGGCCTCTCACTTCTTAGCTGGGTGACCTTGGAGAGTTTCCTAAGTTCTCAGCAAGAGGTTTGGCTGTCAGGTGTTGATCATCTGAAATCCATGGACGTTCATGGGACATTGGGTAGAATGGTTTTTCAATGTAATTGAATTCCTTTGTGATCTCATGTCTTTTATTTTATGTATTTATGGATATTTTTTGCCAAGCTGTCAAAGGGGCACACGGCACAGAAATGTAGAAATGCTGCCAGAAGATCTGTGGGGTCCCAGCTTGACTCAACGTTCTGTCATTTCCATTAGCGTCCCTTCTGGGATTGGGGCTTCTTTTAACCAAGTCCATCTGGCTGTGGATGAGTTAAAGGAAGTTTCTCAGTGCTGGGTCAGAGAGGTAATAAACAAGAGGCAATGGAACCATTCACAAGTGGGCTGGGGCCCAGGCCACTGGAGGGAGAGACCCAGGCTCTTGGGCCTCACATGCTGTCATCATCTGGGTAGAGGGGCTGTAGCATCTACACACTCATAAGTGGAGTTGGGGACCACCCCTGAGAGCAGGGCAGGCTGCAGCCTGAGATGTCTTGGAAGCCATGTGCTGCCTCAAGAGAGAAAGGAGAGGGAGGGAGGGAAAGGGTGGGAGCAGGAGAGGAACTGTGACCTGGACCATCCTCCTGTCTCTTGCATCACTTCCACTCCTACAACACGGCTTCTGATCATAAAGTGTGATGTTAGGATAAGTTCTGGTTCAGAGAGGTATCACTGAGCGATCAGCCAGTATCAGACGTGGACACTCATTGTGCCAGGCAGTTTATGCGTGTTTCTCTCTAATACCAGTATCAGACGTGGACACTCGTGCCAGGCAGTTTATGTTTCTCTCTTGTAGAAACCATGTGGGTAGGCATGATGACAACCATCTTCTCAGGGAGAGAACAGGCTCACAGAGGTCAACGAGCTTGCCCAACACGGCACAGTGAGTGGCCTAACCGAGATTTGCACCTGGATCTGTCTGGCTCCAAAAGGCGTGTTTCTTGGTTTGTTAGGCACTGACAAAGCTCTTCCGCACGCGCTGTCTGTGAATGGGAGCTACCGGCCGGCCTCTCAGCCCAGTGTCAGCCATTCCTCTCCCTCTCAGACTCAGCTGTGCTCACAAGTAAAGAACAGGATTTCTGTGTCTTCACTGAAGTCTGTAAGAAAATGACCATATTTTATGTATGTATGTATGTATGTATGTACTCATGATCTACTTTGTCAAAAGTGGTATTGTACTGTGTCTAGAGTTTGTGTGTGGCCTGGAAGGCTTCTTTTAAGTTTTCTGGAATTGGTATTTACCAGTGGCTCCTCATCAGGGCTATGTAAAGAGTATTATTGGGTTTGAGAATCACAGTGCACTCCATTAAGGATGGCAAGTGGTTTTTCACGGGCTCCATCTCCTGGAGGGACAAGTGGGTGGGTACAAGGGAGAGGAGGTGACTAAGAACCACAGATTTCACTGCTTTCCAGATTTGGAAGGAGGCTGAGAAATAGAGTGGACCCACTACAGACTCTAGAATAGAGCAGTGCACCCCTGGGTCCCATAGACCTTGTCTAGGGTCCGAGAGCCCATTTCCAGAATTATTGGTCGAGTGAGATATTCACAGTAATCTTTGTGCTTTTCCTTTGCACGCTTGTGTTGGTGACCATTCCTCAGCCTAGCGGTCCTTCACTCTGGCTACAAATACTTACCATTAAATGAGAAACTTCGGCACATGAGCATTGGAAAGAGTCTCCTTGAGCGGACGGTGAGTCATGCATCCAACAATAAGCCCACAAATCATTCAGGGCTCCAGTGAAGGGTTGCCAGGGAAAATCTTTCATAAGGTGCTCATGGAAGCAAGACAAAGAAAATATTTGATTGGTTAATGTGAAAAGTCCCTCATTAGAGGTTAGTTTGTGGTTCCTAATTGGTTAATCTTAAATTTTGTTTTCCTAGGTTAAAATCATTCCCTCTGAGTTGGGTTTCGGTTGGTTACATAGGAACTCAAGGCCCTGGAGCCATCTCAGCCTAGTGGCTTCTCAATTAATTATCTTAACAGTACTGATTCTAGGGCCAGGCATGGTGGCTCACACCTGTAATGCCAGCATTTTGGGAGGCTGAGGTGGGTGGATCACGAGATCAGGAGTTCAAGACCAGCCTGGCCAATATAGTGAAACACCGTCTCAACTAAAAACACAAAAGTTAGCCGGGCGTGGTGGAGTGCACCTGTAATCCCAGCTACTTGGGAGGCTGAGGCAGGAGAATCTCTTGAACCCAGAAGGTGGAGGTTGCAGTGAGCCGAGATTGTGCCAGTGCACTCCAGCCTGGCGACAGAGTGAGACTCTGTCGCCAAAAAAAAAAGAAAAAAAATAAAATTAGCAAGGCATGGTGGCACACGCCTGTAAACCCTGCTACTCAGGAGGCTGGGGCAAGAGAATTGCTTGAACCCAGGAGGCAGAGGTTGCAGTGAGTGGAGATCGTGCCATTGTACTCCAGCCTGGGTGACAGAGCAAGACTCCGTCTCAAAAAAAAGAAAAAAAAAAGGAAAAAGAAAGAAATAGACTTGTTTACCTTTAAAAACATCTCTTGTGTATTGTCACAGTCTATGCCGCAAGCATTGAAGCCTCACGAGCTGCAGCCCCAGCTACCATTGTGCAGCTATCACCTGGCCCAGCCCGTAGCGTCTGCTCAGCTCATGAGTCAGGCTGCCTGTTTGTCCCCGAAAGAGATGTTCCTTTCATCTCAGGTGAACAAAGAAAACATTCTGGTCATGAGAGGATGGTTGTCAGGGTTTTCCTGACACAGCATTAGAGAGAAGATACTTTGATTGCTATCGTCTGCGTGGGGACCAGCAGAGGTAGAAGCATGTCCACGGTTTTCAAGGGTGAGGTTCATATAAAGACACTGGTGGCAGAGTCTCTTTGGGCAGGCACTCTAATGTTTCCAGGCGGGAGAGTTTGACCTTTAATGAAAATGGAAAGGGAAGAGGAGGAGGAGGAAAGCAGCTTCCATTAAGAACTTACAGGCTGGGCGCTGTGGCTCACACCTGTAATCCCAGCACTTTGGGAGGCTGAGGCGGGTGGATCACCTGAGCTCAAGAGTTCAAGACCAGCCTTGCCAACATGGTGAAACCCCATCTCTACTAAAAATACAAAAATCAGCCGGGCGTGGTGGTGGACGCCTGTAATCTCAGCTACTTGGGAGGCTGAGACAGGAGAATCACTTGGACCCGGGAGGCGGAGGTTGCAGTGAGCTGAGACCGTGCTATGGCACTCCAGCCTGGGTGACAGAGTGAGACTCCATTCCCCCCAATCCCCACAAAAAGAACCTACCGTGTGGCATGAAGCACTGTGTGTCCATTTACTGCTCCTTACAGCAGCCCTGGGAAGAGGTCGCCCTCTGTTATGCTCATCTCTCATTCACTTCCTTCAGTACCCACATACTGTCAGTTTCCACATTCTGTCCATCCAGACTCCAATGTTTCTACTTTGTCCCCTCTCTCCTGCCCCAGTGGCAATGCCTGAGCTCAGGCCACCATCTAATTTGACATGAGGAGGTATGAGATCCACTAAGCTCACCACACATGTCACAGCCTTCGAGGGAGCTGCAGACCTGGGTTTTGGATTGAAGGGAATTTCTTTGTCGAGCCATGATTTTGAGACTGACTGAGATTCTCTGGATACTTCTTTCTGTGTCCCCCACCCCCAGGCCTAAATCTTTGACCTGTTCTCAGAAATTAATCTTTTATTAGTTTAACATTTACTGAGTACTTCCTAAGGACCAGGCATTTTGCTGGACACCCAGAAGGTGTGGGGCACAGAATAATACCTTGCCCTTGTGGAGTTTGTCATTCTAGCTCCTTTTCCCTCTGAGTAGGTGGTCCAGTCTCCTGCCTGTAGCCTCCGTAAGGATCCTTCTCTCTCTAGGAGCAGGGGATTACCAAGTAGTCTTTATACCAGAAGCTGGACATGGCCTTTAACCAGACAAACTCCCCAAGAGTCAGGAATTCTGCATCCTGTCCTGACAGGCCCTAGGCAACTCTGTTCTGCCCATCCGGGGGCAGTAAGTGGTCTCTTGTGTAACCCCCCTCCTTTGGCCACCTCCACTCAAGAGAAGGACAAAGGTTAGGGACTCTTGGCATGTTAGGTGCCCAGTTCAACCATGCAGCATACCACCCTGGGTACCCTGAGACCACAGAGGGACCCTGGCCTCCAGGACAAAAAGCCTACGGACTTGATGTAGGCCAGGGATTTTTCTGGTTTTGGTGTCATGAGCACTCAAATAGACACGACTTAGATTCATTTTGCCTTTAATGATCAAATGTCTGCTTCTCCTGGTACATTCTGTTTCTTTGAACTGGGCTACTTTGATATAGTTAGAAATAACAAAAATTTAGGAAATCAAACAAACTCAACTTTTAAAAGCAAAATATGTGACAGAAAGATTTGGCTCAGTGAATGTGCTTCAAATAGGAAAAGTTCAATCATGAATAGAAGGCTTACGATTTTGAGGGCCAAGAGGCTCATCTAAAGAATGGCTCCTGGGCCTTTCACAGCCCTAAGGAGTGAACACACACTTTGACTTTTTTCTCTGTAATTTGGTCTGAGATGGTCAGGTCAAAAATTCCAGGCTGATAATTTCACTTCCTTGAGAGTTACCCTCACTCACTCAGAAGGACCCAGCTGATGAGTGTCCTGAAGATTTAGGTATCAACATAACCCATTCCCCAACCCCCCGGCCCTGTGTCTTCATTCTCCTATCCAAGAACCAGGGCTGTGGAAGTTCCCAGAGGCAGGTGCATCCATGTGAGGGGAAGACTAGATTTCCCAGAACCCTCTGCTGTAGGAGGGTTGTTTGGGAAGACGTTCATGGACTGCTTAGGGAATTATTACAAGTTCTGTTGCAGTGATGTGCTTGGGTGGGCTGGCTTCAACTGAGGCTCTGAAGGGACTGGGTTTGAAATAGAGGAGAAGGAAAAGTAAAAAATAAACCTAATCAAAAATACAAAACAAAACAAAACAAAACAAACAAACAAACAAAAAAACCCACCGAAACAATGGTACAAAGGAAGAAGCACTGTTCCCGCGAGCAGATGCAGATGGAGTTGGTGGGGTCAGCCCAGCCCAGGCCACTGTCCCAGGGCTCCCAAAGCATTTGTGATAGGCTGGGAGGAAAAGCATCTCTGGTCCAGGGACAGCGTGGGATTAGGAAGAGGCCCAGGGGATAAATGACCACACTAGGACATCCTGCAGAACAGAGGGAGGGCCACAGCGTTTAGATTTGGAAATCAGAGGAGCAGAGGGTGCTTTCCACTTCTACCAGCGGAACCCTGCCATGTAGACTGGCAAGTAGACTAATTCAAGTGGCATAGTGAACATTCCAGCTGAAATTATACAGCTCAACTTCTGGCCGGGTGCGGTGGCTCATGCCTGTAATCTCAGCACTTTGGAAGGCTGAGGTGGGCAGATCACGAGGTCAGGAGATCGAGACCATCCTGGCCAACATGGTGAAACTCTGTCTCTACTAAAATACAAATCTTAGCCAGTCGTGGTGGCACGTGCCTGAAGTCCCAGCTACTCGGGAGGCTGAGGCAGGGGAATCTCTTGAACCCAGGAGTCAGAGGTCATAGTGAGCCGAGATTGCGCCACTGCACTCCAGCCTGGCAACAGAGCCAGACTCCATCTCAAAAAAAATTATGTATATATATGCAGCTCACCTTCTAACTATATCAACCAACCGGACAACTGCCAGATCTCCAGGTCTCACTGGGATCCATGGACACAAGCTATAGGTTTCACTGTCAGGAGGCTGCCTGAGATCTGTGTCTACTTCTAACATATGTGATCTCACTTGCACGCAGAGAGTTGGATCAACTACATGCTCTTTAAGGCCCTTTACGTTTCTGAGCATCTGTGATTTAATAGAGATCCAGAGCTAAACACTTTTAGGGACAAACCGTGCTGTGAATGCTGGGTGGACAGCAGGGGAAGGAAGAACTCACAGACTGAACCCACCCTCTACGTTGCAAGACCCTGTCCAGATCCCCTGAGACTCTTGGGGATGGGGCAGTTTGCAGGCTTCTCTTGATGTTATAACCAACTAAGATGTATCCTATTTTGTCTTATTTCACTTTTGGTATCTTGATAGGTCATTGTTATTTACACCAAGAGACTGTATCTGTGAGAATCTTGTAACAGTTCACTTAAGGAATCCTCTTCAAGTCAGGGCTTATGGAAAGAGTGCAGGTCTGTGAGCCAAGACATGAGGGTTCTAGGCCCAGCTTAGTCATCAACTTGCCTTGGCAGTGCATCCCCTTTGCCAGGATCCAAGCTTTATCTCTTTTTCGCTACTTTCACATCCTGTGACTGTGTTGCAATACCTAGAACAGGAGGAAGACAGGGCCCTAGCAAGGTTGAGGAAAAGATGGAGTCAGCATGGAAAGTTAGGGGAGGGTCGTATTAGCCTGGGAACCATTCAAACCCTTGGGACCCTAATGACTCTGCTTGTATCTTTAAATGTTTGACGTCCATTGGCTGCTTTCCATCTTCCAAACCATCAGCTCTTACCAGGGCCTGTGGGCCTCCTGGAAACACCAAGACTCACCGGGTCCCCATTTCTTTTCTGCATATGCATTCACCATGGGGAAGCAGAGCCAGAGAGACGGAGCATGGCGTGAAGAAGGAGGCCACGTGCAGAGTGCAGCTGGGGAAGATGCTTCTATTTTGAAACTACTGCAGGCCCCCTAGCCTCAGTACCAGGGTAAGGCCACACTCCTGGGTAAATACCATCTGCTGTTTTCCTTAGATGAAATTGTTTATCTGAAAAAGGAAATACAAAACACAGATTCTATTTTTCTGCACTATGTGTCTCTGATGATAATAATAATAGTTGTGCAACCTAGAGTGTGGTTATTAAATCTATCTTACGGTCACAAAGGAGCTGTAAGGAAGCCAAGAGGCACAGAAGCCCTGAGGGAGGATTTGGAGGTTTTGCAAATTCCAAACAATTTTGCAGATGAACTGGAGTAACCCACCACAGAGCAGAAGAGACAGACTCAAACTCCAAGTGCATCTTGTCTTCGTGGAGTTTGTCTTGAAACCAGAAGAATTTCCTCCGTGTGTTGTTCTCAGTCTTATCCACACAAGCTTGTTCAGCACTCAATCTAGAGGACATTTGTTGAATATAAATGTCTGTCTCTCTAGCACAAAATAACTGGGACATTATTCCATGGAACATTCCATGAGTCCATAGAATAGTTTATTCCATGATCCAAATGGTCTGATTGATTCTTCCACCAAATTCCATAACTAATTACTGTGTGTGTGTGTGTGTGTGTGTGTGTGTGTTTGGGGGTGTGGTACTGATCAGCCCAGAGCTGAAGCCCTTGAGCTCCGAGAGAAAAGCACCCTTTTCTGAAAGCTTCTCATGGTGGGATCAGAGCCAGCCTTGGGATTTTAGCGAGGGGTCTGAGACCAATATGAAGAGGGAAGAAAGAAGAGTCTGGACGATTTTGAACTATTTTTGTGGGAAAACAAGATGACCCTCTCATGAAGTACCAACCAGACCTGGAACTCAGGCACACACACACAGTGTTCCTATCATTCTTCCCTCAGAAGGAGGCTGGTCCTCTCTCCTCCATATGCTTCTAGGAGAGCGAGAGCCCATTCTGGACTCTCCCTCTGTCTCCACCCCTCACATTGTCTTTGACATGGCCCTTGAGGCTCATTTCACCCATTTTTGCCTGGGTGAAAATAATGGAGGAGGGCAGTGATCCTGCCCCACACCTGACCCCCACCCATCAACCCTTGCAGTACTGAACAAGCTGAACTTGGGGATGAATAAGAAAGAGTTCTGAGAAAAGAGGAGAAGCAGAGGAAGACCAGAGTTGTCACCTGGGGACAAAAATGACCTTACCTCTTGTTGACTCCACATTTCCTTCCTTTGGGAAGCTTTTCTTTCTCTATTTTATAGCAATCTGCCCAGCCCATATGGTTGGATGAGACTGGCTGGCTTTATCCTGTACCACCACTGCAGGGGGCAGGCACATGACCCAGCCTGGACACTTAGAGCAATCCCTCAGGCAGGACCCTGCATCCAGAGTGGTCAATCTTCCCTCGGGTGTTTGCTGAATCTTTCAGGGAATACTCTCCTTTTCTTCCTTAGGTCACTAGCATGAAGGACCATGTCCATCCAGAACTTCCAGGGACCACCTTAGAATCACATTTCAGGTAAGAGCCTTTTTGTGAATAAAGCAAAACAGAGGAACTATGGATCTATCACTGAACCCTTGGATCCATCTGTGCTGTTATGCCCAGACCGTTTGTTCCCCGAAAAAGACCACCAGAGTCCAGAGTCAAAGCCAAGCGGCAAGGATCTTTAATGCAAGTTCGAACTTGGTCCCTCCGTTCCACAACATACAGGAGGGCCCTGAACAATGCGTGCGCTTGCCTTTTATAGCCTAATGTAAACAGGACTTGTAAAGTTGCAGAGGAACGAGGGAATTCTCTAGGTTACAGCATTACAATTGGTTAACATTTTAAGTTTATACATTTAGCAGTTTTTTTATTGGTTCCCGCGCTCTCACAAACGGCTGTGTTCTTATCGGGGATTTTCCAGGTGGTGTCCTTCTAAAGTTGAGATATATGGTAGTCTTTGAATTGAAAGATATATGGTAGGGAGACATATGGTGGGATGAGCCCAGGAAGTTGAGGGATATATGGAGGGGAGACATATGGTGGGATATGTTTATACTGGGCTCAGGAAGTTGAGAGATATATGGCAAGCACTAGTAATTAGAACAGAAAAAGAACAAGACAGGGACTTTCACATTGCTTGTCTATACAACATCTGAAATCTATAGATAACATTATCGGTTAGGTCCGGCGTCAACTTTTAACTAGGCTCAAGGCGCCGCCCGGGCTGTCTGCCTGTAGGGTCAACTTCTAACTAGGCTCAAGGCGCCGCCCGGGCTGCCTGCCTGTAGATTTCATTTGGTCTCTTTCATTCCTCCCTTTCTCAAGTACCTCTAGAGCCAATCTGGGGTTATAAGTCTGATTCTGTTTCAGCGTCTACCGGTTGGTATTGGGCTCTGAGGACCATGAGCTGTATGGTGTCAAACCTCTCTCTGACAAACCGCAACATTCTGTTAACAACACAAGGTCCTACGGTAAACAGAAATAGTAGACTTAGTAGAGGTCCAATGAAGGGGCCAACAGAGAAAACATATAAGAATTTCACCATTGATTTGCAGCTGAGGCAAACTGCTGTTTTCTCATTTCTGTGCTTAACTTGCGTAGCTGTTGGACCCTGTTCTCTACAAGCCCTGATTCATTTATGTAGAAGCAACAGTCCTCTTTCAGGAACATACATGTACCACCTTTTTCAGCAGTGAGTAGGTCTAGGGCCCTCCGGTTCTGTAAGGTCACCTGAGCTAGGGATGTGAGCTGTCATTGAAGGGAGGCAAGGGACTCAGCTGATTCCTCCATAGCCACGGCAAATTGTTGGTACAATTTGTTGCTTTCTATGAGGGTGTGACCTAGGGCTCCCCCTGCCAGTCCGGCCGCAATGAGGGATGATGTGAGGGAGATTCCTACAATGAGGGGGAGAAATATTGCTCATGTAGGTCTCAGTTTAGGGATTGGGTGAATGGCAGTACTAGTCCAGTACTGGTGTACCCCAGGAACTCGCCGGCAGTTAGTAGAGTTAATCGGGGAACTAGTGTGACAGGAAGACACAGTAGGCTGGCAACAGAGGGACTAGGTAGATTCTTAGATAATGTTCCATTGCACCAAAAGAATATGCCCCGGGGCTCTTAGGGAGGCACTAGGGGGGTCACAGTGATGCTACAGAGGCTGGAGTTAGTGCCTGAAAAACAGTAGGGAAACTTTTCCTGACTAGGGTTTTGGTACAGTGGCACATTGAGAATGGGGCGTCCGTGAGATTCTGAAAGTCCCTAGTTTGGGTGGAGGATTCCCAGGGCAGAGGGACAGCGGTTAGTGGTGGATGCCCTAGGGTGGCACACAGAAAGCAGCCAGACAAGCTGTGAAGTCCCGTAAGGTTGGCAAGCTCTAATCCTTCTTGTAATACTTCCAGCCAGAGAAAGGGCGTAATTCTTGTGTTAGTCTGTCTTCCTGTCGCTGGATATCCCCATGGACTAGGGGCAGTATTTGAACTAGGCCACGCCACAGATAGAGGTGACTACTAGGCCATGTGGAGGAAGAGGAATAGTATACAGCCCCATTGAGGCGTGGTCCAGCGGGGGTCCCAAGGGTCCTTAACTATCCAAGTATAGATACCGCCTCTACCCTGTTGGTAAAAATTCCACCCGGATTGCTTGTTCCACCCTCTGACTGAGTGCATTTTACAGTAATTGTAGGGGCAGCCTGCGTTTTGGTGCCACCAATAGTGTTTACAATTGTGTTTAGTCT
Source organism: Trachypithecus francoisi (assembly GCF_009764315.1). Lineage (NCBI taxonomy): Eukaryota > Metazoa > Chordata > Mammalia > Primates > Cercopithecidae > Trachypithecus > Trachypithecus francoisi. Next base: position 194,225,612 of record NW_022681453.1, read on the forward strand.
GATCAAACTCAAAGCATATCATTGGTGCCACTGGTTTGGCTATCTGAAAACCAGTAAAATTCAGCAAAATTGGGGCACTGCACCCTGAGGAGGGACAATCAGCACTGGCCAATAATTTCCCGGGCTTATGAGATTGCCCTGGGTGGGTTTGGTTTTCATAAAGCCAGAATCTCCAAACAAAGGGATTAGAAACTGGTTTTGTGTTAGCCCCCGGCCACTAGGGCGACTAACATTAGGGTTAGACTACCTAGCTGCATGTTTGTAGTGAGCTATGCTGCCGGCGCAGGGTGAGTTTTAAGGGGTTGTTCTTAGCTTTGTCCACAGTCCACGTGGTCGGTGCTTCAGTCGCTATCGTGACGGGTCTGAGAAGGTCGGAGGCTGGGTCCACCGGCTTGACGTGGGTGTAGTGGATCCACGACACGATGCCTTCTACCTTCAGGGCGGTGGGTGTGGTTAGGAGTACTTGAAGCGGTCCCTTCCACCGGGGTTCTAAGGTTTCTTGCCGGTGTCGCTTGACTAGGACCCAGTCTCCCGGCCGGTACGGGGGGGTGTCGGTGGGGGTCCGGTTTCATATAATTCCTGCAGCTTAGGCCAGATTTCCTGATGAATTTTCTGCAAGGCTTGTAGGGAAAACAAGAGTTCAGATACATTTTCAGTTTCAGATTTGAGCAGATCATCTTTTAGGCTGGGAACTAGGGGTGGGGGTCTGCCATACATGATTTCATAAGGGGTAAGGCCCAGTCTGTAGGGGGTATTACGGGCCCGGAACAGAGCGTAGGGGAGAAGGACCACCCAATTAGCGCCAGTCTCCATAGTTAATTTAGTTAAGGTCTCCTTTAAGGTCCGATTCATCCTTTCTACCTGTCCTGAACTCTGGGGCCTGTAAGCGCAATGTAATTTCCAATTAGCCCCAAGAATGGAAGCCAAGTCCTGACTCCCTTAGCAACGAAGGCCGGTCCATTATCTGACCCTATCTGGATGGGAAAGCCATACCTGGGGAGGATATCTTCCAGAATTTTTTTCGCTACAACCTGAGTGGTTTCTCTTTTGGTTGGAAATGCTTCAGTCCACCCTGAAAAGGTATCTACAAAGACAAGTAAGTACCGATATCCGTATTTTCCTGGCTTTACCTCAGTGAAATCTACTTCCCAGTAGATACCGGGCCTGGTTCCCCTGAGCCTTGTTCCCGCAGCAGCCTGGGATTGGGGATAGGCGTTGCTAAGCTGGCAGACTTTGCAACTCGTCACGATGCTGCTGGCCGTTTCCGCTATGCGTCTGATCTTGAGCTTGGAGCGTCTAATCAGGTCCATCATCCGCCGGGCACCCAGATGGGTGGATCGGTGGATGTGTTCTAACACTTGCTGTCCTAATTTTTCTGGTAGGATAATATGGTCTTTAGTATCAGTCCACCACCCATTCTGGATCTGTTTCAGGGGAAGTTTGTCGATCCACTGGAGATCTTGTTCTGAATAATCAGGGTAATACGGCAGGTCTCGGGGGCCCGGATCAGGGAGCTGGAGTGCAAGGAGTTGACTGGGAGCCTTTGCCACACTCCTTGCAGTTTGATCTGCCAGAAAGTTGCCTTGAGCAGTTGGAGTGGTTGGCTTCTGGTGCCCTGGGCAATGTACAATAGCCAATTTTTCTGGTTTCCATAGGGCTGTTAGCAGGGCTAGGATCTCTTGCTTATTTTTCATTTCTTTTCCTTCAGCCGTTAGCAACCCTCGCTCCCTGTAAATGGCCCCATGTATGTGTGCCGTAGTGAAAGCGTACCGGCTATCTGTGTATACCGTCAGTTTTCTCCCTGCCCCTAAGGTAAGAGCTTGGGTGAGCGCTATCAGTTCGGCCCTCTGGGCCGATGTCCCCGGGGGCAGGGGTTCCGCCCAGATTACCTCAGTCTCTGAAGTCACCGCTGCTCCAGCATACCTCTGGCCTTGGTGTATGAAGCTACTCCCATTGGTGAACCAAACGAGGTCGGCGTCAGGAAGTGGGCGGTCCTGCAGGTCCTCTCGAACTCCGTGCACCTGGGCTAATATCTCGGTGCAATTATGGAGCGGCGCGTCCAGGTCCGGGTTGGGCAGCAGCGAGGCAGGGTTTAAGGTCGTTGGGGGCAGGAAAATTATTCTGAGGGGATTTAATAGTAGTCCCTGGTAGTGGGTGAGCCGGGCGTTGCTTATCCATCGGTTAGGCGGCTGTTTGAGTACACCTTCGATGGCTGTGGGGTAACGACCCGTAATTCTTGTCCCAAGACAAGTTTATCAGCATCTTGTAACATCAGGGCCGTGGCTGCGATCACTCGGAGGCAAGGGCCACCCGGTAGCCACTGGGTCTAACTTCTTTGACAGGTAGCGACTGGCCTCCACCAGGGGCCTAAGTTCTGAGTTAACACCGCCTTGGCGATGCCCTTACTCTCGTCCACGTATAAGTGGAAGGGCTTAGTGACGTCAGGCAGTCCCAGTGCAGGCGCAGAGAGTAGGGCGGTTTTAATCTGTTGGAAAGCCGACTCGGCTTCTTCTGTCCAATTAAATGGCTGCTGTCCCCCGCGTTGCCTGATATAAGGGCTTAGCCAGCTCTGCAAACCAGGTATCCATAGTCTACAAATCCTGCCGACCCCAGGAATTCCCTTACTTGTCGGGTGGACTGTGGCCTGGGATCTGCAGAACAGTCTGCTTCTGGGCGTCTGTTAACCAGCGCTGCCCTCCTTTTAGCAGGTACCCAGATATGTTACTTCTGGTTTACAGATTTGAGCTTTCTTTGCGCGAGCCCGATAGCCTAGACTCCCTAGAGCTTGTAAGAGACTTTTGGTCCCTTGGAGGCAAGCTTCTCGGGTCTCGGCAGCGATCAGGAGGTCATCAACATACTGTAATAAGGTTATTTCAGGGTGTTTGCGTCGGTACTCACCCAGGTCTTCATGGAGAGCCTCATCGAACAGGGTAGGAGAGTTTTTGAATCCCTGCGGCAGTCTGGTCCATGTCAGTTGGCCACTTATGCCCCTTTCAGGGTCAGTCCACTCGAAGGCGAAAAGCTTTTGGCTCTGAGGGGCTAAAGGCAAACTGAAGAAGGCATCCTTCAAATTTAAAACAGTGTACCATTGGTGTTTGGGGTTTAGAGTACTCAGGAGGGTATATGGGTTGGGCACAGTTGGATGTATGTCCATAACTCTCTTATTGACTTCTCTTAAGTCCTGTACAGGTCTATACTCCCCGCTATTAGGTTTCCGTACCGGCAACAAGGGAGTGTTCCAGGGTGAGTGACAGGGCCGAAGGACCCCTTGGTCGAGGAGCCGACGGATGTGGGGCGTGATTCCTTCTTTGGCCTCTAAGGGCATTTGGTATTGACGCACCCGAACAGGGTCTGCCCCAGGCTTGAGTTCCACAAACAAGGCAGGACGGTGCTTTGCTAGTCCTAACCTCCCGTTTCTGCCCAGGCTCCTGGAAATTGTTGAAGCCAGGTTGCTATGTCCTGGTCAGGGGCGCCTGCTCCTGGTGGAGCCGGTATTCATCTTCTAAGGTTATGGTCAGGACGGGCAAGGGGTGATTTTGGGAATCAGTCACGATGGGCCCCTCAGGGAGGAAATGGATCTGTGCTCCCATTTTAGTTAGCAGGTCTCTCCCTAGTAGAGGACAGGGGCTCTCAGGGATAACCAGGAAGGAGTGGGTTACATTCTTGGCTCCAGATTTACTGTTCTTTGTGTCGTCCAGGGGTACTTTTTAATTCCTGTGGCCCCTTGTACCCACGAGGACTTGGAGGATATTTTCCCTCAGTTTTAACTAGGACTGAGTGTTGTGCTCCCGTATCGACCAAGAACTGAACTGGGGACCCCTCCACTTGCAAGGTTACCCTGGGTTCGGGGAGGGGGACCGAACCCCGTCTTCCCTAGTCCTCATTTTGAGTGACTAGTACGGGTGTAGACCTAGGGGGTCCCCGTCCTTGCTGTTTCTTTTTGGGACAGTCTCTTGCCCAGTGGCCAGCTTGTTTACAGTAGGCACATTGGTCTTTGCTCAGGTTGTTATATCTGGGGGACCGCTTAGGTTGGGTGTTCTCTGGCTGTAGATGCTCTTTTTGTACAACCGCTGCCAGGACCTTGGTCATTTTTCCTCTGGAGTATCTCTATTATTGTAAACCCGCTGGGCTATCTGAAGGAGGTCCTGACTGTTTTCCCTCTAAGTCCTCTAATTTCTGGAGTTTCTTTCTAATATCTGGGGTTGCCTGATTTACAAAAGACATTACGACGGCTGCTTGGCTTCCGGGAGCCTCTGGGTCCATAGAGTATATTGCCTAAAGGCCTCCATTAATCTTTCTAGGTAGCTAGCCGGGCTTTCTGTCTTCCCTGCAGAACAGAGTATACTTTAGCCAAATTGGTGGGCTTGCGAGCAGCCGCCCGGAGACCTGCCATTAGAGTCTGGCGATAAAGGTGTAGCCGTCCCCTACCTTCTGCCGTGTTGTAGTCCCACGCCGGTCTGGACAGAGGAAAAGTCGCATTTATAAGGTCGGGGTTGGCAGTCGGTTGACCGTCGTCCCCCGGGACCAGCTTTCTAGCTTCTACCTGTATTCTCTCTCGCTCCTCCGTCGTGAACAATTCGGAGGAGCTGCTGACAATCATCCAAGTGGGCTGGTGGGTAACATAATACTATCCAGTAAAGCCATTAAATCTTTGGGGTTGTCTGAAAACCGAGCACTCTGGGTCTTCCAATTATATAGATCACTGGTGGAGAATGGCCAGTACTGGAGCCTAGGACTTCCCGTGTCGTCTGGGGGCCCTATTCCCGAAGGGTAACGCCACTGTGGAGTCAGCGGCTGGAGAGGGGGAACCCGCAAAGTACGCCCTCGCGTTCGCCCCGCCGGCCCTTCGGAGTTGCTTTCACTTTCAGCGGGTACAGGCATGCTGACCGCTTCCCGTTCACCTGCTCCCTCCTGCGGTTCCTCCCGGGGGCTGGGACACGGGGACCGGAGGGGTATGGAGGGGGTTCTGTGGACAGAAGGTCCTCGCTATCTGGTAGAACAGGATGGGGGGGGCAGTCGGTTGCTTGGATTTTAGCGGTCGAGCAACCAGTGCCTTACAGGGTTCAGAGGCTAATTGGAAAGGGGACAGCCAAGGGGGCGGGTTCCCAGCTATATCCTGCCATATGAGGATATATGGGATATGATCTGGGTGATTAGCACGCCCAGGCTGGAAAACCTTGGACTTTACCCTAGTGATGACAGGGAGACAGAACGTCCCTTCGGGTGGCCACCCTACGTTAAGGGCGGGCCACTTAGAGCGGCACAGAGTAATTAGCTTTCCCTTCCTGATGTCCATACCAAGATCATGGCCCCTTGCCCTAACATCCTTGAAATTACTTGTAAGGAGAGATAGGGGAGTGCTCTGGGTATTACCCATCTTGAACAATAGCGCCCGGAGTGGCGTCTGCAACAGGTCCTGCAAGGGAAAAGTGAATTGCTGGAACAGGTCCTGCAAGGGAAAAGTGAGTTGCTGGAATATCAACAACAAGTTTACGTCAGTCGCCGGCGCGCGCCAGAAATCTGGGTCAGAACAAGTTCAGACAAGAATATGTCAGTCGCAAGCGCGCACCAGAAATCTGGGTCAAAATAAGTGCAAACAAGAACCAGATGAGAGCCGGGGACGTCTCCCACCGGTCTCCGCTGGCTGTCCTATAGCGCGTCCGCCAGGACGTATGCCAGCTTCAGACCTCGCGAGTCACAGATTCAGGCGGACTTAGAGAGCCGCGAATTCAGACAGGCTAACAGCCACAGGCGGACTTAAAGAGCTGCGAATTCAGACAGGCTAACAGCCTCAGGCGGACTTAAAAAGCCGCAGGTTCAGAATGGACACAGACAGACAAAGACGAAGACGGGCAACACAGACGAGCCGGCTCACCTATTAGCAGATCGATCCTAGTAGATCCGTTGACCAGGGTCTGGTGGGCTTGGGGAATCCCGGACGAGCCCCCAGATGTTATGCCCAGACCGTTTGTTCCCCGAAAAAGACCACCAGAGTCCAGAGTCAAAGCCAAGCGGCAAGGATCTTTAATGCAAGTTCGAACTTGGTTCCTCCGTTCCACAACATACAGGAGGGCCCTGAACAATGCGTGCGCTTGCCTTTTATAGCCTAATGTAAACAGGACTTGTAAAGTTGCAGAGGAACGAGGGAATTCTCTAGGTTACAGCATTACAATTGGTTAACATTTTAAGTTTATACATTTAGCAGTTTTTTTATTGGTTCCCGCGCTCTCACAAACGGCTGTGTTCTTATCGGGGATTTTCCAGGTGGTGTCCTTCTAAAGTTGAGATATATGGTAGTCTTTGAATTGAAAGATATATGGTAGGGAGACATATGGTGGGATGAGCCCAGGAAGTTGAGGGATATATGGAGGGGAGACATATGGTGGGATATGTTTATACTGGGCTCAGGAAGTTGAGAGATATATGGCAAGCACTAGTAATTAGAACAGAAAAAGAACAAGACAGGGACTTTCACATTGCTTGTCTATACAACATCTGAAATCTATAGATAACATTATCGGTTAGGTCTGGCGTCAACTTTTAACTAGGCTCAAGGTGCCGCCCGGGCTGTCTGCCTGTAGGGTCAACTTCTAACTAGGCTCAAGGCGCCGCCCGGGCTGCCTGCCTGTAGATTTCATTTGGTCTGTTTCAGTGCCTCAGGCAGAACCACCAGTTACTAACTAGTACAGGTGCATAGAAAGGAGGAGATCAGGCTGAGAATGGTGGCTCATACCTGTAATCCCAACACTTTGGGAGGCTGAGGCAGGCAGATCACCTGAAGTCAGGAGTTCGAGACCAGCCTGGCCAACATGGTGAAACCCTGTCTCTATTAAAAACACAAAATTAGCCAGGCGTGGTGGTGCATGCCTGTAATCCCAGCTACTCGGGAGGCTGAGGCAGGAGAATTGCTTGAACCCAGGAGGCGGAAGTTGCAGTGAGCTGAGATCCTGCCATTGCATTCTAGCCTGGGTGACAGAGTGAGACTCTGTATCAAAAAACAAACAAACAAACAAACAAAAAACCTAGAAAGGAGATCAGAGGTGAATGTCCTCATCTTGTGGTGATGCTGACCAAAACTCAAAAGGACATGATGGAGAACCAGGAAAGCCAGTGCTGTAATTCATTCCAGGTCTGAAGGCCCAAAAACCAGGAGCTCTGATGTGGAAGGGCAGGGGAAGGAGCTCAAGAGGAGAGACTGAATTCGTCCTTCCTCCACCCTTTTGCTCCTTTGGGCCCTCCAGGGATTGGGTGATGCCTGTCTACATTGGTGAGGGTGATTTTCTTGACTCAATCAGATGATTCCAATGCAAATCTTTTCCAGAAACACCCTCACAGGCACACCCAGAAATGAATTCTTGCCAGCAATCTGGGCATTTCCTACCCAAGTGTTACTGGACAGGGGTCCCGATTCAGATCCCAAGAAAGGGCTCTTGGATCTTGTGCAAGAAAGAATTTGAGGTGAGTCCATAGGGTAAAGTAAAAAGCAAGCTTACTAAGAAAGTAAAGGAATAAAGAATGGCTACCCCATAGACAGAGTGGCCCCAAGGGCTGCTGGTTGGCTATTTTTATGATTATTTCTTGATTATATGCTAAACAAGTGGTGGATTATTCACAAGTTTTCTGGGAAAGAGGCGGGCAATTCCCAGAACTGAGGGTCTCTCCCCTTTTTAGACCATCTAGGGTAACTTCCTGACATTGCCATGGCATTTGTAAACTGTCATGGTACTTGTGGGAGTGTCTTTTAGCATGCTAATGATTGTAATTAGCACATAATGAGCAGTGAGGATGACCAGAGGTCATTTTTGTAGCCATCTTGGTTTCGGCTGACTTCTTTACCACAAGCTGTTTTATCAGCAAGGTCTTTGTGACCTGTCTCTGTGCTGACCTCCTGTCTCATCCTGTGACTTAGAATGCCTAACCTCCTGGGAATGCAGCCCAGTAGGTCTCAGCCTTGTTTTACCCAGCCCCTATTCTAGATGGCGTCGCTCTGGTTTAAACACCTCTGATTTAGGTTGACACATAAAATTAACTATCGTAGTAGTTATGGAAGATTGAGATCATTCTAGACTTTGGTGAACTAAATTTTATAAGTTTCCTCCAGCCCTAATTATTGGCAGAGGTGTAAAAAAGACCACTAATAAGGAGGGAAAATAATTAAGGAAAATAAATGTTAGTTTTGTGAGATTGTACCCTTTTGGTTTGGCCTTGAATTTAGTGCTTCTTAAAAGAGTGTGGGAGAAAAGGAAAGACGCTTATTTCTATTGTGAAAGGCAAATAAATCTTGGGACCCCAAAATCATTAAGCTAAAGGGAAAAGTCAAGCTGGGAACTTCTTAAGGCAAACCTGCCTCCCATTCTATTCAAAGTCACCCCTCTGCTCACCGAGATAAATGCATATCTGATTGCCTCCTTTGGAGAGGCTCATCAGAAACTCAACAGAATGCAACCATTTGTCTCTCACCTACCCATGACCTCCCCACTTGAGTTGTCCCACCTTTCTGAATGGAACTGATGTTCATCTTACATATATTGACTGATGTATCATGTCTCCCTCAAATGTATAAAACCAAGCTGTGCCCTGACCACCTTGGGTACATGTTGTCAGGACCTCCTGAGGCTGTGTTACGAGCATGTGGTCTGTGGCCTCAACCTTGGCAAAGTAAACTTTCTAAATTAACTGAGATATTTGGAGATATTTGGAGTTCATATTTTGGTAACCACAGAGGGATTCTGAGTGGAGGTGCTTCTGACCTTTGCCAAATCTCCAACTGGTGCTTGGGACCAGCTTGAGCTATCTTTATGGCTCAAACCAACAGGACAATTTGCTGAGGCCTGGAACGACCCTCTCCGGAGAATTCCTGATCTCCCAAAGTTCAGTCGTGATCTAAAGTTTATTATGCTGTACAACTACTTTTTTTTTTTTTGGAGTTTTACTTGCTTCCAACACAAGGAAGGTAAGTTTTTCCCGCTTCCATGAAGATGGAAGGCAGGTAACTCCTCTATGGAGTTTGAACTCGCTTCCAACAGGGAAAACAAATTTTAGATTTCTCCTGCTTCTAGGATGGAGAGCAGTCTTCAGCTTGAGTCCCATCCCTAGGTAAGTAACTGAATTGGGGTTTGTCTTGGCTAAAGATAAGATTAACAACCAACTGGTCTTAATTTCTCCTTACCATTAGAGCACTCAGTGATCATATAAGTTGTGCCATCATTTGTTTTGCTTAACTGGTTTTGTTGTTGTTGTTTTTTGTTTATTTCTGTTTTTGTTGTTGTTTTGGTCTTTTCCCCATTGGGTTTGATCAGCTCTATCTGACTTGGTCAAATCTGAAGGAAAGTTTCAAATTATGGGGAACAAGGCCTCTGAAGTGGCTAAATTCCCACAAGAAAAAAAAGAAAGAAAAGGCTGGCATGGTGTCTCACGCCTGTAGTCCTAGCACTTTGGGAGGCCGAGGCGGGCGGACCATGTCAGGAGATCAACACCATCCTGGCTAACACGGTGAAACCCCTTCTCTACTAAAAATACAAAAACAATTAGCCAGGCGTGGTGGCAGGCACCTGTAGTCCCAGCTACTCAGGAGGCTGTGCAGGGAGAATGGCGTGAACCTGGGAGGCGGAGCTTGCAGTGAGCCGAGATCACGTCACTGCACTCCAGGCTGGAGACAGAAAGACACTCTGTCTCAAGAAAAAAAAAAGGGGGGGGGGAGGGTGGTGTGATGTGGGGAGAAAAACAGCCAGAAAAAGGAAAAAAACCAAAACCAAAAAAAAAAAAAAAAAAACCAGGAAAGATTTTTGACTACTTAAGGGGCTTTATTTACATAACAAGGCCCCTTTATGCTAGCCAGGCCGAGCTGAAAGAGCAATGACTGTTGCCCCGTGTGGCAGTTCCATAGCTAAGGGTTCCACCTTCTTTTTTTCTATCACAACAACCTAGGTTTGGTTCCTAAGTCAAACCCTTTCCGCTTTGGTACTTGGTACTTCTGAAAGAACAGCATTTTTTTTCCTAGCTTAAATATGGTAATAGATTTTAAAAGATGTTTTAAAAGGAGCTCAGTGGTTAAAAGTCAGCTTAATTAAAAGCCAACATCCAAGATGTGTGTGTGTTTGTGTATGTGCGTTTGTGTGTGTGTGTGTGTGTGTATATAAAAGGCCTTCGTGGTGTTGTTTTTTCTTTCTCCTAGGACCTTGTCTCTTTTTTTGAGCAAAAATGTTTTTCTTCTCAATTGACTGAATTGTTTTCTTCATTTGCTTCTCCTGTCTCTCCTGTGTCTCCTTTCTCTTGCACACTGTGCCACATGAGGGACCTAAAATCATTTATAATAGCCTGGGGTTCCTTAAAGAAAATGGAGAAAGCACCAGACTCCCTTCAGGGGAGAAACCTGTTTTTCCTTATGGAACTGCAAGAGTATAAACAGACAAGTTCATCTCAGCTCTTAAACGGCTTGCCTTTGTACTGTTACCTGATTTACTGACGAAAATAGTTATTGCAACATAGGCTGCTCTTGGGTTTTTAAGGAAGAGTGTAGTTTAGACACTAAGAAATGTCTTTGTTTAAAAAAAATTTTTTTTTTTTTTGAGATAAAGTGTTGCACTTGTTGCCCAGGCTGGAGCACAATGGCACGATCTCGGCTCACTGCAAACTCTGCCTCCTGGATTCAAGTGATTCTCCTGCCTCAGCCTCCCAAGTAGCTGGGATCACAAGTGCCCACCACCACGCCCAGCTAAATTTTGTGTATTTATTACAGACAGGGTTTCACCATGTTGACAAGGCTGATCTTGAACTTCTGACATCAGGTGATCTACCCTCCTCTGCCTCCCAAAGTGTTGGAATTACAGGCATGAGACACCACACCTGGCCAAAAAAAATTTTTTTAAGTGCACTGTAAAAGCATCATGTGGTCTAGCCTCATAATAATTCTGCGTTTTTGGAGACCCAGGGTTCAGTGTGTGCTCTCTGCCCAGAGCTCAGAGATCCAGTTAAAAGACAGGTAGTCCCTATCTAAATAAAGTTGGTCTCCTCATAAAATTCTATGACAGATTTGCGTAATTTTATGTTTGATTTGGCATCCCTCTTGAATATCCCTCCAGCAACACCAGACTTTCTGTCTCTGTACCTTGAGATGTAAATTTTGCTATCTGATTTTTCACCCAAGAGTTGTTTCCTTCAGTTGCGAATTTAGGGCCAATCAGCTGACAATTGCCAGGGTAATGAAATAGGTTATCAAGAGTTTACAAGTCTGAGACAGGAAAAAAAGGAGGTTTTAGGAATCTATAAATACACCTATGTATTATGTGTTGTGTACACAATGTTTGACTACTAGAAATATATAAAAGAGCTCTAATTAATTGGCTTAAAGAAAAATAAAAGCACTTACATCAAATACTTTATCAAAAAAAGGAAAGACTAGTTAAATGCTTTTTCTAGTTTCTGTGACTTAAGTAAAATCTTTAATAAATAAGCTAGCTTTAAAAGTATTGGTAAAGTAATATTAAAAATGTCTTAAGAACTGCCAGCAAACATTTTTGTTTGCATTTATTGATCAAGCAATTTCAAACTTATCCCTGCCAAATACTATAAGATGTCAAAATTTGGCATGGGGGTTACAAAACTATAAACCCAGCTCAAAACCGAATGATCTTTGCTTGTGTAATTTTTAAGTAAGTAAGACATTGATATTGGTTTAGTGAGGACAGCTACTTCTTGAATTGTTTAGTACAATTATCATAACTTTTAATCTCATGGCTTTAGGCAGTCTTGTCCACAGGCAATAAGGAGATTTGTTTTGGCAAAGGACTGTTCTCAACTTTGTTTCAAAGCTAAACTATAAACTAAGTTCCTCCCAAAGTCCAGGAATGAACAAGGACAGCTTGGAGGTTAGAAGCAAGATGGAGTCAGTTAGGGCAAATCTTTTTCGCTGTCTTAGTTAGAATCTTGCAATAATGAGTTTTGTAACATTAAATGATGACTATCACAGTTTTCATAAATAATCTAGGTAAAGGATTAAAATAAAATAATTAGATAAATGTCATGGGATAAATACTTATAGACAAACCTGTGATAATTTAGAATCTAAAGTTAAATTAAATAATGGATATTTCATTATTTGGGTATTTTCAAAAAAATTGTAGGAAAACATTCTTTCTAAAAAAATGGCCTTTTTAAAAAGGTGAACAATTTTTGTCTAATTCAAAGTTCATTTAAAGGTTATGTATAAAACAAGATAAAAGGAACTGGGAAATAAGAGAGATGTAAAGAAAGTTATAGAAATAAGGAGATTTTTGTAAGAAAGCTTAAAGAGAAATAATTTTATATGAGAAAGAATCTTGTATGGTAAATTTAGTCCTAGAATAAGACGACTGGTTGTTTAAGAAAGAAGGATGTTCAGGAAAAAAACTGAAAGTCCAAGCATGTCATGAATGGCCTGTGTAAGTCACAATAAGAGGATTTATTTAAAACAAAACAAAACTTTTATATGATTGAGTTGTCTATAACTGAAGAGAAATTATAATGGTCTTTATAGAAATTGGGTTTGATGTAAAAAATATACTTACACACTAAATAACTGATTAGAACAATAAAATTTTCTTAAGGGATTGATTTAGTAACTTATAGGAGATTTTAATTTTTTTAAACCCAAAGTTCAACTTTTATTGCATCTTGCTGTTTTCAGTTTCACACCCCTTTTAAAAGGCATGAAATACTAATGCTCTCCTTCAGGTCATTTTCGGCTCATATAAGTTTTTTTTTCCCTCAACTTCTGTTTGTTGTGGCCTGATGCTAACAATGTTTTCTTAAAGGTCTAAGGGAAATGTTTTCTTCCAACATAATGTTCTGTGCACTGCAGAAGGTCTCTTCTTTTGCCTTTTGGTAACTGGCTTAAGATATTTTGTGCTTTATCAAAATAATCCCTATGCTATTATTGTGAAGTTTTGGTTTGCTTAGAAAATAACTGAGATTAAAACAATTTTTTAAAAATTAAGGTTACTATATCTATGTATCTTTCTGTATGTGCTTTTAAAGTCCTTGTGATGTTGAGTACAGGGCTTTGAGTCCTGGGTCTAAAAAGGACACCAAGTCCTGCTAAATCTTAAACACTGGCAATAATTAAATCCTCAACTTCAGGCTCAGTAAAAGATGCAAATCAAAATAAACTGCATTCCTGAAACACAGGGCCAGAAATTAAAGCTGTTCAACTCCTCAAAGGCCAGGGACTATCACAGAAGGGTGGGTGCGTGAGATTGTAAGGGCCAATGTTGAGTGTTAAAATAAGCTCAGTTTCTCTATAAATTGACCATTAATGTCAAAGGCACACTAAGGCAAGACCAGCATGTGGGCCCCTGTGTCAGATTAACATTTTCTTGGAGCATTAACTGACTCCCATTAAAGGCTATAAAGGTCATAAAAGGCCTATGGAAGTTATAGCTTATGGTCAAGATTAACATTTTATAGATTGTTTATGAAATTTTGGAAGTCAAATTTGATTGGCTTCATGCTGTTTTTATTGGGGCTTATTGTTTGGAAAATTAAGTCTCCTCTCTCAAAGAATGAAGGTTTTCACCTTTTTTTGAAGTTCTTGAGTTATCACTCTGGTTAAATGAATGACTTATTTTACAATAACCTGTGATCCTATTTTGTGATATCAAGTTTTTAAACCTTTGATATTTGACAAACTTTCCAAAATCAAATTATAAACTATATCTTTTACTGACCTAGTTAATCCTGTTAGATATTAGGTTCCTTAAACTCCAAAAATGACATATCTGGCTTATTAGGTATGAAAATTATATAGGAAGCATTGTCAAATATGAAATGGTATTTAGTTTTCTTTGGGTTGTATCTGTATAAATATGTTATTGGTATGTGTTCCAAAAATTATAGGAAACTCCTATAACTCTGATAAGACTTAGTGTATGTTATCAGTAATAATTATAATTACTATGTTAAATTATTTTGTGCAACAGAGGTAACAAATTTCCTTGTCAATTGTGTCTTTGACTATGGCTACCCTAAAACTTTTTGTCATCCATGGACAATTCTGTCTTGTTTTTGTCCTCTTTAGAAGGTAGTTTTATAATCAGCTATAAAACTCTAATAGGTGCTCTTGAATGCAGGTTTCTGATAACTTGGAGATTGTGACATCAGAATAGAGGAGAAACTTTCAGGACTCGTGAAGAGCTGGAATGTTCATGAACATCAAGCAGAACAGGAATTAAGTGCATGGACTCAACTTATAGAAGACTGAAGCAATGTTTTTGACTTTTGCTTAAAACATTGCGTTCTTTTGTTTTGTTTTTCAGAGTAAAGAAAACTTTTCTTTTGAACTATTAACAGCTTTTAACAATGAAGCATACTTCTATGAACAAAATTTGGAGCGTATTTGTTTCTCTCTACCTGATTTCTCTAGAATTTGGAAACTATTTGTAAGTATTCTTAACTTATGGCAATATAGTTATTTGCATAAGTACAATAAGAATCTGTTTTCATTTGTAACAGGATGCAATTGGAGAAATTGGTTATTTTACCAAGGCTTTGACTGGAATGGTGTGCTTTTCTGTAAGGAATCAAACTTGACTTGTGGAACCAATAAAGGCCACTTGGGAAAACTGGCCTCATACCTTGTCTATGCAGTCCCTGTACAGAGTTCCTGACCCATGCATGGTAAGTAAAGACTTACTTTCTGACATTCCCAGGGGCCCCAATTATTAATATCTTGGGACCTCAAGAGAAGAATAATTCATCCAACTCATAGGTGTTTGATGGTACAAATCCCATGGCTGGGCTCGGCTTTAAAAAAGTCTTTTCTGAGTTTCCTTCTATGAAACAAAGTTCCATCAAAGCCTATTTTTTATTTATGTATTTATTTTTTGTGAGATGGAGTCTTGCTCTGTTACCCAGGCTGGAGTGCAGTGGCACAATCTTGGCTCACTGCAACCTCCATCTCTCAGGTTCAAGTGATTCTCCTGCCTCAGTCTCCCAAGTAGCTGGGATTACAGGTGTCTGCCACCAGGCCCAGCTAATTTTTGTATTTTTAGTAGAGATGGGGTTTCACCATGTTGGCCAGCTGGTCTCGAACTCCTGACCTCAAGTGATCTACCCACCTCGGTCTCCCAAAGTGCTGGGATTTCAGGTGTGAGTGCCTGGCCCCATCAAAGCCTATTTTAAAGACTATGCAAAAAATAATTATTCTTGCTGCACTTTATACAAATT
Source organism: Trachypithecus francoisi (assembly GCF_009764315.1). Classification (NCBI taxonomy): domain Eukaryota; kingdom Metazoa; phylum Chordata; class Mammalia; order Primates; family Cercopithecidae; genus Trachypithecus; species Trachypithecus francoisi. The sequence continues at coordinate 194,240,813 of NW_022681453.1, forward strand.
ATCTGGCCAAGTGTAGTAAGGCAAATTGGTCCTACCATGATTTGTCATTAGTAAAAATGGGAAACTAGAGAGAGAAACATTATGTTTCAAGAACTATAATACACCTGTTGTTAGATTTTAGTCTTGCCTAATGTTTTTCAGTTTTTATTATTTTCTACAGTTTGGACTGAATTCTAATTTTTCCTGGCTACAGGTCTCCAAAACAATGTTTTCAAATTTTTCTTTTCTTTTCCTTTTTTTCCTCCGTTTTCCTAATTTGAAATTACTGAAAACTAAGCTGTGCTTTCTTAAAGCCCTGTGAACTGAATCTAGACAACATAAACTTCAGAAGAAAATAACAGCAACCTATTTACATATGTAAGCTACTTTCATACCTGCCTACTGATGTATGGACTTCAGAGTAGTGTGGCCTATATCGATTTTCTAGGATTGTTATTTTGTTTGTTGTTTTTCTCCCTTCCTCCCCCTATTTTCTCTTCATGGACATGATGATTCTCAGCCTGCTAAAAATGAGCTTTCCTAATAACTCATGACCCACCTGCCTAGGAATAAATCACCCTGGCCGTGAGAGACCAGACAAAACCTGAGACCAGACACTCGTTTTCTTCTAAAATGCTTTCTCCAAAAGATTTTTTAAAAGAAAAGGGGGGAACTGTGAAAGGAAAAGAAATCTTGGGGCCCCCAAAATCACTAAACTAAAGGGAAAAGTCAAGCTGGGAATGGCTTAGGGCAAAACTACCTCCCATTCTATGCAAAGTCATCACTGAGGTAAGTGCATATCTAATCGCCTCCTTTGGAAAGGCTAATCAGAAACTCAAAATAATGCAACAGTTTGACTCTCACCTACCTGTGACCTGGAAGCTCCCTCTCTGCTTGAGTTGTCCTGCTTTTCTGGACTGAAACAATGTTCATCTTACATATGTTGATTGATGTCTCATGTCTTCCTAAAATGTATAAAACCAAGCTGTACCCTGACCACCTTGGGCATCAGAACCTCATGAGGCTATGCCACAGGCATGCAGCCTCAACCTTGGCAAAATAAACTTTCTAAATTAACTGAGACCAGTCTCAGATATTCAGGGTTCACAGTATCCAAAAATCCAATTGCATCTGAAACCGCCTTTGCAAAAATTATCACAGTGAGAAAATAATGGCAGTGAAAGAGATCTGATCTAGCCAACCTCCCTCTTGCCCTTAGCCTTCAAGCTGCTTTTAATTATTCCTGGGTTTAAGCCAAGCTACATGTGGGAGTCATTTAGTTTATAGTTTAAACGATAATAATCCTTCCTGCAAACTCAACCACCCTTGTAATACTGATGAGAGACCACCAGGCTAGGAGGAGGAAAGGAGCCTAAATTCTGCTAAGGTGTAGACATAAACAATTGTGAGGCATTATTCCAGAAGCCATAAGATATGCAACTTCCTCAGTTACCCCTGCTGGTAACGTTACTTTTGTAGAACCTGGGATTGGCCTTCTGAGATATCTTCTCAGAATTTTGCATGTCTGATGACTGATGGCTCCACCGGGACCAGCCAATGGCTTCTGTGTCCCTCCACCCAGAAGCTACTCAGAGAAAGAGGACACCTTCGATGCCCTATGATTTCATCTCTGACCCAACCAATGAGCACTCCCCATACCCTAGCCCGCTACCTAACAAATTACCTTTGAAAAATCCCTAACCTCCAAGCCTTAGATGAGTTTGATTTGAGTAATAACTCTGCCTCCCACATGGTGTGGCTGGCATCATGTCAATTAACCTCTTTCTTACTGCAGCGCCATGGTCTCCATGAACTGATTTTGTTTGTGCACTGGGCAGGAAGAACCCGTGGGGCAGTTACACATCATGAAAGAGAAGCTCTTCGTGTAAGGTACATCAACTGTGGTTAAGAATCTTACATACTTATCATTTTTTGTTGTTGTGAGAACATTTAAAATCTATGCTTTTCTTTTTTCTTTTTTCTTTTTTTTTGAGATGGCGTCTTACTCTGTCGCCCAGGCTGGAGTGCAATGGCATGATCTTGGCTCACCACAACCTGCTGGGTTCAAGTGATTCTCTTGCCTCAACCTCCTGAGTAGCTGGGATTACAGGCATGCACCACTCTTTTAGCAATTTTATTGATTGATTGTATTATTTTTTAAAAATATTTTAACTTTTATTTTAGATTCAGGGGGTATATTGCAGGCTTGCTATATGGGTATATTGCATGATGCTGAGGTTTGGGGTATGAATGATTCCATCAGCCAGATAGTAAGCATCATACACAAGCAATTTAAAAATATACAAATGGTGTGGTATGGTGGCACATACCTGTAGTCCCAGCTACTCGGGAGAATGGGGCCAGTGGATCGCTTTAGCCTAGGTGTTTGACACCAGCTTAGACAATACTGTGAGACTCTGTCTCAGAAAATAATAAATAACTAAGCAAAATAAAATATACAATGCATTATCATTTAATAGTCATTATTCTGTGCAATAAATCACTAAAGCTTATTTTTCCTGTCTAACTGAAATTTTGTACTCTTTGATGAACTTCTCCTCTTTCCCCATCCACCTCACTCCTGGATTGTATTAAATTAAATTGTATTACATTGAATTTACCAGAATTAATCACTACATTGGTAGAAACTCCAGAGGGCATTCCTAAAATTATGGAGACGTAGATAGATTTAAAAGCAAAAGAAATGCTGCAATTTCTTCAGAATTCATAAGAGAACTTCTATTGGAGAAATGTAAAATTTGAGCTGGCTAAGCCTTGAGACCTCCCAAGACTAAGTTATAGGAGTTTAGCCTTCTAAACTACCTCAGGGTACAGCCTGGTCTTAACTTTTAATTTTTAATTTATTTTTATTTTTATTTTTTTGAGACAGAGTCTCGCTCTGTTGCCTAGGCTAGAGAGCAGTGGTGCACAATCTCGGCTCACTGCAACCTCCGCCTCCCAGATTCAAGCAATTCTCTTGCCTCAGCCTCCTGAGTAGCTGGGATTACAGGCATGTGCCACCACACCTGGCTAATTTTTGTATTTTTAGTAGAGACGGGGTTTCACCATGTTGGCCAGGCTGGTCTTGAACTCCTGACCTCAGGTGATCTGCCGACCTCAGCCTCCCAAAGTGCTGGGATTACAGGTGTGAGCCACTGTGCCCAGCCTATTTTTCATTTTTATGGGTACCTAGTGGATTTATATATTAATGGGGTGCATAAGATATTTTGATGGAGACATACAATGAGTAATAATCATGTCAGGATAAATGGGGTATCCAGCAGCTCAAGCATTGATGCTTTCTTTGTGTTACAAACAACCCAGTTATACTCTTTTATTTATTTTAAAATGTATAATAAATTGACTGTAGTCACTCCATTGTCCTATCAAATATTAGATCTTACTCATTCTGTCTAACTATATTTTTGTACCCATTAACCATCCCTCATTTTCCACACCCCCGATTACCCTTCCCAGACTCTGGTAACCATCATTCTACTCTATCTCCATGGACTCAATTGTTTTGAGTTTTAGATCCCACAAATAAATGAGAACATGTGAAGCTTTTCTTTCTGTGCCTGGATTATTTCACATAACATAGTATCCACCAGTTCCATCCATGTTGTTGCAAATGACTCATTCTTTTTAATGGCTGAATAGTACTTCATTGCATATATGTACCATATTTTCTGTATCCATTCATCTGTTGGTGGACATTTAGATTGCTTCCAAATCCTGGCTGTTGTGAACAGAGCTACAACAAACATGGGAGTGCAGATATCCCTTTGACATACTGATTTCCTTTCTTCTGGGCATATACCTAGCAGTGGGATTGCTGGATCATATGGTAGTTTAGCTTTTTTGAAGAAACTGTTATGCATAGTGGTTGTGCTCCTTTATATTCCCACCAACAGTGTATGAGGATTTCCTTTTCTCCACATCCTTGCCAGTGTTTGTTACTGCCTATTTTTGGATGTAAGCCGTTTTAACCGGGGTGAGATGGTATCTCCTTGCAGTTTTGATTTGCATTTCTCTGATGATCAATGATGTTGCGCACCTTTTGATATGTATGCTTGTCATTTTATATCTTCCTTTGAGAAATGTCTATTCGAATCTTTTGCCCATTTTTAAATTGGATTATTATAATTTTTTCTGTCGAATTATTTGAGCTCCTTGTATATTCTGGTTATTAATCCCTTGTCAGATGGGTAGTCTGTAAATGTTTTCTCCCATTCTGTGGGCTGTCTCTTCACTTTGTTGATTGTTTCTTTTGCCATGAAGAAGATTTTTAAACTTGATGTGATTCCATTGGTCCATTTTTACTTTGGTTGCCTGTGTTTGTGGGGTATTACTCAAGAAATAATTGCCCAGTTCAATGTCCTGGAGAATTCCCCCATGTCTTCTTTTAGTAGTTTCATAGTTTGAGATCTTAGATTTAAGTCTTTTTTTCTTTTTTGAGACAGAATCTCACTGTGTTGCCCAGGCTGGAGTGTGATGGCATGATCTCAGCTCACTGCCACCTCTGCCTCCCGGATTCAAGCAGTTCTGCCTCAGCTTCCCAAGTAGCTGGGATTATGGGGTTATGGGGTGCCCCACCATGCTCAGCTAATTTTAGTATTTTTAGTAGCGATGGGGTTTCACCATGGTGACCAGGCTGGTCTCGAACTCCTGACCTCAAATGATCCACCTGCCTCAGCCTCCCAAAGTGAGATCTAAGTCTTTAATCCATTTTGATTTTTTTATATGGTCAGAGATAGGGTCTAGCTTTATTCTTCTGCATATGGATATCCAGTTGTCCCAGCTCCATTTATTAAAGAGACTGTCCTTTCCCCAGTGTATGTGTTTGACACTTTTGTAGAAAATGAATTCATTATAGATGTATGGATTTATGTCTATGTTCTTTATTCTGTCCCATTGGTGTATGTGTCTGTTTTTATGCCAATGCCATGCTGTTTTGATTACTATAGCTGTGTAATATAGTTTGAGGTCAGCTAATGTGGTTCCTCAAGTTTCATTCTTTTTGCTTAGGATAGTTTTGGCTATTCTTGGTCTTTTGTGGTTCCACATACATTTTAGGTTTTTTTTTTTTTCTATTTCTGTGAAGAATGTCATTGGTATTTGATAGGGATTGCATTGGATCATCAGATTTCTTTGGGTGTATGGGCATTTTAACAATATTGATTCCTTCATGAACATGGAATATCTTGCCATTTGTGTGTGTGTATGTGTGTGGGGGGTCTTCAACTTTTTTCATCAATGTTTTATAGTTTTAATTATAGAGATCTTTCATTTCTTTGGTTAAGTTTATTAACCAAAATGTATACACCTTTAGGTGTATACATTTTGGTTAATAAACTTAACCAAAGAAATGAAAGATCTCTATAATCAGTTAACTACTAATTAATTAAATAATTAGTGAACTACTAATTAATTAAATAAATGGTTAATAAACTTAACCAAAGTAATAAAAGATTAAGTAAGATCCTAGGTATTAAAAGATTAAATAGAATCCTAGGTAGCTGTTGTAAATGGGATGACTTTTTAAATTTTCTTTTTCAGATTGTTTGCTACTGGCATATAGAAATGCTAGAGATTTTTGTATGTTGATTTTATATCTTGCAACTTTGCTGAATTTGTTTACCAGTTCTAATAGTTTTTTGGTGGAGCCTTCAGTTTTTTCCAAATATAAGATCATATAATCTGCAGACAAAGATAATTTGACTTCTTCCTTTCTAACTTGGACTCTGTTTACTTCCTTCTCTTGTCTGATTGCTCTGGGTAGGACTTCTCGTACTATGTTGAATAACAGTAGTGAAAATGGACAGCCTTACCTGGGCGTGGTGCTCATGCCTGTAATCCCAGCACTTTGGGAGGCCAAGGCAGGTGGATCACCTGAGATCAGAAGTTCGAGACCAGCCTGGCCAACATGGTGAAACCCCTTCTCTACTAATAATACAAAATTAGCTGGGCGTGGTGGTGGGCACCTGTAATCTCAGCTACTCGGGAGGCTGAGGAGGATCGCTTGAACCCGGGAGGCAGAGGTTGCAGTAAGCTGAGCTCACGCCACTGCACTCCAGCCTGGGTGACAGGGCAAGACTTTGTCTTAAAACAAAACAAAACAAAAAATGATAGGAGTAGGGTAAAGGCATGGGATACAGGATGGACCCTGAGAGAATATGCCGGAGGTGCTCAGGACAAACAACTCAGGTGTGTGGGAGTGTGCATGCGAGGGTTTGTACGTGTGCGGTGTAGTCTTTTTCCTACACAGAAGACCTACTAGTCTAACCCATCCTGGGGGAAGCGAGTGAGGCAATGGCTCTGTGTTTTCTCTGGCGTTGCCCTGGAACCCAGGATGAATCCACTCCAACTGGCTGTGAGCACCAAGTATTACCTGAGAACGTGATTTGAAACTGCTCCCTAGATAGGGCCAGTTCCTTAGTCAGGGGTTCCTGGTGGCCCTGGAATAATTCACATTTGTCATTAGACTGCAAGGACCATCACTTCATTGCTTTTGTGTCCCTTCATTGTGCCAGTCCACGCACCGTGCATCCAGCAGGGAATCCTGTGAATGCTTTTCACAAAAGCTTCCAGCTGCACGAGGTCGGCTCTTAGCACTGTTAAAGGTTGGGAACTGACATGGGCACTCAGGACACAGACCCGAGCAAGGAACAGTGGGTCTTCTCAGGGCTGTCGTGGTGGTTCCAGGCCCAATCACTGGTCGGGGATCCAGAGGAGATGTGCTCCTCACGCTTGGAATTCTACACTTGAGAGGAAGAACCCAAACGAAAAGCTCGGAGACAAGCCAGTGGGGTGAGGAACAGATTAAAAGAACTCGCTTCTCAAATGAGGACATTGTTTTCAAGACAGGGATGACCACTGTTTTGGAAATCCAAGTAGTCCTTACTGTTTTGCTCTCAGGGAAATTTCAGCAAATAAGATCCCAGTGTTATTCATCAACTTCTCCGGGTTCGCTTTAAGCTCCTTTAGCTAGATGCCCACATGCTGACTGAAAAGTTCTGAAGAACACACAGGAAGAGAAATCCAGGCAACAATTGTTATTTGCAAGTTAGTGACTGGTCCTGGAACCTGACATTCCCTTCATGGGTCAGCATGCTCAGAGCTTTTGTGGTTCATTTACCCCATAGGGACTAAGTACCAAACATTTCACAGATTTCTGTTACAAAGGTCTTTACAAACACAGACACATGCAAAAGGCCCAATTATCACCTTTGACAATGGCCTTCCTTGGTCTTACAGTATGGCCAAGTTAGCAAAGACCTAAACAGCCTCCCGTGTGACTTTGTCACAGTTCGCTCACCTTGACTGTTAATGGCCTTCCCCTGACATAAAGCAAATTGCCTGTCATGGATCATCTGAGCAAAAGAAGTCATGGAAATTCAAGTAAAAGGAGGAAAAATGTATGCATATGTAAAGGCTTACTCCAAAGCCGCCTCATCTAAAGCTCTTGGTCAGAAAGCAAGTCAGAATGTTCACTCCTGTGCAGCATTACTGAATGGAAAACAGGCTAAGAGTCACCAGTGAAGTCAGCCCGGTGTCGCCTTCCCACTGGAGAAACGACGGCCTGAGGTCCCACCTCCAGCACTAGGAGGTACCTGTGATGTAGCTTCCATCTTGCACTCCGTGGCCAAGACCTGGAACAACCTGTAGTCACCAGTGTGCACCACAGCAGGCGCCCAGGCAGGCTTAGCTCGAAGCTCCATGTGTATTGCATGAAGCCTTTAAAAAGTATTTGTTATCAGAAAGCTTTGCCTAGAACTTTGGAGATTACAAAGGAATGCTTTCTTCCTTCAGCTTATTTCTTAGGAAATTACCTCCCTATCTGCCCAAGAAACGAAGCCTGCAGGGTCTCATTGGTGTCTTCATACATTGAACACTTACTTAGAAATCCCTCATGACTTTTTCCACTCCCATTTCTTGAGGAGAAAACAGAAGATCTGAGAAAGGGAGAAAAGGAGATGTCCTGCCCCGTTCTCTTGGCTGCCGTAATGGAAAGGCTCCAAGTCGCAGTTCCAGGAACAAGGGCTGTCACTATGAGCAGGCTATAACTTCTTGCTTATACCTTCTCTCTTCACATCAGTGGCCCCTGTTAGGTGAGGGCCACAGTCCTTCATTCCAGGTGTTTTTGCCTTCAGCCTTGTTTTACTACCACATTTTCTCCTTTTCTGTCTTCCATCTATCCTTCCATAAATCCATTCATTATTCATCCATCCAGCTATCCATCCATCCTTTGAGACATCCATCCTTCAAGCCACCCTTTGACCCCTTCATCCCAAATTAATGACTTACTGTATGCCAAACTCTATGCTAGAAACCTATTCTACAGATGAGCCAGAACAGTTCTTGCCCTCAATCTTGTGAGGGAGGCAGATACATGGATAAATAACTGTAATATGATGCAGAGGTTGATGTGTACATAAGACCAAGGGATGTGGGTGTTCAAAGGAGAAGCATCACCTCCAGTTGTCACCTCCTGTCACAGACTTCTTCTTAAGGTGGTTCCCATGATCCCTGCCTCCTGGAGTTCATGCCTTTGTGTGATCCCTTCTGTTGAGTGTAGGTAGGGCCTGTGACTTGCTTCTAATCAATAGAATATGGCGAAGGTGACAGAATGTGCATGATTACATTATTACATTACATAAAATTGCAGTGCCCATCTTGCTGGGGTCTCTCTGTCTCCCTCACTGGCTTTTAGGAATCCAGGGGCCATGTTGAGAAACCCCACTTGGCAAGGAAAGAGATAGGCTCTAGGAGCTGAGGGCAGCCTGCAGCCAGCAGCCAGCAAGACACGGAGGCCCTCAGCTATGTAGCCACAAGGAAATGGGGTCTGCCACCATGAGTGAGCTTGGAAGTGAATTCCTCCCCAGTAGAGACTCAGATGAGACTGAGCTCCAGCCAACACCCTGATTGCAGTTTTGTGAGACCCAGCTAAGCTGTGTGTTCACTCCTGACCCACAGAAACTGTGAGATAGCAAATAGATGTTGTTTTATTTCATTTTTGTTTGTTTTGAGACATGATCTCACTCTGTCACCCAGGCTGGACTACCGTGGTGCAGTCACAGCCCACTGCAGCCTTAACTTCCCAGGCTCAAGCGATCCTCCCACCTCAACCTCCTGAGTAGCTGGGAATACAGGTGCATGCCACCAAGCCTGGTTAAATTTTGGACACATTGCGTACTCGTGTGTAACCAGCTGGCTGAGGCCCGCCACTGGGCCTGGAGGAAGAAAAGTGCAGGGTGCTGTAGAGGGGAGCAGTTGGCATCTTTTCTCCACTCCACAGGCCAGGGTCGGAGGGCTCATGGCAGGTGATAGTGCAACCTGCCTCGGCCTCTGAGAGATCGCACGTGGGGCTCAGAGGCAATGCTCGCTTCTCCTGCTTATTTTTGTTTGTTTGTTTTGATGCCCTTGCCTCATTTAAAACTTTTCAGGTGGGGCACGGTGGCTCACACCTGTAACCCTAGCACTTTGGGAGGCCAAGGCTGGCAGATTGCTTGAGCTCAGGAGTTCGAGACCAGCCTGGGCAACATGGCAAAACCACGTCCTACAAAAATACAAAAATTAGCTGTGGCACACACCTGTGGTCCCAGCTACTCCTGGGAGGCGGAGGCTGCAGTAAACCAAGATCACACCACTGTACTCCAGCCTGGGCAACAGAGGAAAACCCTGTCTCAGAACAACAACAACAAAACTTTTCAGCTCAGACAGTTTTCTTTTCAACCCTGCATTTTTTGCTGAGGAAGGCAAGTGTTGCTCCTGCACAAAACAGTTTGCCAGGTGCAGTGTGGGAGCGCTGTCTCCAGGTGAGCCATCCTGGGTTCCAGTCCAGCCTCTATTCACTTCAGGTGGGTATTTTACCTCTAAACCTCAGCATTGCCATCGGCACATAGAACCAGCCTTTCTGGTTTCCAGGTGAAAATAGGTTATGACTAGAAAACTAAGGAGTGTTGAATTGGGCGGGGCATGGTGGCTCACGCCTATAATCCCAGCACTTTGGGAGGCCGAGGCAGGTGGATCACCTGAGGTCAGTAGATCGAGACCATCCTGGCTAACACGGTGAAACCCCGTCTCTACTAATAATACAAAAAATTAGCCGGGCGTGGTGGTGGGTGCCTGTAGTCCCAGCTACTGGAGAGGCTGAGGCAAGAGAATGATGTGAACCCGGGAGGCAGAGCTTGCAGTGAGCTGAGATTGCACCACTGCACTCCAGCCTGGGCGACAGAATGAGACTGTGTCTCACCAAAAAAAAAAAAAAAAAAAGGATTTATCAACCGAGCGTGGTGGCTCATGCCTGTAATCCCAGACCTTTGGAAGGCTGAGGCGGGCAGATCACCTGAGGTCAGGAGTTCATGACCATCCTGGGCAACATGGTGAAACCCCGTCTCTACTAAAAATACAAAAATTAGCCAGCGTGGTGGCGCATGCCTGTAATCGCAGCTACTTGGGAGGCTGAGGCAGGAGAATCACTTGAACCCGGGAGGCGGAGCTTGCAGTGAGCCGAGATCAGGCCACTGCACTCCAGCCTGGCTCACAGAGCAAGACTCTGTCTCAAAAAAAAAAAAAAAAAAAAAGCGTGTAGAATTGCCTACTGGAAGCACCCTCCCTTTTTACACAGACAGCCAGGGCTTGGTGAGAAAAGCTTGCCCAGGAACACAGGGGAGCAAGAACCACAGACAAGCCAGGCAGCCCCGGCTACGATGGCTCTTACGGGGCACCCAGCCTTCCTTAGACAGGGTCTCTATTTGCAGAGAATGAGAGGCCAGTTACGAATGAATGTGCGTGCCTCTGCATACATAACCCCTCACAATTCACACACACATGAGTCACGCACTCTGCAGGCTGCACAGGCTTCGGTCGCTCCCAGAAGTTCATCGCTCGTGGAAACGATTCGGTATTTCCCAGCCCAGCCGCCAGGCAGCTCCTCAGATCCCAAGGCTCTTGGCTTCCCCTGGAGCACACATTCTCTCCACCGGGACGGCTGGGCAGGAGAAACGACTCTGAAGATGGGCCCGTCCCTGCCTCCAGCCCAGCTCCGCTTCCCCTCAGCAACCCTGGGCCTCCGTTGGGGCTGGGTGGGCTCAGCCTCCTCCTCTGCTTTAGAGCAGCGCCTTCCCACCTGTGGCGAGGTCCGGCCCGGAGCTGTCACCTGTGATCAGGGCCGGTGGGCCTGCCCCGCACAGGGCGTTTTAAGGAGAAGCTGGAGGGAGCGCTCTTTTCGGTGGAATCTTGTCTGATGCTGGAGAAGGGCGACCTCTAGTGTTGATTCTTAGGAGCGGCCTGGCGGCTTCTCCTGCCTCAGCCCTGCTGGGGCCTGTCTGCAGAGGAGTGAGAGGGTCCCGCAGCTAAACTGGCTGTGCCAGGGGGAAAGGTGGGGAGGTCGGTACTGTCCTCTGCATGGGGAAAAGCTCAGCAGGATCTGAGCAGGCAAACGCTGGATGGCATGCTCTGTGAGAGAGCCGACTGCGTGGTGACTGTGACTTCTCAGGGTCTCATCATCTTCATCAACACCACCCCATTTTTTTGAGATGGACAATCACATTTGTTCCAGTCTTCAGTAAAGTGCCTTACAATTCTGCGTGAAAGTCCCCCTGCCCTTCCCTTCTAAACAGATTTGCCCAGCCTAAGTCCCTCCTATAAAGAATTGGAGAGCTGGCCAGGCGCGGGGGCTCACGCCTGTAATCCCAGCACTTTGGGAGGCCAAGGCGGGTGGATCATGAGGTCATGCGTTCAAGACCAGCCTGGCCCACATGGTGAAATCCCATCTCTACTAAATATACAAAAATTAGCTGGGTGTGGTAGCTCCCACCTGTAGTCCCAGCTGCTCAGGAGGTTGAGGCACGAGAATCGCTTGAATCTGGGAGGTGGAGGTTGCAGTGAGCCGAGATCATGCTATTGTGCTCCAGCCTGGGAGAGACAGCGAGACTCCGAGCTGTGACTGGCCACAGGACACGATGTCCACAGTACTGAGGAGGCACAGGCTTTGGGAAATAAAGTGGGATAGGGCTGCATGACCGGAGAGGGCTCACCCGTTCCCTTCCCAGACCCACAAATACATTCAGAACTTTTTTGTTGTTATTATTTCCTGCGGCTTATCATCTATCTCTACTCTGTGTGATTCTGCTGAGTTTAATGAGACCCCGAAATGCTGCACCCACAAGGTCAAATGGATCGCTGTTTGTATATAATTTTTGGCAAACCTGTTTCCAATTACAGGTAGGGTGCCCACCTATCTCAGTTTGCCTGGGACAGTCCTGGCTTGTATCTGTCACCTGGCGTATCTATTAATAGTGTGCTGTCTCTGAAAACACTCCCATTTCAATGATAAATTACACAATCCCCCTATTCACAGATGGTCTCCATAAGACAACTTAGGCATTAGGATTTAGAAGATACGAGAGATAATGCCAGAAATTTGAGATTTAAGTGGTTACTATAATCTTGGCATAATTAGCTCCAAGCTTCCTGGCAGTTAAACAAAAGAAAAACATGAAGTGTCAGAAAGTTTATTCTGCCTTTTATGAAGTGACGCATATTACATCTTCTGGAGGGACATATTTATCAGGCACTTTTAGGAGGATTTTTTCATGTAAATTGTTATGTGAGGAACATTAAGTAACATAAGGGACTAGGTCCTCCGTGGGGTTTTTGCAGAAGTTTTTATGTGGCCATCTTCTTTATCTTGGTGCTCAAAAATGACTGTGCTTTTCCAATTCTCTTTCTCTGTGAGAAGCGGGGAGGGAATAAAAATTATTTCACAGGGATTAACTGATATCATATGTGCTCAAGTGCCAAATAAACTATAAACATCAAACATTATCATTTTCGTGCATACCATCTTGTCCAAACCTCTTCTTTTAGTGATGAGAAAGCCAAGGTTCAGAGAGGGAGGAGCGACATGGCTCATCAGTGGCAAGACTGACTGCTCTTAAGACTCCTGTTTCATTCCAAATGCTAATACAGCTTCAAATCGCTGTTCACCAAGACATTACTGAAATTCTCTCAGGCCACCAGTGTGGGATGGGAAGAGGATACAAAAAAAATTCAGAGGCCTGAGTTTTGAACCACAGTGGGCATGGTGGCCCCGATGCAGAGGCTAGAAATGGTTTCCAGTCATTGTCATTTTACAAAGTTATTAACTCCAGGCATGGTGGCTCACGTCTGTAATCCCAGCACATTGGGAGGCCGAGGCAGGCGGATCACCTGAGGTCAGGAGTTTGAGACCAGCCTGGCCAACATGGTGAAACACCTTCTCTACTAAAAATACAAAAAATCAGCTGGGCGTGGTGGTGCATGCCTATAATCCCAGCTACTTGGGAGGCTGAGGCAGGAGAATCCCTTGAACCTGGGAGGCAGAAGTTGCAGTGAGCTGAGATCGCACCATTTCACTCCAGCCCGGGTAACAAGACCAAAACTCCTTCTCAAAATAAAATAAAATAAAATAAAATAAAATAAATGTTACGAACATATTTTAGCAAAATAAAATCTTCTTGTGGTGTTTGCTTGGTTGAAAAGAATAAAGTATATATATATTTGCAAGTTAAGAAAATGCAAAAAAAGAAAGAAAGAATGAAAGATGAATGAAAGAAAAGGAAAGAAAGAAAAGAAAAGAAGAGGCTGTTCCCGGTCTGGTTTCACACAGCCTGTGGGCCTCTTTCCTGCAGTGGATTTTCTAGCATTGTCACATGACCTTCTTTTCTGTTTCTCTTTCTCCTGGCCAGTGGGTCTGAAAGTGTTCCTAGACCAGCAGCATCAGCACCACCCAGAAACTTTTTACATGTGCAAATTCTCAGGTCCCACCCCAGACCCACTGAATCTGAAACTGGGAGTGATTCTGTTGCACACGGAGGTTTGAGAACCCCTGTTCCGGGCTGTTCTTTGCTTCCTGCCTGGCTTCAAAGAGAGAAGAGAAGCAAACTCCTGGCACTTCTCCCTGTTGCTGGCCGTCCCCTCACGCCAGCCCCTGCCCCGCCAGGCTGTCCTTTCTAAACTCCTGATACCACTGCTTTTTTACCTGTGGCCGTTTGCACCTAGACTTCCTTAAAAAGTGAAGTAGCGTGACTTTTGTTTAACGGTTTGCCTAGCCAATACCACTTCGGGATGACAAAAACTGCCTTTACCAAGCGCTTCATATGTGGCAGATTCAAAAGCACTTTACCATTGCAATCTGATGGCCCAATTTACTTTTGTTTTAAAGAAAAAGCAGCTATCTCTCCTGCCTCTGATGTCTGTGGCTGATTTTCAATTAGAATACACTTAAAAAAAATCCCATTTCTTTTTTTAAGGACAATTAGGTCTCCAGGAAGTCCAGAATGTAGAATTCTGTAGAAATTATTCAGATCAACTGCGATTTCCTTCTACCAAGAGCTTTTCACATGTCCAGATGGGTCTCAGCAGAAATAGTTTGTCTGAGCCCGATAGAATATTGATTCACTTTTCAAAGAATTTTGAAAAATTTTTACCAGTTTTACTTGCTCACCCTACCATTGCAACAGAGCAGTGCTGTGGGCACAGACTTGTCAACGGGGAAACGAACCCTCGATCCTCCCCATGAGGGCTTTTCTTTGGCTTAGATACAATCGAAAGGACGTGAATGGAATTCTGGCCGTGTGCCCCTCACACTGCCCTCTTCTGCTCCTGTCTTTCTTCCCTGACGGAGCTTTCGGGACTACTCAAAGTGCTCTCCCTCAAGCTTTATTTTGTACGCAACTTGCTGCCAGGAGTTGGAATTCATTCTACTCACATCACGGGGAGGAAGTGGAAGCCTGAGTTCCCACACCGGTAAACAGGAGGACACAGCAGGAAGAGCTCACTTCACTCCCCAGACGGGTCAGTCGTGCATCAGAGCCCTGGAGCAAGCTGCTGCGGCCCACAGCGAGGGAGAACAGGAGACGGAGTGACAGATGGAGACAAGAGAGCTCAGGGGCAGAAGTGGTCTCCCTCCAAAACGGTGCTTGAGCTGCACTTTACAATCACCTGGGGAGGTGTAAGATTTCTGACAACCAGGCCAAACCCTGGACCCATTAAATCAGAATCTCTGGGAGTGGGACCCAAGCATTAGCATTTTTTTTTTTTTTTTAATGAGACAGAGTCTTGCTCTGTTGCCAGGCTGGAGTACAATGGCGGGATCTCAGCTCACTGCAACCTCCCCCTCCCAGGTTCAAGCGATATTCCTGCCTCAGTCTCCCGAGTAGCTGGGATTACAGGTGCCCGCCACCACTCCTGGCAAATTTTTGTATTTTTAGTGGAGACAGGGTTTCACCGTGTTGGCCAGGCTGGTCTCAAACTCCTGACCTCAGGTCATCCACCCACCTTGGCCTCTCAAAGTGCCAGGATTACAGGCGTGAGCCACTGTGCCTGGCCTGTGATTTTGAAATCTTGAGGCAGCTGGTGTGGTGGTCACCGACTTCTGCCTAATAAGCACTCCCCGCTGTGTGCTGAGACACAGCTCTTCTAAACCAAGTCTTTCTAACAGTTCTGAGCCCAGTTCCTCTTCCCCTCACCCCTACTCATGGCAGGATCTGCCGTATTATGGACACGAGAGATGCAGAAATGGAGCACAGGTTGTGAGCCAAGGACTCCCGTGGTACGAGCTCTTGCCCTTCTCCTTCCTTGCCCTCTGCTGCCTGGGGATGTAGCAGCCCAGCACCAGCCCCCAGCTGCTTCCAGTGAAAAAATGCTGTGTCATTTCAGGGAGGGATTATATGTTGAACTTGTATTGATTTAGTCTTTATGTTACGCTTCCAAATCCTTGTATTTTTCCATAGATGTTGGGTTTTCTGTTTTCATCCCTAGCTAGATGGACTTACTATGAGCACCCCCCCAGTTCCAGGGCCAGAAGGAGAGCCTCCCCTCTTCTTACAACATGTGGAATCATGAACACCCCTGCCTTGGCCCCATTTCCCTAGAAAACAGAGCCTGAGGCAAAGCTTGTGTGTTTCTGAGCAGCAGGGCGAGTTCCAGGAAAGTAAGAGTAAAGGACAAAGGACGTGACAGGAGGCAGAGCATGTGCAAGGTGGGAGGTTAGCGAGCAGCCCTGGCTTCCTCAACACACACTGCTGGCTGCTTCCTCCCTGGGGGCTTAATCAAGGAGCCTGGGCCTAGCAAGAGTTCCCTTGGGGCGCTTTCTCAGGACGCGAGTTTAACACCCTGGCAAGGACCCCAGGTGATGAGGCAAACTCAAGGGTGGCTTTTAGAAGCCTGAAGAAAGTGGCAGCCAGTGTCAATGGCTGCAATGGAAATGGCCAAGTCGCCCTGGAAGATGGCAGTGAGAACATAAAAAGCCTGAGGAGAGTGGGCACACTATATCATCTGAGACCAGAAGAGCCCCCGGGGTGGGGGGTGAGGCATGATGGGCGGGCCCAGAGAACACGTGATTCGCCACGAGCATCAGGAATGCTCAGGGGAGAGGCACCAACATCACTAAACAGGAGAGCTGGTCACAGAGCTGGGCTCATTGCTACCCGTGGCAATGAAGCCCCTCTACCCCCAGTCATAGAGGCCAGGCGGTGGCCTTCGGCTTCCAGATGCCAGGAGGTCACAATTACCATAATGACATGCAGCCACCCGGGCCCGGCCCACAGGGAGCTGTGGTCCACAGAGCACAGCATCTCCCGGGGCAGAATAAATGGACAACCTACGCAGGGGCTGCTTAACGTCTCCAGCCAGCAAGAGGCACAAGTGGAGACGCAGGAGGCCCAGAGCCCTCAAACAAACTGACAGTCCCTTGCTCAGTTGTTTGGACCTAAGCCAGTTTTCCAAGCTGGAACACAGGGACTGAAGAGGCGGCTGGGTCTCTAAGGAAGAACTTGGCAGCACTGGCAAGAAAAGACTGTAATGATTTCCCCATCTTTCCCTAGGCGGACCCAAGGCCGTGTACTCGGGTGACCATACACGGAAGAAAAAGGAATCCCCAGATGTCTGGAGGGCTACTCGATGTCGTGTCTGAGTTGAAACGGGTACCTGGACACCCAAAGCATCATTGTGGTCTCCTTGCTAGACTGAGGGTCTATGGAGGTTAGTCAATCAATGAAACTAGTGGCAGATGGCCTGGAAGAGGCAGTCATCAGCAAAGAGGACATTTACTCCAGGAGATAAAACATTCAGGGCCAGGCGTGGTGGCTCATGCCTGTAATCCCAGCACTTTGGGAGGCTGAGGCGGGCAGATCACAATGTCGGGAGTTTGAGACCAGCCCGGCCAATATGGTGAAACTCCGTCTCTACTAAAAATACAAAAATTAGCCGGGTGTGGTGGTGTGTGCCTATAGTCCCAGCTACTCAGGAGGCTGAGGCAGGAGAATCGCTTGAACCCAGGAGGGCGAGGTTGCAGTGAGCCAAGATCACACCACTGCGCTCCAGCCTGGGTGAGAGTGAGACTCTGTCTCAAAAACAAACAAACAAATAAAAAACATTCCCCACCTGAGATGGCTGCAGGGGAGCATAACAGTTCTGTTAGAGCAGGAAGGGGAGGGGGAATAGAATTTTTATTGTATTTTGTTAGTCATCTTTATTTTCTAAATTTTCTAGGATAAACTTTCAATACTAGTGTGAACCAGTCATCAGGAGCTTCTCATCTGGTGCGTTTTCCTGGATGCACAGTGCAGATCCGGCAAAAGGATACCCTCTTCGGAGAGGTGAGGTTCAAACCCGACGGAGTGAGCCCAAGAGCAGTTAGCTCTTTGCAGAGGTGTGGAAAGTGGCAGGGGAAGAGACAGGCTCGGATGGCAATTCAACAAACATCACCCATGTGCCGGGCACTGTCCCAAGAACCGGGATACAGAGATTAATCCAACCAAACCTCTGGTCTTGGAAGTCCAGCAACCCCCAGACCAATAATCCATCATTAGCCACGGGGACTTCTCACTAGGGAAGAGGCCACCTCTGCGGGCCCCTCTCAGAACTGGGGGTGTTGGTGTTTACTCACTGCTGGGAAGGGCTGACCTTTGAGTTGTTTTCCCAGTCACAGAAAGTCCACTGATCCGCCACCTGCATGGGTGAGATTCGGCCGGGTGAGGGCAGAGCTCCTCCCTGAGCCTGTGGGGCGCTGGGCCTGCTATGTGTAAACCAGCAGAGCGGCTTCTCACCCACTGCCCAGGCTGGCAGCCTTCTAGGGAAATCCGTGAAGAAAACACATTTGGGGGTGTGGCATATGTTCTGCTGGCTTTCTGTAGGGTTCCTGCTACCTTGGAAACAAAGACGGAGAACTAACTGGCAGCAACTGGCTGAACAAAATTCCACGGGCCTGGAAAGGCAGGTCTCTGACTTGTGGTTGGGTAGCCCCGTGCCTGGTGCAATGTCTGCAACGTGAGATGCTTCTAGGTGCTGGTGTTGATGGAGGCTAGAGGCTGTTACCAGATGTGTCTGAGAAATTTTACTCAGTGTATTGTTTGGTTATTGTTTTTATTATGAAGTACCAAAATGCTCTGACAAATTTGAACAGACAGAAGCGTGAGGTAAGAACTGCCCCAGCTACCCCTTCTCTTAGTAACCAGAGGTGGTAACTCTCTTGTAATTCCTTCTAGAAAATTCCTTAGCAAATGTAAGCATAAACATATATATACACACACACACAGCTACAGATATAGGTATGTAGATGTACACACACACAGCTATAGATAGATATAGGTATGTAGATGGACACACACACAGCTATAGATATAGGTATGTAGATGTACACACACACAGTTGGTCGTAGTATTCATCAGATCCTTAATTAACTTTTCTCAAAAATACATATTAAAGATCTTTCACACAAGCCTGTCACTCCTGGACTCAAGAGACCCTCCCGCCTCAGCCTCTCGAGTAGCTAGAACTACAGGCACGCACTACCACGCCCAGCTATTTTATTTTATTTGTTTATTTTTTGAGACAGAGTTTTGCTCTTGTTGCCCAGGCTGGAGTGCAATGGCATGATCTCGGCTCACCGCAACCTCCGCCTCCCAGATTCAAGCAATTCTCCCGCCTCAGCCTCCCAAGTAGCTGGGATTACAGGCATGCATCACCACACCCGGCTAATTTTGTATTTTTAGTAGAGACAGGATTTCTCCATGTTGAGGCTGGTCTCAAACTCCTGACCTCAGGTGATCCACCCGCCTTGGCCTCCCAAAGTACTGGGATTACAGGCATGAGCCACAGGGCCCAGCCTATTTTATTTTTTGTAGAGGCACAATCTCTCTGTTACCCAGGCTGGTCTCAAACCCCTAGGCTCAAGCATCCTCCCACCTTGGCCTCCCAAAATGTGGTGATTACAGGCGTGCACTGCACCTGGCCTGTTTGCATGATTTGTAGTTGTTCTCTATGTGATTGTATGATACATGGGTGCGCGTTCGTACTACTGCATGATTGTAGTTGTTCTCTATGTGATTGTGTGATACGTGGGTGCGCGTTCGTACTACTGCATGATTGTAGTTGTTCTCTATGTGATTGTGTGATACGTGGGTGCGCGTCGGTTCGTACTACTGCATGATTGTAGTTGTTCTCTATGTGATTGTGTGATACGTGGTGCGCGTTCGTACTACTGCATGATTGTAGTTGTTCTCTATGTGATTGTGTGATACGTGGGTGCGCGTTCGTACTACTGCATGATGTAGTTGTTCTCTATTGATTGTGTGATACGTGGGTGCGCGTTCGTACTACTGCATGATGATTGTAGTTGTTCTCTATGTGATTGTGTGATACGGGGTGCGCGTTCGTACTACTGCATGATTGTAGTTGTTCTCTATGTGATTGTGTGATACGTGGTGTGCGCGTTCGTACTACTGCATGATTGTAGTTGTTCTCTATGTGATTGTGTGATACGTGGGTGCGCGTTCGTACTACTGCATGATTGTAGTTGTTCTCTATGTGATTGTGTGATAGGGGTGCGCGTTCGTACTACTGCATGATTGTAGTTGTTCTCTATGTGATTGTGTGATACGTGGGTGCGCGTTCGTACTACTGCATGATTGTAGTGTTCTCTATGTGATTGTGTGATACGTGGGTGCGCGTTCGTACTACTGCATGATTGTAGTTGTTCTCTATGTGATTGTGTGATACGTGGGTGCGCGTTCGTACTACTGCATGATTGTAGTTGTTCTCTATGTGATTGTGTGATACTGGGTGCGCGTTCGTACTACTGCTGATTGTATTGTTCTCTATGTGATTGTGTGATAGTGGGTGCGTTCGTACTACTGCATGATTGTAGTGTTCTCTATGTGATTGTGTGATACGTGGGTGCGCGTTCGTACTACTGCATGATTGTAGTTGTTCTCTATGTGATTGTGGATCGGGGGGGCGCGTTCGTACTACTGCATGATTGTAGTTGTTCTCTATGTGATGTGTGATACGTGGGTGCGCGTTCGTACTACTGCATGATTGTAGTTGTTCTCTATGTGATTGTGTGATACGTGGGTGCGCGTCGTACTACTGCATGATTGTAGTTGTTCTCTATGTGATTGTGTGATACGTGGGTGCGCGTTCGTACTACTGCATGATTGTAGTTGTTCTCTATGTGATTGTGTGATACGTGGGTGCGCGTTCGTACTACTGCATGATTGTAGTTGTTCTCTATGTGATTGTGTGATACGTGGGTGCGCGTTGTACTACTGCATGATTGTAGTGTTTCTATGTGATTGTGTGATACGTGGGTGCGCGTTATACTACTGCATGATTGTAGTTGTTCTCTATGTGATTGTGTGATACGTGGGTGCGCGTTCGTACTACTGCATGATTGTAGTTGTTCTCTATGTGATTGTGTGATACGTGGTGCGCGTTCGTACTACTGCATGATTGTAGTTGTTCTCTATGTGATGTGTGATACGTGGGTGCGCGTTCGTACTACTGCATGATTGTAGTTGTTCTCTATGTGATTGTGATACGTGGGTGCGCGTTCGTACTACTGCATGATTGTAGTTGTTCTCTATGTGATTGTGTGTACGTGGGTGCGCGTTCGTACTACTGTGATTGTAGTTGTTCTCTATGTGATTGTGTGATACGTGGGTGCGCGTTCGTACTACTGCATGATTGTAGTTGTTCTCTATGTGATTGTGTGATACGTGGGTGCGCGTTCGTACTACTGCATGATTGTAGTTTTCTCTATGTGATTGTGTGATACGTGGGTGCGCGTTCGTACTACTGCAGATTGTAGTTGTTCTCTATGTGATTGTGTGATACGTGGGTGCGCGTTCGTACTACTGCATGATTGTAGTTGTTCTCTATGTGATTGTGTGATACGTGGGTGCGCGTTCGTACTACTGCATGATTGTAGTTGTTCTCTATGTGATTGTGTGATACGTGGTGCGCGTTCGTACTACTGCATGATTGTAGTGTTCTCTATGTGATTGTGTGATACGTGGGTGCGCGTTCGTACTACGCATGATTGTAGTTGTTCTCTATGTGATTGTGTGAACGTGGGTGCGCGTTCGTACTACTGCATGATTGTAGTTGTTCTCTATGTGATTGTGTGATACGTGGGTGCGCGTTCGTACTACTGCATGATTGTAGTTGTTCTCTATGTGATTGTGTGATACGTGGGTGCGCGTTCGTACTACTGCATGATTGTAGTTGTTCTCTATGTGATTGTGTGATACGTGGGTGCGCGTTCGTACTACTGCATGATTGTAGTGTTTCTCTGTGATTGTGTGATACGTGCGTGCGCGTTCGTACTACTGCATGATTGTAGTTGTTCTCTATGTGATTGTGTGATACGTGGGTGCGCGTTCGTACTACTGCATGATTGTAGTTGTTCTCTATGTGATTGTGTGATACGTGGGTGCGCGTTCGTACTACTGCATGATTGTAGTTGTTCTCTATGTGATTGTGTGATACGTGGGTGCGCGTTCGTACTACTGCATGATTGTAGTTGTTCTCTATGTGATTGTGTGATACGTGGGTGCGCGTTCGTACTACTGCATGATTGTAGTTGTTCTCTATGTGATTGTGTGATACGTGGGTGCGCGTTTGTACTATTGCATGATTGTAGTTGTTCTCTATGTGATTGTGTGATACGTGGGTGCGCGTTTGTACTATTGCATGATTGTAGTTGTTCTCTATGTGATTGTGTGATACGTGGGTGCGCGTTTGTACTATTGCATGATTGTAGTTGTTCTCTATGTGATTGTGTGATACGTGGGTGCGCGTTTGTACTATTGCATGATTGTAGTTGTTCTCTATGTGATTGTGTGATACGTGGGTGCGCGTTTGTATATTGCATGATTGTAGTTGTTCTCTATGTGATTGTGTGATACGTGGGGTGCGTTTGTACTATTGCATGATTGTAGTGTTCTCTATGTGATTGTGTGATACGTGAGTGCGCGTTTGTACTATTGCATGATTGTAGTTGTTCTCTATGTGATTGTATGATACGTGGGTGCGCGTTTGTACTATTGCATGATTGTAGTATGTGATTGTATGATACGTGGGTGCGCGTTTGTACTATTGCATGATTGTAGTTGTTCTCTATGTGATTGTATGATACATGGGTGCACGTTTGTACTATTGCATGATTGTAGTTGTTCTCTATGTGATTGTATGATACATGGGTGCGCGTTCGTACTATTGCTTTGACCCTGCAAAGGTTAGGGGTGGGTCACTTCTAAATTTCTAGTCTCTGTCAACCTGCTGGTGAAAAATGGTATATATAACTTTGTGTATTTTAAAAAATTAATACAGTTGAGCACCTTTATGTATGTTTCTTAGCCATTTGCATTTTTTCCCATGCACTACCTGTTTATATCCTTTGCTCATTTCTTTCTTTTTAACATTTATTTTGATTTATTTAGTTTTTTTCTGAGACAGAGTCTTGCACTGTTGCCCAGGCTGCAGTGCAGTGGCACAATCTTGGCTCATTGCAACCTCCACCTCCCAGACTGACATGATTCTCCTGCCTCAGCCTCCCAAGTAGCTGTGATTACAGGTGCCCGCCACCATGCCCAGCTAATGTTTTTGTATTTTTAGAAGAGACAGGGTTTCACCATGTTGACCAGGCTGATCTTAAACTCCTGACCTCGTGATCCACCTGCCTCGGCCTCCCAAAGTGCTGGGATTACAGGCGTGAGCCACCGCGCCCGGCCCAACATTTTTTTATCTGTGTGTAAGCATTCTTCATGTATTAAGTTAATTAGCTCTTTGTCGTATGTGTTGCAAATATTCTCTTCCCTTCTTTTTGTCATTTATCTCTTGATTTCCTTTAGGATATATCTAAAATATACAAGTATATAAAATATAAATATTTACATACACAAATATATAGTATATATTTATAACATGTAAAAATATTTATAAGTATAACACACGTTAAAATTTATTTTTTCCCATATAAATGTTTAAATATTTTCTGCTTTCAAATTTATTCATCATTTTTCTTCTTTTCTTTTCTTTCTTTCTTCTTCTCCTTTTTAAATTTTTATTTATTTATTTTAAAGACAGGTGTTGCTCTGTCCCCCAGGCTGGAGTGTAGTGGTGTGCTCGTAGCTCACTGCAGTCTCCCAGGCTCAAGTGATCCTCCCACCTCAGCCTCCCACATAACTAGAACCACAGGCCCACACCACCATGCCCGGCTAGTTTTTGTATTTGTAGAGATGAGATCTTGCTATGTTGCCCAGGTTAGTCTTGAACTCCTGGGCTAAGTGATCCTCCTGCTTTGGCCTCCCAAAGTGCTGGGATTGCAGGCATGAGCCACCATGCCTGGCCAGCTGCTACCTTTCAATTTTTTTGTAGAGACAGCGTCTCATTGTGTTACCCAGGCTGATCTCTCAAACTTCCTGGCCTCAAGCAATCCTCTTGCCTCAGCCTCTTCTTTTTTAAAAATAGCAGTTATTTACATGCTACTTATATGTTTTTTAAAAAGCCTAATTTTAGCCAATGTGACTGCCTTAAAAAAAAAAAAAACTAAACTAACTCATTAGAGATCATTTTTTAAAGAAAATCACATGCTTTTTTCCAGTACATTTTAGACATATCATTACATATAGACCAGTCAAAAATCAGTTTCAGGGAGAGTAAAAGGAAGACAGAACAGAAAAATATATTTGAAGAAATAATGGCAAAAAAATCCAAATTTGATTAAAACTACAGACCCACAAATACAAGAAGCTCCATGAACCCCAAGCATAAGAAACGTGAAGAAATGACACCAAGGGACATCATAATCAAATTGCTCCAAATCAATGATCAATAGAAAACCTTAAAAAGAACGAAGGGAACATTCAGGACAAACGTGTAGATGAACAAAGATGAAGATGACACCAGATTTCCCACTGGAAAAACACGTGAGCAAGAAAACAGTGCAAAGCCAGGTGCACTGGCACACCCCTGTGGTCCCAGCGCCTCGGGGGCTGAGGCGGGAAGATCACTGGAGCCCAGGAGTTGTGGCCAGCCTGGGCAATACATGAGACCCTGTATGTCAAAAAGAAAAGACAAGAAAAGGCAGAAGAAAAGAAAATCCTTAAGCAAAATCTTTGAAGTACAGCAAGAAAAAAAAATCCTGTTACCTAGAATTCCATAACCAGCTTAAATATCCTTTATAAATGAAGGAGGTGAAATGAAGCCTCTTTTTTCAGACATACAAAAGCTGAAAGAATTTATCCCAAGTGCCCACACAACAAGAAAGGTTAAAGGAAGTCCTTTAGGCAGAAGGAAAGTGATACCAGATGAAAATACGAGTATATACAAAGGAATGAAGAGCAACTTACAGGGGTAAGTAGAGAAGTTCTTTTCCTTATTATCTAATGTTGCGTAGGCTTTGTAGCACAAGTAAATGTAAAAATGGCAGCAGAAAGGTCAAGAGGGGAGGAATGGGCTGGGCGCAGTGGCTCACGCCTGTAATCCCAGCACTTTGAGAGGCCGAGACAGGCAGATCACGAGGTCAGGAGATCGAGACCATCCTGGCTAACACGGTGAAACCCCGTCTCTACTTAAAAATACAAAAAACTAGCCGGGCGAGGTGGCGGGCGCCTGTAGTCCCAGCTACTCGGGAGGCTGAGGCAGGAGAATGGCGTAAACCGGGAGGCGGAGCTTGCAGTGAGCTGAGATCTGGCCACTGCACTCCAGCCTGGGTGGCAGAGCAAGACTCCATCTCAAAAAAAAAAAAAAAAAAAAAAAAAAATCTGCTTTCAGATTCCAAATTGTCCTCTTCTGGGCACGGAGGCTTATGCCTGTAATCCCAGCACTTTGGGAGGCTGAGGAGGGTGGATCACCTCAGGTCACAAGTTCAAGATCAGCCTGGGCAACATGTTGAAAACCCATCTCTACTAAAAAATACAAAAAAATTAGCTGGATGTGGTGGCGGGAGCCTGTAATCGTAGCTACTCAGGAGGCTGAGGCAAGAGAATTGATTGAACCCAGGAGGCGGAGTTTGCAGTGAGCCAAGATCGTGCCACTGCACTCCAGCCTGGGCAACTGAGCGTGACTCCATTCCAAAAAACAAAAACAAATTTTCCTCTTCTCAGTTAATGGAAATACATCCTTCCAGTTATTTAGGACAAAATCTTCAGAGTCATCCTTGATGTCTCTCTTTCTCCTTTACCCAGAAGGATCCAGTAGCAAATCCTGTGGACTTTATCTTCTGAGCGTGTTCAGAATGAGCTACTTCTCACTCCCCTGCTGCCTCCACCCTGGCTTGAGCCACCATCTGCTCTCTCCTAAGTTATTCCAGTTAGCTCCTAACTAGTCTCCTGCTTCCATCCTTGACCTGCTTCAGCATATTCTCCAAATAGCAGCTAGAGGGATTCTTTTAAAATCAAAGTCAGCTCATATTACTCCTCTGCTCAAAAACTTCCAGTGGCTGGGAGCAATGGCTCACACCTGTCATCCCAGCACTCTGGGAGGCCCAGGTAGGAGGATCGCTTGAGCCCAGGAGTCTGAGACCAGCCTACGTACATAGTGAGATCCCATCTCTACAAAAAATAAAATGTTAGCCGGGTGTAGTGGTGCCTGCCTGTAGTCCCAGTTACTCAGGAGGTTGAGGTGGGAGGATGACTTGATCCAGGAGGTCAAGGCTGCAGTGAGCCAAGATGGTGCCACTGCATTCCAGCCTGGGTGACATCCTATGTAATCTGGCCTCCACCACCTCTCTGATCATGCCTCCTCCTCCATAGCCTCTCATTCGTGCGCTCCAGCTACCTTGGCTTCCTGGTGCTGTTCTCACTCATGGTGCATGCTCCTTGCACAAGCTCCTGCCCTTAGCACTCGATGTTCTCTCTGCATGGGACACTCTTCTTCCAGCAGAAGCAGAATTACCAATAAACTAATGGAGCATAAACTTCCCGCCCTTTACCGACATGGGCCCTCTCAAGGGCTTGTACCTACTTTTGTATTGATAATGTCATATTCTATTTCTTAACGAGGCTCTGAAAGTTGTATCAACATTGGGTCCCACAAATCTTGGATCTACTCCTGTCCCCCAGATATCTGCGTGCCTCACTACTCCATCTCCTTCAAGTCTTTGTTCAAATATTGCCTTTGGACTGAGACTGTTTAAAACTGCACCACCAGCCCTTCATCTCTAGTAACTTCCTATTGTCCTTTCCTGCTTTGTTTTTATCCTTAGAATTTATTATTACCATTTGCAGTGTTAATCTTCATTTATTTATCTTGTTGATTTTCTGTCTCCCTCATTAGAATTTAAGCTCCACAGATGCACAGATTTGTGTGTTTTTTTACAGCTATCCCCAGTGCTTAGACTAATATTTGGCAAATAGTAAGTGCTCAATAAATTTGTGTTGAATGAATGAAGCTCTCCTTTTGGTGTAAGGGAGTGAAATAAAAGAATTTGTATTTGTAGACCCCCCAAAAGGGACAATATGACTTTAGGAGGAGGACAGAGGTAGGAGGAATAGAAAAGGCAGGTGGTTCTGTGTTTACCAAGGACCCGATACCTAAGTCCTGCTGACAACATTTCAAGGTTGGTGTTTGGTCTGGAGGTGCTGGGGACAATGGAATGTGGATATTCTGTAAGGGGCAGATGCCCAGAAGTGGGAGCAGACTTGAGGGCCTGTTGCTGCTGCATCGTCTCTAAGGCACCTCACTGTGAACGGACGCTCCCTTTCTGAGCAGGGCCCCTGATGTCCCTCTGCTTCAGAGATCTCTCCCATGATAAGAAGCCCCTCTTCCTCTCCCCAGTACGGCTCAGAACACTTGCAAGGCCTGGGAACACCTGGAAGGAATTGGGTAGAATGAATGCAAAAATGTGACAAAGGGTGAAAAGCATTAGGTTTAAAGAGAAAGATTAGGCTGGTCGTGGTGGCTCACACCTGTAATTCCAGCACTTTGGGAGGTGGAGGCAGGTGGATCACCTGAGGTCAGGAGTTCGAGATCAGCCTGGCCAACATGGTGAAACCCTGTCTCCACTAAAAATACAAAAATTAGCCAGGCATGGTGGCGCACGCCTGTAATCCCAGCTACTAGGGAGGCTGAGGCAGGAGAATCACTTGAACCTGGGAAGAGGAGGTTATAGTGAGCTGAGATCACGCCACTATACTCCAGTCTGGGTGACAGAGTGAGACTCCATCCCCCACTCAAAAAATAATAAAACAACACACATACAAGAGTAGGTTAGATTAGTCCAAAGACAGTAAAATAAGACACAAGCTGGGAAGTTTAGGACAGATTAGCATGGACTTGGAGACAGGTCAAGATGCATGACTCTGGACAGATGTCATGAGTAGGGCAGGAATATTCCAAGCTCATTAGTAAATGGTACAGGTTACATCGTTCAGGAGCCAGGTGGCTCGGCAGTGGCAGGAAGCACAGATGCATCCTGCAGAAGAAGCTGCCAAGCCCTGACTCTCCTGCCAGCTGGCCCTGCCACCATAGACTTGGATCTTGGAGAGAGTCACTACCTTTCCAGAGTAGTCCTTTGGCCTGGGTCTCAAAGACCTTTAAAATTTAGCTTGGGCCTGGCGCAGTGGCTCATGCCTGTAATCCCAGCACTTTGGGAGGCCAAGGCAGGTGGATCACAAGGTCAGGAGTTCAAGACCAGCCTGGCCAGCATGGTGAAACCCCATCTCTACTAAAAACACAAAAAATTAGCCAGGCGTGGTGGCGGGCACCTGTAATCCCAACTACTCGGGAAGCTGAGGCAGAGAATTGCTTGAACCCAGAAGGTGGAGGTTGCAGTGAGCTGAGGTTGCACCACTGCACTCCAGCCTGGGTGACAGAGCGAGACTCCGTCTCAGAAAACAAACAAACAAACAAAAAAGGAAACAAAAATACAACTTGGAGTATCCAAAGGACTTGAGAGAGAGTTGTGGTCAAGAAAGCAGGGTTATAAACACCCTGTAAGGACTGGGGTTGCTACTGCTTTAAATTCCATTGAGCATTCAGAAGCAAAATGGTGCATTTTAATACAGTAATTTTATTAAGAGAATAAGTATCCACCACTGTGTGGCACCCGTATTTGTTCAGCCATAGATTTTAGAGGCATCTTGCAAAGCCTGCTTCTAATTAATTTAAGTCCATTAGATGAAATGTGTTACTGTTCCTGGCCAAACTAAGTTGTCACAGTCAGATTAATTTCTCCTAGCAGAGTGGCAAAGCGATCACGACGGCAAATATGGCAAGTCACTCCTCACCAGCAGAAGCTACTGATACTTGAGGGAGTCTTATTTACCTAAAATGTTCAGTGATAAATTGTTCAATAATAATATTTAATTAGACAATTAACTCAACATGCAGCATAATGATCAGTTAAATGGAGAGCTCCACCCTCTCACCGGTTTGGTTCACTACAGTTTCTCCCGAGCACTGGTTCCTGTTGGGAATGGATGCTTGGCTCCTTATGGGCTTTCTGTCTTGTCTCCAGCTCACGTGCCCAAGATACGCAGCTCTTGGGAACTTGAACAGGCATCAGGCTGGCAAAAAATGATGGGAATCATGGCCAGGTGTGGTGGCTCACACCTGTAATCACAGCATTTTGGGAGGCTGAGGTAGGCGGATCCCTTGAGGTCAGGAGTTTGAAACCAGCCTGGCCGACATGGTGAAACCCGTCTCTACTAAAAACACAAAAACAGCCAGGTGTGGTGGCGCATGCCTGTAATCCCAGCTACTTGGTAGGCCGAGGCGAGAGAATCACTTGAATCCGGCAGGTGGAGGTTGCGGTGAGCAGAGATTGCGCCACTGCACTCCAGCCTGGGCGACAGATTGAGACTCCATCTCCAAAAAAAAAAAAAAATGGGAATGAGAACTCTGAGAACTCTGAGCAATCTTCAGTCTTACCAAAGCTTGGCTTTTCATTCTGTGAACACAGAGCTGGAGGTCCGGGAGAGAGGTTTAAGGCCCACACAGCTAGGTAGTGGCAGAAACTGGATGCCACTTTTTGACTTGAGAAGTGTGTAGATCTACTGAATTGTTAATTTTTTTTTTTTTTTTTTTTGAGATAGAGTCTCACTCTGTCTCCCAGGCCAGAGTGCAGCAGTATGATCTCGGCTCACTGCAACCTCCGCCTCCCAAGTTCAAGCGATTCTCCTGCCTTAGCCTCCTGAGTAGCTGGGATTATAGATAGGTATGTGCTGCCACCATGCCCGGCTAATTTTTGTATTTTCAGTAGAGACAGAGTTTCACCATGTTGGCCAGGCTGGTCTTGAACTCCTGACCTCAGGTGATCCACCCACCTCGGCCTCCCAAAGTGCTGGGATGACAGGCATGAGCCACCGTGCCCGGCTGTTCATTTATTCTTAGACTCCAGAGTAGGACTTTTTCACAACTTTGTCCCTGTGATGTGCTGCCCTTGAAGATCCTTTCCCTCAGATAACTGACCGAGAGCAAAGAACAGCCAGGAAGAGTGGGCTCTACCGTTCTTCAGGGCTCGCCTTTGGCTTTCTGCCCTCAGGACCAGGAAAAAGTGGTGAACACTTGCTTTTTGTCTCACCCAGCCGTAGGGAGAAGAAATGCTAGAGAAATCTCAAAAGCTTAGGTAAAGATGGGCATGGATAGAAGTGGCTGTCCCCAGGGACTTCTCCGCATTAGGCTGTTCTTGTGGTGTCTCTTGGGTCACTCCATTGCTTTCACCTCCAGAACCACAGGCTGCCTTACCGCATGTGTGAGTCCCTTCAGTTAGCTCTGAGCCTTTGGCCAAGACTGGGCAAATGTCTTAGCCTGGTTTCAGAACAACTCTGCCCTCCCAGACCCCATTCAAATGAGGTCTGCACCTGTGCCTGGGTGGGAAGGTAGCGGGGAGCAGTCCCTCCTGAGGACAGCTTGGGGTGGTAGTAGCAATGCAGGGATACCTAAGGGGAGGGGAACTCTGGAGATAAGAGCTGGGGCCACCATATTCCCTAAATGTCAAATTTTTTTGCTCCTCTGATTACCTTGGAGAATCTTAATGGATATTTTTTTTTTTTGGTGCCTCAGTGAATGGGGGAGGGAGGGAAATGTGGCTTCTAAGAGGCCTCCTATCCTGAGCTCAGGCTCCCTCGTGAGCTTAATATTTTACATCTTTAGATTGGCTCTCTTTCTCATTGGCTCTGATTGGCCTGCCATGGATCAAGGGAACACTAGAATTAATCAGCTGTGGCCAGGAAGGTAGAGTTGTTCCAACAAGAATCATGTACAGAGGGTTGGGGGATGGAGAAGGCCAGGACGCAAGGAAGGGCCATCCCAGAAGAGCAGCCTGATGGGCAGATGATATTTTTGGTATAGATGGACCATCATTTCTTTAAACATTCCATTATTAAGTCATTTTCCATTTTTTTCTGTTGCACCGAATACCTATGTATGCACATCTTTGTGAAGTATATTACTATTTTTGTAGGCTAGAGTCCTAGAATGGAATTGCTGAGTCAATGGGTATCATGCCGCTAAATTATTTTCAAAAAATATTGCAGTTTTCGCTCTTCCAATGCATCAGCCATCAGAGAGCAGCAGCCACAGCCCTGTACTATCCCATGGCTGAGGGCCTCAGTGAGGGCACAGGTGGATCAGCGACGTGAGCAAGCTCAGGCACACTCACCAAGTTCAGCAGGACATGATCCCAGAGGTGTGTGGCTTTGCCCTGAATGAGCGCCATGCCATGGAGTTGCTCAAGGTCTCCAAAGACAAATGGGCCCTCACATTCATCAAGAAAAGGGTTGGGACACACATCCACACCAGAGAAGGTAAGAGGAGCTGAGTGATGTCCTGGCCACAGCGAGGAAAGCAGCTGCCAAGGACTGAGCTCCCCTTGCTCTGCATAACAAAACCTCTACAGAACAAAAAACGGTGATTTTCACTCCTGCCAGCGCCTCATTTTCTCTCCAGTATTTCTAATCTTCACCAATTTGATTGACAAAAAAATTTGTTTTTCATTTTGCATTTTAAAAATTATAGTTCATCGGCCGGGCGCGGTGGCTCAAGCCTGTAATCCCAGCACTTTGGGAGGCCGAGACAGGCGGATCACGAGGTCAGAAGATCGAGACCATCCTGGCTAACACGGTGAAACCCCGTCTCTACTTAAAAAAAAAAAAAAAACAAAAAACTAGCCGGGCGAGGTGGCGGGCGCCTGTAGTCCCAGCTACTCGGGAGGCTGAGGCAGGAGAATGGCGTGAACCCAGGAGGCGGAGCTTGCAGTGAGCTGAGATCGCGCCACTGTACTCCAGCCTGGGTGACAGAGCAAGACTCCGTCTCAAAAAAAAAAAAAAAAAAATTATGGTTCATCATAATTCAGCGTGTCTCCTTAGGTTTATTAGTGATGCTTTTCTTTTTTGTGATTTATCTATCCTTTGTGTATTTTTTCAATTAGATTGTTTCTTTTTCTTATTCATATGTAGAAACACTTCATATTTTGTGAATTTTTGGCTCTTATCTTTTCTATATGTTCCAAATGTTTTCTCCCTGGCAATGGTTTGGATGGCAGTGCTCCTGCACAGAAGTTTAGGGTTTTGAGTGGTCTAATCTTTTCCTTTTCTTTATGCCTCCTGGATATTGTGTCAGAGTTAGCAAATCCTTTCCAGCCTCAAGATTATAGAAATAGTCTCTTATATTTTCTCATAGTATTTTTATAGTCTTAGTTTTTATTTTTTGATCTGTAATTCATGTAGAACTTATTAGGTGTATGGTATATAAACGTACAATTGTTTCTACACCATTCAACAATCGTTTTCATTGGTAATGCCACTCTACTTGTGTATTAAATTTTCATTAATTTGTGGATCTGTTTCTGAACTGCCTATTTGCTTCATTAATCTGCTTTTTCTATACATGTACCAGCATCACATCATTGTCTTTTTAATTAAAAAATGTTTTATTTTAAAAATGCTTTTACGGCCGGGCGCGGTGGCTCAAGCCTGTAATCCTAGCACTTTGGGAGGCCGAGACGGGCGGATCACGAGGTCAGGAGATCGAGACCATCCTGGCTAACACGGTGAAACCCCGTCTCTACTAAAAAATACAAAAAACTAGCCGGGCGAGGTGGCGGGCGCCTGTAGTCCCAGCTACTTGGGAGGCTGAGGCAGGAGAATGGCAGGAACCCGGGAGGCGGAGCTTGCAGTGAGCTGAGATCCGGCCACTGCACCCCAGCCTGGGCGACAGAGCGAGACTCCATCTCAAAAAAAAAAAAAAATAATGCTTTTACATGCTTGTCTAATTAGCTTAGTTTTGTAGTACTTTTTATCTTATGATGCATTTAAAAATGTTTTCCTGCTTAACTTTGCATATTTATCCATCAAAATCAATTGATCACGTTTCCCTCTGCCACTCCCACCCCCAAGCTGCACTGAATTCTAGATAAATATGGGGGGAAATCCATCTTTTTTTTTTTTTTTGGAATGGTATATCTCCTTATTTTTCCTGTTTCTTTCTTTTTTTGACACGGAGTCTCACTTTGTCGCCCAGGCTGAGTACAGTGGCATGATCTCGGCTCACCGTAACCTCTGCCTCCCGGATTCAAGAGACTCTCCTGCCTCAGCCTCACGAGTAGCTGGGATTATGGGTAAGTGCCACCGCGCCCGGCTAATTTTTGTATTTTTAGTAGAGACAGAGTTTCTCCATGTTGGCCAGGCTGGTCTCGAACTCCCTACCTCAGATGATCCACGCACCTCAACTTCCCAAAGTGCTGGGATTACAGGCATGAGACACTGCACCTGCTCAATCTGGTGGTCTTTTGTTTCCAGCTCTCCCCAATATCCCTGTTGTGCATTCCTCATGCCCCATGCTCTCCTTGGTTTCCCTAATTGACCCCAACTTGAGTCCTACATCCTTCACCTCCCCAGACCTGACCTAGTGCTTGGATAGAGGAAGCAGGATGTTGAGACATGGAAGCTAAATTTCTCCTGCACTGGAGGCTGGCAGCAGAACCTGGGGAAGTAGGAGGGGCGAAGAAGCAAGAGAGGTTCCAGCAACCTTTAGTCTGCCTCAAGAAGTCTCCAGCTAGGAGGCAATGCTAAACCAGGACAACCTAGAGATACCCTGGCTGGCCAGAGCTTCCTAAAAAAGACGTGTTGCTAGGTGGCTACGCTGCCTTACGAGCACACCCATCACTCAGTGAATCTGCTGTGAGTCAGAGGGACGCCCCTGAAGACACATTGCCTGGAGGAGATAAGCCCCCCAGGGTCCCCCACAGCCATTCCCCAGCCTCTTCTCTTCAGCTTCTTCATTTCTACATGGTCCTCCTTCCAATTTGGCCACTGGCTCAGGCCACAGCTGATGCCCTGTTCACAGCCTGTATCACCCTCCTGAGACAGGGCCTTCTCCAAGTGTTTGCCTTTGGGCAGGTCCCAAGGCTGCCACCTGGAGCTGCTGGAGAGGGTAGTCCTGACAGCAACCCCCTGGCGACCCGGTCCTTGCTAGCTCCTCCCTGACCTCCTTGTAATGCTGGGTGCAGAGGGATGGACCAGGGAGCTGCATGTAAGTGGTGAACAGGAGGGCATCTGGGTGACTGAAAGTGGAGAAGGGAGGGGAAAGGATGGGAGAGGCTGAAGCAAACATCTCTGAGGAAGATGGGTAATGACAGAGCTGGTAGACAATGGTGAGAGAAGGAACGATGGCACCAAAAGTAGTCATGCTCCTTTTTATTTCATTGAGATTTTCTTTTTCTCTTTTTGCCAATTAATAATACGTCCTGGTCTGGGAGATGCTTGGGAAGGCCCCATTATTCAAAATATCTCTTTCAGGAACCTGGAACCCCACCATTTGAGACTCACATCTTTAGGTCTTGAAGGCTTTTTGGTCTTTGAGATGCTTTTATGTAAAGTTAATGCACCTCCAGTGCCCTCTGAACAGAGGCCAGTGAACGTGGACTGAGCTTCCCTGGACATCCTTATCTCCTGCTGCTCACCCTCCTTCCTGCCCCAGCCTGAAGGAGCAGCTCCCTCCCGGTCGAGAGCTCCATGGCTACACCTAATTTACGTCACCCTCCCCAAGCTGGAGAGAGAGTTCCCTCCCCGTCCCAGAGCTCCATGGCTATGCCTAACTTGGCACACTGGCCGAAGCTGTCCTGGAAGGGAGGAAGCTGCAGAGTGCCTGTTCGCTTCCTTGGGCTGTGAGCACCTGGACAGCAGGGACTGCAGAGACCTCAGGGGGTGGAGGGGGTGAAAAGCAAGTCTCACATGTCCTGTTTGGCCTGAGACCAGGCCCCTACCTCTGACCTATGCTGCAGGTCCTGGATAGACCAATTCCACAGCAGAGGAATCTATTTCAATGCTGTATCAGAGTCCTGTCCAGGAAGCAGACCACGCTGAGTGAGTATATCAGTCAGGGTGCCCCAGAGAAACAGAACCAATCTATATACAGTGGGGTGTGTGTGTGTGCGTGTGTGTGTGTGTGTGTAGAGAAAGACAGAAAGAGAGAGTTTAAGGAATTGGCTCATGTGACTGTAGAGGCCTTGTCAGAGGCATTTGAACCAGAGCAACGCCATCTTGAATAGGGGCTTGGTAAAATAAGGCTGAGACCTACTGGGCTGTATTCCCAGATAGTTAGGCATTCTAAGTCACAGGATGAGATAGGAGGTCACAAGATACACGTCATAAAGACCTTGCTGATAAAACAGGTTGCAGTAAAGAAGCCGGCTAGATCCCACCAAAACCAAGATGGCCATGAGAGTGACCTCTGGTGGTCCTCACTGCTACACGCCCACAAGCACCATGACAGTTTACAAATGTCATGGCAACATCAGGAAGTTACCCTATATGGTCTACAAAGGGGAGGCATGAATAGTCCACCCCTTGTTTAGCATATCATCAAGAAATAGCCAAAAGAAAGGGGGGCACAACCAGCAGCCCTCAGAGCTGCTCTGCCTATGGAGTAGCCATTTTAAAAAATCATTTACTTTCCTAATGAACTTGCTTTCACTTTACTCTATGGACTTGCCTTGAATTCTTTCTTGCATATCCAAGAACCTGCTCCTGGGGCCTGCATTGGGACCCCTTTCCTGTAACAGCATGGTAAGTCCAAAATCTGTAGGGTAGGCGAAGAGGCTGGAGACTCAGGGAGGAGTTACAGTCTGAATCTGAAGGCAGTCTGCTTGCAGAATTTCTTCCTTTCCTGGGGAAGTCAGTCTTTTTCCATTAAGGCCTTTAGCTGATTAAACATTATAGAGGTAACTGCTTTACTCAAATTCTATCAGTCAAATCTCACTCAAAAAACACCTTCACAAAAACATCCAGAATAATGTTTTCATGTAGGATTTTTCTTCTTGGTCACTTTGCAAGCTGGGAACCCCCAGCTGGTGATGCCCTGCCCGGGACCTACTCAGCCAGGCTGGCATGCCCCAGCTTGCCTGTGTTATAGCTCGTACCTACATTCGATGGTTCCCGAGCTCTTGTACTACACCCAAGAAGAAGGAGGATATGCTGGCCGTTGAAGGGTGAGGGGGTGGAGAAGTATTTTATTGAGTGGCGGAACAGCTATCAGCAGAGAGGGGACATGGGGGGCGGTTCCCCAGCCCCACAGTCAGGTGGTTCTCACCTCCCCAAGTGGCTGGGTCTGGGGCTTTTTATGGGCTCGGAATAGGGGTGGGGCAGGCCAATAGGTAGTATTGGAAAAGGCACCATTCAATTGGAAAAGGCAACACTCAGTTGGTTAAAAGATATTATTCAGAAGAATCAGTCAGGAAAGGGTGGGAAAACAGGAATAGAAGTTCTAAGTCTGAGTCACGGGTTTCATCTGGGACCAGCAGTCCAGTCTTTCAGCTCTGTTTTTGGCGTGAAGGTGGGGAGAAACCCCAGGGACCCACCCCAGCCTGACTATGCATTTGACTGCATCCCGTCACTATCAGTTTGACCAAATATCTGGGTACTGGGCCACCATGAGGAAAGCAGCTGCCAAGAACTGAGCCCCTCCTCTGCATAATAAAACCTTTACAGAAAAAATTTTACAATTTCCACTCCTGCCAAATTGACACATAAAATTAACCATCACCAGTCCGCTCCTTGTCAATTTGGGACGCACACATATCTCCTTAAATCATACTTAACCTTCAAAAAAAGACAATAACAAGATTGTAGTTCTGTCTAACATGACACAACTATCCTTCCTACAACTGCACCCTACTGCGCTAATCCTCTTCCCAGAAGAGGGTACAAAGTCCTTAGGTGTGTGAAGGGAAAATCAATCTTGGGGCCCCAAAATCACTAAGCTAAAGGGAAAAGTCAAGCTGGGAACTGCTTAAGGCAAACCTGCTTCCCATTCTATTCAAAGTCACCCCTCTGCTCACTGAGATAAATGCATATTCTGATTGCCCTGTTTGGAGAAGCTAACCAGAAACTCAAAAGAATGCAACCATTTGTCTCTTATCTACCTATGACCTGGAAGCCCCCTCCCTGCTTCAAGTTATTGCACCTTTCCGGACAGAACCAATGTTCATCTTACATACGTTGATTGATGCCTCTTGTCTCCCTAGAATGTATAAAACCAAGCTGTGCTCTGACCACCTTGGGCACATGTCCTCAGGATTTCCCGAGGCTGTGTCACAAGCATGTGTTCTTAACTTTGGTAAAATAAACTTCCTAAATTGACTGAGACTTATCTCATTTTGGGGGTTCACAGGTGATATTTACTCTTCTTGAGATCCTGTAACTTAAACACTATGATGTAAAGTTAGCAATATTAAATTCTATGAGATCAAGTAAGGCATCTTATGTAACACGATAAAGGAATACGAAAGGGAAGAAAACAAAGGTGCTATATACACACTAACATATTCATAACAAAATAAGGAATACACACTCGTGACAATTATAGTTCTTGTTTTTATAACTGGTCATGTAGTTGTAGCTGGTATTGATAACTGTCTTATTTCACTACTCATTCCATATTCCCTTTGCCCTCAGCAAGCACCTGAGCTGGTCATGGATTGTTGCCTCGTGAGGTGACCGGAACCTTCATTCCTAAAGGGTCTCGGTCATTAGTAGTCCTGCCTGGATTGGGTTGTTGTAATTTTCCATTGACTTTAATCACAGGGCATGGGAATACTAAGAGATGTCCTGAAGGATCTCCTGCATTTCGGACATACTCTTCCTTTACCTCCATTGTGATATTCAAGGCCTATGGCTTTGGCCCCACCTCCTTGAATGTGCCTTCAGATTCAAATTGTAACTCCTCCCTGAGTCTCCAGCCTCTTCTTGCAAATTGCCCTATCTAAAGCCACTTGGCCATTTTGAAATATTTCTCAGGTCCTGATTCTGGGTTATGCTCAGGGCAGTCTCTGAAGATTTCTCATCCTGTTCAGGCCAGTTCCTGTGCTAATTTATGCCCACACATACCTGGCAGGGAGAGCTAAAGATGGAGTCAGCGGGAGCTGCCCTTTGGCATCATTTATTTTTAATATATTCCTAAGCAGCAGCATCTGTGCTTGACCCTCTGCTTGTCAGAGGGCCAAACTCACAGACATTTTAAGCTTAAAACAAACAGTTACAAAGCTGTTGAACTTTGCCTGTGCAAAGACAAACACAAAAACATCCCAGCCCGCCCCCACCTTTACTTATCACACATATGTGAGAATTTCCATTCTCAGCTAAAGACAAGCATTGAAAGAATATACAGAAAGCCTGGAAAAGGTTTCCAGGGGTGTCTATACACCCTGTCAACTGATAATTAAGAGGATCTGGCTGGTCATTTACCTGGAGAGGATCCTGCGTGCTGATAGTGCTGAGGGAACCCTGTAGCACCCACCGGCTAAGGTGAGAGACAGCTGAACTTGAACGTGAGGGCTGTCACTGAGAGCTGTCAGCAGAAGAAAATTTGAGCCATGGGTAAGGACTGGTAGAAAGGGAGGAGGTTGGAGAGGAGTGAATAGGCCTTTGGAAAGAGGTGCTGTTAACCCAAAACAGAGAGGCAGCATCTTTGCAATTAGATTTTCTTTTTGAAATAGTAGTCTCTGTCCCTGGTAGCAATAGGGAGAAATAAAAAATAATATGTATTCATTGGGAAAAGAACTGGAAAGAGAATTAGGCAAAATAAGCATGTGGTTTTGTATCTTGTTTTTTAAAGCAGCTTATTGTAATACATTAGATATTCTTTGAAAAAAACAGAATTTGAAGTTTAGAAAATCAAATCAGTTTTACGGGTTGAGAATCTCATTACATACTTTTGTCTTTCAAAATGGTTTGTTTATTTAGAAATGGGGTCTTGCTATGTTGTCCAGGCTGGCGTGTAGTGGTACAATCATACCTCACTGCAGCCTCAAATGCCTGGGCTCAAGGGATCCTCCTGCCTCAGTCTCCTGAGTAGCTGGGACCATAGGCAGGCATACCTCACCTTGTTCCCAGACCAAACTGAGGGTCGGGCTGCTTATTCTTGCAGCCCAGTAATGAGATGCAGATGAACTGGGAAAGAAGGGAGTTTATTGTTGTAACTGGGTCCAGGGAGAAGGTCTGGAAAATATTGCCACAACAATTCAAAATTACAAAGTTTTCCAGAGCTTATATACCTTCTAAGCTATATGTCTATGTGTACGTGTGCGTTCATCTAAAGACGTAAGTGATTAACTTCTTCTAATCTAACTAAGATCTGAGTCCTGAAGGCCTTCCTTTGGAGCCTTAGTAAATTCACTTCATCTAAATGGGTCTAGGTGCTGGGGCGATTACCCTTATCTTGTGTCCTGCTAAATCACAGAGTTTTGGGGAGTTCTTTTAGTCCCCAGTAAAGCTTGCTTATGAAGGTCTGGGGAGGTCCTTAAGATCCACAATAAAACTTGTTTAATCTTAAATGGTTCCTGTTAAGAATTCCTTCACTATGTTGTCATGCTTCAAGGCCCGGGAAAGGCCTAGGCAAAACTCTTGGTGGGCTATTGTTACATTCAAGCCTTTGTATAGGGCACTGACTCTATCAGCTTTTAACACTTAACTTCAGCACTCAGTCAGTGTGGAAACAGTTGTTATGGAGGCCTACCTGTTCAGCCATTATGGAGACCTGGCCTGCCACAATGTTGCCTGGCTAATTTTTAAACTTTTTGCAGAAACAAGATCTCGCTGTTTTGCCCAAGCTGGTCTTGAACTCCTGGGCTCAAGTGATCCTCCCATCTTGTCCTTTCAAAGTGTTGAGATTACAGGCATGAGCTGCTATGCTTGGCCATCATTCAAAGTTTATATGTGTATTAGTCCATTTTCTTATTGCTGATAAAGACATACCCAGGAATTAGTAATTTATAAAGAAAAAGAGGTTTAATGGACTCACAGTTGCACATGACTGGAGAGGCCTCACAATTATGGTGGAAGGCAAAAGGCACATCGTATATGGTGGCAAGCAAAAGAGAGAATGAAAGCCAAGTGAAAGGGGTTTCCCCTTATAAAACCATTAGATCTCATGAGATTTATTCACTAGCATGTGAAAACTATGGGGGGAACCACCTCCACAATTCAATTATCTCCCACTGGGTCCCTCCCACATCACATGGGAATAATGGGTACTACAATTCAAGATGAGATTTGGGTGGGGACACAGTCAAAACATATTATTCCACTACTGGCCCCTTCCAAATCTTACGTCCTCACATTTCAAAACCAATCATGCCTTTCCAACAGTTCCCCAAAGTCTTAACTCATTTTGGCATTAACTCAAAAGTCCATAGCACAAAGTCTTACCCAAGGCAAGGCAAGTTTCTTCTGCCTATGAGTTTATAAAACAAAAAGCAAGTTAGTTACTTCCTAGATACAATGGGGGTACAGGCATTGGATAAATATACCCATTTCAAATGGCAGAAATGGGCCAAAGTGAAGGGGCTAAAGGTTCCATGAAAGTCCAAAATCTCGCAGGGCAGCCAAATCTTGAAGCTCCTTTGACCTCATGTCTCACATCCAGGTCATGCTGATGCAAGAGGTGGGTTCCCATGGTCTTGGGCAGCTCCGCCCCTGTGGCATTGCAGGGTGCACCCTCCCTCCTGGCTGCTTTCATGGGCTGGCATTGAGTGTCTGCAATTTTTCCAGGCACATGGTGCAAGCTGTCAGTGGACCTACCATTCTGGGGGCTGGAGGATGGTGGGCCTCCTCTCACAGCTGCACTAGGCAGTGCCCTAGTGGGGACTCTGTGTGGGGGCTTCAACCCCACATTTCCCTTCTTCACTGCCCTAGCAGAGGTTCTCTGTGAGGACCCCACCCCTGCAATAAACTTCTGCCTGGACATCCAGTTATTTCCATACATCCTCTGCAATCTAGGTGGAGGTTCCCAATCCTCAGTTCTTCACTTCTGTGCACCCGCAGGCACAACACCACATGGAAGCTGCCAAGGCTTAGGGTTTGCACTCTCTAAAGCAACACCCTGAGCTATACTTTGGCCCCTTTTAGCCATGGCTAGAGCAGCTGGGATGTAGGGTGCCAAGTCACACAGCAGGGGGCCCCTGGGCCCAGCCCACGAAACCATTTTTTCCATCTAGGCCTACAGGCCTATGATGGGAGGGGGCTGCCACAAAGGTCTTTGACATGCCCTGGAGACATTTTCCCTATCATCTTGGTGATTTGGCTCCTCGTTACTTATGCAAATTTCTGCAGCCAGCTTGAATTTCTCCTCAGAAAATGCATTTTTCTTTTCTATTGCATCAGGCTGCAAATTATCCAAACTTTTATGTTCCATTTCCCTTTTAAAACTGAATGCTTTTAACAGCACCCAAGTCACATCTTGAATGCTTTGCTGCTTAGAAATTTCTTCCGCCAGATATCCTAAACCATCTCTCTCAAGTTCAAAGTTCCACAAATCTCTAGGGCAGGGGCAAAATGCTGCCACTCTCTTTGCTAAAATATAGTAAGAGCCAGCTTTATTCCAGTTCCCAAGTTCCTCATCTCTATCTGAGAACACCTCAACCTGGATTTAATTGTCCATATCATTATCAGAATTTTGGTCAAAGCCATTTAACAAGTCTCTAGGAAGTTCCAAACTTTCTCACATTTTCCCATCTCTTCTGAGCCCTCTAAACTGTCCCAACTTCTGCCTGTTACCCAGTTCCAAAGTCACTTCACTTCCACATTTTCAGGTACCCTGACAACAGTGCCCCACTCTACTGGTACCAATTTACTGTGTTAGTCCGTTTTCTTGCTGCTGATAAAGACATACCCAAGACTGAGTAATTTATAAAGAAAAAGAGGCTTAATAGACTCACAGTTCCACATGACTGGGGAGGCCTCACAATCATGGTGGAATGCAAAAGGCACATCTTACATGGTGGCAGACATGAGAGAGGATGAAAGCCAAGCAAAAGGAGTTTCCCCTTGTAAAACCATCAGATCTTGTGAGACTTATTCAATACCATGAGAAAAGTATGGGGGAAATTACCCCCATGATTCAATTTTCTCCCACCAGGTCCCTCCCACAACACATGTGAATTATGGGAGCTACAATTCAAGATAAGATTTGGGTAGGGACATAGCCAAAACATATCAATATAATCAATTAGAACCTATAACTTTTCCTCATTGAAGACATCAGAAATTGTCATGTGTATTGTACTCACTGAATGAAATTTGTGTAACAAAGCAATTCGTTTCTGTTGGATTATCCACATGAATGATGCCCAGCTGACTATAAAAAATTCTGTACTACATGCTGAGTTCCTGTAACTCTAGAAAAAGAAAGAAAAAATCTGTACTCCAAATAGCCACAGAAACTGGGATTTTAAAAGTCCCTTTCTTCAAAGAAAACCTCAGGACAATTGGTGGTGTGCTTAAAGCAAAGCATTTGGAGTAGGACAGACTTGGGTGGGATCTGTCTTTGCCACTTCCTGGTTGTATTGTTGTGGGCAAATTATTTGAACCTGCTAACTGTCAATGTTTTCAGTTGCAAATGGGAATAATCTTAGGCTACTTTTAGAATTGCTGCAAAAGTAAGTGAAATGATGCATAGAGGGCACTTGGCACAGTGGCTGGTACATAGAAATCAACCATTTATTGCTAAATTGTAGTATTATTGCAAACAGGGAGGCTGCTTTATGATTTATGACTCCATTCTAAGAATATAGCACAATCACTGGGACATCATAAGGACTCAATCAGTGCAAACTGAATGAATGAATAAATTGTATGGGTTGCTGTAGCTTAGGGTAGGATGGGCACAGGTGTTTTTTTTTTAAATCAAATATCCTTATATTGTTCCCTCTTCCAAGATCCTAATTACCTCAAAAGAACATTGCTTAAATTTACAGACACCCATTCCTATGCACAAAATGCTTGTGCTTAAACAAACACTCATCTTAACGAATACGTAAGAGTTAAGAGATAGAAAGTGGGTGGGGATGCCTCATGCTCCCCATCTTTTCCCCTTGAAGTCAAGCACTTGTTTTACTTGCTCATTCACTGCAAGGAAAAGGCAGCTCCTCCAGTTCTCATTAATCCACAGAATTCAATATTATAGTCACGTTAAGATCAGTTGTCAAAGGCTCTTTTCAACACACTAGATTCTGAGCACCACAGCTTTGTTTTAGAAGCAGCACAGAATAATATACTGCGCTTCTTTCCTTTGCTGTCAATTATAGAAAAAGCTACTCAATACCTCTAAAATTCTGCAGATTAAGGGTGTGATTTCTAGCAAAAAACAAAAAACAAAAACCCACAAAACTTTAATAACATTCAATTGCATCAAAACAAACAGAAGATTGTGGGGTTTGGGGCAGTAGACAGTGTTTTTATTCTCTATTCCCCAGCAGAACTCAGCAAAGCAGGTTGCACACCGGCTCTGTGAGGACTTGGAGGTGGCGACCTAAGGGCAGGAATTAACACTTAACACTGAGCACTTAATACTGAGGGCAGAGAAGACCAGGGGCATTCAGACCCTGGGCAGGGCCAGATCCAGCAAGGGAAGGGCTAGGAATGATTAAATTCAGCTGGTATTGGAGGAGAGTGTGAGCTAGGAGGCAAACAGACAGGAGAGAACACCATGGTCTCTCAGGTCAAGGGCCTCTTTTAGGGTATATCATTCTGACTGAGAATCTTTCAGGATACTACCTCTTCTACAAAGCCTATCCTAAACTCTTACCAGAACTCCGATGACACTTATTTGTCCCTCTTTTAGAAGACTTACAGGACTTCTAATGATTCATTTAGCTTACATACATGCCTCATTTCCCTCCATGAA
This sequence comes from Trachypithecus francoisi, assembly GCF_009764315.1. Taxonomy (NCBI): domain Eukaryota; kingdom Metazoa; phylum Chordata; class Mammalia; order Primates; family Cercopithecidae; genus Trachypithecus; species Trachypithecus francoisi. The sequence continues at coordinate 194,284,244 of NW_022681453.1, forward strand.
CCCCCCCAAATCTCAGACAGGTCTCTCAGTTAATTTAGAAAGTTTATTTTGCAAAGGTTGAGGATGTGCACCTGTAACACAGCCTCAGGAGGTCCTGACGACATGTAACCAAGGTGGTCAGAGCACAGCTTGATTTTATACATTTTAGGGAGACATGAGACATCAATCAACATATGTAAAATGAACACTGGTTTGGCCTAGAAAAGTGGGACAACTGGAGTTAAAAGCAGGACAGGGAGGGAGCTTCCAGGTCACAGGTAGATGAGAGACAAACAATTGCACTGTTTTGAGTTTCTGATTAGCCTTTCCAAAGGAGGCAATTTGATATGCATTTTTCTCAGTGAGCAGAGGGATGACTTTGAATAGAATGGGAGGCAGGTTAGCCCTAAGCAGTTCCCAGCTTGACTTTTCCCTTAGCTTAGTGATTTTGGGGGCCCCAAGATTTATGTTCCTTTCACATTTCCCTCCTTTTCTTTTTAAAAATCTTTTGGAGAAAGCATTTTAGGAGAAAATGAGTCTCTCATCCCAGGTTTCATCTGGTGTCTCATGGCTAGGATGGTTTATTCCTAGATGGGTAGGTCCCAAGTTATTAGGAAAGCTCATATGTAGAAGGTGGTGAAGTCTCTTGTTGTATGAAGAGAAAATAGGGGGAGGAAGGTAGAAAAACAACAACAAATGAAAAAACAATCCTGGAAAATTGTTATAAGCCACATTACTCTGAAGTTTTATACATCAGTAGGCAGGTATGAAAGTGGCAAATGTATGTAAATAAGGTTACTGTTATTTTCTTCTGAAGTTGTCTAGCTTTAATTTTGGGGGCTTTATGAAAGCACAGGTCAGTTTTTAGTGACTCCAAATTAGGAAAAATGGGGAAAAAAAGAAGAAAAAAAATTAAAACAAAGTGACAAAAATTACTTTGAAGACTTGGAGCCAAGAAAAATTAGAATTCAGTTCAAACTGTAAAAAATAATAAAAATCAAGAAACATTAGGAAGACTAGAATCTAACAACTGCTGTACTATAGTTTTGAATCATAATGTTTCTCTCTCCAGTTTCCCATTTTTATACAAAAGAAAAATCATGGTAGGGCTGGTTTGCTTTATTATACTTGGCCTAATTATTTGTATACAGTGCAGCAAGAATAATTATTTTTTAACATAGGCTTTTAAATTGGCTTTGATGGAACTTTGTTCCATAGAAGGAATCTCAGATAAGACATTTTTAAAAGCCAAACCCAGCTATGGATTTGTGCCATCAAGTACCTATAAGTCAAATGATCCTTTCCTCTTGAGGTTCCAAGATAAACTTGGGGTTCCTGGGCCTGTCAGAAAGTGACATTCTTTACTTACCAGACGTCAGGAACCCTGTACAGTGGCTGTGTAGACAAAGGTATCAGAGCAGTGTATCCAATGGGCTTTTATTGGCTGCATAAGTCAAGTTTGAATCCTTAAAGGAAAGCACACCATTCCAGTCAAAACCTTAGTAAAATAACCAGTTTCTCCAATTGTGTCCTGTTACAAATGAAAACAGATTCTTATTGCACTTATGCAAATAACTGTATTGGCATAAGTTAAGAATTCTCACACATAGTTCCCAAATTTTGGAGAAAGCATGTAGACAGAAACAAATATGCTCTAAATTTTGTTCATAGGAGTATACTTTACTCAATTGTTAAAAGCTGTAAATAGCTTAAAAGATGTCTTCTTTCTGAGAAACAAAACAAAGGATCAGCAACATTTTAAGCAAAAAGTTAAAAAGATTACTTTAGTCTTTTATTAGTTCGGCTCATGCAGTTAACTTTTGTTTTGATATTCATGAACATTTCAGTTCTCCATGAGAGTCCTGAAAGTTTTTTTCTCTATTGTAATGTTCCAGTCTCCAAAGTTATCAGAAATCTGCATCTAGGAACACCTGTTAGAGTTCTATAGTTGATTATAAAACCACTTTCTAAGGAGGACCAAAACAAGACAATTGTTTGTGGATGACAAAAGGATTTAGGGCAGCCACAGTCAAAGACAAAACTGACAAAGAAACTTACTATCTCTGTGGCAACAATAATTTAACATAACAATTATAATTATTACTGATAATGTATACTAAGTCATATCAAAATTATAGGAGTTCTCCTGATTTTGGAACACGTACCAATAACATATTTCTAAAAATACAGCCCAAAGAAAGCCAAACTCCATTTCATATTTGACAAAGTTTCCTGTATAATTTTTATACCAAATAAGCCAAATTATGTCATTTTGGACATTAGGAAACCTAATATCTTAAAGGATTAATTTGATCAGAAAAAGACATAATTTATAATTTGATTTTGTAAAGGTTACAAATATCAAAGGTTTACAACACGTGACATCACAGGTTATTGTAAAATAAGTCATTCATTTGACCAAAGTGGTAACTCAAGGATTTTTTAAAAAGGCAAAAACCTTCTCTTTGAGGGAAGAGAGTTAATTTTCCAAACAATAAGCCCTAGTAAAAACAGCAGGAAGCTGGCTGGGGGTGGTGGCTCATGGCTGTAATCCCAGCACTTTGGGAGGCCGAGGTAGGTTGGTCACCTGGGGTTGGGAGTTTGAGATCAGCCTGACTAACATGGAGAAACCCCATCTCTACTAAAAATACGAAATTAGCCAGGCATGGTGGTGCATGCCTGTAATCCCAGCTACTCGGGAGGCTGAGGCAGGAGAATCACTTGAACCTGGGAGGCGGAGGTTGCGGTGAGCGGAGATCGTGCCATTGCACCCTAGCCTAGGCAACAAGAGTGAAACTCTGTCTAAAAAAAAACCAAAAACAAACAAACAAAAAACAAAAACAAAAACACAAAACACAGCAGGAAGCCAATTAAATTTATTTTCTAAAATTTTATAAACCATCCATAAAATTTTAATCTTGACCATAAGTTATAACTTCTATAAACCTTTCATAACATTTATAACCTTTACTTAGGAGTTGGTTAATGCTTCATAAAAACCTTTTAAATTTGATATGAGCTCATATGTGGTGTTGCATCAGTGTGCCTTTGACATTAATGATTAATTTATAGAGAAACTGAACTTATTTTATCTCTCATCATTGGCCCTTACAGTCTCACATGCCCACCTTTCCTAAGATACTCCTTGGGCCTAGAGAAGTTGAATAACTTGAATTTTTGGCCCCATGTTTCAGAAATGCAGTTTATTTTGATTGGCATCTTCTACCGAGACTAAAGATGGGACTTTAGTTGCTGTCAGTGTTTAAAATTTAGCAGGACTTGGTATCATTTTTACACTCAGGAGTTAAAGCCCAGTAATTAAATGTCACAAGTACTTTAAAAGCTTATACAGAGATATATATGGGTGTAATAACCTTAACTTAAAAAAATTTTAGTCTCAGTTTTTTCCCTAAGCAAACCAAAATTTAATAATAATATGACAACTTGATCACATACAAGATTTTTAAAAATAAATCCTCTTATTGTGACTTACACAGACTGTTCATGACATGCTTGGACTTTCTGGTTTGTCCTGAACATCCATCCCTCTTTCTTAAACAACCAGTCATTTTACTCTAGGAGTAAATTTAACATATAAGATTCTTTCTTATATGAAATTATTTCTCTTTAAGCTTTCTTTCCAAAACAAACTTCTTTATTTTTATAACTGTCTTTTCTTTTTTTTTTGAGATGAAGTCTTGCTGTTGCCCAGGCTAGAGTGCAGTGGCAAGATCTCAGCTCACTGCAATCTCCGCCTCCTGGGTTCAAGCAATTCTCCTGCCTCAGCTTTCCAAGTAGCTGTGATTACAGGTGCCCACCAGCACGCCTGGCTAATTTTTGTGTTTTTAGTAGAGATGGGATTTTACCATGTTGACCCGGCTGGTCTCAAACTCATGACCTCAAGTGATCTGCCTGCCTCAGCCTCCCAAAGTGCTGGGATTACAAGTGTGAGCCACTGCTCCCAGCCATAACTTTCTCTATATCTCTTTTATTTCCTGGTTCCTTTTATCTTGTTTTATACATGACCTTTAAATAAGCTTTGAATTAGACAAAAACTGTTCATGTTTTTAAAAATGACACACTTTTTCTTAAAGAATGTTTTCCTACAAATATATTTTTATTGAAAAATACCCATATAATGAAATATCTGTTACTTAATTTAATATAACTTTACATTCTAAATTATGATGAGTTTGTCTACAATTATCCTATTACATTCACCTAATTATTTTATTTTAATTGTTTTAGATTATTTATGAAAACTGTGATAGTCATCATTTAAAGTTATGGAATCATCATTGCAAAATTATAACAGAGACAGTGAAAAAGATTTGACCTAACTGACTCCATCTTGCTTTAAACCTCCAAATTCTCTTTGTTCATTCCTGGGCATAGACTAACTTTGGGAAGAACTTAGTCTATAGTTTAGTTTTGAAACAAGACTATAAAAAACCTTACTCCCTGTGGACTAGATTGCCTAAAGCCACAAGATTAGAAGTTATGGTTAGTAATCTTTTTTTTTTTTTTTTTTTTTGAGACAGAGTCTCGCTCTGTCACCCAGGATGGAGTGCAGTGGTACCATCTTGGCTCACTGCAAGGTCCACCTCCCGGGTTCATGCCAGCCTCCTGAGTAGCTGGGACTACAGGTGCCCGCCAATACACCCAGCTAATTTTTTGTATTTTTAGTAGAGACGGAGTTTCACCATGTTAGCCAGGATGGTCTCGATCTCCTGACCTTGTGACCCACTCGTCTCAGCCTCCCAAAGTGCTGAGATTACAGGCATGAGCCACCATGCCTGGCCAAGTTATAGTAATCTTACTAAACTTAAGATGTAGCTATTTTTATTAAACCAGTATCAATGTCTTATTTATTAAAGATTACACAAGCAAAGATCATTCCGTTTTGGGCTAGGTTTATAGTTTTGTAACACCTATGCCAAATTTTGACACCTTATAGTATTCGGCAGGGACAGGTATGAAATTGCTTGATTAGTAAATGCAAACAAAAATGTATGCTGGCAAATTCTTAAGACATTTCTAATATTATTTTACCAATAATTTTAAAGCCAGCTTATTTATTAAAGATTTTATTTAAGTCACATGAACTTGAAAAAACATTTGACGGCTGGGCACGGTGGCTCACGCCTGTAATTCCAGCACTTTGGGAGGCCAAGGCGGGCAGATCACGAGGTCAGGAGATCGAGACCATCCTGGCTAACACAGTGAAATCCTGTCTCTACTAACCATACAAAAAAATTCGCCACGTGTGGTGGTGGGCGCCTGTAGTCCCAGCTACTAGGGAGGCTGAGGCAGGAGAATGGCGTGAACCCAGGAGGCAGAGCTTGCAGTGAGCTGAGATCACGCCACTGCACTCCAGCCTGGGTGACAAATCGAGACTCCATCTCAAAAAAAAAAAAAGGAAAAAGAAAAAGAAAAAGCATTTGACTAGTCTTTTTTTAAATATATATTGATTTAAGTGCTTTTATTTTATTTTTAAGCCAATTAATTAGAGCTCTTTTATATGTTTTTGAAACATATAAAATATTGTGTGAAATATTGTGTACACAACACATAAATATATACACCTATTAGGCATGCCAATAGAAGTACTTTTTTTTGAGACAGAATCTCACTGTCACCCAGGCTGGAGTGCAGTGGAGCAATCTTAGCTCACTGCAACCTGCATCTCGCAGGTTCAAGCGATTCTCTTGCCTCAGCCTCCTCAGTAGCTGGGATTACAGGCATGTGCCACCACAGCTGGCTAGTTTCTGTATTTTTAGTAGAGACAGGGTTTCACCATGTTGGCCAGACTGGTCCCCAACTCCTGACCTCAGGCGATCTGCCTGCTTCAAACTCCCAAAGTGCTGGGATTACAGGCATGAGCCACTCCGCCCACCTGAAATATATCTTATAGGTTCATAAAGACCTCCTTTTTTCCCCCTGCTTTTTTTTTTCTACCTTACCCTAGGTAGTTATCAGCTAAATAGCCTTAAATTTGCATATTAAAGGAAACAACTCAGATAAAAGTCAGCAAAATTTACATCATAAAGTACAAAGTGAAAGTCTGGTGAACTAGAGGGAAATTAAAATGAATTTAATTGGCCGGGCGCGGTGGCTCAAGCCTGTAATCCCAGCACTTTGGGAGGCCGAGACGGGCGGATCAGAAGGTCAGGAGATCGAGACCATCCTGGCAAACACAGTGAAACCCCGTCTCTACTAAAAATACAAAAAACTAGCTGGGCGAGGTGGCGGGCGCCTGTAGTCCCAGCTACTTGGGAGGCTGAGCCAGGAGAATGGCGGGAACCCGGGAGGCGGAGCTTGCAGTGAGCTGAGATCCCGCCACTGCACTCCAGCCTGGGCGACAGAGCAAGACTCCGCCTCAAAAAATAAATAAATAAATAAATAAAATGAATTTAATTAACAATTGAACGTCAAATTAGAGACATCTATTATAAAGGCCTCCAAATATATATACACGTGCATGTCCATACACACACACATACACACACAGATTCTGTAGCTTTCACTCCAGTACTTTAGCCATGAGATAAATACAAATTTGCCAACTTGCAAGAAAAACCCAAAAAACTGTTAGATCCAAACAGTGGTTTTATCTCAGTAGAAAAATAACAGCAGATTTAAAGCAGGCAGAAAGGAAAAGAGAGAAAAAGGGACTAAGAACTCTAGAATTCGCAGGTTGACCTCAGGGCTCTTTTTCCTTAATGTACATTTGCACAAAGACTGTATTACTTCCATTTTACTCTGGCAAATAGAGGTGCCATAAAACCAATAAGGTGCTCTAAAGGGGGTCATTCTCCTTGTTTTCTCCTCATTCTCAGATGATGCGTTTCCCACTTCTTTTTTTTCTTAAAAAGAAGAAGTGAGCTGTGGCCTAGGGTTTTGTGTGGTGGATCGATGCGAGCTGCTTGTGGGCAGGACTCCACAGTGTGTCATCACTGAGTTGTTTCCAGCCTCTTATACATCTCAGTTTCTCTCTTCAGAGGCCTATGACCTCTGAGAGGGTTCAAAATGCCAGGCGATCAGCCCTTATATGCGTTTCCTAGATGACCTATTTTTAAAATTAATTTTTGTTGGGGATTTCCCTGCAGGGCCACTGCATGTTGCAGGGGGTCAACTCCCCAGACACTCCAGACCCTGGTCACCCAGGGGTGCCTTTCGCTGGGAAGAGTAAATGTCCTTTCTCTTTGGAGCTGAGAAAACTTAGTTTCTCATTTGCCTAGGAAAACAACAGTTCAGTTCCTCACACAAATGCGCACAGACAAACCGAACTGATATTAATTTTGGGAGAAAAAGCAATAGAGAAGACCCTTTAGAATGTATCTCCAAACTACAATTAGGATCCTTAAACAACAATTTCCTAGGAGAGAAAAGAAAAGAAATCAGCCAAGAGCACTTCCTGTAAACTGTGCTCAGCCACCCATAACTTTGTAGTTCTCGTCTGCCGTGATATGCTCCAAGGTCAAATTCTCTCACAGAGCAAAGTCATCTCTGGTTCCCCCAGAGCCAAAGAGGTCAGGTCATGCAATATAGGAAAATAGAGCTTAAAACCTAAGAAGAATCTGCCCATGGCTCTTGAAACTTCACAAAGAAAACAGAACACTCCCCAAGGGTTGAGTGGCCCCTTTGTTCTGAATTCTTTAAAGGGGTTCAAGTCATTAGAAACCTTCTCTAGATTTTTTTGGTACTGCAGATGGCAAAGGCGGAAGGAGGTATGGGGGGAAGAAAAGTAAATGAAAGATTTGTTTTTTTAAGTCGGGGAGCAAACACAGAAACCAGGTGCGTGTTTTGTTGTTGTTGTTGTTTTTTGTTTTCTTTAGCTGCGAGAAATTTCAGCCAGATTAGAGAGGTTTTGTTACCCATAATTTGGAATTCTCACTCAGACTGGACCAAGTCTGTTAGAGTTGGTCAAATCTGATGGGAGAGAGACCAGAACAAACAACAACAACAAAACCCCAACAATATGATCACTGAGCACTCTCATGGTGAGGAGAAATTCAGACCAGCTGGTTGGTACACTTGAACCAAGACAAAACCCCAGTTCAGCTACTTGCCTAGGGATGGGTCTCAGGCTGAGGACTGCTTTTTGCCATCCTAGAAGCAGGAAAAAAGTCGAATTCATCTTCCCTGCTGGGAGTGAACTCAAGCTCCCTAAAGGAGTTGCTGGCCTTCTATCATCCTGGAAAGAGGAAATCTTGCCTGCCTTGTTGGAAGCAAATAAAACTCCAAAAAAAAAAAAAAAAAAAAAAGGTGGGGGGGAGTTGTACAGAAAAATAAACTCTAGATCTTGACCAAATTTGGGGAGATCAAGGATTCTCTGGAGTGCGTGCTCCCAGACCTCAGCAAATTATCCTATTGGTTTGAGCCGTAAGGTTAGCACATGTTGCTACCACGCACCAATAGATCTGCCAAAGGTCAGGGGCATCTCCACTCAGAATCCCTCCATGGTTACCAAAATGTGAACCTCCCAAATCTGAGACAGGTCTCAGTGAATTTAGAAGGTGTATTTTGCCAAGGTTGAAGATGCGTGGCCGTGACACAGGCTCAGGAGGTCCTGACGACATGTGCCAAGGTGGTCAGAGCACAGCTTGGTTTCATACATTTTAGGGAGACATGTGACATCAATCAACATATGTAAAATGAACGTTGATTTGGCCCAGAAAGGTGGGACAACTTGAAGCAAAAGTGGGACAGGGAGGTGGGTTCCAGGTCGCAAGTAGATGAGAGACAAATGGTTATATTCTTTTGAGTTTCTGATGAGCCTCTCCAAAGGAGGCAATCAGATATGCATTTATCTCGGTGAGCAGGGGGATGACTGAATAGGATGGGAGGCAGGTTTGCCCTAAGTCGGTCCCAGCTTGACTTTCTCTTCAGCTTAGTGATGTGAGGGCCCAAGATATTTTCCTTTCACACTTCAGTTTGAAATGCTTGTTCCTTGGTACCATAAAGAAATAGCACTTGAACATAAATTTAATTTCCTCGGCAAGGCGTTGTTTTTGTTTTTGTTTTTTTTTTGAGACGGAGTCTTGCTCTGTCTCCCAGGCTGGAGTGCAGTGGCCAGATCTCTGCTTTGCAAGCTCTGCCTCCCGGGTTCACACCATTCTCCTGCCTCAGCCTCCCAAGTAGCTGGGACTACAGGTGACCGCCACCTCGCCCGGCTAATTTTTTTGTATTTTTAGTAGAGACGGGGTTTCGCCGTGTTAGCCAGGATGGTCTCGAACTCCTAACCTCGTGATCTGCCCGCCTCGGCCTCCCAAAGTGCTGGGAGTACAGCGTGAGCCCCCGCAAGCAAGGCCATTTTTATACTTTCTGCAGAAAGGGTACACTCGCCAGCAGTTTCGCCACGAGCGCACACTGAACAAAGGAGACAGGGTCATGTATAACCTGATGCGCGCCCCACTGCTGGGCCCTGGCTGCAACAGGACCTCACGTTCTCTATTTGTCCCAATTGGCTAGTGACTTAGCACTTTTCAAAAGAGGCAAAGGCAGAGGAGAACGAAGGAAGGAGGAAGTAATGAAATGCCGAGAAAGGCAAAAACACCTTCAGATAAGGAAGAGGAAGAGGCTATGACCTAATGCTTGCTTGGACCAATATAAGCACGCCAGGGCAAATAGGCTAAATTGTGGGAGCTAAGAACATATGATTTCTTCATTACAGCAAGAAGATATTTAAGAATGTCAGCACAGGTCTTTGAATACATTTTGCTTCTAAGAGAAGTTCTTATTTATTCCTAATTAGACAGGGAGGAAAGTCTTTGAAGAGGAACCTCTACTTTACTTTTCACACCTCCTTGAAGGCAGGGGCTAAGGACTGTTTCCCTCCCAAAACTAGCTTGCTGGTTTGCAACAGTACCCCCCCAGGTTGCGGGGAGTGTGCTAAGTGCTGAAGACCCTGGTCTGAGGCCTTGTACCTGAACAGAGAGGAGTTGGTTTTATAGTAGGGGGAGGGAGACAGAATCTTGGTGCCTGCTGTGTTGGGAGTGACCTGATTTCCACAGACTGTGTGTTCAACCTCACAGCTCAATGTTTCTCCAGTTCCAAAGTCAACAACCAGAATGGTAGAAGGAGGGGAAAGGGTGAAGGTGGGGCTGAGAATGGCTTTGTCTGATCCCTTAACCCAGTCCCAACTCCTCAGCTGGCCCTTTCTCCTGAGAGTCTCTTGCTACTATCTGTGTCAGAGTTTACTACTGATGCCCTAAGGGGCAGGGCCTTTGGGAAATAAAGGAGAAAAAGTGCAAACCAAACAAATAAATTCTTCCTTAGCAGGGTTGGGAAAGATAAGCTGAGATGTCTCTTTTGAGTTAACCATTGGCTTAATCTGGGTTCCGCCAAATAGCAGAGCCTGAGCAAGGACTTGTGTACAGGTAGTTTATTTGGGGAATGAATCAGTTTTGTATGGTTAAAATAAGAGAAGATCAAAGTATGATTTCATGAGTCACACAGTTTATTGCCATACAAAGAGGTCTTTCTTTTTCAGAATTCTTAAAATGGGGGAGAATAATGAGAACAAATCTCACAAGGGATACACTCAACAGACAAGGTATATTAATCACATAACAAGTGAGCTCCAATTTCATTTAGAATCCAGTTATTAAAGCTCAATTGAGGCTGAGCATGGTGGCTCATGCCTGTAATCCCAGCACTTTGGGAGGCCGAGGCGGGTGGATCATCTGAGGTCAGGAGTTCGAGATCAGCCTGGCCAACATGGTGAAACCCCATCTCTACTAAAAATACAAAAATTAGCTGGGCGTGGTGGTAGGGCACCTGTCCCAGCTACTCGGGAGGCTGGGGCAGGAGAATCGCTTGAACCCGGGAGGTGGAGGTTGCAGTGAGCTGAGATCACGTCATTGCACTCCAGCCTGGGCAACAAGAGTGAGACTCCATCTCAAAACAAACAAACAAACAAAAAAAACAAGTTCAACTGCCCACTTAAGATGGAAAGCAGGCTTTTGTGGATGCAAAGTCCAATCAGAGTTTGAGGCACAACTTTCTAGGAGAGGTTCTCGGGAGGGACAGCTTGACTAATACAATGGAGATTCATGAAGATACATGAGGTCCCTTGATGCTAGAGAGTGGTGCCAGTGTTGTGAGACAAGGCTTCAAAAATAGCTTCAAGGCTTCCAGAGAGTGGCCTAGCCACATCCTAAGCTCTCCAAGTGTCTGTCAAGATCTTGGCTTTCTATGTGTTTTGGAGTCCAGTGGTTGGTTGTCAGTATCTCACATGTGGGGTGTGATAAGGAATGATATATCATTCCCGTGAGCAGGGAGAGTTCACTCCATGTTCTAATCACAGTAAAACAATGTCACTCTCACAACAAAGTGAAAGTGTTTGGAGTCATTTAAAGCTACATAATCAAATCCCAAGGAATTGGAGGGGAGGGCTGGGAAGAGTTAAATAGGGAAGGAGGGAAAGAGAATGGCATCCAAGGGTGTATTCGTGAGTTGATCAAGTTGGTCACTACTATGGGCAAACCGAATGCTATCATTTCAGGAGCTGCATAGAACAGATCCCAGAATTGCCCACTGCAAGACTGGAAGAGCAGAGTATTTTTCCAGCAGTTCCTGCCTGCCCTTTGGTCAAAGTTTGTCCCTTGAGGTGTTCCTTTGCACTTCCAGGTTTACTCATGTGTCAGAGTGGGCAGCGGATTCCTGCAAGGGTCCCAGGTTGCAGTCCCAGAGACGCAGGGGAATACCAGGTGCAGCTGAGGCAAGGAGCTCTCAGGTTACACCTGTTCACAGCTGGTTGTCACAGCAAAGTTGGGCTGGGAAGATGTAAGGCCAGACGCTGGAGGTGTAATACAACCTTAGAAAGGCCAAATGTCCTTTCCTGTCTTATGCAAATAGGACTACAATTCAGTTTAATTCTCAGAGTCAGGATCTGTGTTTTTTTTTTTTTTTTTTTTTTTTGAGACGGAGTCTCCCTCTGCCGCCCAGGCTGGAGTGCTGTGGCCGGATCTCAGCTCACTGCAAGCTCCGCCTCCCGGGTTTACGCCATTCTCCTGCCTCAGCCTCCTGAGTAGCTGGGACTACAGGCGCCCGCCACCTCGCCCGGCTAATTTTTTTGTATTTTTTAGTAGAGACGGGGTTTCACCATGTTAGCCAGGATGGTCTCGATCTCCTGAACTCGTGATCCGCCCGTCTCGGCCTCCCAAAGTGCTGGGATTACAGGCTTGAGCCACCGCGCCCGGCCTGTTTTTTTTTTTTTCTTGGGGGAAAAATGAATTCTTCATTTAACTGCTTTTCTAGCAAAGCGTAATCCTCAAGGTGTAATTTCAGTATAGTGATTTATTTTACCCGGCGGTGCTATATGCCTAATGTTCTGAAACACTGTCACTGGAGCAAATCCAAGCTTGAGTCTATCTGTGAAATGGGTACAGAAAACCAAGTGCATCCTCCTTTCATGATTCTCCCAGTCTTCAAGGCTGTATGTGCCAGGAGCTGGGGATAAAGAAGAGAGCCTTAGCCCTCCAGAAGCTCACAGAATGGACGTACAGAGTCAACAGTTTTGTTTGTTTTTTGAGACAGTCTCCCACTGTTGCCCAGGCTGGAGTGCAGTGGCACCATCTCAGCTCACTGCAACCTCTGCCTCCCAGGCTCAAGCAATTCTTCTGCCTCAGCCTCCCATGTAGCTGGGATTACAGGCATGTGCCACCACGACTTGTAGGGTTTCACCACATTGGCCAGGCTGGTCTCGAACTCCTGGCCTCAAGTGATCCACCCGCCTCAGCCTCTCACAGTGCTGGGATTATAGGTGTAAGCCAATGCACCCGGTCTACAGTTTTCTTTAAATCCTGGTCAGGCCAGTACTTCCCTCCTCCTGTTTTCATCTTCCTGTATTTGTGAGTTTCATTCATTCTCTTTATTCTATTCATTCCTTCTCTGTACTTTACCTAAACATAGTTGTGAACCCCCAAAGTCTGAGCCAGGTCAATTTAGGAAGTTTATTTTCCCAAAGTTAAGAACGCAGGCAAGCGAGACCGCCTCCGGAGGTCCTGACATGTGCCCAAGGTGGTCAGGGCACAGCTTGGTTTTATACATTTTAGGAAGACATAAGACATCAGTCAACACATGTAAGATAACATTGGTTCAGTCTGGAAAGGTGGGACAACTAGAAGTGGGGAGGGGCCCCCCAGGTCATAGGTAGATAAGAGACAAATGGTAGCCATCTTTTGAGTTTCTGATTAACCTTTCCAAAGGGGGCAATCAGATATGCATTTATCTCAGTGAGCAGAGGGTGACTTTGAATAGAATGGGAAGCAGGTTGGCCCTAAGCAGTTCCCAGCTTGACTTTCCCCTTTAGCTTAGTGATTTTGGGGCCCCAAGATTTATTTTCCTTTCACATAGCTCCGCCACTAATGTGTCCTGGTATCTTCTCTCCTCAGCCTGTTTCTTATCCTGGAAACTGAGTGCTGGCGCAGGGCGATAGCGCGGTGGGGCGGGGTTGGGAGGAAACCCTTATCTGTGGCCGATCGCCCTCCGCTGTTCTATTGTTAAAACTCTGGGAAACTGCTATTCTTAAATTATTTTAATTATTTTTAAAGATCTTGAGGAGCGGATTTTTTTTGTTTTTGGTTTTTTTTTTTTTTTTTTTTTTTTGGTGAGACGGAGTCTCGCTCTGTCGCCGAGGCTAGAGTGCAATGGCGCAATCTTGGCTCACTGGACCCTCCGCCTCCTGGGTTCAAGAGATTCTCCTGCCTAAGGCTCCCGAGTAGCTGGGATTACAGGTGTGCGCCTCCATGCCCAGCTAATTTTTATATTTTTACTAGAGACGGGGGTTTCACCATGTTGGCCAGGCTGGTCTCGAACTCCTGACCTCAAGTGATCCACCTGCCTCGGCCTCCCAAAGTGCTGGGATTACAGGCGTGAGCCACCGCCCCCGGCCTTTAAATAAATTTCATCTGCTCAAAAGAAATTTAAAAACCAACCAACCCTAATGAGCTCTAAAGACAGCAACACGCACAGGACCTGCAAAGAGCCTCTTCCTCACCGGCGTTTTCCTCACTTCGGGGAGCGGCGCCTTCACCTCCCGGCCTCAGCCCCCGAGGCTGAAACCCTTTCCGCACCTGGCTCCACCTCCCTGACCCCTGCCCCAGCCCGGCTATCGGGGAGCGAGAAGGCGGCGGGGGATCTGGCGCCCGGCTTAGGGGCGAGAGGGCCGCACCGGGCGCCTAGCACCTTGGGCGGGAGGAGGGCCACGCCCGGCGCCCAGGGCGGAGGAGGCGGCTCGGCGGCCCCCCCACAGCCACGCCGCCGTGGGCCCCGCCCAGCGTAGCCCCAGCGCGCGCTTAGTGTGTAGGCGCGTCCGGGTGGCGGAGGCCGCAGGCCACAGCAGTGCTGGTGGAGGGGCTTCTAGAAAGAGCCTGCGGCAGCGACCCCACTCGGCTCTCCCCGCAGGAGCGCGGGCACCTGCGCGGCGCCGGGTGAAGGCGAGCTCCTCGGCGAGCCCTCTGCAGCGGAGCCCCCTGCCCATTTGGTTTTGGGTAAGAGGAGGGGTCCGCGTCTCCGCAGCTCGGGCGGGATGCCCTGGCGCCCTCTACTCGGTTTGGTTCGGCCTCACGTGTTCCTTTAGCCCGGAAGCCGGGATACGGGTGGGGAAGGGGCGAGCCCTGGGGCCGCAGCGGGGTAAGAGTAGGACGGACCGATCTCGCCCAGACCACAGGGTGTCCTCACTCGCCTCCCTCTCGGCTTCTCTGTCGGTGTCTCCAGCAGTATGATCTGGCATTTATTATTCGGAATAATGTGCCAGGCAGGAGGAGGCCCTGGGCCAAATACGCGGCCCTGCAGCTCCCAGGTGAAACGACTCATCGTTTCCTGCCGGCGCATCTTACTGAAGGGGACCCAGGCCTCACGAAGGGAAGGAACCGTCCTCAAGGTCACGTCGTAGTCAAAGGCCGAGCCCAGACTGAAGCCAGGTGTCCTGCCTTCTAGCCCCGGACTCTGGGCTCTGTCCCCTTCCCTACCGAATCTCAGGATCCTGTCCGCGTCCCTCCTCCTTTTCCTCCTCCCGCGTCCTCCGCAAGGCTCTGTTCCCGGGGTTCGGGGAGTGCTCCCTCCGCGCCACAGCGCCCTGGGGAAGGAAGATTGCTGGACAGCAGGCAGGCCACAGGGCCGGGAAGGAGGAGGAGCCGCGGGGGCAGGCTGGGGATGCCAGAGTGGTGGTGGGCACGGGACTGGCCAGGGCAGGAGCCCAGGCTGCCCACCCGCACGAGGACTAGGGGGCTTTGTCTGGGCGGTGCCGCCTCAACCAATGGGAAGCGCGGCCCTGGCCGCGCCCCCTCGCTCCCCGCCCTCCGGCCGGCTGTTGGGGAGCGCGGCTCTGGGATTGGCTGCGCCGCGGTCTCGGGCGTTCTCGCGCTCTGCTTCCGTGCTGGAGCGCGCCTGATAGATACCCTGTGGGTGTGAGCGCTCGAATCTGTCCCGAGCGGCCCAGGCGCCTTGGGCGTGCGTTCTGCGTGCGGCCGCCTCCAGGCTGCGCCCTTCTAGGGAAGGGTTTGGTGCTGCGCGCAGCGACGAACTCCGCGGTTTTTTTCCCCAGCCAGCCAGCCTGGAAATCTGCCTGTAGTCAGCTGATGCAGAGTCACCCTGCAGTTCCTACTTTGAGGGGTTGCAGAAGCACGTATTTCTTTATGGAGGGCCGCCTGCAGGCCTCGCGCTGCCAGGATCCTTTGTGACGCTGCAGATGTCCTGGTGAATGTCCTTCTTTCTACAAGAGGCGTTGGAGTCGGGCTCTGCACAGGGCGTATATATCTCTGGCCGGCAAGGAAGCTGACCCTTGCAATTTGTGAGGCTTTCATATTCACTCAGTACACATTTATACAGAGCCTCTGCTTCCTGTCAGGGACCACACAGTAGATATTCGGATGAGCAAGAAGAGAGTGATTCAACATGCGGGTCCTGTCTGTAGGGCGCTCACAGTCCCCGTGGGGATTGGTGGTAGCGATGGGGCCTTGTGAATGTTTATAAACAGAATTCCCTCGAATACGACCCTGGCTAGGTAGGTGCTGTTACAGAGGCACAGAAGGGAGGAGATTGGGCGAAAGATTTTTGAATTAGGGGATTAGGAAAGGCAGCCTGGGAGAGTTATTTGAACCAGCTGGGACTTGGTCAGATGAGCAAGGCCCGGAAATTGGAAAGTACGGGGCTTGTTGAGGGATGGTGTAGCAAATGGTTTAATGAGTAGAGGAGAAAAGTATAGTTGGAGATACGGTTTGGAGGAGCCAGGTGAGGCCTCGGGGGCTCAGCTTGTGTACTTGGGTTTGAAATGCAGTTAGCACTTGTGAATAGGAAGGCTCCTTAATCATTTGCACTACTGTCATTTTTTACACCTACACCAAATATCTTGGAGATGTCTTTGATCCTTCTTTCATAATCCTGCCCTCAATCTGTTGGTAAATGGTAGTGGACTCTACCTCCAATATAAAACCAGACTTAACCAATTCTTATCACTTCCATGGTTGTCACCGGGGCTGGCAGCCTTTTTGTACATTTCTAAGGAACATGTTTTCACATCTCACTGGAGTTGTGCAGTATACAACCTGCATGACTGTACATGGTGGACCTGGATTACTGCCACAGATCCTAACTGGTCTCTCTGCTTCTGCTCTAGTCCATTCTCAACTTATTAACCCAATGAGAGTTATCTTTTTAAAAATGTAAGTCTGATAATGGCACTCCCCTTCTTAAAACTTTTTTTTTTTGGAAACAGAGTCTTGCTCTGTTGCCAGGCTGTAGTGCAGTGGTGTGATCTTGGCTCACTGCAACCTCCGCCTCCCAGGTTCAAGCAATTCTCTTGCCTCAGCCTCCCAAGTAGCTGGGACTACAGGTGTGCAACACCATGCCCAGCTAATTTTTGTATTTTTAGCAGAGACAGGGTTTTACTATGTTGGCCAGGATGGTCTTGATCTCTTGACCTAGTGATTCACCTGTCCCGGCCTCCCAAAGTGCTGAGATTACAGGCGTGAGCCACCATACCCAGCCAAAACTCTCTTAATTCATTTAATTATGTACCAGTCAGACATAGTGGCTCACACCTGTAATGTCAGCAGTTTGGGAGGCCGAGGTGGGCAGATCATTTGAGGTTAGGAGTTTGAGACCAGCCTGGCCAACGTGGTGAAACTCCATCTCTACTAAAAATATAAAAATTAGCCAGGCATGGTGGTGCATGCTTACAACCCCAGCGACTCAGGAGGATGAGGCAGGAGGATCGCTTGAACCCGAGATGTGGAGGTTGCAGTGAGCCAAGATTGTGCCCCTGCACTCCAGCCTGGGTGACAGAACAAGATTCCATCTCAATAAATAAATAAATAAATATTGTCTGTTGTGTGCAGGGCACTGTTGTACATGTTGGAGATACAATGGTGAACAAAACACAAAAATTCCTGTTCTCAAAGAGCTTATATTCTAATGAGACTGAGTGACAGCAAACAAGATAAATATGTATAACATGTAGAATGCTATAATGTAATAAAGTGCCAAGGAGGAGGAAACAATGGAAGCAGAGAAGGGGGATAGATAGTCAGGGTTGGGGTGAGATAGATGGGGTGGCCAGAGAATGTCTTAGTAAACATTTTAGTAAAGGACTGTGGATATTGGGGGAAGAGGGTTCTAGGTAAAGGGAACAGTAAGGACAAAGGCCCTAAAGCAGGAGCTGGCTTGCCATATTCCAAAGACAGCAAGAAAGCCACTGTGACCAAAGTACAGTGAACAAGGTAGGAATGAGGCCAGAGAGACAATGGAGACCCAGAACATGGAGGGCCTTGTAGGCGAACTCTAGATTTTGGCTTTTACTCTGGCAGGAGTTTGGTGAGGCATGACATGATCGGATTTATGTTTCTGCACGATCCTGCAGGCTGTGTTGAGCAGAATCTGGAGAACTACAGTGGAGGCGGAGCGTCTCGTTGGGAGCCTATTGCAATAATCCAGGCAAGAAGGGATGAAGGCTTAGACTAGGCTGGTAATGGAGGATCCTAGATATATTGTGAAGGTAGCATTGATAGGATTTGCTGAGCACTGGGCTGTGGAGTGTGCAGGAAAGAGGAGTCAAGAATGAGGAAGATTTAGAGGAACAGGTCTGCGGGACAATAGCACAGGCTCAGTTTTGGGCAGGTTACGTTTGAGATGCCTAGTAAACATTCAGGTGGAGATGTTGGATGCGCAGTTGTCTGAGTTCAGGGGAGAACGTTGGGTTGGAGGTCAACCTTCGGGAGTTGGCGGCATGCAAATCTTATTTAAAGCTGAGTGCCCGTCATGGTGCTGAGAACAGACCAAGAACAGAGTCCGAGACTCCGTCGTTTAGTGGCCTGCCTTTAACTTGGTAGGCAAGCCCTGTTCTCCTAGCAGTAGAATGCCCGCTTGACCTGGCAGTTGTAATTATGGCAGTTTTGAGCTCGGGTAACACTTTGTCTTGGGGAAGGACAGAAGAGGAGTGGAGTGGGGGAAGCACACGTTCCTGTAGTCATTATAAGGTCATTATAAATGAGGCATTCTCAGAATAGAAGTCCAAACTGAAAATTAATACACCTCATACGCTGTTGGTGGGAATGTAAATTAGTACAACCACTACGGAGAATAGTTTGGAGGTTCCTCCAAAAATGAAAAATACAGCTACTATAGGATCCAGCAGTACCACTGCTAGGTGTATACCCAAAAGGAAGGAAATCAGTATATCGAAGAGATATCTGCACGCCCATGTTGGTTCCAGCACTTTTGACAATCGCTAAGATTTGGAAGCAGCCTAACTGTCCATCAGCAGATAAATGGATAAAGAAAATGTGGTGCCTTTACACAATGGAGTACTATTCAGCCAGCAAAAAAGAATGCGATCCTGTCATTTGCAACAATATGGATGGAACTGGAGGTCATTATGTTAAGTGAAATAAGCCAGGCACGGAAAGACAAGCTTTGCATGTTCTCACTTATTTGTAGGAGCTAAAAATTAAAACAGTTAAACTCATGACGATATAGTAGAATGATGGTTACCAGAGGCTGGGACGGGTAGTGAGGGTCTGTGAGAAAATGAGATGGTCAGTGGGTACAAAAAAGTTAAAAAGCATGAATAAGAACTAGTATTTGTTAGCATAACAGAGTGACTACAGTCAATGCTAATTTAATTATACATATAAAGATAAAGTATAATTGGATTGTTTGTAACACAAAGGATAAATGCTTGAGGGGGTGGATACCCAGTTTTCCCTGAGGCGATTGTGTGCCTGTATCAAAATAGCTCATGTACCCCATAAATATATGCAACTACGATGTACCCACAAAAATAAAAAGTTACAGATAATAATGTTCTGCCTTCAGTGTGTTTTAGCTGCTGTTGATTTGGTGGCAAGTAGCAGAAACTTCCAGCTGACTTAAATTGCACAGAGACTGTAAAGGTACAGCACGGCTTCCAGAGCTGGGGGGCAGGAGGGCGGCGGCTGCTGCTGCTTTTCTCCCTCCCTCCACCTCTGCCCCTGCTGCCTTCTGCATGAGCCTCTCACCCCCCACCCGCTGTGGATTGGCTTTCTCCCTCTCTTTGTGGCTTCAGGGCCCAGTGGCGTATAGCTGCCATCCTCCAGCAACCCCACTGCATGGCCCTGTGCCACACAGCATGGTTCGCATTCTCTCACAGTGCCAGGGGACAGAACAATGTGTTCACCTTCGATCTGATGTCTCTTCCTGGCTCAGTCCTCCATGACCAACGCACAGTCGCTGCAGCTGCAGAGGCCAAATCCTATGGGGGAGGGGCAGGTCTGAGAGGAGGGGCATCAGGTGAGCAGGACAGACCCTTGAAAGGTAGTCACTGCAGAGTGTTTGTGGTGTGTTATCGGAGGAGAACTGGTCATCACGCAAGCCTAATCTGGTGACTGGAATGGCTCTCGGGACAGTCAAGGTGTCTGCAGTGGGTGTGCCTAATGTTAGACCCTTGGCTTTTATTGAAGGTCCCTGTGAAGCAAGCCATGTGAGCGCCATGTCTGCATGTATGATACCGTGGTGGTGAGAGCATCGTCTACTTTATCACTTGAGTTCCTATGTAATTATTTCTGACTTGTGTTTCAGAATGGTTACTTCTCTGAGGTGTCTTTTTGAGTGAGGGCTTGAAAACTTGTCAGGTTTCCCTTTTGCAGGACCTCAAGGAAGCTCCCACATATAGCTGAGCTGGGCTGGAACTTTCAAGCAAGACTCTACGAACCGTTCGGAAGAGGAATGGCCAAACATATATATTTATATATTATATAAATACATATATATATAAATATAGTTCTTTGATTATAGTGCATATATATATATGGTCAGGAATCTCAAAACTCAAATGCCCATAGTGTCCAGGCAATTAACAAAGATGACATGGATAGTTTTAACGTAGTAAGTACAAACTTTGTATTGAGTTCAAGCATAGCTTAGCCGCCTAGTTACTCTGTTTTTTAAAACATCAGGCTGGCCAAACAAATCAGCCAAGTAGAACATGTTTAGGTAGGCTGCCAGTTGTAGGATTTGGGAACCTGACACAGAAACTGGATGGTCTGAAGCTCTTCAGTTCGGGCTGTCTGCATTGGAGCCTAAACCCTGCCTAAACCCAGCTTGCCCTCCTCAGGGGCAGGACCTTCCCCTCCCACTTGGGAGTGCCAAGGGCCCGTGTAGGCTTCATATCCAGAAACAGCCGAGTTCTCTTTCCTGCCTCCTGTGACCCTGTTTGCTGCGGATGCCCTGCCTCTGTTGAGAATGTTAGCACTGGGAATGTCTGCCCCTTGGAGGGGAGCCCCTGCTGCTGCCTCACAGGAAAGCCCCAGCCATGACCTCTGCAAGACAATCATGTCAGAATGGAACACAGCAAGCCCAGCAGTGAGGCAAGGATGCACACGCTGTTTTCTTCTTTTCTGGAGTAGGAGTGCTTTCCATGTGTTATACCTTGACAGTGGAGAGGGCCCTTGAGGGAAGGCCCAAGTGCTTCTAGCAATAGAAAAATGTCTCCAAGATTCCAGGTTGCTATGTGAGCATTTTGATTTTGTGACAGTATTTTATGAGTTTGGTCCCTGGGAGTCAAGCCCCCTGTGCTCAGTCACCTCAGGGCAACTAATTACCTGACTTTCAAGGCTGAGGAGACTGAGCATCTGCCTCCCACAGCCATTTCTGTTCCCAAACTAAAAGGCAAGAGAATGGTGTGTGAAGTTTGAGAACTTATTATTTACAGATTAAGGCCTGGCACAAAACATGAAGATGGCAGACAGCAACCCTGAAGAGTCCTGGGAGCCCTGCAGTGGAAATAGCTGCATGTTTCAGAAACATGCATGCAGCAGACCACATTGAGAACAGTGCATTGTCCAAGGGACTCAGTTTTTATGCACTTTTAACTATTTTGACTTTAGTACTTTTAGATATTGCTGACTTCAAGGAAAACAAAATGGAAAGCAGCTGTCTATTTGGAGATCATATGAAAGTATTTTCTGCCACAGGCATTGAGCTAAGGGGTAGAAAGGACTTTAATTATAGATGACTGGATGGCAAGTCTCCCAGTGACAGTGACCTCAGACTCTGGTCCTGGGTCTTGGAGGGAGGAGGTAGAGATGTGTGTGCTCAGCCAGCCTGTCAGTACTTGGATGGCAGGAGGGGTTTCCTCATTAAAAAGTCTGAGCCAGCACGGGCCTGTGCCTTCCATGAAACTATAAAAAGCCAGTCTGGGTTCCATTCTGCTGTTCTCTGCAAGGAACTTTCTATGGAAACTTATTTTGTGGCCACAGGCCAACTTTCCACCCCCAGACTGCCCTGCGGGAACTCACTCAGCTCCCGTCCACTCCCCAGGGACTCAGACTGCCTCCTCTGCGTCAAGCTCGTTCTAGGCACTGAGGATTTGGTGGTGAACCAGGTGGACAGGGTTCCTGGTGTCACTGAACTTATGATCTGGTAGAGGAAGATAAAGTAAATAAACAAGGTAATTTTGGATGAAGGTAGCTGCTATGAGTGATTTTACAGAGAGCAACCTGTGTGTTGAACGGGAGCCACTTGAGTGAGGGAGTCAGAGGACTCAGCATCCAGGATGAGGGCAGAGGAGGACCCAGGACTCTGAGGCAGGAACACTCTAGCGTAGGCGAGGAGCTCTCGGAGTCAGTGCTGGCGACGGCGCAGTGAGCAAACAGGAGGGTGGCCCGGTGAGCTAGGGGCCTCCAGGGAGGGAGAGGCCAGCCCCAGTGGGCATGGAAAGTTGGCTTTAAACACGTAAGTCGCATAGCTTGACTAGAGTTAAATAGGTTTCTTGGGCTGCTGTGCTGAGAATGGGGTGTGGCAAATAGGGGCAGGAGTACAAGCGAGAGTTTACTGTAGTTTTGCAAAGATAACACCAGAGAGATTCCTGCCTGCTTTCCTTTCCTGAGGATTAAACAGATTAAACGGCTCCGGCTCCCTCCAGCAGAGCTCATGGCAGTGGTTGCTTAGTCAACACTGCTGACCTCTGGGCCCAGGGGGCTGGTTCTCAGTCAGGTTTGGGGTAGCAGCCAACAGGCAGGGGAGGAGCCTCCCAGGCAGTACCTTGTTCCCGGGAACTGTATGACAAACTACAGCCAGGTAGGCAGAGGAGAGGCTAGAACCCACTCACCAGCCCGCCTGCCTTCCCTTAGGCCTGGAGGAATCACTGTTAACAGAATGGGAGGGCAATGCATGCCCCTGCTGATCAGCAGTCAGTAATGCTGAAGAGTCCTGGCGCCCAGTAGCCTTAAGGTGTTACTAAGAGATTCTTGTTGCAATGAGGTTGCTTTCAACTCAAATGGGGAGGGACGGGGAGGGTGTGTGTGTGTGTGTGTGTGTGTGTGTGTGTGTGTGTCTGTGTCTGTCTGTCTGTCAATTACAGGAGTCTCTTATTTGGCAGCTCCAAACTCCATGCTATAATGAATTACTGATTAATTCAGCCTCAGAGCCAGAGCCGCCTTGTTTGTTGGGATGGGGGAAAGAGGTGGACAGCTGAGTCAGATGCTATGTGGCATGGGGCCAAGCTGCCTGCAGGGGCAGATGGGCACCACAGGTGGGTGTTTCAGCAGGTTAGAGGAATAGGATTTACCGAGTCAGAATCCCTGAGGGGTGGGTCCCCGAGTCTCCCAGCGGCTGTCAGAATCCCTGAGGAGTTGGGTCCCCAAGTCTCCCAGCGGTTGGGGGTTTGAGGATCACTGATGGGGCCACCCTGCTCACATTATGAATGGGTGATGACTTGCCCAGGGTTGCCCAGTGCTTTTGGTGGCACAGCTAGAGCCAGAACCCAGGCTTCCAGGCACCCTGGCTCCTGACTCTTTCTATCATGGGGCTGCAGCTTGAGAGAGGACCCAGAGCGGACTGCCTGGTACCAGGACTGGAGCTGGGTGGAGCAGATGCAGCCCAGTTTGACTTTCACAACCTGAAAGACACATGACTACTCCTGATTAAAGCCCCGAAGGCAACAAAGTAATGCTGCGGTGCGTTTGTGTTTCAGAACCACTGGGAGGAACTGGGCCATTCTACTACCTGTTGCTACCATGCTGGCCACCCGCCTCTCCAGACCCCTGTCACGGCTCCCAGGAAAAACCCTAAGTGCCTGTGATAGAGAAAATGGAGCAAGGTAAGCAACTAGAAGTGGTGGTGGCTTTGAGGGTGACTTTCTGGGCAAGCAGAGCTTTTCACACATGGACAGCATAGGCAGTAATGAGGCCTGATTCTCAAAGATGTCTCTCAATGCCTATGTCTCCCAGCAGAGGAAACTCAGGGGTGTCCTGGGAAGACATATTCCCAGGGCGCACAGGGCAAAGAGGAACATCTCTCATGACCGCTTTTTTTTTTTTTTTTTTTTTGACGGAGGCTCACTGTGTCGCCAGGCTGGAGTGTAATGGCGCTATCTTGGCTCACTGCAACCTCCGCCTCCTGGGTTCAAGTGATTCTCCCAACTCCTTCTCCTGAGTAGCTGGGATTACAGGTGCCCGCCACCACGCCCAGCTAATTTTTATATTTTTAGTAGAGATGGGGTTTCACCAGGTTGGCCAGCTGGTCTTGAACTCCTGACCTCAGGTGATCCACCCGCCTCGGCCTCCCAAAGTGCTAGGATTCCAGGTATGAGCCACCGTGCCCTGCCATAACCGCTTCTTAAAACCCTTTTTATTTTGAAATAACTTTAGACTTACACAAAAGTTGCAAAAATTGTTGGAAAGGGTTTCTGGATCCCCTTCCGCTAACTTCCCTAAATGTTAACATCTTACAAAACCATACTGCAATGATCAAAATCAGGAAATTGCCATTGATAGAATACTGTTAACTAGTCTGCAGACCTCATTCCAGTGTCGCCAAGCTGCGGCTGACGGACCTTTTTCTGGTCCAGGATTGAATCCTGAGTCCCACATGGCACGGAAGTGTTACGTGTTTTTAGTTTCTTCCTACCGGGGACAGGTCCTCAGTCTTTTTCGCTCACGACCTTGACACTCTGGCTGGTTATGTTGTACAATGTCTCTCAGTTTGGGTTTGTGTGGCAAGAAGCCCACGGCAGTGAAGTGGTGCTTTTCTCAGCCCATCGTGCCAGGCAGGAGGTACATTATTTTATGTGGCTCATCACTTTAGCCACCTGGATAACTGTTCTTTTAAAAATTTATGCATGAAATCAGTTAACTGAAATGTCCCAAGACTTCACTGAATCGTGTGTGATTTCGAGGCAGCATTATGTAAGTACAAATTAGACAAACAGCTGTTCTTCTTTGAGAGCTTCTGGAATTGCCTTTTCGCAGGGGATTCAGTGGGCTCTGCTGCCACAGTTGACTCTTTTGCAGTCTGAACAAGGAAAAAACAAGAAATGCCTTTTTCTTTCTGTTATATTTGAAGGGAGTGAAATTGAAGGTTAGGTTAAATTCAAAGTCCCAGGAGCTAGAACACTGATATTTTCTAGGCCAATAATATGTTTAGAAGAACATGCATTTAGACTGAGCCTCTGTTGCCCAGGAAATGTGGCAACCTCTTGGCTCAGAGCAACCTCTCCCTCCCGGGTTCAAGCAATTCTCCCGCCTTAGCCTCCCGAGTAGCTGGGACTACAGGCATATACCATCACACCCAGCTAATTTTTTGCATTTTTAGTAGAGATGGGGTTTTTGCCATATTGGCTAGGCTGGTCTCGAACTCCTGACTTCAAGTGATCCTCCTGCCTCAGCCTCCCAAAGTGCTGGGATTCACCGCGTCCGGCCCGGCTTTTAGCATTTGCTTGAATTTATTTCTGAGAGATACAGAGGCATGGCTTGGAGCTGGGGCTCCATCTACCTGAGGACCCCGCGTGAGAAGAGTTTAGAATACCCCACTGGCACAGGTGGCAGGAGGCTCCTGCCATCAGAGCAGCGACGGAGCTTGGCTTTGTTGAAAGGCTTTTGAAAGAAGGTTACTTGCTGCAATTGTTTTTTCAGTGGGTGATTAATAGAAATGGCAAGATCTGTCTCCATGATGGCTTTTAGAGATTTCTGGAGTTTTTTTTTACAGAGGAGAAAATAATCCCACAGGAAGTTAAAATACTTTTACAAAGGTTTTGTTCTCAAATTTAAGGAAAGTGAGGCATTAGTCAAGCTCCTGGCTCACGTGAGGGGAAAGAAAGGTTGTCAAAGGGAATTCAGAATCTTGTGGATGGACTGAGACGTAACTTGGTTAGGCTGAGGGGCCTGGGCGGTGGGTGGACAACCGCAGAACTGAGTCAGAGTAGAGTCAATGTCACAGGGTGAAGGTGTGGGCAGTGTGGAGGGGGACCCAGGTGCAAAAGGAGGCTGGCATGGTGGGTAATTGCCATGCCTAGGATCCCACAGGACGTCTCAGTGGTGGGGAAAACCTTTGGCCTGATCATTTTGCTTGCATCTCAGTTGGAAAGGGCCTCATACTCGTCTCCACCTGTGAGTGAATCTTGCTGATAGCATCCTTAACAAGTGACCTCATAGCCTCTGTTTGAATATGTCCAGTGATGGAGAGGTTAGTACTTCTCATAGCAGGCCTCCTTGTTTGGACATCTCTTTCATGCAGTCCTTATTGAGCAGAAATATTTTCTCCTGTTAATGCCACTCCTT
The DNA here is from genome assembly GCF_009764315.1 of Trachypithecus francoisi. Lineage (NCBI taxonomy): Eukaryota > Metazoa > Chordata > Mammalia > Primates > Cercopithecidae > Trachypithecus > Trachypithecus francoisi. Next base: position 194,310,262 of record NW_022681453.1, read on the forward strand.
GTTCTCGGGTCTGCCCCTGCATTCACACTCAGCGAGTTATTCCCTTTTCCCCAGGGCACTGTGCCCCCTCAGCACCCACCCACTCGCCTACTCTTATTCCCCCGACATGGTTTTTCCTTGTTTATCTCTCATGGTTTGTCCACTATCATCCAGGACTGCCTCCTGAATGATCTGCACTTTGCCTGTGCTCCTTCTTAAGATGTGGTGCCTGAACAAAACACCACCACTGTTGACATGCCCAGAGCAAGCGTCACCCAGTACACATGGCTCTGTCCAGATGAAAACCTTCCCAGGAGTGGCTGGATGAGGCCCCCAACCCCAACACCTGACAACCTGCTGTGCTTACTGGCTCCCCATGGCCCTCCGATTTCAGATTTCCAGCTTTGCCAGAAGAGTCTGGCATCCCTGGGGCAGGTGCCTTACCCTCACATCTGGGACCCCGCCTCCTGGACTTTGGTCACCAGTGCTCAGCTCCCAGGCCAGGTGCAGCGCATGATGCTCCCAGGGTGGCCTGACCCAGGCAGAGTAGAGAAGGGCTCTTGCCTCCCCTATCCTAGTTTCTTTCCTGTCCAGCCCAGGCTCACATAGCTTCTTTTGGCCGCCACACCACAGGTGTGATTCATGGTCAAACAGGCTGAATTGTTTTCACGGATGCTGCCACGAGCCCGTATTTCTCCCGAGCTGCACCTGTGCCACTGACGTGTGTTCTGCCTAAGCCCTGTCTTGTTAGATTCGAATGGACTCATGGCTCCTCTCAGCAGAAAGCTGGGTTACTGGTTATTGTTGCTGATTCCTGATGGGGACAATAAAAGGTATAGGCACACAAACTGGTAAGAGAGAGAAGCCAGAATGAACGCCCTGGCCAGCAAAGGGAGCGCTCTCCAATGCAGCCGGGACGGCCAGGGCTCTGAGGACAGCAGGCTCTTCCACAGGGCCTTGGGGAGGTGCCAGATTGCACCGCTTCCTCCCTCTCTAATTCTGTTCCTGGGTTAGGGCAAAAATCAGGAAGCTCTCGTCTTTTGAATCTCACAGCCACCCCTTTGGGTTCTCCCTTCAGAAAGTGTGTTGACCCGCGGGGTGCAGTGACTCACGCCTGTAATCCCAGCACTTTGGGAGGCCGAGACAGGTGGATCACTTGAGGTCGGGAGTTCGAGACCAACCTGTCAAACATAGAGAAACTCCGTCTCTAATAGAAATACAAAATTAGCTGGGTGTGCTTGTACATGCCTATAATCCCAGCTACTAGGGAGGCTGAGGCAGGAGAATCACTTGAACCTGGGAGGAAGAGGTTGCGTTGAGCCGAGATCACACCATTGTATTCCAGCCTGGGCAACAAGGGCAAAACTCCGTCTTAAAAAAAAAGAGAAAGAAAGAAAGTGTGTTGACCATCTTGAGCTTAACTTGTGCCTCCGGAGAGACCGAGACTGGCGTAACTGTTGGTGTTAGTGGCTTGGTTGGCCAGCAGCTTGCTGTCACTGCAGGACCCTCCTGGGCAGAGGAGACCCTCCAGGGAAATACACACTATTTTATGTGCTGGTTTTGGGCCTAAGGCCTCATGGGCATTCTTAGCCCTGGGAGACCAGTGTATCTGCTGGGATTGCTTCACACTAAGAGTAGCAGGAACCCCTACAAGTCCAGGGCCATTGTGGCTTTGGGGAACCCAGGCGTGTTTTTTTCCACTGTGTTATTGTGAAGGCAGCTCAGGATCCCAGGATACTGTGATAGTCCTCCACCTCCACCCTCAGTCCAGGCAGGAAGAAGCAACGCACCTGCATCGGGAAAGCAAAACTCAGCAATCATGGTCGACCTCTGCTTGCAGGCTATTGGCCAGAGGCAGGTCACGTGACCACGAGGTGGGCGGCGGTCTGGAAAGAGTTGGGCACACTGCTGGCCCGGACAAAATCCAGATTTTGGTTAGTGAGGCACCTGAGAAGAATGGATGCTGGCAGGCAAAGAGCAGTGTCTGTCACAGCTCAGCTGGGCTGTGGCCTCCAGCTGTTCACAGGGATTTGGGGGCTTTGGCAGTCAAGAGGCTCCAAGGGGAACCTTCTGGGGATAGGCCTTTTTTTTCTTTTTCTGTAGGGCAGAGGTATTGAACTTTGGTTATGGGTTAGACTCACCTAGAGAACAGTGAGGGAAAAAGTATCTGTGCCTCATCCCTGGGTCAGGAGTGATGCTAGGCAAAGGAATACTTTAAAGAACTTCGCTGTGATTAAAAAAAAAAAATCGTTCTATGGAGAATCTCAAACAAATGCAAAAGTAGAAAGTGGTATATTAATCTCTGGTGTACCTATCACCTGGATTTCCATAATTATCAGCACATGACCAATCTTGTTTCAGCTGCGTCTCCGTTTTCCTCCCCCTCCCCATACTAGATTTTTTTCAAAGCAATTCCTGAACGTGGTATTTCATTTGCAAATATTTTAGTATTTATCTCTAAATGATAAGAACTCGTTTTAATAATATAACCACACAACCATGATCACATTTCCAAGTGATTCTGATAAACAGGAGCCCAGAGAACAACTGCTCTGAACGTAGATGAACCAGTTCTTCACCCAGGACCTTTTGTACTGGAATCCCCTGAGGTGAATGACACACACAGATTTCTGGGGCAGCCCTTCCTACTGAATCAGAATGTCAATGGGAGGGGCCTGGGAGTTTGCTTTTTAACAGGCCGTGAGCCACTGCTCCCCGCCACGACGTTTTTGCTTTTTGTTACTTTAAAAAATGTCAGGTTGGGCACGGTGGCTTACACCTGTAATCCCAGCACTTTGGGAGGCCAAGGCAGGTGGATCACTTGAGGCCAAGAGTTCAAGACCAGCCTGGCCAACATGGTGAAACCCCGTCTCTACTAAAAACACAAACATTAGCAGGGTGTGGTGGCGCATGCCTATAATCCCAGCTGCTTGGGAGCCAGAGGCACGAGAATTGCTTGAACCCGGGAGGCGGAGGTTGCAGTAAACCGAGGTTGCACCACAGCCCTCCAGTCTGGGTGAAAGAATGAGACGCTGTCTAAAAATAAAAAGAAAGAAAGAAAGAAAAAAAAAGTTCTAAGGGGGTGGCCTTTAAGGAGACAGGAATAAATCATCTAGTTCCACTAGGGATGTAACTGCCCAGTGGGTTCACCTTGCTCGCTGCCTAGACAGAACTGGTTTATCAAGACAGAGGAATTGCAATAGACAAAGAGTAATTCATGCAGAGGTGGCTGTGCAAGAGACCAGAGTTTTATTATTACTCAAATCAGTCTCTCCAAGCATTCAGGGATCAGTGTTTTTAAGGATAATTTGGTGGGTGGGAGAAGGCCAGTGAGAGAGTGTTGATTGGTTGGGCCGGAGACGCAATCATGGGAAATTGAAGCTGTCCTCTTGTGCTGAGTCAGTTCCTGGGTCGGGGCCACAAGATCAGATGAGCCAATTTATCCATCCGGGTGGTACCAGCTGACCCATCAAGGTCAGGGTCTGCAAAATATCTCAAGCACTGACCTTAGGAATAGTTTAGGGAGGGTCAGAATCTTGTAGCTTCCAGCTACATGACTGTAAATTATAGTTTATAATTTCTAATCTTGTGCCTAATTTGTTAGTCCTACAAAAACAGTCTAATCCCCAGGCAAGAAGGAGGTTTGTTTTGGGAAAGGTCTGCCATCTTTGTTTTAAACTGTAAACTATAGGCTGGGCGCGGTGGCTCACGCCTGTACTTTGGGAGGCTGAGGTGGGCGGATCACCTGAGGTCAGGAATTCGAGACCAGCCTGGCCAACATGACAAAACCCCATCTCTACTGAAAATACAAAAATTAGCTGGGCGTGGTGGCGGATGCCTGTAATCCCAACTACTTGGGAAGCTGAAGCAGGAGAATTGCTTGAACCCAGGAGATGGAGGTTGCAGCGAGCCAAGATCGTACTACTGCACTCTATCCTGGGTGACAAGAGTGAAACTCCATCTCAAAAAAATAAAACTATAAACTATAAACTGAGTTCCTCCCAAAGCTAGCTCAGCCCACAGCCAGGAATGAACAAGGACAGCTTGGAGGTTAGAAGCAACATGGAGCTGGTTAGGTCCGCTCTCTTTCTCTGTCTCAGTTTTTCGCAATGGCAGTTTCAATGACAGCTTCTCCTTTCTGCAGAGCCACACTGGGGGTCGTGGGAAAACAAAGTGATGCTCTTTGGATGGAGTCATTCATGAACTTCAGGTGCACCGACCACACTATCCTGCTCACTCAGGGCCATCCATACGCAGACTTAAAATCCAAAGAGACTCCTCTGTGGCAGTGCAAAAGGACAGGCGGTTACCTTGGCGGGTTTTCCTAGAGAACCCTCATTTCAGTCTAGTGAATTTAACGTTCTTTAAGAACATATTTTAATACTTTTTTTAAAAGCTTAATATGTTGAATAGGTGATATATTCACATGGTACAAAATTTGAATGGCAGGCTGGGTGCGGTAGCTCACGCCTGTAATCCAGCACTTTGGGAGACCGAGGCAGACGAATCACTTGAGGTCAGGAGTTCGAGACCAGCCTGGCCAATATGATGAAACCTTGTCTCTACTGAAAATACAAAAATTGGCCGGGCATGGTGGCTCAAGCCTGTAGTCCCAGCTACTCAAGAGGCTGAGGCAGGAGAATTGCTTGAACCCGGGGGCGGAGGTTGCAGTGAGCTAAGATCATGCCACTGCACTCCAGCCTAGGCAACAAGAGTGAAACTCTGTCTCAAAAACAAAGCAAAACAAAACAAAAAACAAAATTTGAATGCCGTAAAATGGTATACAGAAAAGGTAAGTCTATCTCCCATCTCTTTTCCCCCATTACCACCTGCTCATTCACCACTGCCTCCTCCACTTGTCATTACTGGGTTAATATTTGTTTAAAAACTAACAGGACCTCTGCTTCTGGGAAGATGGAGTAGATGTACTTTTCTCTATTATTTCTGTTAAGTACAACTAAAAACCCTGGATATTACATAAATTATAAATAATTTAGTAAATATATAATATATAAAATGCCTCTTAAAAGGCAGAGAAAAGAAGGCAGACCAGCTAAGAATCTCAGGACCCAAGAAACAGCACAGTGATGAATTCTCTAGGTTTTCTTTTTGTTTCTTATGTCCCAGATTTGGAGTTGAAGAAGCCGGCATCCCAGAAATGCCGGTAAGCTCAGATGCAAAAAGCCCCCCCCAAAAATTTGCTCTCTCTAGCCAAATGACCAGCCTAGTAAGATAGAACATGTGGGTTTGTTCCAGGGATATAAGGATGGTTCGTTATTTGAAAATGAATCTCATCCACCAAATTAATGAACTAAAAGAAGAAAACTTACATGATGCTCTCTATCAATGCAGAAAATGCAAAATTTAGCACACATTTATGATTTCAAAAATCTCAGGAAAAATAGGCATAGAGGGGGGATTTCCTGAACTTGATACAGGGTAGACACCATAAGCCTTCAGCTAACATACCTAAGGGTGAGACTGAATGCTTTGCCCCTAAGATGGGGAACAAACCAAGGATGTTATTCTCACCACTTATCCAACATAATGCTATAATTTCTAGCCAGTGCAATAAGGTAAGAAATGGAAATAAGTCATATAGATAGGAAAAGAAGGAATAAGACTCACTATTTGCAGATTACATGATTGTGTACATAGAAGATCCTGAGGCATCCACAAAAAACTCTCTCAGAACTAATAAGTAAGTTTAGCAGGGTTACAAGATACAAGATAACACACAAAAATCAATTGCATTTCTGTATACTAGCAATGAACATATGGATATCAAATTTTTAAAAAATACCATTTTGGCCAGATGTGGAAGTTCATGCCTGTAATCCCAGCACTTTGGGAGGATGAAGTGGGAGGATCACTTGAGTCCAGGAGTTCAAGATCAACCTAGGCAACATGGTGAGACCCTGTCTCTGCAAAAAATACAAAAATTAGCTGAGCGTGGTGGTGCATGCCTGTAGTCCCAGCTACTGGGGAGGCTGAGGTGGGAAGATTGCTTGTGTGTGGCAGGCAGAGGTTGCAGTGAGCCGAGATCATGCTACTGCACTCCAGCCTAGGCAACAGAGTGAGACCCTGTCTCAAAAAATAAAATAAAATAAAACAAAACAATACCATTTGTAGTTGCTCAAAAAAAGAGAGAAATAGGTGTAACAAACATGTTACACGTAACAAAGCATGTGTAGGATTTGTTTTTTGTTTTGTTTTGTTTTTGTTTGGTTGGCTTTTTTTGAGACAGAGTTTCGCTCTTGTTGCCCAGGCTGTAGTGCAATGGTGTGATCTCAGCTCACTTTGACCTCCGCCTTCTGGTTCAAGCGATTCTCCTGCCTCAGCCTCCCGAGGAACTGGGATTACAGGCACCCCCCCCCCCCGACCACCATGCCCGGCTGGTTTTTTGTATTTTTAGTAGAGTCAGGGTTTTACCATGTTGGCCAGGCTGGTCTCGAACTCCTGACCTCAGGTGATCCACCCGCCTCGGCCTCCCAAAGTTCTGGGATTACAGGCATGACCCACCATTCCCGGCTGCTTGTATCGGATTTAAATGCTGAGACCTACACAACACTGATGAAAGAAATCAAAGATCTATGTAAATGGAAACCCCATACTGTACTCAGGAATTGGAAGACTCAACAAACTAAAGAGGCCAACTTTCCCCAAATTGACACACAGGTTTAGCACACTTTCTATAAAAATCCCAGTCATATTTTTTATAGATAAAGACAAGATTACTCTAAAATTTATATGGAAAGGCAAAGGAAATAGAATAGCTAAAAGAATTTTGAAGAAGAAAAATAAAGTAGCAGCACATATATCAATGAATCAGAATAGAAAATCCAGAAATAGGCCCACCCAAATATGCGCAACCAGTTTTTGACAAAAGTGCAAAAGCAATTCAATGGAGGAAAGATAACGTTTTCAAAAAATGGCGCTGGAGCAAATGGACACAAAACTTAGACCTAGGTCTGACATCTTACACAAAAATTAATGGATCATAGACTTAAGATATAAAACATAAAACTATAACCCTTTTTTTTTTTTTTTTGAGACAGGGTCTCCCTCTGTCCCCCAGTCCTGCAGTGCAGTGGCGCGATCTCAGCTCATTGCAACCTCCGCCTCCTGGGCTCAGTTGATCCTCTGGCCTCAGCCTTCCAAGTAGCTGGGACTTACAGGCGTGAGCTACCAGGCCTGACTAATTTTCATATTTTTTGCAGAGATGGGGCTTCGCCATGTTGCCCAGGCTGTTCTCGAACTCCTGAGCTCAAGCAATCTGCCCACGTCAGCCACCCAAAGTGCTGGGATTACAGGCATGCGCCACCGCACCCAGCCAAAACTATAAAACTTTTAGAAAAGAACATAGAAGAAAATCTTTGTGTTCTGGGGGCAAGGAGCTCTGAGACTTGACACCAAAAGCGTGCCCCATAAAAGGAAAAATTAGATTTTATTTAGGGGTTAAGAGTTTAGACTCTGGACTCTCTCAGCCCTGGTTTTACTAGTTAGGTCTATAACTACGTTGGGCATTTAAAACTCCTCTGTTGTCCCACGTGGTGCATGGGTGATTGTAGATGAGGACACACATCCTGAAGGCAGAAGTCGCTGGTTGGTGGCAGAGTCTGGGTTACAGCCCCTGGTCTCCTGATTCCAAGTCCAGGTGAAACATGTCCCCCCTGCAGTCGACCCTGTTACAGAGGATAAAAAGGCACGTTATAGACGAGGAGAAAAATTTTGCCCACCACATGTGTAACAAAGGACTAGCAGGTAGGACAACTGAAGAACTCTCGACGTTCAATGGGGTAGAAGAACAAACAATTCAATAGAATATGAGCAAAAGACATGAAGAGGCATTTTACCAAACATATGGTGCTATGATCTGAATATTTGTGCTCTCCTCAAATTCCTGTGTTGAAGTCCTAACCCTAAGGTATTGGTACTTGGAGGTACAGGGGCTCTGGGAGGTGATTAGGTCGTGAAGGTGGCGCCCTCATGAATGGGATTAGCGTCTTTATAAAAGAGACCTTTGCCAGGTGTGAGGTTACAGTGAGAAAACATCTGTCTGTGACGAAAGTGGGCCCTCACCAGACACCGTCTGCTGGCACTTTGCTCTTCAACTCCCCAGCTTCCAGAACTGTAAGGAACACAATTCTGTTGTTTATAAGCCACCCAGTCTATGGTATTTTGTTATAGCAGCCCGGACAGACTAAGACAGGTGACACATAGACATGAAAAGATGTTCGACATCATTAGCCATTAGGGAAATGCTGATTGAAACCACAGCGAAATATCATGCTACAGTTGTCAGCATGGCTAAACTAGAAAATAGTGACCCCACCAAATGCCGGCAAGGATATGGGGTAACTGGGTCGCTCAGACATTGCTACTGGGAGTGTAGAATGCTACAACCACTTTCATAAACAGTTTGTCAGTTTCTTAAAAAACGAAATCTGCAACTACCATATGACCCAGCAGTTGCACCCCGGGCATCCATCCGAGAGAAATGAAAACTTAACGTTTGCGCAAAAACCTGTGTAGGAACGTTCAATCAGCTTTATTCATAATATGCCCAAATGGGAAACAACTCAGCCGTCCTTCAGTAGGTAAAATAGTTAAGCAAATTGTGACACCCCTGTGTCATGGAGCACTACCTAGCAATAAAAAAGAAGCAAATTATTGATACATAACAATCTGGGTGAATCTCCAGAGGATTATGTTGAATGAAAAAGTCAGCCCCTGAAGGATACATACTGTATGATTCCATTTACATAACATTCTTGAAATGCTAAAATTATAGAGATGGGGAACAGATTTGTGGTGGTTAAAGATGGTGTGGGGTGGGAAGAAAGTAGATGTGGCTATAAAAGGGTACCATGAAGGATTCTCGTGGTGATGGAAATTTCTGTATTTTTATTGTATCGGTGTCAATATCCTGGTTGTGATATGGTAATACAGTTTTGCAAGATGCTACCCTTAGAGGAAATTAGGTAAGATCTGGCATCTCTCTATTATTTTTTAATTGCATGCGAATCTACAATTATTTTAAAATAAAAAGTATGGTTGAAATAACTATCAGGAAGCTTAGCCTACTGGGGATTAAGACATCAAAATTGCAGAAGGCTTTAGCAAAGCTATGCTACTGCAAGGATAGTTCACACTTGAATTAGCTTGAAACATTACCTATCTATGTCACCTTAGAAAGCAGAAAATGGACCTTTGTTGGAGTGGAACACTGGATGGCCAGGGTTTGGCAGAGCCTGCCCAACAAAAATAGCTTCGAAATTGACTTTATTCTCAGGAAGGCTCTTCCTGGACAGTGGCAAACATAGCCATAGCAAATGCTGGCTCACTTTCTGTCAGCCAGCAACGCTGGTGGAAAGAGGCCCTCTTACTCAGTTGTACCAGCAAGCTGTCTCCAGGAGCCGGGGCTGGAGAGACAGCCAGTGCTGCTTTAGGCCAGTGTGGCTGAGGGTCTGTCTAGCTGCTTCTGCCCCAGGAACAAGGTCTGTCCTGGTACTCACGGCTTCCTTTTCTCTTGCAGACGCCCACTATTGCTTGGTTCTACTTCCTCTATCCCGACTGGCCGTCGGACTTATGCCGGTGCAGTGGAGCCGGTGAGTGGAAGCCCAGCTACCTGGGAGCCAGTTGGATGGTCAGAACCCTTTCCTCTGGGCCCCTGGGCCCTGAGCTACCCTCGGAGTGGGGCTTTAGTGTTTCCAGGACACTCGGAGCCACTTTCTCATTTAAACCTCCTCCAAAGCCCCTCATCAGTAATGAGCTCACATACCCCCATCCATGTGGGAAGGAATCAGTAATGAGGCACTCCAGCCCCTCCCAGCTAGGAAGGTATCGGTGGAGGCCTAGTGTGGAGCCAGAACTCCCAGCCCCACCCAGCAAGTTAGGGGTTAAGAGTTTAGACTCTGGAGGTCTGGCGCAGTGGCTCACGCCTATAATCCCAGCACTTTGGGAAGTTGAGGTGCGTGGATCATCTGAGGTAGGGAGTTCGAGACCAGCCTGGCCAACATGGCCATCTCTACTAAAAACACAAAATTAGCCAGGTGTGGTGGTGCATACCTATAATCCCAGCTACCCGGGAGGCAGGAGAATCACCTGAACCCAGAAGGTGAAGGTTTTGCGGTGAGCTGAGATCGTGCCACTGTACTCCAGCCTGGGCAACAGCAGCCAAACTCCATCTCAAAAAAAAAGAAGAGTTTAGACTCTGGAATCTCTTAGCCCTGGTTTCAGTTCCAGCTCTATCACTAACTACATTGAGCATTTAAAAAAGACCACTGTTTCTCACATGTAGCATGGGGGGTTGTAGATGAGATTCTAAAGGCAGAAGTAATTTTCTCAAGCAGCATTGCTGGTTGGTGGCAGAGTCTGGGTTAGAACCTGGCCTTTCCACTATACCTTGGTGCTTCTCCAGACAGCAAGAACAAGGTAGGGAGGGCCAGGCTGGGGCCACTCAGGAAGCACTAGCTCTCACTGCACAGAGGGTGGAGAGGCCCGGTCACTTTGCCCCTGTACCCCTGGTTCCTAACATGGAATCTGACCTTGTAAAACAGGTTGGCAGCAAAGCTGTCCTGGTCACAGGCTGTGACTCTGGATTTGGGTTCTCGTTGGCCAAGCATCTACATTCAAAAGGCTTCCTTGTGTTTGCTGGCTGCTTGATGAAGGTAAGAGACAGTTATCTTCTTCACCATGGTCTTTTACACACAGTCATTGTTTTATAGTCTTTTAAAAATTCCTTTCCTAACAACTGGCTCACCTTTGCTTAAACCAGCCTGTCCATTTTCCACTGGCTTTGGTCCCACTTGTTCTTCATAGCTTTGTCCATCCATCATCCATGCATCCATCCATCCATCCTCTCATGCGTCCATCATTTGTCAAATGCTATGATGTACCTGACACTTTGCTAGGTGCAGTAGAAGAATGAGATCTTGTCCCTGCCCTGAAGTTGCTCCGTGTCAAGTGATGAGGAGACAGCCATGCGTAGACACAGCTGAAGAATTAGAGTGAAGAAGATTCTCAGGGGTGTGCGAGAATGTTCGGTGAGACTGTATAGAAGGAAGGGATAGATGATGGCAGGCCAGAGGAAGTGACATTTGTTCTGGCCATGGCAAGTGAATAACGCTGCCATAGGTGGGGACTGGGAGGAGTTACCTGCTGGACAGGAGGACTATCCTGAGCAGAGGCTTGAAAGCATGAGGCTCCTTTGGGACACATTGAGGAGAATTTAAGGGGCATGAAGGGAAGCACTGGGACCTGAGACTGCAAAAACAAACAGTGGGTAGGACTCCAGTTAGAGAGTTGTGCGCCCACCACCACCGTCCACTTTCAGAATACTCCGTCACTCAGAATTCTCCCTCTCGACCCACTGGGAGTTAGTCTCCACGTACACCTCTAGCCCTGAGTGGCCACTGATTTCTATTTCTTTAGGTTTGCATTTTCTGGACTTTTCATCTACATGGAATCATACAATACATGGCCTTTTGTGCCAGGCTTCTTGAACACTTACTGTAATGTTTTTGAGAATCATCCATGTTGCAGAATGCATAAGTAGTTCGTTCCTTTGCATTGCTGAATGGTATTCTATTGTGTGCCTATACTATATATATATATATATATATATATATATATATTTATATTTATATTTATTTTTTTATTTAATTTTTTTTTTTTTTGAGACAGAGTTTCACTTTGTCACCCAGGCTGGAGTGCAGTGAGTACAATCTTGGCTCACTGCAACCTCTGCCTCCCAGGTTCAAGTGATTCCCCTGCCTCAGCCTCCCGAGTAGCTGGGACTACAGGCATGAGCCACCAGGCTCACCTAATTTTTGTATTTTTATTAGAGACGGGGTTTCACCATCTTGGCCAGGCTGGTCTCAGACTCCTGACATCAGGTGATCCACCTGCCTTGGCCTCCCAAAGTGCTGGGGTTTCAGGCGTGAGTCACCATGCCCTGCCACCTATACTGTATATATATGTGTGTGTATACACACACACACACACACACACACATATATATATATTTTTTTTTTTTGAGACAGAGTCTCGCTCTGTTGCCCAGGCTGGAGTGGAGTGGAGTGATCTCGGCTCACTATAAGCTCTGCCTTCCGGGCTCATGCCGTTTTCCTGCCTCAGCCTCCCAAGTAGCTGGGACTACAGGCGCCCGCCAACACATGCCCGGCTAACTTTTTGTATTTTTAGTAGAGATGGGGTTTCACCGTGTTAGCCAGGATGGTCTCGATCTCCTGACCTCGTGATCCGCCCACCTCAGTCTCCCAAAGTGCTGGGATTACAGGCATGAGCCAGCGTGCCCAGCTATACTATATTTTTAAAACATCCATTCACTAGTTGATGGATGTCTGGATAAAAATATTTGGATTTTGGGTTATTGTGAATAATGATGCTGTGAACTTTCACACACAGGTCTCTCTGTAGATGTGTGTTTTCTACCTAGCTCCTTTTAATGAAATTTAGAAACCAAGATCTGGGCATCAGGTGGGCTCATTGCCAGTGGGGCTTGGGGCATTGCTCATCTTGCCCCTGTCAGTGGACAGAGCTACAAGATGTATATATATCATCACACACAAGCACACACATGCACACACTCTATCTATAGCATACATATAAAGTCAGTGTAACCTTGTGATTTTATGTATTTATTCATAAAATCATAAGGTTATGTTGATCTACTCCAATTCAACACAAAGCATTCTTCCTTGCTTATCTCATTCCATATTTGTTTCCTCCTTCTCCTGCAGTTAGACCCTAATTCCTATTTCAATATCTTTACTCAATTGATTAGTCCTACAATACACACAACATAGTTTCAGAATTGCTACATTCATACCATTACAGACAGCAAAACTTACTAAGTAGATGTGTCGGCTTGGATCCTCCAAGAAGTCAGTGCCAAAATAGGGGTAGATGTGCAAGAGATGGATTAGGGAAACGCCTAGAATGGTTCAAGAGGGAAGGGGCAGAAAAAGGCAGGGAAAGCTTGTGATTGCAATACAGTGTGGTAAGAAATCGCAAGGAAGGAAGATTAGGGAGGCAAAGCCTCAGACTGCAGTGTCTGTCGTCTGAGAGTCTTGGCTGGGACCTTGGGGAAGCCCCAAGAAAAGATTGTTTGTTAGAGGAGACCAGTGTTGGCCAGGAGTGGTCCTGCGATCCCTCTGTGTGCTGAGGGCAGGCCAGGCACATGTGGTCGTGGCGTTCACGCCATGGCTGTGAAGTTGCAGGGGTTGTGATGGTGTAGCTGTCAACCGTTCCTGCAGCAGACTTCCCTGAAGGGAGGTCTACGTGGGGCACCTCCATGGTTGCCACAGTAGAGCTTATTTAGGATTTTGTTAAAGTGTTTTTTGACTTTAAAGGTATGACTGAAGGTATACAAAGCATTATTATTACTTTTTCTAAGACGGAGTCTTGCTCTGTCACCCCAGCAGGAGCTGGAGTGTAGTGGTACTATCTTGGCTCACTGCAACCTCTGCCTCCTGGGCTCAAGCAATTCTCTTGTCTCAGCCTCCCAAGTAGCTGGGATTACAGATGCCCGCCACCACGCCCAGCTAATTTTTGTATTTTTAATAGAGACAGGGTTTCACCATGTTGGCCAGGCTGGTCTCAAACTCCTATCCTCAGGTCATCCACTCACCTTGGCCTCCTGAAGTGCTGGGATTACAGGCGTGAGCCACCACTCCTGGCCCAAAGCACTATTTTTAAAAGTTACTTGCATTAATTTTTGTTTTTTCTTTATCATTATATTATTTATTTGAAATATAATGCCATTTATTTGTGATCTGTTTTCCTTGTTGTTGATTCTTGTTGATATAATTTCATTTTGGAATATGTAAACCATTAACAAGGCTGTACAGTCAAAAATTATACAAATAGGTAAAATCAAAGTAGCGTTATTCCCTCACCTCCTATCTGTTCCACTCCATTCTTTCATTTTCCCCCATGTTACACAAGTGATTGCACATTGCATACACTCTTTGGTTTTCTAAAACATTAACAATGTATCTTGGAAATCAGTTTGTATGGCCCCACAGAGTCCGCATGGCCCCACAGAGTCCGCATGGCCCCACAGAGTCCGTATTACCTCACAGAGTCCGTATGGCCCCACAGGGTCCGTATGGCCCCACAGGGTCCGTATGACCTCACAGAGTCTGTATAACTTCACAGAGTTTGTATGACCTCACAGAGATCTTTCTCACTTTGTTAACAGCTTTGAAGCACCCCACTGAGTGGGTGGGTCATCATTTACTTCACCAAAATCTCCTGTAGATAAGCATTTAGGTGCTTTCAATATTTTGCAATTACAAATAATGCCACAATGAATAACCTTGTAGTTTCGTTATTATTGGGGGGTTATCCCTTTTTTGTCTTTTTTTTGAGATGGAGTTTCACGCTTCTTGCTCAGGCTAGAGTGTAATGGCCCAGTGTTGGCTCACTGCAACCTCCACCTCCCGGGTTCAAGCAATTCTCCTGTCTCAGCCTCCCAAGTAGCTGGGATGACAGGTGTCCACCACCACACCTGGCTAATTTTTGTATTTTTAGTAGAGAGGGGGCGTCACCATGTTGGTCGGGCTGGTCTCCAACTCCTGACTTCAGGCAATCCGCCCGCCTTGGCCTCCCAAAGTGCTGGGATTACAGGCGTGAACCATTGCATCCAGCCATTGGGGGCTATCTTTAGAGTAAATTCCTGGGAGTGAGATTGCTCTTATCAGAGGGTAAATAAAATAAATTGTCACTTTAAAGATATTCCCAGATTTTCCATCATACAGGTCATGTAATTTTACATTCCCTCCCGGAGTGTATGAGTGCCTATTTCCACACAATTTCACCAACAGAGTATGCATCAAGCTGTTGGTTTTTGCCAGTCTGATAGTGGGAAATGTACCTCAGTGTTGTTTTTATTGTATTTCTCTTCTGAGCGCGTACCCCTGTTCTTTAAGGACATGACCCAGAAGCTTCCCAGATATCAGCTGTGCTCTCATTCTCTTGGCCAGAGCTTAGTCACATGGCCTTACCTGGCTGCAAGGAAGGCTGGAAAATGTAGTGAGTATTCTGAGACAATATGTACCTGGCCTAAAACGTCAGGCATTCTACTGCTATAGAAGAAGGACGAAGGGAAGTGTGAGCATTCAGGACAACTTGCTTTCTCTGTTCAGTGGGTGAGACATTCTTCTTTATTTTCAAGGCCGTAGGAACCCAGGGGAGGAATTTTCCATACTATGTTTGATATCTTTGTAATATTTGATACCTGTTCAATGTAAAATTTCAGTAATATAAACAAGTACAAGAAATTATGTATATTGGCCGGGCGCGGTGGCTCAAGCCTGTAATCCCAGCACTTTGGGAGGCCGAGACGGGCGGATCACGAGGTCAGGAGATCGAGACCATACTGGCTAACACGGTGAAACCCCGTCTCTACTAAAAAATACAAAAACTAGCCGGGCGAGGTGGCGGGCGCCTGTAGTCCCAGCTACTCGGGAGGCTGAGGCAGGAGAATGGCGTGAACCCGGGAGGCGGAGCTTGCAGTGAGCTGAGATCCGGCCACTGCACTCCAGCCTGGGCGACAGAGCGAGACTCCGTCTCAAAAAAAAAAAAAAAAAAAATTATGTATATTGACACGCTCTGAACATCCTTCCATCTGGATCAGAGAAGGTTTTTTTTTTCCTTTTCATCTTTACTTCTTTTGAATTGTGAAAGTGGTAAAACATAAACATAATAACTTCAAATAATACAGAAGTATATTATGTAACAAAGTGAAGTCTTCCCAGTCTCTTGTTCCAAGGCAGCTTAAACGCAGGTATATACATTATTTGTGACTTTTGCTATTATAGGTTGAGTATCTCTTGTCTGAAATGCTTGGGACCAGATGTGTTTTGGATTTTGGATTTTTCCAGATTTCGGAATATTTGCATTATACTCGCTCAGCATCTCTGATCTGAAAATCCAAAATCTAAAGTGCTCCAATGAGTATTTCCCTGGAGCATCATGTCAGCACTCAAAAAGTTTCAGATTTTGGAACATTTCAGATTTGGGATTATTGGATTAGAGATGCTCAACCTGTATTAACAAAGCCTTGGTGAGTCATGTTGCACGTACGTCTTTGCCTCCTTCCATTGGCGATTCTTGGGAACACTGTGTAGATGTGAAAGTGCAAGTTGCAAAGATGTGCAGGTTTTAGGTTTTGTTCAGATCCCCAAACCGCTCCCCTGAAAGGCTGTCGCACTCCTGACAGTGCTCGAGAGAACCCGTCTGGGGAGGGTTCTGGGGAATGGGTGTGGCATCCCCGGTGCTGGGTTCTTCTGCAGAATGTGGACCTGCCTCAGCAGGTCCCAGCAAGAACCATGATGCCATAAAAATGTGTTAAAGTCCCTTGTCCAATGTTAGGCTTCTGTGCCATTGTGCTGGCTTGTCCAGTGACACAGGGAGCTACACTCACATTCCACAGCACAGGGCAGAGGCTGCTCAGTGCTGCAGAAGACTCTTCAAAAGGGCCTTGGGTTCTGGTCCCAGATTGACCACTAACCCCGGAAGGGGGCAAACATGTCTCCTCCCTGGGCCTCAGTTTCCCCTTACTTACACCAATAGGGTTGGACTGGCGGTCTTAGGTCCTTCCACTCCTGCAACAGTGATTCTAGAATTGGTTGACTGGTATTTTGAGGAAAGTACCAGACAAGCTCATTGGCAGGTTATGTCTGTTGGTATCTACCTCTTGACCCATTCGATCTGCTATCTCAGATCAGTCAGGCAAGTCAGAAAGCAGTTAGCACCACCAGAGACTTTGGATAAGGCACCATGGGGATTGAAAGGGGGAATCTGTTTCTAGCCTGATTCTGTAGTGTTAGCCCCATGACGGATTCTGGCCACATCTGTACCTAAACACTCGGTCTGCTCTTGTTCAGAATTAGTGTTCCTCTTCTGTTTTATATCTCATTGCCTTGGGCCAACTCAAGGACTTAGCTCCAGCAGATGTCTGCCACCTCCTACGTCACTGGCTCCACGCTCTCTCCTGGGTCATTTCAGCACATGCGTGTGCGCGCGCGCGCGCGCGCACACACACACACACACACACACTCTCATACACACAGACCTACACCACCATATCCTGTGTGCATTACCTCCCCACATCTCTGCTCCTTGTTGCAGAAAAGCACCCCCAGAGGGGGTGCAACACACCTGGATCAGGCTTTGCCCCATCACGCTGTTTATGTACTTGTTTATTTATTCAGCAGATGTTTACTGAGCACCTAAGATAAGCTGCCAGTGTTCCCTGTTGGAGATACAGCATATAACAACTCAGTGAAAAGTTCCTGCCCTTGTGTAGCTTAGATTCCAAAGGGGGATGATAGACAAGGAATAAGATAAGTAAATTGCTTCTCCAAGGGCAGGTAAAAGCAGTAGAGAAAAATAAAGCAGGAAAGGAAGATACAGCATGAATGTGGTAGATGGGGTGTCAGATTTTCAAGAGGGAGGAAAGATCACACCAAGAAGGTAAATTGGAGCTTCCTCATCCAAAGGAGGTGCGGGAGCGAGTGTCACAGAAACCAAGGAGGTACGGGAGCAAGTGTCACAGAAATCCAGGGGAAGAGGGACAGCCCAGTACAAAGCCCCAGGAGGGAGTGTGCAGGGTGTGCCTGAGAAACAGCACAAAGACCCTGTGGCTGAAGCAGAATGAGCGGGGAGTAGCGTGAAGTGAGGGGCGCGGGAGCAGATCTTGTATCAGCACAGGGAAGGCTTAATGAGAGGTGGCGTCTCACCACCATCTGGAAGGATGAACGGGAGCTCCCTGTGAAACGGGGGCAGGTGGCATATGAGGCACTGCCAGTAGTTTGAGGTGGCCAAAGCCCAGTGCCCTGGTGAGCTGGGAAAAGAAGGCAGGACCAGACCAGGAAGGTCCCTGAGTGCCTCTGACCCAGCTTTTGTCAAGGATACCAACAGCCCCCATTTTCCCAAATCCATTGGCCACTTCCCAGACCACATCATGCTCAACCCAGCAGCAGCTTTTGACCAAATAAACCACCCTTGCCCGTAACACTTTGTTTCTTGACTCCATGCTCTCAGGGTTCTTCCCGTCTGCTTGCTAGCTCCTCCTCCTGCCCATCCTGTGAATGTTACGGTGCCCAGGCTCGCTCCCCTCTGAAGTGTTTCTAACACATGTGATGAGTTGCTGACATATAACATTTGTTGAGCGTCCTCATGTTCTTCCCTGAGGAAGAACATGTTAAACCACCTTAACATGTATGCTACAGACTGAAACCTTTTTGCCAGAATCAGCTCATTGGCTGCCTCAGTGTTATAAGAAATGGAGGTAGAAGAGGTTGAGTGGCTGGAAAGCGTTGTTAGTGTGCTGATATTTTCCCTCCAATGGCACGTAAAACGAGGTGGGCTTCATGTGAACGCCTTGGAGAGCTTCTGGACTTCTCTGGAACTCCCCGGAGAGCTTCTTGGCTTACCATGTGTGCCCTGGAGTCTGGAGGCCACAGAATGTGATGCTAATGTCTACCAGAAGAAGTCTAAAGGCCCGAGATTGAGGTAGGAGTGGCTGGTCTGGGAGCAGAGCACGGAGAGCTGGTGGGGAGACGGCTGTCCTTCTACCCGGGCAGGTAACAGTTGCCTGGCCCTGTGTGGACAATAGAGAGAGCTGCTTGGAGTCACCTTAAGGGTAACCATCCAGTGAGCTGGCTAGGAGGATCCACGTGGCCCCAGCCAGAAGCGGGTACATCACCGAGGCCAGGGGCTGAGGGAGCAGATGCTGCTTGGGGAGGCTCGCTGCCCTGCCTCTGGAGCGGCGGTCAGGGGTCTCCAGGGCAGAATATTTGTGGACTCTGCAGAAGCACCCCAAGAAGGAATAGCTGGCTTTTGTGCGCCTGCCGTCTCAGGGGTAGCAACAACAGACAACAGCCAGCCTCAGATGACTACAGTCTTCCCCCTAATTTGCTGCCCCTGGATCCAACCTTGGAAGGATCAGAAATTAAGACTAGGAGGGGAGGAGGAGCTAGAAAACGGTGAGAAAGACGACCTCCACCAGCACCTACTTCCTGCAGCCCTGAGGGCCGGGCAGGGGAAAGCTTTACCTTGCATACAAGTTTGGGAGTTTGGGCTTTCAAACCGGGCTGGGCTGGAATTATTTGCTTACGAGACTGAACAGGATTCTTCATGCCAAAACAAAGAGGCTCTCTGTCCACTGTCTGAGAATGAATGGAAAAGCTATAAGACTTGCCTGAAATTTCATCCAGGGCTGGAAAAAATAGCTTACAGGTGAGGTTGAAAGGGACAGGAAGATTAAAGAAGTGGGTTTATCAATAAGCCGGTTGCACAGGCACCAACACAACGGAACCAAAAGCTTATCCCTGAGCAGCCGGACAGAGATGAACAGAGACTCCAGAGACCTGCAGAGGGAGCACAGAGACCTGCAGAGGGAGCACAGAGACCCTGGGGCCAGGGAGGTGGCATGGCCCAAGGGGCAGTCTTGGTCTGAGGACAGGTAGACCCTGAAGGCGATGGGCCAACAGAGTCTGCAGCCAGCAGGCTGAGGGTGCTTGGGAAGGTTTCCCTGAATAACTGGGGACACACTGGTAGTTTCTCTCCCTGTTGGTGTGGTTGTCAGGAGCAGGGTGTGGAGGCTGCCCAAAGGCAAATGAGGGTTCCTGGGGGCCTGTCAGGTAAAGACAGGAGGGTAGCATTGCTCTCCTGGGGAGCCTGAACGCTAAGCCTGAAGCCATGGGCAGTGAGAGTAATCCCCTAGTTTCCTCTGAAAGAAGACTCTTCACTGTCAAACTGCCAAATTAAGAGTTTACATGGGCAACCTGACTTGGAGTTGGGGGGGGGGGTTCCCCTGAGGACTGCAGGGACCTTGTGATGCTGTCTGGGGCACTGGAGAGGTCTTGTATAGGGGTCTGAGAGGAGCTGAATGATAGCAACAGGGTTAACCAAGTCCCAAGAGGAAGGACATTTAGATGCCTCTTGTGCACTTCAGCTAGAATCCCCCTTCCCGAGGTTCAGACCATGTGAGCTCCACTCCAAGGGGCATTTGAAGAGCCACCAGATGGAAGACTGTATTAAAGCAAGACACGTGTTTTCCTGGCACCTGTGTGCCACCTGTGGAAGAGTGGGGTCTGCAGGCACCACATCATCGCACCCTAGACTTGAAGATGGCATTAGTTCTTTCTTGGTGGAGTCCTGTGTGGGAATGACAGCATGAGCTCCAGGCCCATCTGTCCTGTGTTGAGACACACATGCCTGTGTCTTGTTTGGGAAGCTCGGCACATCTAGGGGATTTCAGAGTCACACTTTAGACCCACCGAGCCTCCAGTCTGGCTGCTCGGTCCAAAGGCCTCCCTGGTGCCAGGCCTCTGCAGAGACTCAGTGGGTCATGTCGCATTGCTTTTTCAAAGGGCCACTGGGGAGGCTTCCTTTCAATGGAAAACCAGGCTGTGCAGATGACAGTCAAGGAAAGGAAGGGGTGTTAGGGGAGATCAGACCGACCTCCTGTCCAATGCCTGGATTGTCTCTGTACCACGTTTCCCACACCCCACCCTCAAGCATGCCCCCAACCCCCAAACATCCCTCCTACCCCCAAACAACCCCCCACCTACACTCATTGCCTAAACACCTCCAGGCAGCCCATGCCATCTCCAGACTGTGAACATCACACCTCATTTTGAGCTGAACTTGACTTCTTGGTCCTGGCTCTGTTCTCCGTGGCTGCATGGAACAAGTTGGCTCCCTCAGTCATGCTCCACTCAAGTCTTCTCTCCGGGGTGACTGTGTCCAGCACCTCCGGCCCCATTGGGCAGTCCCTTCACCATTTCCCCCTCTGCCCTCTGAAATTGCATGATGCAATTTCTCCTTTCCTGGGGTTAGGGTTCTTCCGGTTGAAAGCATTCAGAAGGCTCAGCCTACCCGGTAGAGAACTTTGCACCCCTGACATCCACTGACCGTCCTAGGCTTTCCACCCTTGCCTGCGCCTGGGATGTTTGCTGCGGTAGCAGCTGTGTGTGCCATGGGCAAGCCCTTGGCTGGAGAGTGGGCATTTCTCTACCCCTTTATTCTTGGCAGCTAGTCCTGTCCTCTTATAAGAGGCATCACTATGCCATGCACCACTCAGGAAAATCACTGCCAGTTAAGTCACTGATGACCAACTCTGTTTAATTTTCACATCGAGTGTAGGTCATGCCTATCGTGAAAGAAACCGTGTTTCATAGAATAGGATGAAATAGGACAACACAACCTGCCTGGTGACACGAGGGTTCACCTGACAAAGCACATCAGCACTGAGCACAGTGCCCAGGACAGTGGACACTCAGGAAATGCCGTCTGCTTAGATGAAAGCCCCCCGGCAGCTCAGCAATGCCCACCGGCAGACCCCTGCCCACCTCACCTCTCCAGCCCCGTGTCCACCACTTCCTTATGTGTCTGCACTGCCTGCAACCGATGGCTTATGGGGGTGTCCTCTCGTCTCTTCCCGCAGTGCCCCGTCCCCATCGGCCCCCTCTTTCGAATGTCCTCAGCTGTCTCTGCCTTTGGAAGGTCTCCCCTGCCCGTCCCTCCTGTGTCCCTCTCACCTCCCGCGAGTTTCCACACAGCACACAGTCACCGTGTTGCTTATGTACCCTTCACTGGTCTCCTTCCCTAGAACATGACTCTGGGAACAGGGGCTGAATTATCGATCTTGACCTCCAGTTCCTAGCACGGTGCTGGAGCACGATGGGGGCCCAAGAAATGTTTGCCGCGCGAGTGACACCTTTCTCGTGTTCAGCAGTACCTGAATTTGTGTGGTGCGTTAGACTCTAACAGGCTTCTTACAGATCCATTTCCTTACTCCATTAATCTGAGCAGGTCAGGACAGGTGGTGATGTTCCTGTTTTACAGCCAGAAAAAAATGGACCCCTGTTAGGGGACACCCCTGAGTGCACAGAGCCTGCTCAGTGACTGAGCTGGGATTAGAGGCTGGCTCTGGCCTCTTACAAGTTTGGAGTTGATGGGCCCTTGGCTTAGAACAGAGGTGGCAAACTGGCAGCCTGCTGGTCCTATGTGGCCTGTGGACGTGCTCTGGCCCACACAGTGTTTTATTTTGTTTTTGTTTTTGTTTTTAATGTGTGTAAGTTGCCAACACTTAAAAGAATTAAGAGATTTCCCAATTACTAGCTTAAAAATGTAAGCATCTGGCAACCCTGGGCTTGCATCCCCACATGGGTAATTCCTGACATGTCCTGTACTCGCCAGGGCCCCCACCTGCCCCACGTAAGTTTGCAACCCCTGCTTGGAGAAAGAATCCGGCCGTGAGGCCTTGGGGGCCGGCTCTCCATCCTATTCATGGTGTGTCTGTGGCATATAGCTCGGTGCGTGATAGGTCAGCAGTGCTCAGATTAAAAAGAACCGCATGCTGGTGGGCCAGGCCTGGTCTGGCCTCCAGAGAATCCCGTGGGCAGTTGCCAACATGCCTGAGGCTTTGGCTGGGACTTGAGGCCAGCTCCTGCCTTGGCAGGGGTCCTCAGGGTCTGCCTCAGGGTGGGAAGGAAAGAGGTAGAAACAGCTCTTCTCTCCTCCCCAGGACAAAGGCCATGATGGGGTCAAGGAGCTGGACAGCCTAAACAGTGACCGATTGAGAACCGTCCAGCTCAACGTCTGCAGCAGCGAAGAGGTGGAGAAAGTGGTGGAGATCGTCCGCTCGAGCCTGAAGGACCCTGAGAAAGGTCAGGCGCCCCTTTGGGCGGCAGGGGTTGTATGTGCAGCCATTCCAAGGGGCGCTTGCTAAACATCACCTTCCATTGGCTGGCATCCTGCCACCGCACTCCTTTCCTTATTGTTTAGAATCTTCCTCCTGCACGGTAGGAGGAAGGGGATTACACTAAACACACCCATGCAATAGGGCAATGGAAAAATACAGTCAGGAGGTGATTTCAGAGTTCATGGAGTGCTGGGTGGCTACGCACTGATTCAGGTCAGTTCAGCCAACACCCAGTGATGCCCTCTCTGGCCCAGGAGCTGGGTTGGGTGCCAGGGACACAAAGCTGGTCAAGGCACGGTGTGTCCCCAGGACCTCATAGTTCAGCCGAGGGACCGAGTTCAAAATCAAGGAGCCATAGAGAGAGGCAGAGCAGCACAGGAAAGAGGGGTCCGTCCAGCCGTGGGGGTGCAGCGGAAACAGGCCGGTTAAGGCAGATTGTGGCAGAGAGCAGAGATGGTCGTTCCAAGAGGAGGGGAGAGCAGGAACCACAGCTGGGAGCAGCACAGGGAGGGTAGTGGGGGCTGTTTGTCAGGCAGTGGTATTAGCCCAGCACCTCAACATGAGCCATGGGTCAGGTCACATGGAGGGGGTGGTGGCAAAGGAGGGTGGGGAGGGAGGTCTTGGATCCCAGGCGAGGGAGCTTGGCCGGTCTCCTGACCGCACTGGGGAGCCACTGAAGGGGTCATCCTGAGGGAATGGCCTGGTCATTGTGAGACTTGCGAGGCTCTCTCTGAGGACGGCAGTGGCAGTGTGCAGCTGGATTGAACGGGGGAGTTAAGCGTGGGTTCCAGGGTCCAGAGCTAGGGTGGTAGGTGATGGGAAACAGGAAGGGTCAGGTGTGAGGAGTATTGGGAAGGCGAAGCTGGCCGGACTTGGTGACTTGGATGTGGGGATGAGGTGAGACGTGAAGTCTCTGTCCTGGACCCCTGGTGCCCGCCCTGCAGGAGCAGGTTGGGAGATAGTCCTGGACACCTGGTGCCCGCCCTGCAGGAGCAGGTTGGGAGATAGTCCTGGACACCTGGTGCCCGCACTGCAGGAGCAGGTTGGGAGATAGGCAGATGCCGAAGCGCCCACCCTGAGGGAATGTCCAGGCTGGAAGAGCCGGTGGCCACAGCAGGAGGTGACACTGGGAGTCGGGGAGATGCACAGAGGAACCCCTGGGAATGTGAGTGTTTGGGGGTTAGAGGACGGGGAGAGACAGCTGTCAGAGAGGTTGGATACAGTGCTCCAGAAGCTAAACAACAGAAAGTTTGGGGGAGGGGGCAGTACCAGTAGCCAACAGGGTCAAAAGCTACAGAAAGTTCTAGTGGCATAAGGACTAAAATATCCTTCCCGTTCAGCCAGTGGAGGGCCTTGGTGGGAGGAGCTCTGCCTCCAACCGCGGGAGTGCCATTCATGTAGAATACAGCAGTGGAAGATGGAGCTCCTTGGAGCTGGCCACCTAGCAGCATCTGGAGAAGCGAATCTATAACGTTTACCTTTGAGCTCCCTGACAGCCCAGGCAGAAAAAGGATGCCTCATTCAGGCCTCTGCTTTCCCTCAGAATGGGGTGGGGCAGCTCTCAGGTGCTGGGGAAGGAGGAGGAAAGGGCAGTAGTGACCAGATCTCATGCTGGGAGCTCTGCTGAGCCTGTATCAGCCAGAGGGATGTGCTCTCTCAGAGCAGCTGCCTCCGAGGCTGCGTGTGTGGCTATCGGTGACGCTGCTGCTGTGCCTGTCAGTGATGTGCCGTCTCATCAGACCACTGTCCCTCCCATCCTCCCAGCAAGCCATTCACAGGCCCCTCTGTTCTCTGTTCTCACGGAACATCTGTTTAAGAATTCACAGGCAGAGCCCGCGCTCCTGTCCCATTAAGAAAAGGCAGGATGGGTCCCGCTGGGATGATTACCAGCTCAGAACCTGCAGCCTGCTTCGCCGCTCCCTGGCGGTAAACTCTCCCCCCCACCTTCCCTGGGCAGCAGCTATATTGCCTTCATAAACTACTGGGCAGGAAAACAGCTGCATCAGCGTCATAAAGCCATTTGATTATAGTGTGGGTTTTGTGGTGATTTAAAATGCCCAGGGAAAGGCACCATCACCAGAGACCCGAGCAGAGAATGCACCAGGCAGGGCTGCTCAGGCTGGCGGTCCTTGTCCCCTGCCCCTGCCTCTGGGGCAGAACCACTTCCGCTCTGTGTACTGGACTGGCCCAGTAGCCTAACCTGCAAGGCAGGGTGGCCCGGCCCACACAGAGGGGAGACATTCACCCCCTGCCCGGGGATCTGAGCTCACACCCCAGCACCAGCCTGATGCACAAACCTTCCCCTGCGGCTTTTTCCACGCGGTGCATTCTGGAGGGTGAGTAAACCACTCACCATGAACTTCCTTAACCAATACTGCATCTTTTTTTTGGAAAAAGATTTGAAGACGTTTAGGTCTGAAAAAACAGCACCTCTGTCAGATACGCAGTGGTGTGTCCCCCAGCTCCCGCTCTCTCTTTCTTCCCCCTCTCCCTCCCTCTCCTTGCTTCCCCTCTGAGCTCTGCTGTTTCCTGGCCTTGCCTCTGCAATCCCCCCTCAGGCAATGCCGGCTGTGAACTCCAGGTGGCGCCCTCCCAGAGCGTTTCCCCCACGCTGTGGCCGCCCCCGACGCACACCCCACGCAGGACATGTCAGAAGGGTCCTCTCCCCCTTGCCCCACCGAGGGGGCACATTTGAATGGCGAGTTTGATGCCCTGCAGCCTGGCTCTGTGGAACAGTTGTTGCTAAAGCCCAGGGAGCCAGCCACGGTGGGGGGCGAGATGAAGGATTGTCTGGTGAGAGCCGCAGAGCCATCTGCCACCGGCCCCCACCCCCGCAGGACGCTCAGGGACGGGACCTCTGGAGCCTGGGACCAGCCCTCCCTGTCCCCACCTCAGGGGACACCGAGCCAGTGGGCCCGAGAGCTGGCTGTGGGCACGGCCTGATCTTGGCACATCACTTACCAGTCAGTCAGTCCACATTTACTTAGTTAATTAATTCGTTTATTTTTTTTGAGACAGAGTCTTGCTCTGCCGCCTGGGCTGGAGTACAGTGGCGTGATCTCGGCTCACTGCAACTTCTGCATCCCAGGTTCAAGCGATTCTCCTGCCTCACCCTCCCAAGAAGCTGGGATTACAGGCACCTGTCACCACGCCCAGCTCCTTTTTTTTTTTTTTTTTTTTTTTTTAAGTAGAGAAGGGGTTTCACGAGATTGGCCAGGCTGCTGTCAAACTCCTGACCTCAGGTGATCCACCTGCCTTGGCCTCTGAAAGTGCTGGGATTACCGGCATGAGCCACCATGCCCGACCTGGGCTTCACTTCTTATTAGAAATGTGACCTTGGGCTTGCACCTGCCCCCTGTATGGGCCTCAGCTTGCTCATCTGTGAAGTGGGAGAGTGATCTGAATGCCTGTCCAGCGCTCACGCCTGGATCAGACCACTACAAGAGCATGGGAAGAATTTCAACACAAGTTGCTGTCAGGCTGACGGGGCAGCAAAACACACGCAGAGGAGTAAGCGAGAAGCCTGGGAAAGGCCTGGCCTACCATGCTGCGGGATGGAGACCATAGAGCAGGAAGTGACTGATGGGGGGGTCAACCTGAGGTGGGATGGAGACCATAGAGCAGGAAGTGACTGATGGGGGCGTCCGCGTGAGAGGGGATGAAGACCATAGAGCAGGAAGTGACTGATGTAGGGGAGGGGGGTCAGCCTGAAGGGGGATGGAGACCATAGAGCAGGAAGTGACTGATGGGGGGGTCTGCCTGAGGGGTGGGGTGAAGATGGAGGTGGAGAAGCGAGTGAGACAAGGAGACCCAGGAGGAGGCTTCTCCAGCAGCCCAGGAGAGAGGACCCAAGCGAGTGCCAGTGGAAACAGGAAGGAATAACCGACCCAGCAGAGGAAACAAGCAACAGCCTGGGGCGTGGGGGCTTTGTCCTCAGACAGATCTGGGTACGGGGGGTGAGGTCTTGGCGTACCACCCTGGAGACCTGGAGAGTGCAGAGTGAGGACAGCTGAGGGCTGGGACCCAGTGTGGTATGGAAGGGAGATGGAGAGGATAGTGTGTGTGTGTGTGTGTGTGTGTGTGTGTGTGTGTGTGTGTTTGAGATGGAGTCTTGCTCTGTCACCCAGGCTGGAGTGCCGTGGCATGATCCCAGCTCATTGCAACCTCTGTCTCCTGGGTTCAAGCGATTCTCCTGCCTCAGCTTCCCGAGTAGCTGGGATTACAGGTGCCCGCCACCATGCCTGGCTAATCTTTGTATTACAGGACAGAGTGTGTTCTTGGAAGCCTGGCGTGGAGGGAGGGAGAGCAGGTAGCATAGTTACAGAAGGATCTTCGGGTATGGAAATGTGGCATTTGTAGACATTAATCTAACACACATTTGTGTGTATCGAACTGAAGGGCTGGAGTCATGGGCAATGGAAAAGCTGAAGTTGCGTAAAAGAGAGAGAAGGATCAGTGTCTATGGTCTCGAAGACGATGTGGAAGTGTCAGCCATGAGGGGTGGGGAGCGGCCTGCTGCTCCTCCTGGGAAGAGAAGAGGGTGGAGACTCAGGGCACGTCTGCAGGGAGACAGTGGGAGCTCTGGGGTCGTTGTGGATGACGCTGATCCTGTCATCTGAGCGAGGTCACAGGTGAGACCTAGAGCAGGGAGACACCCACAGGGTTTGGTGGAGAGTGGGAGTGAGCTCTTCATGGACACTGTGTTAACCAGCAATTTCCTTTCCCTAATAAATGCCCTTAATTCTCCGTAATTGAAGGAGAAGGCACCAGAGGGCAGTGAATGAAGCTTTAATTTGGGTAACACGGAAGGAAAGCAGCTAGAGACCAATTACTCTGTCATTTACACAAACTCATTTCCATGATTAACTTGGAAAATGAAGCAGCACCGAGTTCCCACAAGCAGGGATGGTCCCAGGACAGGAGCTCTGCTCTGAGGCTGCGCCTTGGGAAGGAGCACGGGGCTTTTGCCACGGGAGACTGAAGCTGAGGGTTTCCACAACAAAGAGGCAGGGCCCAGCTCTGTCCTGAGGCTCTGACCCATCCAGCCTTTGCACCCCAAAAAACTGAACTCAGAGAGGTCCCTGCAAAACACAGCTGCCTCCTCGTGCCTGCCTCCCCTGTGATTTCCCTGGCTTCTGGCAAGAGAACAGAAGATGTGAGCGAAAGCTCAGAGGCAGAGATGAGTAAACAGGAACGGGGTGTAAAACTCAGGCTGTGGGGATAGGATGGGGTGGAGTGGAGTGGAAGTGGAGATTTGAGGTGAGGTGAGATTCAAAGCTGGAGGACACGGCAGGCTGGGTCATGGTGGGCCCAGAGAATCGAGCCAGGCAGATGTGGCATGAGCACTGGACATTCTAGACGTAAGGGAGGGTGGCAGTTAGCACTTTAGGCCTCTTTACCTCCTGTCATTCCTGAGTGACTCTAGAAAGTTTCTTGAGAGCACTGGCCAAGAGGCTGGGAAGTCACAGGAAAGGAGTGGAAAGGAGACTGGCCTGCAGGCTGATGGGCAATGCCTTGGGCCAATGCCCCGTGGTCACCGCACACCGATCCCTCTCCTGTCCAGGGATGTGGGGCCTCGTTAACAACGCCGGCATCTCCACGTTCGGGGAGGTGGAGTTCACCAGCATGGAGACCTACAAGGAGGTGGCAGAGGTGAACCTGTGGGGCACAGTGCGGATGACGAAATCCTTTCTCCCCCTCATCCGAAGGGCCAAAGGTGAGTGGGAAAGGGAGCTCCCTCCTGCCCCTGAACCGGCCCCACAGGTTCATCTTTGCTCAGAATGGACATACCTGTCCCAGCAGCTCCAACGTCCACAACTCAGCAAGGGTGGTCCCAGGGGCTATGCTGGGCCTGGGGTGATGGTGGGCAGAGGGGCTGTGGCCGGGTAGCGGGAAAGAGGTGTGTGGCTTTCAGGAAGTAGAGCAGGTAAGAGGTCAGTGGTCTATGCAGCAAAAGCTTCAAGATTTTAGCAGCCACCCACTCTGGGAACCTAATCTATAGAGAGAATCACCCTTTGCACAAAGCCGTGTGTATACATCTTTGTATCAATCGGGTGTGGTTAAGTAAAATTTGGCATATTCATTCTATGGTTATTTATACTGTAGTTTAAAAGATGAGATCATTGTGCTATTAGGAAACAATAGTAGTAATCAAGATTAGAAATTCGGAAAACGAAGAAAACACTCAAACCATGTGGGTGGCCAGATATGAGCAAACCACTTCAGAAGTCGTTGACCTGGATTTTTCCGTGACATGGCAAACAACTGTGGCAAAAAGGGTAAGATCCATACATCTATGGTGACGTCCTAGCAACAATCGGCATGAACACGGAGGGCAGCTGTAGGATTTTAGATGAAAACCCCAACCCTTCAGTGACTTCAAAGAGTTTTCTGAAAGGTGCCTCCACCCAGGATGGGCCGAGTTCCTCCCCGGTACACACCTGGATGGGCCGAGTTCCTCCCCAGGCACACACCTGGATGGGCCGAGTTCCTTCCCGGGCACACACCTGGATGGGCCGAGTTCCTTCCCGGGCACACACCTGGATGGGCCGAGTTCCTTCCCGGGCACACACCTGGATGGGCCGAGTTCCTTCCCGGGCACACACCTGGATGGGCCGAGTTCCTTCTCGGGCACACACCTGGATGGGCCGAGTTCCTTCCCGGGCACACACCTGGATGGGCCGAGTTCCTTCCCGGGCACACACCAGGATGGGCCGAGTTCCTTCCCGGGCACACACCTGGATGGGCTGAGTTCCTTCTCGGGCACACACCTGGATGGGCTGAGTTCCTTCCCGGGCACACACCTAGATGGGCTGAGTTCCTTCCCGGGCACACACCTGGATGGGCTGAGTTCCTTCCCCGGCACACACCTGGATGGGCTGAGTTCCTTCCCGAGTACAAACCTATAGGGAAAACTGGTCGCAGATCCGCCTGGGCTTCCCCAGCTGGGCCAAATGCAATCCCTTTCCAACCCCTCTGTTCCCAAGGCCAGGAGGAGCTGCAGGAGGCCCCTGATGCCCCCAGGTTGGGCCTGTGGCTGAGGGCCTTTGGAGGAAGAGGAGTAGGGGGGTCACCACACTCTCCCAATGCCCAGGACTCTCTCCTCATGTCCTAGTCCTGAAGTCAGGTTCAGAAACCCTGCCCCTGCCCCTGCCTGCTGCTCTGTTTTCCAGGCTGTCCTGGGCTCCACCCAGGCTCCACCCTACCAGGGTGGAATGGAGTTGGGAGTTGATTCTAACAGCACAGGTCATGTCCTCTTTCAGGGCCATCTGAGGGCTCCCTCCCAGCTGCAGCCCCAGGTACTTCCTCCTCTGCGCTCCAACCCCTATTACCAGTGTTACGATCAGTGGATAGACACTTGGCCTTAGTGTGTTACTTATCTGCACATCGTACTACTGGAGCTGGATTTTAAGCTCCATAAGGGGAAGAGGAAGCTTTTAGGCTGTATTTCTCCCTAACCAGCACCAGACCTTGCCTATAGTGAAAGCTCAGATCCACACAGACAGCTGTCTCGCTTCCCACTTCTCCCCTTGTGTTTTCAACTCAAATTATCACCGCATCGGGCTTGATCTGGTTTTTGAGTCAGTTGTGTGTTGCCCATCACACTGTGCCCTCCTGCTTCTCACTCACTTGTCCTCCCCTGTCCTGCCTGGCACAGCCAGGTTCCCAGGGAAGATCAGGGGTGCCGATGCTGATGTGTGGGTCTGAGCTGGCCTTGCCTACTGAATGAGAAGGCTCCTGGGTGAGTCAGAAGTGGTTCCAGCCAAGCCTCTGGAGACACGCCTGACTTCTGCCCTCTGTGTCCTAGGGCAGTGCCGCTTAGCAGGTATCTCTGTCTCCCTCTGTAGGCCGCGTCGTCAATATCAGCAGCATGCTGGGCCGCATGGCCAACCCGGCCCGCTCCCCGTACTGCATCACCAAGTTCGGGGTGGAGGCCTTCTCAGACTGCCTGCGCTATGAGATGCACTCCCTGGGTGTGAAGGTCAGTGTGGTGGAGCCCGGCAACTTCATCGTTGCCACCAGCCTCTACAGCCCCGAGAGCATTCAGGCCATCGCCAAGAAGATGTGGGACGAGCTGCCTGAGGTCGTGCGCAAGGACTACGGCAAGAAGTACTTTGATGAAAAGATCGCCAAGATGGAGACCTACTGCAGCAGTGGCTCCACAGACACGTCCCCTGTCATGGATGCCGTCACACACGCCCTGACCGCCACCACCCCCTACACCCGCTACCACCCCATGGACTACTACTGGTGGCTGCGAATGCAGATCATGACCCACTTGCCTGGAGCCATCTCTGACATGATCTACATCCGCTGAAGAGTCTCTGTGGCCTCTGTCAGGGATCCCTGGTGGAAGGGGAGGGGAGGGAGGAACCCACATAGTCAACTCTTGATTATCCACGTGTGGATTATCCACCACTCCAGGAAGACCCATGACTGGTTTTAACATTAACCAAAGGGAATAACCCAACCTGACTTGTTTGCATAGCGAGTGACTTGGGCCTTCACAAGCAGGGTGTGGAGTGGCAGGCCGGGGCCCCTAAATCTCAGGGCAAACATGGTGAATCTGTCTCTCTGGAGATCATTTCATACAGCGATTTCGAGAAAAGATCTGTATATTAAAAACAGATTTATTATAGAATGGAATCAAAACTCCTTTATATCTTCAAGCCAAATTATCACTTTAAAAAATTATCTCATTTGATCCTTAAGCCAGCCTCATGAATAAAAAGGACAGATTTTTTTCTTTTGTACATGAAGCATTTGCAGCTTAAAGAGGATGCATGAAATAACCCTTTTATTGCTTATAAATAGTGCCAGTCATGTGTTCCTGCCACTGCTGTGGAAACACTTCACATTTTGCATTCCAGGACTGTTATGGATACATTTGCCCAAGAATCTTCTGACTAACTCTGTGTCCTCATCTGAGCCACACATACCAAGTGCCCACCGGTACCTCTGCATATCCATGGTGCTGTGTGACTGGCCAGCCAGCAGCCAGTGACTCAGAGCTGGCTGTATGGAGGGGGTGGGAATGTTTCTGGAGATTTTTTAATTTGTTTATTATTATTATTTTTTTCAGACTCTTGCTTAGTCTCCCAGGCTGGAGTGCAATGGCACCATCTCGGCTCACTGCAGCCTCCGCCTCCCTAGTTCAAGCAATTCTCCTGCCTCAGCCTCCCGAGTAGCTGTGGTTATAGGCACCTGCCACCACACCTGGCTAATTTTTATAGTAGAAATGGGGTTTCACCATGTTGGGTAGGCTGGTGTCGAACCGCTGACTTCAAGTGATCCGCCCGCCTCAGCCCCCCAAAGTGCTGGGATTACAGGTGTGAGCCGCCGCATCTGCCCTGGAGATTTTTACTTGAGATTTTAACATCCTCTTTTAGGACTTAGGATAGACTTGTGTGGAGGTGCTCTCTGGCTGACAGGATAGGTTGTTACTGGTTTGGGTCTGCTTGGTTTTGCCTTGGCTGGGGCCAGTGTCGATGGGGCAGGCTTGGCAGGAGCAGTGGTGCCATGGCGGGGCACTGTGGCATCTTCTCCCCTAGCAGTGGATTTGGGGTCCCTGCTTGCCTCACATGGTGCTTACACATATGCACGCATGCATGCACACACACACACACACACACCCTGGTCTGCAGTGTCCCTGCTTGCCTCACATGGTGCTTACACATATGCACGCGTGCATGCGCACACACACACACACCCTGGTCTGCAGTGTCCCTGCTTGCCTCACATGGTGCTTACACATATGCACGCGTGCATGCACACACACACACACACACACACACACACACACCCTGGTCTGCAGTGTTCCTGCTTGCCTCACATGGTGCTTACACATACGGATGCGTGCATGTGCACACACACACACACACCTGGTCTGCAGTGTCCCTGCTTGCCTCACATGGTGCTTACACATATGCACGCGTACACACACACACACACACACACACCCTGGTCTGCAGGGCTTCAGCCTGGCCTTCATTCCCGCCTCGGCCTTGTTTTCAATTAAGAAGTGATGCCACTTTAGGCAGAGTCTGCATGATCACTTCTTGGGTTTGAGTTTGAAAGCTGCCATCCCTGCAACTGCCCAGGGCCTGTATGTTTGGACCAAAACCAAACCCCGCTGTCCTCCAGGTGGCTTTAGGCCTAGGGCAGAATCCCACGCGCCAGCCTTACCAATCAGACCATGACTGACATTTCCGCCTCTCCCCGGGCGGGCTGGGCCTGCCGGTAGAGGGCGCCCGCCTCCTCCGCAGCCGGCGCCGGCCTCCAGTGCCCCGACTCCCGAGCTGCCACCCGAGCCTGAGGTTTCTCTCGGCCTTCGGGATTCTCACCTCGGAAACTGGGAACAAAGAAGCAAGAAACACCCCTTTAGAAACAGTGTTCTCGCTCTTCCAGCAGCTGCCTGGCCCGAACCTGGAGTCTGGTGCCAGGAGAAGGCAGAAGAACCCGGGCAGCTGGAGTGGGCTCTGGGGTTCAGGCGCTCACACAATGGGCAAATTCAGCTTGCCTCTGGGGCCTTTGTCCCCGCTGTCTTCAAACAGGGATCCCCTGTCCCAGCTCCCCTAGGAGGAGGGAGCGGAGGCAGGCAGGGATCCAGAGCCCAGAGGGGGACGCTTGGTGGCCATTGCATTTACATAACAATAGGGTGCTTTTGTACCGTGGACCTTGTTCTAGCAGGACCCTTTCGGAATTGCATTTTTACATTTTGGGCGAATTTGTTTTCGTGCTGAAGTTTATTGAAGGAAAACAGATGGAGCCTTGGAGTTGCACGTGTGCATCCCTGCCTGGGAACTAGAGGAAGGGGGGCCACATACTCTGGGTCCGGATCAACAGACCCGAACGTCAGAGAAGCTGCATATGCATATGCGTCTATTGGAATCTTCTGAGTAAGCCAGAACTGCTGAGCCAGCCTACATAGGCTGTTCTGGTTTTTAATCATTTCCAGAGATTGAAAAGCCCAGACTACTATCCCTCCAAATAACTGCAGTGCTAACTCAAACCTTATATTTACCATTTGCTTTCTGGCAGCTTAGAACCTGCTGGGGCGGCCGGGCGCGGTGGCTCAAGCCTGTAATCCCAGCACTTTGGGAGGCCCAGGCGAGTGGATCGCCTGAGGGCAGGAGTTCAAGACCAGCCTGGCCAACATGGTGAAACCCTGTCTCTACTAAAAGTATAAAAATTAGCCAGGTGTGGTGGTGGGCACCTGTAATCTCAGCTACTCGGGAGGCTGAGGCAGGAGAATCGACTGAACCCGGAGGTGGAGGTTGCAGTGAGCCAAGATCATGCCACTGCACTCCAGCCTGCGCGACAGAGTGAGACTGTCTCAAAAAAAAAAAAAAAAAAGAATAGAAAAAAAAGATAGGAGGACAAAACAGAGGTGCATATTCCCATTTTATAGATGACATAACTGAGGCCCAAAGAGGGGAAGTGACTCACTTAGTGTCACAGTAAATCCAGGGCAGAACAAAAGTCTCCTGAATGGCACTCTTCACTATCACATTACACTGTGGCTCGCAACAGCCCTGGAAGCGAAGCCAGTTGGGGTCACCAGGCACTTAGACCCTCACTGTTTGTCTGCTAGCCCAGAGCCGCTCCTTCTTGTCAGAGTAAGGGGTCGGGAGGAGGCCTTTGCCTGTGCGGACCCATGGTCTGGTGACTCCAGCCAGCACAAACCCTTCCCTTGATGGTTGGAGGCTGGGGAAGGGCTTTTTGTGAGACGCTCCTGACAATGTCTTGTTGTTACAGAGCACCTGCTGTGCCTAGCATTCCACCTGGGGCCAAGAGGCTATGTGAGCAGGTGACAGCCACACAGGCTGTCCCCACACAGGTGGCTGGCCCCGCCTGTCACAAGCTGCTAGGGCTGCCCCCTTGCCACCCATGACAGCAGGTCTGACGAAGACTCCCCACTTGGGAGGTCTGTTCACTGCCTACATTTCGAACAGGGCCTGGCTCTGCAAACCTGTGCGGACCGTTTTAATACAGGAGCCAACATGAGTGAGCAGAGGCTCCCCTGGCTCAGGCAGCCCCAGGCAGGGTTGGCCAGACAGCAACCAGGCACGGGTACGCAGTGCAGGTCCTGCGACCCAGCCACTGCTGCTGCCTCTCACCTGATTCTCACAGCAACCCTGGCAGGTAGGCAGGGTGGGGTTATCTTATTTTACGGAAACAGGCTTCCTCAAGTCTGTCACCAAGTCAGGGATAGAGCTGGGTGTCAAGCCAGATCTAACCTCCAGCCCAGAGCTGGTGATGTGGAAAATCAGGGCAGATGGCACCAGGATCTAAAATAGGGAGGGAAAAAGACCTTGGTTACGTCACAGCGAGGAGACGCTCAGCCTACGCAGCGGGAGCCGCAGGGTCCTGCCACTCGAGCCAGCCCCTCCTTCCCTTCCCTTTTGGGCTCTGAGCACTGCCCCCTGCAAGAGAATGTACTGGAGGAACCCCAGTGTCCTTCCAGCGGGAAGTCTGCTCTGTCAAGGCCAAGGGCAGGCTCTAGAAATGCAAAGACCAAGCAGGCAGAGCCGGATTCCGGAGCTGCCTTCCAAGGGCTGGAGGGTTATATGAGCGCAGCGCTTGAGAAGTGAGTGATGATTTCTGCTCAAAGAGATGGAGCAAGAGGGCTGAGGGCTCTGGTGCTCGGGGGGAGATGAAACGATCCCACAACATGAGGCCTCTGTGGTGTGTGCGGGCACTAAGGAAGGGTGACCTGTGAGTGGCGCGTTCAGAGGCACAGGGTGGGCAGCTAGCTATTGGGCAAGGGACCAGGGCTGGGACAGGCTGCCAGGACCCCCACAACCCCAGGGGAGAAAGGCCACTCAGCCATCATCATGCCTGACTCCCAGGCTCCCGCATGAGGTACCTGCTAGCCAGGGCTTGAAGCCCTCCGGTGACAGGGAGCGCATTACTTCCTAAGAGGCCATTTCCTTGGTTCAGAAACATTTATCTGAAGACTGAGCTGAAATCTACCACGTCACTTAACGTTTTTGGCACCTGGTTATGACCCAGACCTGCACAGAATAATTTAACCCTTCTGATATAGACTTCCAGATATTTGGAAAGGCCAAGTCAGGTTTAAGAGCTCAGTCTCCCATTTGACAAGATTTCCATCTCCTCGCTGTCAGAACAGAAGGTTTCAGCTGTGGTTATCCAAGCCCTCATTCTTGATGATATACACCAGGCTGAATGGTCATTAGAGTCCCCCTCAAGCAGCCAAGCGCTTTGAGACAGGTTTACTACCTTTGGTGAGATGCTGATGCTCCTCACATGCACATGCTCCTCCCAACTACCCAAGTGAGTGCATGGCAAATCTCTCACCTGATCCTCATAAACAGCTTATATGTAAGGCAGTACCATTGTCTGCATTTTACAAATAAGGAAACTGAGCCTCAGGGAGGTGAAGCAATTTGCCCAAAATCACAGAGCCAGGAAACGAGGGAGCCAAGATTCAGACCCTGCAAGATCCAGACCCCACAAGATCCAGACCCCGGCCATCTGGCTTCTCTCTCTTTTTTTTTTTTTTTTGAGATAGAGTCGTGATCTGTCACCCAGGCTGGAGCGCAGTGGTGCGATCTCAGCTCACTGCAACCTCTGCCTCCCAAGTTCAAATGATTCTCCTGCCTCAACCGCCTAAGTAGCTGGGATCACAGGTGTGCACCACCATGACTGGCTAATTTTTTTTTTTTTTTTTTAGTACAGATGGGATTTAGCCATGTTGGCCAAGCTGGTCTCGAACTCCTGATCTCAGGTAATCCACCCACCTCGACCTCTTAGAGTGCTGGGCTTACAGGTGTGAGCCACTGCACCTGGCCCCATCTGACTTCTATACCCGCAGCCCCTTCCTTTACCCTCAGGCTGCCTCAGTCTCCACATTGGGGCCCAGAGCTGGGCTGGACTCAGCACAGTCAGAACCTGGCCCTGTATGTGGTGAAGGAGCGGCGGGCAGGTGCGGGAGGAGTACAGCCAGCTTCCTCCTAGTCCACAGTTTTGCATAACAGCCTGGAAAGGGAGGCCCAGGCTTCCCTGTCTTGTTGCACGTGTGTCTGCAGTGTCTGTGCCATCTCCCAGGGGCCTGGATGTCGATGGAAGGCCTGAGAGTGGAGAGAGCAGGGGTGCGAAGCATTTCCAGGGCTGTGGCTGAGGCCCACCCTGGCCTCAGCATCTGTGGAGATGTGTAGACAGGGAGAGTGAATGGGGCCAACCTCGGGAGACACTGGGTCCCAGAAGCGCCATGTGCTGCTCCTTTGGTGAGACTTAATCACTCTATAAAATGTGAGGCTACTCCCACTTATCAAATTATAGATGAGTTTAATTACAGCGCACTGAGTAACCACACTGGGCTCCTTCAGAAATAGCGGCAGGCTGGCTGCTCTTCTCAGTTTCAGCTGTAGCCACCCCAGTTTCAGGAGGAAGTGCCCGTGGATCCTGGGGCCTGGGAGTGCCGCTCAACCCTGCTGCCAGGACAACAAGAGTGGGCGTGGTGGGCTGCACTGGGTGCACTGCTGTACTGACCACCACCCTCCGGCCACTCTCAGCCAGTGAGTGCTCTGCGGGGCCATCTGGCCACGTGTTCTGTGACTGGGTCATTTACTCTGCTGCAACCTCTTTTTCTCCTACCTACATTGTGTTCTGGACAAAGGTTTTGGGTCACAATGTCCGACCAGAGGTGGACACAGTGGCGTGGGACCTGCCGTAAGAAACAGAGAGGGAGCCTGGCGCGAGGTGAGAAGCCTGTGCTTTATGGAGGCTCGGGGCACCTTCAGGAAGTAGGGTCAAGAACAGCAGGCCACTAGGAAGTGGGGAGAGCTCGGTGACATCACGAGGGGCATCAGACTCTTCCCTGTAGGCCGGTGGGACTGACAGGCTCTCGTTCCAATGGAGGTACAGTGGGACTCCCAGGGCTGTGATGGGCAGGGCGGAGGAGCTGCCGTTGGTCCCAATGCCGTATTAGTGTCACATTCTGAGGTGCAGCCCAGTGCTGGACAGCAGCTGCTACCTCTCCCTCTGCCCGTTTATTACTTGACTCTCTTCTTTGTGCCAGGCCCTGTCTAGGCATGGGCGTCCAACAGCAGGCAGCCGACTGCCCTCCCAGAGCTCACAGTCTAGCCCAGGGGAACCCAGGGGAACCGTGGCCATGACTTGGGCCAGGAAGTGAGAGGCTCGATTCTGTCACATGTAAATACAAATAGTTATTTTCAATCTACACACAGTCTGTCTTCTTCCCCACATAGCCTAGGAGCCCCTCGTGGACAGCTGATGTGAGAGGCGTGCGCGGGCAGGGTTCTCTGCTTACTTAGGGAGTCCCATGACTTTCTCAAAGGAATAATAAACTATGAGGGCCCCCGGAAGCCCAGACGCCAACAACCTGAGGCTGCCAAGCCAACAGTGCTGGGACTGCTTGGAGAATAACCAGGCGGGGGGCCCTGGATATGTGGGACTGGGCACGTGGTGTGGAGGCTGAGGGCAGAACCAGACAAGAGGCTCAGGATGCACCCAGATGTGGAAAAATGCACACCACTGCCGGCATCACGACAAATTGGAGTTTTCAGCCTTAGGGCTTATTTTCTGTGTGGTTAAGTGTACAACAAAAGAAAACAGCCGAGCATTAAAAAGAGCTAGATGGGCTCTTGGTTTTCTGCAGCAGAGGAAGATGGGGCACATCTGGAGGGTCTGTGCTTCTCCTCCCCTCACCCCCTGAGGCCCTCCAATTCCCTCCCCTTCCCGGCCTCCCCGGGCCTTGCAGCTGGCAAACGCCTCCTGCTGCTGTGTGCTTAGTGACAGTGGGGCTCTGGTCACTGAGGGTTAGTGACAGAGCTGTGTGTCTGGCTTTAGTGCCTGCTGATCCTCTCCTTGCCTGTGTGGATTGTACCTAGGTGGTCCCCGGGAAAGAGACTCCACAGGTGATGCCCTGTTAGAGAAGAAAGGGGCCTCAGAGACCCTGCAGCCAGAGGGATGGGACAGAAACAGGCCATGCTGGCAACTGTGTTCTGGGTGAGGTCAGGTAGAAAGAGCAGAAGTTTTGGAGCCAGGTGCACCTAACTTTGATCCTGCTCTGCAACTTCCTGGTTACATAATGCTGCCAAGTTATCTACTTTCTCTGAACCTTAGTTTCTTTTTTGGGGGCGGGGTGGGGCGGGTCACTAACACTGACACTCGGGCTGCAGCCGGCAAGCATTGCAAGCCTCGATTTCCTTATGTCTATGATGGGGATAACCATCTGTACCTTGCAGAGTTGTTGTGTAGACAGGCGACTGGGTAAGTTCTCTAGCACAACGCCTGGCACAGTGGGGGGACACAGTAGGTGCCCCAGCTGGTGCAGTCACAGCCTAAAAAATCCTTTCCCGTCCCCACCCCAGCCTTTCTGAGAAATGCAGACACTATAGCCCAAGGGTGTTCTAGAGGCACAGACAGAAATGGGGACACATTCAAGGTTGAACCGCAGCAGCCACAACCCACTTTCCGGCTCATCCTAGAGGCCTAGGGCAGAGGAGGCCACTGCCTTCTGCAGGCCCCTTCCTGACTGCTAAATGCAGAACAGACTCCACAACCCTGCAACACCGCCTCACGGGAAATCCCTGAAGATTTCCTGAGTGGATTAAGAAATTATTAGCCAGAAGGCCTTAAGCCTAAAAGCCTAGACAAGACTGTCCCAGACAAGAAGGGGTTTTCTGTTTTTCTTTTTTCTGGAATACAAACCCTCAAAATCATCTGGGGGATCAGCCCATTCATTCGTTCAGCTTAGGGGAGGGGAATGGACCAGTTCTTCCTG
This sequence comes from Trachypithecus francoisi, assembly GCF_009764315.1. Lineage (NCBI taxonomy): Eukaryota > Metazoa > Chordata > Mammalia > Primates > Cercopithecidae > Trachypithecus > Trachypithecus francoisi. Next base: position 194,349,759 of record NW_022681453.1, read on the forward strand.
CCCTGGCTGTCTGTGTTCGGACTATTTATTTATTTATTTACTTGAGACGGAGTCTTGCTCTTGTCACCCAGGCTGGAGTGCAATGGTGCAATCTCGGCTCACCGCAACCTCCACCTCCTGGGTTCAAGCGATTCTCTGCCTCAGCCTCCCAAGTAGCTGGGATTACAGGTGCCCACCACCATGCCTGGCTAATTTTTTGTGTTTTTAGTAGAGATGAAGTTTCACCATCTTGGTCAGGTTGGTCTTGAACTCCTGACCTTGTGAACCACCCACCTCAGCCTCCCAAAATGCCAGCATTACAGGTTGTGAGCCACCGCGCCCGGCCTGGACTCTTTCTGTTAGCGCTCAGATTATCCTACCCAGGCCCTGGCTTCCTACGTTTTCTCTTTAAGCATTCAGGGTTAAGAGTGATCTATCATCAGGCTGCAGGATGTCTAGGGTGAGATTTGATTCCCAGCCTCGAGGAGTTAGTTCCCAGTTCTGTGGGGCTGAGGGGGTGAGGGGGTGGAGCAGATAGGATGCACCAACCTGAAGAACTCACTGTTGCTCAGGACAGCCTGGGCTCTAGTGGATGTACGAGCAAAGTTCATGGCAGCCCAGGGAGGGAGCAGGAAATCCTCACCGGGTAGGTTGCAGATGCTCCCTAAAGGAGGTTGTGTGTCAGCTGAGACTTGACAAGTGAAGAGGGTTCTGACAGATAGAAACAGGAGGTGGGGCACCCGACAGGACATTTCACAGTCAACAGAGCAGAATGAGAATGGCTTAGCATCTCAGGAGGACAGACTCTGAAAGGAAAGTGAATAATTTGGGGAGGTTTGAAGAACTCTAGCCCCTGGGAAGAAAGGGCTGGCAGAAGGTGTTCCCATCCCACAGGGTGCTGCTCAGACAGCTCTGACCCTGTCAGAACCAGATCACTCTAAGTTGGACTGCAAAAGTCATTCAGCCCCTTGGATCCTAAGTGCACCGCACATGAATCTCCTGGGAAACTGGTTCAAAAACAGAGCCAGTAAGTCCTGAGTGGAGCCCAGGAACCTTATATCTAAGAAGTGACTCGAAGGAAAAGGACGGTCAGAGAACAGGGGATGCTGCATCCCGAGTTAGTGACAGACCTGGGGCTAGGCCTGGGAGAGGGAGAGCTGGAGCACCTGTGGCTGTGGTTTTGCCTGTCCCCGGTGGCTACTAGTAGTGAAACTCTAGGAGCAGATGGGGTCTCAGGGCTTGTTTCAGAAGTGCCAGTGTGGGGAGATGCAGGCAAGTTTTCCTCCCCTTCTCAGAGACCTTTTTGGGATAAAAGAAAGCCCAGGAGGGAGGGGAGCCAGGTGTGCTGGGAGCCTGGCAAAGGCCAGATGGCCTGCTCGAGTGTTCTCACTAACAGGATGAAGAAGGGTGGAGACCCCAGTGCAGATGTATCCTTCCAGTCAGGCACTTGGATTGTGGCACTGGCTGATGGCCTGGCCTCCACACAATTTGTAGTTGTGTGTCCTGCAGTGGGCAACTCCACCAGGCTGTGCCAAACCTGCCAGCTTACTGTGCCCTCTGCCCCTTGGAGCTGCAGCTTTGCTCACTGTCCTCTCCTTGTCCAGGAGGGGGCAGTCAGCTGCCTCTCTAGTATCCCTCCTGCCTTTGGTGTTGAGGCTGGGACGCATCAGGGAGGTGGTTAAACAGGGCAGAGTTTTCTCAGACCCATGGCAAGAGGCCTAAGTTTCAGTTCCAGTTCCATGTTCTCAGTTGCAGACTGAGCCACTGGGGGTGGCTGAGGAGAAGCAACATGCCCCATTCCCTGCTTTCTAGTGCTCAGGTACTTGGCTTCCAGGTGCCTAGCTAGCCTAGACAAGCTGGGACTTGGGGGCAGAGATTGCTGCATGTTCCTGATACTCATTTTCCCCTTCTATAGGGATACAGCCACCCATGTTCAGCTGAGCACATGGCTGTCATAATAAAGACTACATTTCCCCAGATTCCCTTGCAGCTAGGGGGTAGTCATGTGACTAGGTTCTGGCCAATGGGATGTAAGCAGAAATGGAAGCAGCTTCCAGGAACCTTCCTTAAGGGAAGCTTACATGCATCTCCTTTGGCTCCTTGGGCACTTCATCTTGCAGCCTGGAACTTGGGATGCTGCCATCTTGGGCCATAAAGTCAAGACATTTATGACATTGCAACAAGATAGTGTTTGGATCCCAGACACTGAGGAACCACATTCCACCTTTGACCCCTCATTCAGATTTTATGTGAGAAGAAAGAAGCTTCTATCTTTTCTGCATTGTTACAGTTTTGGAATTCTTCCCTTGTATGCAAACCAAATCCTAACTAAACCTCTAGCCCAGCTGGACAGGAGATGAGGAAGCCATTGCATACACATGGGGCAGGAAGCCTCATCTGATCCTAAGTAATAAGCATTTATTAAGTGGTTCCTACATGCCAGGCCTTGGGTTAAGCACGTTATATGCATTATCCCATTTGATTCTCCCAGTGATACTATAAGGCAAGATTTATAATCGCAATTTTATAGATGATTAAAATGAAGCGTAGCTTTAAATATCTTTCCCAGTTAGAAAGTGACAGGATTCAGAACCAGGCTGTCTCTAACTGCTGGGTGCAAGCACTAACTTTTCCTCAGGCAATGAGGAGGGCTCCTGTCGTGCTGGCCACAGCCGCCCTGACCTCACCTGGGCTACGAAGAGGTAGCTCCTCTTTGATTAAAAGGAGAGCTTCATGAGGTTGGGACTGAGCCAAAACTGAACACAAAACAGGCTGAGACAATAGGCAACCAAATTCTCATCCTTATTCTCTGAACAAAATTCTTAAATTTGAAATATTTTAGAGGGCTATTTCTCCTCCTTCTCCTTCTTCTTTTATTTCTGAAATGGAGCCTTGCTCTGTCACCCAGGGTAGAGTGCAGTGGCCCAATCTCAGCTCCCTCTAAACTCTGCCTCCGGGGTTCAAGAGATTCTCCTGCCTCAGCCTCCTGAGCAGCTGGCATTACAGGCACGTGCCACCATACTCAGCTAATTTTTTTTGTTGTTGTTTTTGTATTTTTAGTAGAGACGGTGTTTCACCATGTTGGCCAGGTTGGTCTCGAACTCCTCACCTCAGGTGATCCACCTGCCTCGGCCTCCCAAAGTGCTGGGATTACAGGTGTGAGCCACTGTGCCTGGCTTAGTTCTTCTTAATGAAGGTGTCTTCTCGGAAGCATCCCCAGTGAGACCACCTCCTGTTTAGTGGCTGAGCTAAGAAGACTCAAAACTCCTCTTCTTCCACCTCCTCCTTCTATCCCCACCTTTCTTTCTCTCTTCCTCTTCCTCCTCCCCTCACTCTTCCTGCTCTTGAGGATCATGGAGGTTGTACCAGAGGCCCCTTACATAGCATGGCCTACCACCAAATGGGCTTTTGTTAATCTGTTTAGCTTCAAAGATATCCATGAAGCAGCAATCTCTAAATGTCCAAGAAATAATGGATTCCATCTGGGCAGCCAGGAAACCTTGTTACTACTCCCTCTTCTACTACCAACTGGTCACATCATCTAGGCAGCAAATGCCTTATCCTTTCTGGGCCTCACTGTCCTCATCGGAAAACAATAGTAATAACAATAACAGCAATAGCTAACTTTTTTTTTTTCTCACAGACAAAGTCTGGCTATGTTGCCTAGACTGGCCTTGAACTCCTGGGCTCCAGCGATCCTCCCACCTCAGCTTCCCAAGGTAGCTGGGACTACAGGCCTAGGCCACCACACCCAGCTTATCCAGCAAACAACCTGTTGAGTCATCCAGACTCACTGTGTTCTAAACACTTCACAAGCGTTTATTCGCTCATCCTTAGGAGGACCCTGTGCGGGAAGTACTGTTACTATTTCCGGTAGGGAACCTGAGACAGGGAGGTTGCTAAGTGGCCCAAGGTCACGTGTGCACCATGAAGTCAAAATACGGCTTGAAAGAGGACCTGGCAGCTGTGTTTAGTAACATCCCTGGGTTAAATGACCTCTCAGGCAAAGTCTCAATGCAGTAAAGGCAAAGTGGGGGTGCTTGGGTGGAATGGGGGTGGGGGTCTAAACCCTCGCCCTTCCTCCCCCAACCGGCCCTTAGGGGAGGGGCTCTCCAAGCGCCGCTCCACGTCGAACATTCCGAGAATCCTCAGGGCCTGGGGCCGCCGAGGTGTGGGAGGGCGGGGAGAGAGCGTGCGCCCTGCGCAGCGAGGTCGTGGTGCCCGGCACCTGCCACCTGTGACTGGGATAAAGGGCTTGATCAGAACCTGCCTGCCAGTTTCCCTGCGCGACGATTAACCACCGCCCCCTCCATAAGCTGTGTGTTTTCCAAGTGAGGAAAATCCCCCCAGGAGAGCTGGGGCGCGGGGGCCTTGCGCTCATCGCGGGCGGGTCGTGCGGCCCCCTCGGCCACACCCCGCCCTCCCCGGGCACCCGCCCCAGGCCACTCAGCCGCTCCTGGAAGCCCGGCCGCCGGGCGCCTCCTCCCGGCTGTCTCCAGTCCAGGCCCTTCCCGGCAGCTCCGAGCTTAGGGCCCTGGGCCCTGGTGGCTGAGGGTGAGTGGTGCAGCCGTGCGTCCGGCCGTCCCCCCCCATCGGTCGTTTCCTTGCCTGTGCGGATGGTGTCAGGTTTATGCACCTGTCCCGAGTGAACGCGGTGGAGAGGTCTGGGGGTCTGACGCCGCACTCCCACCCCTCAGCTGTCGGCAGAAAGCCACTTCCAGAGCCACGCTAAAAAGTCACTCTCTCTGGCTTGTGGCTCATTTGGGTGTCCCGTGGCCACCGCTGAGAGGCACCTGGGGCCCTTTGTGTGGGTGAGTTAGTCTCCCGCTCCGCTGGCCACTGGCAAAGCCGGGCCACCAGTGCTCTGGGGAGACTGGAGGTGGGCCAGGGCTGAAGCAGCTGGAAGGAATGTCCATTTGTCCTGTTCTGCTTGACCTGCTTCCGCTTTATTTCAGAAAGGGGCTCAGTGCCTCAGACGCACTCTGCAAAACACCTCCATTTTCAAAGGAGACCGTGAGTTTCCTGCTTGCCCAGTAAGATTTGTTTATTGCAACTGTGTCAATAAATTGTCCCTGTTTACCTACCCGCTAGACCCTGTGTGAGCCTCCATCCTCTGGCTGTGTAAAAGACCCCTCAGTGAAGGAGCCTTTCCATTTCTCTCTGAAGCCGCACCTGTGCTGAGGGTTAGGCCTGCATTTGAAGTGGGTTTGCTTATTTGTTTTAACCACTGGTTTATTGCATGCCTTTGGTCACATTCCATCCCCTCTTTGAGCTTCATTTCCCCATCTGTGCAATGTATCAGCGGTACTTCCTAAAGTCCCAGTGATTCTTCAGTGGTATCTAGCCATCTAGCCTGGGCATGGTGGCACCTGTAGTCCAGCTATTGAGGAGGCTGCGGTGGGCCCAGGAGTTTGAGGCTGCAGTAAACTATGATCTCACCACTGCACTCCAGCCTGGACTGCAGAGAGAAACCCTGTCTCAAAAAAAAAAAAAAGAAAGAAAGAAAGAAGGAAAGAAAGAAAAGAGAAAGAAAGAAAAAAGAAAGAAAGAAAGAAAAGAGAAAGAAAGAGTATCTGACACAGAAGGGTTCTGCTAAAAATGTTTAAGTTTGAGACCCACTGGCCTAGACGACTTGACGCCTGGGCCCAGGAATGTGTCTGCTTAGGTCTCTGAAAACTTTTCTCCTGGTTTCATCACTGTGATGCCGCTGAATCTGACACGTCTTCTCCTCTCAGAGCCGCTAGGCTGAGCCCAGCACGGCGGAACGGGGTGCATCATGAGGCAAAGGACCTGCTGCCCTGGGACAGCCCAGATAGAGATGAGAAAGAAATCACTGCAGAGTTTTCCTGCCTCCTGGAGTGGAGGACATTTCTGTTACCATCCTCTCTCGCAGGTCCCCTGTCCAGGCCTCCTCTGTCCTGACTTCTTCTACAAAAGAATGGAAATCCTTCCAGCATAACAATGCCCACCTGCACCTGCTCTCATTTGACCCAGCAACCCTATAGTGGAAGGAGGCACAGGAATTGCTTCCCCCCACCCCTTCTTTTTGGAGACAGAGTCTCACTCTGTCACCAGGATGGAGTGCAGTGGTGCAATCTTGGCTCACTGCAACCTCTGGCTCCTGGGTTCAAGCAATTCTCCTGCCTCAGCCTCCTGAGTAGCTGGGACTACAGGCGTGTGCCACCACGCCTGGCTAATTTTTTGTATTTTTAGTAGAGGTGGGGTTTCACTGTGTTAGCCAGGATGGTCTCGATTCCTGACCTTGTGATCTGCCCTCCTCGGCCTCCTTAAGTGCTGGGATTACAGGTGTGAGCCACTGCGCCCAGCCTCCCCTCTTTTACAGATGAGAAAAAGGCTCAGAGAGATAAAGGGACTTGGACCAGGTGACAAAGCAAGTGTTTGGCAGCATCGTGTGAGTATCCTGGCATCCTGATAACATAAGGAGAATAGGGACTCCCACCAGCTGGGAAAATGGTTCTGATGTGGTAGGAAGGAAAGAGGGTGACTGAGCTAATCCACCCTCTCAAACCTGCTGCAACAGCCAAAACAGGCACGAAAGGGTGGGAGGTGACTCCCTGGGGTTCCCTGGGGTCCTCTGAGTACTTCCCAGGGCTCCTGAGTCAGGACACTGTAAGAGATGGGTAGAGGGTCCTGGCAGTACCAGGCCAGATGCAGGAGGGCCCTGATCCAGTGACTCCTCATACCCCGCCCTCATCCAGCACACACACACAGATACACACACACACACACATGCCACTGTGAGTGTCCTCGTCCTTGGCACCTTCCTTGACACAGGAGCATGAAGAAAACAGGCTGTGTGAGCAGAAGTGCTCTCCCTGCCAGCCAGCCCATAAGGCTCTGACAGTCTCCCCCGAGCTTTGCTGGCAGCCTCTTAGCTTCCTCTACTGTTTCCAAGATGGGCCCAGCATGTCCTCAAGGGACCCTGGGTGGAAATTAGTATTCTAATCACACCTCCAGTGTCAGTAATCCCTTCTGCTTGGGCAGTACTTGGGAGTTTTCTAAGTACATTCACATCAGAGGCCGGCGAGGTAGGCAGGACAGACATCGGAGAGCAGGGTTGTCTCCATCTCATAAACGACAAAACTGAGACTCAGGGGCGGCTTGTCCAAGGTCACAGCACATCACAGGGAGACCCAGAACTGGAACCTGGGCTGAGGGCCCTGCTGTTTCCATTTCTGGCTTTGTCTATGGGGTTTCCAGCTCCACTAAGGCCAAGATAAGCAGCGGGTATCTATCCCTATTTTCAGCATTTTCCCATGACAAGCAGCCCCTCTTAGAAAAGGGAGGGGGTGGCTCACACCTGTAATCCCAGCACTTTGGGAGGCCGAGGCGGGCGGATCATGAGGTCAGGAGTTTGAGACCAGCTTGGCCAACATGGTGAAACCCTGTCTCTACTAAAAGTCAAAAAATTAGACGGACATGGTGGCACACACCTGTATTCCCAGCTACTCAGGAGCCTGAGGCAGGACAATTGTTGGAACCCGGGAGGCAGAGGTTGCAGTGAGCCGAGATCGTGCCATTGCACTCCAGCCTGGGTGACAGAGCAAGACTCTGTCTCAAAAAAAAAAAAAAAAAGGAAAGGAAGGGGGCTCTGTAAGCAAACAAAAATCATGCAACTGACACTCTCCGTGCCCAGCTGAGCCCTGGCCAACCTAGCAAAGTGGGTGTCAGGAAGCCCGAGGTCAGTGTTCAGCTCAGCAATCAATTCTCCGGGGGGCTTTGGTCAGGAGGAAATTTCTTTCTGAGTCTGTTTCTTCTTCTGTAGGATGAGATGAAGGATGAAAATCACTATATTCAAACAACTCACAAGAGAATCGCTTGAAAAGTTTGTACAAAACCCAGATCCTGGGGCTACACAGCAGGCCGAGAGGATCAGCTCTGGGCTTGGGGAAATCCGTGGGAACCCACGGTGTGAAGTAGTTTCCTGGGTGACTCTGAGGTCCACTGACATCTGAGACCACAAGACCCGATGGTCCCAGGGGCCTCCCCTGCTCTGACGTCCGATTGTTTGAGGTGTGGGAAGTGTGGTGCGTGCACTCAGGCTCTGATGATTTCCTCCCGTGTTTTCGTCTTTGTAGTGGACTCAGGGTCATGGAAGTGGAAAAATACCTTGAACAGATAGATACTCGAGTGCAGTCTGTTCAGGAAAAGCACAACAAGTACCAGAAGACCTGGAGGGCCGGGTTTACGTTCCCACGAGGCGGCGAGCCAGCTGTGGGTTCTTGGGCTTCCAAGTGAAACGTGCTTCCCAGGCCCCAGTCTGGGGTGTACCAGGTGTCCCGCCCACGGACACGTCTCAACAATAGAATGATTTCTCTGGTGTGGCCTCCACCCAAGTCCATCTAAAGACTCTTCCTGGCTCCAAATGGTCACCTTCCCCCTGCCCCATTCCTAAGGAGCCCCTAACTTTCATGCTGCCAAGGCGGCCCTGTCCACTCTTGGAGTGTCTGCATATGTGGCGCCCACATGCTTGGCTACGTGGAGAAGTCAAACGTCACTTCCCTGCTGGTCCCAGACTAAACCAGTCATGGTTCTTGGCTGCAAACAAGAAAAACTCCTTTTGGCTGACTTAACGGAAAAGGAATTTATTTAAGGATATTGGGTAGCATTGAGACCCACCACGAAGGCCGGAGAACCAGGTTTGAAAAACAAATCTGACCGCCTCCCAGAAAGACGCATGCTATGGGCATTTCCCTAAAACTAAAAAGGTGCTGTGTGTCCCATGAAATGGCAAAGGCCTCTCACATGTGGGTGCAGCAACCTGGAGGAGCCTGCACCCCAGAGAAACGTTGGTGATTTTTGCTGTGGCTGTTGCCAATAACTGCGTTTTCCTGTTCCTCCCTCCAGGTTTCAAATTCCATATGCATCTGATCTGGGAAGGGCTCTACCAGGAACCACCTCCTTTGCTGCACTCCATTAATCCCTCCTGACACTATAATCATGTTTCCCATGCAGCCAGTGGAGCTGCCAGCTCCTGGCCTCTGATCCCAGACAAACCCTTTTCCGGTGCACCCTCCACCACTCATGCACAAACATCCTATCCCATGTCTCCCTAGCCCGTCCCATCCCACTTTCCTGGAAAAGGGACATTTGATCTCCAGAACTATTCACTGGGATCACATTTTTTTCTACAATAATTTTTCTCTCTAATTCCATCAATCAACAAATATTTACCAGGCACCTACTATGTGCCAGTTACTACGCCAGGGCTGAGGGGTGAAAAAAAACACTATCTTCATGGAGCTTAGAGTGTCATGGGGACACAGAGATTGATCAAAGAATCAATTATCTTATTATCAACTCTCAATACTATGAAAGAAATGATCACAAAAACCTTGAATCTTTAGTAGGGAGATCTGATCCGGTCTGGGAAGTTTCCTTGGGAAGGTGACATTTGAGTTAAGATGTGGAGGATGAGCGAGAGTCGGTGGGAGGAAGGGAAAGGGAGGAAGGAAGGCTGGAAGAAAGGAAAGGTGGGCATTCTATGCAGAGGGAAAGACAGGAAAGGGTTCTGAGTAGACCTGTCTTCTCTGCGAAATCAGAGAAAGCAGGGTGGCTGGAGTTCCCACTATGGGTGAGAGGGATGGTGGTGCTGCCCCAGGCTGGGGAGGTAGGCAGGGGCTAGACCAGCAGGGCATCGGGCGTTGCACTCCAGCCTGGGTGACAGAGCGAGACTCCATCTCAAAAATAAAAAAAAAAAGGAAAGGGAGTGGGGCCCTGTAAGTGGACAAAAATCATGCAACTGACACTCTCCATGCCCCAGCCAAGCCCTGGACAACCTAGGAAAGTGGTCATCAGGAAGCCTGAGGTCCAGGCTTGCACACACATGATGGATTTTAGTTTTTACCAAAGAGCAACAAAGAACTTTGTTAAAAATAATGTCAGGCAGAGTTGGGGCCTGCAGTGTGAATAGATTGGAGACAGCAAAAGTGGATTAGGGGGCCTGTGAGGAATCCAGGTGAGAGATAATAAATACTGTCTTGGACTAGTGGCTGTATAATAGGGCCAAGAGAGCAGAGTCAAGACATAGTTCGGAAGTGAAATTGACAGGACTTGGTGATAAGCAGTATACGGAGTGAGGTAGGGGTGAAGGAGACTGTGTGTCCAAGGTAACTCTGAGGTTTGTGGTGGATGGTGTTAGAGGAACACTCAGTCCCCACTCCCCATGTTTCCTGATGGAGGGTCTTCTGTTGGAGTAACAGCCCCTCACTCCTTACATGATGGTGTGTTAGGGAGGAGGATCTGGGCTGGGGCGGCTCAGCACCTTCTGGTTTTTGAATCACCCCTGCCTGCCACAGACAGATGTGATCTCTCTGCTCTCTGGGCCACACAGTGAGCTTGGTGGGGCTGGCTGTATCCACCCCATCCTCCTGAGAAGCCTGCAACGTGGGAGGCAGTGTCAGTGAAGGGTGGCATAGCCAGTCTGATCAGGACCTGGAAACAGAATAGAGGGCATCACTTTCTCTAGACCCTCCCAGCACCTAGAGGAGTTATTTACCAAGGCAGGGAACATGGGAGGAAAAGCAGGCTTTGAGAGAGAATAACCATGAATTCAACTTTGGAACCCTTTTCTGGCCACCTTGATATCTTAACTTTGACTTAAATATCCCATGAAATCAGTATATTTGCCCACGTACACCTTTTTTAAAAAATTAAAAGGGGCATTAACTCATCAAAGTAAGAATTTTCTAAAATTTTGCTTTGGTAGGTCAGCCTGGACTTACAAATCCAAGCCAGCGGGAGTCTCCTTAGAGAGGCAGTGACCTGGCTGCATCCTGGGGGATACTAACAGTGATAACTACCATCATCAGGCACTTAACACACGTCCCGTACTGTGCTAAGATGATCACGTGTAATCTTTGCAGTACCCGACGAGAGACACTTTTATTATTCCTACTTCTCAGATGGAGAAACTGAGGACCAGAGAGGTTAAATGACCTCAGCAAGGCCATCTAGCTAATGAGAGGTGAATCTAGGATTCCAGAGCTCTTGCTTTTAAATGCTATGCTGAAAGAGAGGATGTGCTGGAAGATTTTTGACCGACTGAGTGAAAAGTAAGCACAGTTGTGGCCTTTTTGGCTTTCTTTTTTTATAGATGGAATTTCCCTGTGTTGCCCAGGCTGGCAGCATAGCTATCCTCCCCACCTCAGCCTACTGAGTAGCTGGGATTAGGTGCGTGCCATCATGCCCCACCAGCACAATTGTGTTTTGTGCTCTTGGCTGAGAGATTCTTAGGACCCACTAGCCCTATTCGTCTCTTCGTTCCTCTCCCCAGTCCGCGTGTGTCCTGGGAGCCTTTGCAGCAGCCACCTGATCTCAGAGTTCTCTTCTTCCCTCTCTTCAGGCACTTTGCAGACATCCTCCTCCACTCATCTAACACGGAGACAACCTGTCTGGTAAAGCCTCTCAAATCCAGCCAGAATCATCTGGAAGAGTTTAGCAGGCCGGCAGGAAGGCCAGCCTGAAATGGACTTAGCTGGGATTCTGCCCGAGGCCCTCACATGAGCTGTGCAATGCAACCTCTGCCCAGAGTGCAAAACAGAATGCTGCTGGAGCTGCTCATGAAATCACCTCGCTGTGGCCACCACATTGTCCCCATTTGCTTTGGAAAGTAATGCCATTATGAAATATGGTATCCCCTGCAGTTCTGCATCGGAAGCAGAGAGGGCACACACGGACTCCCTCCCCATTCCAGCAGGCATGGTCTCAATGCCCCTGCACCTGGGCCTCTGGCCAGGGGCCTCCATAACTACCTGCAGGAGTGAGTACACTGCGGTCTGAGCACCTGGCTGTAGCCCTCCACCCTTACCCTGTGCCTCCCTAAAGCCTCCTGTGTCAAATGAAGTCATCATTATCCCTACCTCATGAGCCGTCACAAGAATAAATAATTTAATATATGCAAGATGCTTGGCACCGAGTGTTATAAAACTCAATGACAATGACAGTTTGCTTCATCATCATCATCGTCATCACAACCACCACCATTCAGTACATGGTTTCCCACCTTTGCACTTTTAAAGAAGGAAAACCAACTGCCATGTGTAATATGATTTCTTTACTACTTCGTGGAAACCAACTTTAAATAAACTCACTTTTAAAACACAGCCTCGGCTGGACACGGTGGCTCACGCCTGTAATCCCAACACTTTGGGAGACCGAGGTGGGTGGAGCACTTGAGACCAGGAGTTCAAGACCAGCCTGATCAACATGGTGAAACCCCATCTTTACTAAAAACACAAAAAATTAACTGGGCATGGTGGTACACACTTATAATCCCAGCTACTCGGGAGGCTGAGGCAGGAGAATCGCTTGAACCCGGGAGGCAGAGATTGCAGTGAGCCGAGATCGTGCCACTGCACTCCAGCCTGGGTGACAGAGCAAGACTGTCTCGCGAAAAAAAAAAAAAAAAAAGCCTCTTCCTAATTAATAATATGCTTGAAATCATAGGTTTAATGGTTCTAGTTATATTGTTAAAAGCTCATTACAGTAAATACATGCCTATTAGCATCATCATTTACCCTTGCAGCACGAAATCACCTTGTGCTGACTGGTAGTCCTCACACCTGTCTTTGAAGCCCACCTGTGCAGGCCAAGGCCTTGCACATCTCTGGGTCTCCTCGTCTGTCAAACAGGTGCAGCGTGAGGATGACGCTGCCCCAGGACTGTTGGCACGGGCTGTGGGATGCTGGTTTTGACCATGCTTTGTACACTGCAATTTGTCAGTGGAGTTGATATCATAGGGTCTCCCTACACCCACCGCTTTCCAGATGTCCTGGGATGTTCGTTCTCTAGAAGCTCTAGCAGCTCACCCAGGTTTGCAAAAGGAACAGCTTATAATGAGCCCTCTCCACTCCATCCCACTTCTCCTGGGAATTTGTGGGGCTGTCACTCAGACATGTTTTTTTCCTCTCGTGTTTCCTCTCCTTGGGCTAGAACAGCCCCCAAAGCCTATTTTAATCCTTTGTCCCCATTTGGCATCCAGCCTTCCTCTTATCTTGACTTCACTGAGGTGTTAGGTCCATTTGCTATACTCAGGAGGTGGCACCCCCAAACCGAGGCCCTCCAGCATAGCCTCCACCCTGGCTGGGCAAACTGCTCCAGGCTTCAGAAAGCAGAAACTCCCAGGAGTTTTCTCTGTCTCCCCTGGCTGCGGGCTCTCCTCTTGCTTGCTTGCCTGCCCACCGAAATCATAGATCAGAAACATCTTTTCTCTGGACCTCACCAGCAGAGGCAGCTGCTCACATTCTGCTTCTTCCTTCCGCATGGTAATTCATTAGGCATTCCCTCTGATCCGAGCTTCTCTTCCTCTCTCCCCATGAGCCAACAGGGTAAAATCTCCAAGAGAGGCCTTGGGGCACCTCCTGCTCCAAAAGGAGAAGACCGCAGCCTGGTGGGGCTATGATGTGGGCAGAGGAGAGGCTGGGAGTAAATTCCGGGGCTGGTGCCTGGAATCCTTTGCATTTCTCTGGCCCTGCCCTGCCTAGCCAGCACCCAGAGCTTCACAAATGCCCATTTAGAAGGCCGCACCCTGCTAGTGTGGTGAGGTCCTTGTGACTGGCTGGCCCCCATCAGACACAGGAAAAGTAGAGGGAGCTGGGGACAAACTTTAGAAAACTGGTGACAACATGATTCCTTTTGTTTTATGAGAGAAAGGAAAAATGCATGTTAAACAAACCAGAACGTCCACCTGAAGAGTGGAAGGGAACAGTGGTTTTCAGTTTATAATACAACTGTACTCTTAGCCTATCCATGCACCATTGCATCCAGAAGGATATACAAAACAGCCCTTCAAGATTGACTTGTGTTGGGCCAGGCGCGGTGGCTCACGCCTGTAATCCCAGCACTTTGGGGGGCCGAGATGGGCGGATCATTTGAGACCAGCCTAGCCAACATGGTGAAACCCTGTCACTACCCAAAATACAAAAATTAGCCAGGTGTGGTGGCACACACCTGTAATCCAGCTACTCGGGAGGCTGAGGCAGGAGAATCATTTGAACCAGGAGGCGGAGTTTGCAGTGAGCTGAGATCACACCACTGCACTCCAGCCTGGGCGACAGAGCGAGACTCTGTCTCAAAAAAAAGATCACGTTGCGTCTTCCCAGTCAGAGTATGTGAAGGTCGGGGGTCCAATCGAGGAATCCCTGGGCCCTCCTCAGCCCTAGGTCCTTCCAGCTTGGCCTGAGGGCCTCCCCGCACATTTGGCTCTCTCTCCTTCCACTCCTCACCCACACCCCAATTCCTGCCCCTTTGGACTTCTTCAACCTACTGCTCCCACTCCCAGGCCATGCCTTGGGTCGTCAGGCTTTTGGTCACATTGGGTTCTGCTTTAGCTGGGCAGGGACTGTGCTGGGGGCTGGTGGGAGAAGCAGGCCGGTGGATTTTATAAGGCATGCTAACCTTGCTCTCTGTCCAGCTGGCCTCCCCTTGCTGCAGCTCCTGTATACGGATATTGTTACAAAATTGCTACCCTCCCTCTCCTTTGAGCTGGCCTAGCTTTGGCTTATCATAGGCCCCAGGAAAGGGCAGGGGACTGGGGTGTGGGTTAGAGGGACATAAAGGTTCATTCAGCCTTATACGCTTCATTTTCTCACAGCATGTATTTCATTGTACTACTGGCAACTGTCATCTCTTATAAATGAGGTTCATAAATAATTGTTCCAGCTTATGGAATTCTGGAGAAAAAAGCTGCCAGAACAGTGATAGGGTGCATTTCCCACAACATTAGACAGGCTGAAGATATCTGTGAATGTCAGCCCGCATCATGACAGTCTCATGTGGTGGGACAGTTAGAAGGTGATGCAGGGACATTAAACAGCAGAGATTATAATGACAGTAAGATAAGAGTTACTACAATCAAACTACTGCCTAGCTACTCGGGCCCGGTTTGGATGGTGACGATTCAGAATTAAAAGACATGGTCTCTGCTCAGGGGCTCCCGGTCTAGGCCACTTTGACGCAGAAGAATTTGAAATGACCCTTCAAATCCACTCTTCTGTCACCACTGATCTCAACTGATGGGCATCAGCATGCCATCAGACAGGTACACGTGTGACGAAGGATCAGGCACCTGACCTTTTATTCCTTCTTCATGTTGTGCCTAAATTTGGCGTGCACAGTGTGTGCCTGCAAGCCTTTTACATTTTCATCCACATCAGTATTTGTTTCTGCTTCTCAGCCACATTCTCAAAAATGAGAAGAAGTATGCTTATTCGTTTAGATTTGCCATGAGCAAGGATCTGCTCAGCCACACACCTGGATCATATCTTGCTAATGATGTTGATGTCGACGTTGACCAAAGCTTGATAATTCAGTAACTGTGTAATGTGTCTCATTTTTAAAGGAAAGCTTGGCTGGATCCCAATTAAAGCCACAGACAGAATTCAGAAGAGGTTTAAGAAAATAGTAAAAGAAAAAGGTTTGCAAACCCACCAGATGAGAGAACAGTGCTCCTCCTGGCAGTCTCATCTGCCTCTGGTAAGGTTCAGGTCACCCCGTGAATGACACAATGTCCCTGTGGGCCTCATCCCATCTGCTTCTGTTTGTCATGGCCCAGGGCCCATCAGTCCCTCAATGCTGCCCTTCCTGCCTCCCAGGCAGGTCTGGGTTTCCATGAGTCACTCTCACAGCAGCCGTGACCCGTGCAACATCTCAGAGTTTCTCAGCACAACAATTCATCATGTGCCTCAATGTTCATCCAGCAATGTCAGGAAGAAACTGCCGGATATTGTTCTATACCGAGTCGAAAGCTGTCCTGCAAAACAACAGTGCAATAGAAGAATGAAAGTCGCTTCCAAAGCTAAAGCCAAACAAATGCAATCTTGAGATATTTTGTGGGTCGAATTAAATGTTTTGTTTGTTTTTGAGACAGGGTCTCACTCTGTTCCCCAGACAGGACTGCAGTGGCGGGATCGCCACTCTCGGCAACGTCTGCCTCCTGGGCTCAAGCGATTCTCCCGCCTCAGTCTTTCAAGTGGCTGGGACTACCGGCACATGCCACCACACCTGGCTAATTTTTGTATTTTTTGTAAAGATGAGGTTTCACCATGTTGGCCAGGATGGTATTGATCTCTTGACCTTGTGATCCGCCCACCTCAGCCTCCTAAAGTGCTGGGATTACAGGCATGAGCCACCGCGCCCAGTGAGAATTCCTTTCTTTCACATCCACGTCTTTCTCTCTCTCTCACATGCCCCACACTAGCCATCCTAGGCAAATCTAACATCATTAGCAAAATAAGATCCAGGTATGTGGCTGAGCAGATCCTTGCACATGACAAATCTAAAGGATTTTGCCATGTTGCCCAGGTTTGTCTCAAACTCCTGGGCTCAAGCAATCTGCCCTCCTTGGCCTCCTAAAGTTCTGGGATTATAGGCATGAGCTACCATCAGAGACATCACTGATACCCCGGAAGTCCCTCACAGAGGGCTTCTCTACTCCAGAGACCAGCGCTGATAGTTAGCTGGTGTACAAGATAAAAACAAATCCATCCTTCCTGCTTCCTTGCACCCTCTCATCTGTGGAAGCTCTAAGGGAAGGGACTGGTTTGGCTTCCACTTTGATAGAACGGGCAGCAGTCACATGGCCCATTCAGTGATAGAAAAGCTCTAGATCCACTTTTTATTCTAACACCTTTGGTAGCTTCCCAACTTCCTTTGAAGTTTGCCTGGTCGTGTCCCTGTCTCTGGCCTGAGATACTCCAGCTAAACAATGCAATGAGAAATATTTGGCAGTCTTTGTATCTCTGTGTACCTGAAAGGTGTGCCCTCCTTGGCCAGGAAACTAGAAATACCAGGTTGTGGGAGCTGGGATGGGCTAGGACCACTTTCTCTGAAGATGTTGCAAATGTAAGGCAAGGAGGTTGAAAACGAAATGTATAGGATGCCAAGCAGAGGCGAGCGTGAAAGCGAAAAGAAAAGAAAGGTGACCAAGACTGATGCATAACAGAATCGGGAGAATGACGCTGCTTCCCAAGAGCGGTTATTAGGCCACCGGTTCTCATCGGGGGCCAAAGGCCCTCTGTGGGATTGTGAGGATTTCCAAATGTGTCCGATAACCTGAGTATTTTCTGTGGGATTGTGAGGATTTCCAAATGTGTCCGATAACCTGAGTATTTTCTGTGGGATTGTGAGGATTTCCAAATGTGTCTGATGACCTGAGTATTTTCTGTGGGATTGTGAGGATTTCCAAATGTGTCCGATGACCTGAGTATTTTCTTTGTCTTTGATTGTGTTTCCATTTGAGAAACAGAGAGGAAGGAGAATGGCTAGTCTAGGGCGTGTGTGAGAGACAGAAAGATGTGGATGTGAAAGAAAGGAATTCTCACTGGGTAAGGTGGCTCACGCCTGTAATCCCAGCTACTCGGGAGGCTGAGGCGGGCAGATCACAAGGTCAAGAGATCGATACCATCCTGGCCAACATGGTGAAACCTCATCTCTAAAAAATACAAAAATTAGCTGGGCGTGGTAGCACGTGCCTGTAGTACCAGCTACTCGGGAGGCTGAGGCAGGAGAATGGCTTGAACCCGGAAGGCAGAGCTTGCAGTGAGCCGAGATCGCGCCACTGCACTCCAGCCTGGGCGACAGAGCAAGACTCCATCTCAAAAAAAAAAAAAAGAAAGAATTTCCTAACTAATATCTGAGATTTGCCAACAGCCAGAAAAACATATTAGTTAAGTACTACCCCGGGCCACCTAATTCCAGGCCCTTAGAAATCCTGTGGAACAGTTTTAACCTGACAGCCTACTATTCACCCAGACATGTATTTCACATTCCTCAGTTTCTAGCCAAGGAAGGGAAGGATGAGGAGCCGGTGGAGCTGTAGAGAGCCTGGACCAACAATCAGAGGAGCTTGAGTTTCGTGCTGGCTCAGACACCGGCAGTATAATGTCTTTCACCTGGTCTCTTTTGGAGCCCCTGGACATGCTGAAAATAATCTTTTACAGCTTTCAAGTGCTTTGCTGGTGGCAGTAGCTGAGGGAATGGAAATTTGGAGAGCAAAAACCAAACCACAGCAATCTGTTGGCCGTAGCAAGCCACACTGCAGACCGCCCTCAATGCCATTCAAGTCATCATTTATCACTGACTCCTCTTTGCGGGTCACCTGCTGACTGTGGCCTGCCACTTCAGCAAAACTGGTGGGAACAGGTGCTCTAATGTGCTGACAGCATCTGAGAGTAACACTTGAATTGAGAAAACTGGGGTTTGGGGGGGAAATACTCTAGTTATGGGTTTGTATTTCTGCTTCTCCACTTAGATTACAAGGCTCTCTAGGGCAAGGACTGTGCTTTTGAAGCCCCAAGGCCTAGCAGAGGGCTTGGCCCATGGAAATGCTCAATAAATGCTTGTGAATGAGAGAAAAGGAGGGAAAGAGGGAGTGGGTTCTTTCCAAGGTCACACTGCAGACATCCCCCAACAGTGGAGGCATGCTGGCCACTGTCCCCCTCAGCATCCAGCTCCAGTCGATGTTCTTTTGCGGGTCAGGCTGGTTATGTCTATTTCCCAGAAAGTGTCACTGATACCATCAGACCCCAAGGCATCTGCTGTTCCACAGCAGCCTCCCCTGGTCCATAATGTGGACGATATCAGAGGAGCCAAGACTGTCTTCGTCTCAACTCTCCTGCCAGGAGTGCTAAGCCTGGGGTATCCACTCAGGCTAGGGATGGGTGGTCTAATGTACTGACAGCATCACAGAGCAGATTCAAGATCCTCTTGAATTGAGTGGATCTGAGAGTATCAGGGCTGGGATGCTGGCCTTTTACAGATAAGAAAACCGGGACTCAGGGTCTGGGGCTGGCAGGACCCAGGGGTGGGGCATGGCCCCACAGGGAGGGGAGCCCAGGAGAGTCAAGGGTGAAGCCCTCAGGGTACAGGCAGGATCGAGTCTAACAGACCACCCTAGCAAGGCATTCATGCAATGGGGTGGCAGGATTCTGGAAAAGTCCATGAGAAAGGACTTGGGAAGCTGAGGGCCAGAGAGCACAGGGGACCCACTCAATCTCATCCAGTGTCAGGGGCAGAGACAGGTGAGAGGCAGGATCTGGTCTCTTCACAGGAGGGAGTGGCTGGATTGGAAGAGAGAGAAGGAGAGGGAACCCATTTAAATCCCCAAGGCAATGGAGCCTCACCCCAAGCATGTTGGGAGTAGGGACAGAGGGTACTGGGGAGCTGTTAAGGGAGCCGAGCCCATCTGGATCATTCTGCGTTGTCCTAGACCCCGCTCCACTTTCTACTGGCTCTGGGAATTCACCTCTGCTCTGCCCTTTGCACAGTCCCCACTCTGAGAATGGGGAGGGGCCCAGAGTCGTGTATGACCCTCTTCTAAGCAACCTCCAGCTTCAGGGCCCTGTCAGTGATGTGACTTTCAGCAACATCCAGACACCTACTGGGTATCCCTTGTGTCCCCAGTTAGTGCCGGACCCAAGCTTGGTCCCTGCCCCAGTGGTCTCATGATCTTGTTGGGGAAGTAGGGGGACATTTGAGGCACCCAGTACAAGGCACGCCAAGGCAGGCATGGCTCCCGGTATAACCAGTGGGTTGTTAGAAGAAGCAGAGAAGAACCTCATGGGCACGCTGGCTTCTTGGAGGAGATGAGGCTGGAACTGGAGTTTGAGCATTATGTGCTGGGTTAGGAGTTTCGAGTAAGACCACTGCAGTAAGAATACACATGTTTTCTCACAAGGGTAGAGGGAAGGGAAATTGTTAGGGCAGCCTCAGAGCCATCAGGTAAAAGCTTGTGTTTTGTTTTGTTTTTTTTCTTTGAGATGGAGTTTTGCTCCTGTCTCCCAGGCTGGAGTGCAGTGGCACGATCTCAGCTCACTGCAACCTCCGCCTCCTGGGTTCAGGTGATTCGCCTGCCTCAGCCTCCCGAGTAGCTGGGATTACAGGCGCCAGCCTGTAATTTTTGTAGTTTTAATAGAGACAGGGTTTCACCATGTTGATCAGCCTGGTCTCAAACTCCTGACCTCAGGTGACCCACCCCCGCTTGGCCTTCCAAAGTGCTGGGATTATAGGCATGAGCCACCGTGCCCAGCCAGGCCTGTGTTTTTTAAACGTTTTTTAATCAGCACAGTAATCCTTTGCTGAAGGAAACTCTACTCAGAATGTGTCAACCTGCTGAAAGCAGAACTGCTCTATCCTCTCAGCTTCTCTCTTACCCCAGTGTTACACCTCAGCCCTGCTGCCACCTCAGAAAATGAAAGGAACTTTACAGCAGGACTAGTTCAACCTCGTTATTGGACCAGAAGAGAAACTGAGGCATAAAGAGCAGACGGGACAAGCTCAAGCTCAGGGATTTTCCCACCAGTCCTTGCTGCTTCCTGAATGAGGCGAGACTGGAGCTACTTTCAGCAGGCGAAGGGATGTAGCCTCCACAAGATGGAGAACCTTGGAACGTGTTTGGACAAAGACATTCTTTCTGTCATTCCAGTTTGATGGCCCAGCTAGTGCTGCAATCTCTTGATGTTTCCTTTTTTTTTTTTTTTTTTGAGACAGAGTCTTGCTCTGTTGCCCACGTTGGAGTGCAATGGCGCAATCTCAGCTCACTGCAACCCCCGCCTCCCAGATTCAAGAGATTCTCCTGCTTCAGCCTCCCGAGTAGCTGGGATTACAGGAATGCCCCACCACACCTGGCCAATTTTTGCATTTTTAGTAGAGACGGGGTTCACCATGTTGGTCAGGCTGCTCTCGAACTCCTGTCCTCAGGTGATCCACCTGCCTCGGCCTCCCGAAGTGCTGGGATTACAGGCGTGAGCCACTGCGCCTGGCCTATGTTTCAATTCTTTCATCGAGAAGACTAGCATATTCAAATCACCTGAGAAATAGCTCTAGCAATGCAAGGTTAGAAAAACTGGTAGGGACGGTGGTTTGGGATAAAGAGGGACATGTCATTCGGTTAAGTTTTGGTAAATAGCTGAACCAACAGTGAATAAGTTCCATGGAAGAATCAGTGCTTCCTTCAGCTGCAGCCTACAGTGTGCCCATTCATTCCTTGGCCAAATGATGTGACTTGAATGAGGAACTCAAAAATAACCTTCAAAGCCCTGTCTTGAGCTCACAACTACTGCAAGGAACTGATCAACATCTGTGGAAGCTACGCAAGACCTTCTGCCTCTGTCTTTCCTGGGGTTTATCTTGGCCAGGGCTCCTTCTAGTCGGTTTCTGCCAGTTTTCATGACAAATCTTAGTTTCAGTGACCTTGAGAAGGCTACCTGGGACTTGGGGTGAGGTGAAACATTTAAGAAAGGCAGCACACGCATTGATTCTTTCTTGCTTATTCTTTCATACACGCAAACGGAGAAATGCTATTGGAGAAAATCAGTCACTGAGGTCTCACAGTCAAACCGCCCCGCCGCTGTTGACCAGGAGAGCTGCTCTCCCGAGCCTGGATTCCCCTAGCACCACGCACCACAGTTCGTAAAGATGCATTCTCTCATTTGAGTCTCACAAACCAGTTAGGCATTGTTCCCATTTGAGAGATGGGTCAGAGAGACAAGGAGGCTTGCCCAAGATGGTGTTGCTAGTTAGCATGTATTCAAATACTCATTTGTTTATACTTCTTTATGAATGATATTTGTTATTAGAGCATGGAGCCAGAGCTGCAGACTTGCTCCCTAGCACTCTTTTGGCCCCATCAGGCTCTTTCACCTAAGGACGTAAATAAAAATGGATTTTCCACTGGAAACAGGTCAAATGACTTAATACGGCCATAGAGAATTCAGAGTAAGCTGGTAAATCCTAAGTGAGTCATGCTTCATTTGAATAATAAACCAGACAAATGCTCAGGCCTGCAGCAGAAAGAAATAGGATTATACAGTTAGAGGGAATTCATTTATTGAGACCAATGGCGTTTAGACATTTCTAAGGCATGAAAACCATTCTTTTTTTCTTTTCTTTTCTTTCTTTTTTTTTTTTTTTTTTTTTTTTTTTTTAGTCTTGCTCTTGTTGCCCAGGCTGGAGTGCAATGGCACGATCTCAGCTCACTGCAACCTCCGCCTCCCGGGTTCAAGTGATTCTCCTGCCTCAGCCTCCCGAGTAGCTGGGATTACAGGTGCATATCACCACGCCTGGCTAATTTTTTGTGTTTTTAGTAGAGACAGGGTTTCACCATGTTGGCCAGGCTGGTCTCAAACTCCTGATCTCAGGTGATCCACCCACCTTGGCCTCCCAAAGTGCTGGGATTACAGGCGGGAGCCACCGCACGTGGCCAGACGTTCTTAAGATGAAGTCTTGCCAGGCAGTTGAATGGGAAACCCTATCGAAGCAGCTTTTCTGAAGAACACGAGGCCCCACTTAGCATCTGTGGGAAACTCTCTCAGTTACAGATGAGAAAACAGGCCAGGAGGCCCGGGGGGTATCTGAGCTGGGGCTGGAACCCCAAGGCAGTGTCACTCCCATTGGAGGGTCCTCACGAAGAATCAGCTGATGGTCCCAACTCACTTTTTGCCCATGTTTTCCTCTGTTTCCCATATTTCTAAATATATCTTATCCTTTCTATCTCCTTTGCTCAAGTTACTTCCTCTTCTCAGAATGCATTTTCACCTATGAAACTTGCATTTCCCCTCCAGACCCAGATCAAGGAGATCTCCCTCCCCCACTCTGCACCTTCCTTGCCATGAAGCTCTCCCTAAGGGTCATAGCTAGAGAGACTTACAGTCCCATTTCTGAGTTTCATTAGAACTTTTGGCGACACTCTTAGGACGTTCTGCTTTGTCTTGGAGTCATTTGAGACTTAATCTCACCCCTGAGATTTCATCCTTCTTGGGTTCTGTGATAGGGTCCTCATCACAGGGTCTTTTTTTGTAGTGAGCGTGTGTGTGCGTGTGTGTACACGTGTGTGTGCGCGCGCGCGTATGTGCATGTGTGTGTGCGCACGCGTGTGTGTGTGTTTAATGGAATCTATGTACAGAAGCACTTTCCTTTCTGAATACCCAAGTTCTGGAGTCAGCCTAGCTTGGGTCCCCATCCTGGCCCTGCCATTTCCTAGGAAAGTCACGTCATTTCTCAGAGTTTTTGTATCTTCAGCCATTACACATGCCCACTCTTCTATGAAGAGCCAGAGATAGGGTATCGTTAGAGGCATTTATAAACTACAGGCTGCCTTGATGGCTAGTGTACTGAGATCAGTAGGAAAAATTTTAAATTCAGTTCTAAGATCCTAAAAAATCGTGCAATGCCAAATAACTGGTTAATTTGGATGTTCTCTTGCCACTGTGTTGCTTAGGCTTTATACGGTCTCAGGCTTCCTTCTACCTGCGCGTTCAGCCCCAAGTTCTTGTATTTGCTACTCTGGAAGTTAGCTCACTGTATTCTTACTGACTGAAACGGTCCCTTCATTTCTAAAATGGTTTTTGAGATCTACTATATTATTATGGGTTGAGTTGTATCCCCCCAAAAGATATGTCAAAGCCCTAACTCTTGGTACCTGTGAATTTGACTTATTTGGAAATACAGTCTTTGCCAATGTAATCAAGATGAGGTGATGCTGGAGCAGGGTGGGCCTGACTCCAATATGACTGAGCGTCCCCATAAGAAGAGGAAAAGAGACAGAGTCATCGATGCAGAGGGAGGACTGCCACGTGAAGATGGAGGCAGAGGTGGGAGTGAGAAAGAGACAGAGTCATCGATGCAGAGGGAGGACTGCCACGTGAAGATGGAGGCAAAGATGGGAGTGAGGAAGAGATAGAGTCATCGATGCAGAGGGAGGACTGCCACGTGAAGATGGAGGCAGAGATGGGAGCGAGGAAGAGATAGAGTCATCGATGTAGAGGGAGGACTGCCACGTGAAGATGGAGGCAGAGATGGGAGCGAGGAAGAGACAGAGTCACTGATGCAGAGGGAAGACTGCCACGTGAAGATGGAGGCAGAGGTGGGAGCGAGGAAGAGACAGAGTCATCGCTGCAGAGGGAGGACTGCCACGTGAAGATGGAGGCAGAGATGGGAGTGAAGAAGAGACAGAGTCATCGCTGCAGAGGGAGGACTGCCACGTGAAGATGGAGGCAGACGTGGGAGCGAGGAAGAGACAGAGTCATTGCTGCAGAGGGAGGACTGCCATGTGAAGATGGAGGCAGAGGTGGGAGTGAGGCTGCCACAAGCCAAGGAAAGCCTGTCTCATCTAGTTACCAGAAGCTAGATGAGACAAAGAAGCATCCTCCCCTAGAGGCTTCAGAGAGGGCATGGCTCCACCAACACCCTGATTTTCAACGTCTAACCTCCAAAACTACAACAGATAAATTTATTTTTTAGTTAAAATTCCTGAGTTCAGGAGATCTACCTGCCTCAGCCTCCTGAGTAGCTGGGACTACAGATGCGTGCCATCATGCCTGGCTCAAGTTTCTGTTGTCTTAAGCCACCTAGTTCGCGGTACTTTGTTACTGTGGCCCTAGGAAATGAACGTACATGCAAACTGGGAAATTAGCAGAGAATAAGACATGATCCGCCCTCATAAAACTTACACGGTCTGCCCTCATCAAATGAGGGAGGCGTGATGACAAACACAAATGAATAAGTATTAACATGGCTGATTCTGCTAAGTATACTGATGACACTGAACAGGGTCATGTAACATTTCGGTTCTGACCTGAAGGAAGAGAAGCCCATTGTGGGAGACGTAGACAGCAGCCAGATCGCCTAGCGTCTTGGGATGCTGTATGGGAAAACGGTTGTCACAGAGCCAGGGTGGCCACGGACAGACCGAACTGAGTTATTTGAGTGGATGCCGGTGGCTTGGAAGCACATGGCTGCAATGGAGAAGGAGTGAAGTGGACAGATTCGAGATACCTTGTGATGGTCGAGCCAGGAGATCCTGCCGATACGTTGGCTGTGGAGACGTGAGAAAGAGAGGAATCGAGGAGGAGTCTAGGTTTTTGGCTTAAGCCAAAACCATTGACTTTACTGAAATGGGTAACATTAGTGGGGGCTTATGTTGGGGATGAGAGGGAAGGAATCAAGAGTTCTGTTAGGGTTGAGATGCCTGTTAGATATCTTTTTGAAGATGCCAAGCAAGCCACTGGCTATGCGAGTCCAAAAGTCAAAGTCCGGGGTCCTTCACCCAGTCTGGTGATGAGATCTTTCCAAATATCAAGGCCTGCAGTGAGATTGGAGAGAGTTTCTGTCTTCCTATTGGAATATTTCTTTCTCCAGCAGTAGAGCTGGGTTGGTGCCCCCTGGGAGTCCCTGGATAAATGCTAATGCCAAGAAACTTGCTAAGTAGCACTGAAGTTTTCAAATTTCTTCACAAAGTATATTGTGCTTCCACAGCTCCCTGCAGCGTCTTCAGAGCGGTGTCCAGCTGCATCCGCAGAGCTGGGTCTCCTGGGGCTTCCAGGACAAGCCGGGTGGAAGGATGGGGAGAGCTGTAGGTGACCCTGGACAGCATTCCCAGGACTCCAGGCTCCCAGCTGTTTGGCCAATTAAAGGAGAAACCTTTTGCTTCGTACAGACCCACTTCCCACACAAAGAGCTCGTGGGGAGGGTGCGGGGGCGGGAAAAAGAGCCAGCAGCGCCTGCACTCCGGGCAGGCCCAGTCTCACGTGAGGATGCTGACTCAGAAGCAGCAGTTGCTTGCCCTGGTAGCCTGCAGTCGTTAGCACAATCAAAGATCAATTAAAACATGCCATTCTGGTTTGTTCACCCTATGCCAGCCTCTCCAGGCCCTTCCCCTCACTTTCAGCTCCTACCAGAGTTCTTTGCTGCCTAATTAACTAGGAGCCCAGTAGCCTGGGCAGGAGGCAAGCTGTACAGGGGTGAGGAGCACTGCACCAGCAGCCTACGCCCCAGGACCCGCTTTGACTCCACTGTAACTACTCCTGGGACCGTCAGCAAATCATTTAACTCTCTGGGCCTTGGGTGCCTCAACTAGGAAACGGGTGGTGATTGTCCACCTTCCTGTCAGGTGTTTTGGGGAATAATCTTGAGAGTGAAGAGTGTACGGCCGGGCGCGGTGGCTCATGCCTGTAATCCCAGCACTTTGGGAGGCCAAGGCGGGCAGATCATGAGGTCAAGAGATCGAGACCATCCTGCCTAACATGGTGAAACCCCGTCTCTACTAAAAATACAAAACTTAACTGGGCGTGGTGGCGGGAGCCTGTAGTCCCAGCTACTTGGGAGGCTGAGGCAGGAGAATGGTGTGAACCCAGGAGGCAGAGGTTGCAGTGAGCCTAGATTGCACCACTGCACTCCAGCCTGGGCGACAGAGCAAGACTCCACCTCAAAAAAAAAAAAAAAGTACGTGGCCACACTCTGTAAATTGTAAATTCCTGTTTAAATTTAATAGATTCTTTGATATGTAACATATGCAATATGACAAAACACATTTTAACCCATATTAAAAGCAATTCTAAAAAAGTATTCCTTCTTTTTTAGTTCCAAAATTGTTCGGAGGGCATAAGTCAACAATCCACAAACTTACAAAGTTTCTCACAGCTGACACCATTTCTCCTTGGCCCAGTGGCCCAGAGCGGGAGCGCTCACTGGGTGCGCCGGAACGACCGCAGCAGTGCATTCCAGGAACTTCTAAGGAAAGGTTGCCAGGTTAAGCAAATAAAAATACGGGATGGGCCAGGTGCAGTGGCTCACGTCTGTAATTGCAGTACTTTGGGAGGCTGAGATGGGAGGATTGCTTGAGTCCAAGAGTTTGAGACCAGCCTGGGCAATATAGTGAGACTTTGTCTCTACAAAAAATAAACAAAATAAGCCAGGTATGGTAGTGCAAACCTGTAGTCCCAGCTACTCAGGAGGCTAAGGTGGGAGGATCACTTGAGCCTGGGAGGTTGAGGCTATAGTGAGCCATGCATCACTGACCTCCAGCCTGGGCGACAGAGGGAGACCCTGTCTCAAAAACAAACAAACAGAAAACAGGATATCTACTTAAAATGAATTTCAGATAAACAATGAATAATTTTTTTTTGTATAAGTATTTCCCAAATATTGCATGGGATACATGTATACTACTTTCTTTCTTTCTTTCTTTTTTTTTTTTTTTGAGACGGAGTCTCGCTGTGTCCCCCAGGCTGGAGTGCAGTGGCATGATCTCAGCTCACTGCAACCTCCGCCT
Organism: Trachypithecus francoisi; assembly: GCF_009764315.1. Taxonomy (NCBI): domain Eukaryota; kingdom Metazoa; phylum Chordata; class Mammalia; order Primates; family Cercopithecidae; genus Trachypithecus; species Trachypithecus francoisi. Next base: position 194,376,805 of record NW_022681453.1, read on the forward strand.
CCCGGGTTCACGCCATTCTCCTGCCTCAGCCTCCCGAGTAGCTGGGACCACAGGCGCCCACCACCTTGCCCGGCTAATTTTTTTGTATTTTTAGTAGAGACAGGGTTTCACCATGTTAGCCAGGATGGTCTCGATCTCCTGACCTCGTGATCCGCCCGTCTCGGCCTCCCAAAGTGCTGGGATTACAGGCTTGAGCCACCGCGCCCAGCCACATGGGATATGTGTATACTACTTTCATTGTTTACCCGAAATTTAAACTTAACTGAGTGTCTTCTGTTTCATCCAGCAGCTCTCCAGGATGCCTGGGCAGCATGAAGCAGGAGACTTGGCCACTTGAATCCCCAATATGCCTCACCCAGGTCTCCAGGAGAGAGGCCTACCTTCAGGGCAGGGTCTCCTTGCACTTCAAGCTCTTTGGATTAAGAAATGGTTTATTGGCTGGGCACGGTGGCTCATGCCTGTAATCCCAGCATGTTGGGAGGCCAAGGTGGGTGAATCACTTGAGGTCAGGAGTTCAAGACCAGCCTGGCCAACATGGTGAAACCCTGTCTCTACTAAAAATACAAAACATATCTGGGCGTGGGGACATGCACCTGTAGTCCCAGCTACTCAGGAGGCTGAGGCAGGAGAATCACTTAAACCTGGGAGGCAGAGGTTCAGTGAGCCAAGATCTTGCCACTTTACTCCCGCCTGGGTGACAGGCGAGACTCTATCTCAAAAAAAAAAAAAAAAAAATCTGTCTTAATAACTCAGTGAAATCGTCTATCTTTAGTAACTCCACACATATATTTGATGACCGCCGATGTGCGGAAGAGCATTGTCTAAATGTGTAAGATGGTAGGTCCGGCCACCAGAGACTTGAACCTCAGAGAGGTTTAAGAAAGGAGATCTTCTCCCTTTAATGGAAGAAGAGGACACCAAACTCACAGGAGACAACCAGAGAGACAGTTAGGGTGAGGAGGGTGTTCTCTGAGCGGGGAGGACGAGGAGAAAAGCAGGTTCAGGGGCTCCTCATCCCACAGCACAGCCCCCTCCCCACTCACTGGGCACTTGGCACTCAGTCCTAATGTTTGTCTTGTCCTTACACAGTTCTTCCCAGCAAGGTCCACACGCTGGAGCCAGCAATGGGCTTTGGATGCAGGCTTTTCAGTGAGGGAGAGGGAAGCAGTGAGAGAGAATCACCTGAGACGGTGCCCCTCGGAGAGCGGCAGAGTCACACTCTCTACTGTGACCTGTCATTAGCAACCCCAGAAGCGCACACAAAGGAGAAGGAAAGAAAATCGTCTGCTGACCCTGCCATGTTCTGAATTCAGTAGACACTTGTCTGGGCCCATAGAGTCTCCCTCCTCCCCTTCTTTCCACTCTTCCTGCCTTTCCCCTTTGTTTCCTGACCAACTTCCTTGAGCAGGGCCTTTTACCCGACTGACTAAGGGAAACTGGCCAGTCCCACTCGCAGGATGCTTACACTCAGAGGCTGGTAAGTTAGGAAGGAAAAGGACTGAGGACTGAGAGATCATGTCCAATTCGAGAACCCACGAAGGCTTCCTGGAGGAGCTAGCATTTTGTCCTGAGTCTTGAATGCATAGTATTTGTACATGCATTCTAAATGAGACAGGGGAGAAGGAGGGCACACCCACACAGAGGAAGAGCGGGGGCAAGGAACAGGGTTGGGGAAGGCCAGAACACACAAGAGTGTTGGTGGTCAGAATGAGTGCCAGCTCCCCTGAGGTTGGCTTCAAGATTCAAACCAGGGGTCCAAGGAAAAGGGAAGTGAGGTTTGCATTGTCCGGGGATACTCAGAGAAACATTCTGGCCACTTGTTTACCTCTTTTTCTCGTTTCCTTCTGAAAAAGAAGAACATTCCGTGGGCACTTGTCTGGGCCTTTTTCTTCTGAAAAAGAAGGAAAAGAGCACATTTTCTCGTTGGAGACTCATTTATAATTCAGGCAACCTCCTTCAGAGGGAGCAGGTGTTTCTCTGGGATGAAACACCTTGGGAAGCAGAATGTACAAGTAAAAAAAAAGCATGTCACAGCACAGCCAGGCAGAGAAAAGCTTGGGTCGAGGCAAGGGCAGAAGGAAGAGGAGGCATAAGAAGACAAGGTAGCAAAAGACAGCAGCATCCCTTCCCACCCCAACATGCTCGTGCTCTCCCACTCTCTTTTCCTTTCTCTGCAAATCTGGACTGACATTACCCCCTTCAACCCCAGGGCCCATAATTCCATCATTAGAATGCCTTCGAGTCTTAATAGCTCCTCCATCAAGACTAACCCCCCCGACGTTTTTGTTTGTTTGTTTTTGTTTATGTTTTTTTTTGAGACAGAGTCTTACTCTGTTGCCCAGGCTGGAGTGCAATGGCACGATCTCGGCTCACTGCAACCTCTGCCTCCCAGGTTCAAGCGATTCTCCTGCCTCAGCCTCCCAAATAGCTGGGATTACAGGCATGCACTACCACATCCAGCTAACTTTGTATTTTTTGTAGAGACAGGGTTTCTCCATGTGGGCCATGCTGGTTTCAAACTCCTGACCTCAGGTGATCCACCCGACTAGGCCTCCCAAAGTGCTGGGATTACAGGCGTAAGCCACCACCTCTGGCCAGTGCCACACTTTTAAACCATCAGGTCTCATGAGCACTCACTCACTATCATGAGAACAGCAAGGGGGAAATCCGCCCCCATGATCCAAGCACCTCCCTCCAGGTCCCTCCCCTGACATGTTAGAATTCGACATGAGATTTGGGTGGGGACACAGAGTCAAACCATATCACAGGGTCAACAGGGAAGCCTCATGGACAGTGGTGGATGGCCTGGTCTTGAGGCCAGACACTGTTGGGTTGGGCTCAGGTGAAGTTTGTTGGCGCCTGCATGGAGTTGTCACAGGAGTGAAGGTGGGACTGAAACAAGCAGCCTTTGGAAAGGCCAAAGAGTAGCTGGAGGTGCCTAAGAGGCATCTGGTTCAAGGGCAGTCCTGCATCTTATTATGAGCAGCCGTCCCTTGAGTTACCAGTTAGCTCTTCAGCAGGTGCCTGCCTGCTGGCAAACCTCCTGAAAGCAGGAGCCGGACACACGTGGAACCTGGCCGTGGGTGGAGACGCTGGGGGGCAGTGGGGGCTTCAGGCGAGCTCGCTTCCCCATGCTCTGGCCTGGGCTGAGGTGCAGCTGTGGTATGACCCGCCGGAAAGCCCACTGGGACCTGCTCATGCTTAACTGGGACGCAGAACCCTCAGCGGGCCTCGGGGAGCAAATACAATCCCAAGCAAAGGCATTAAAGGAGTCCTGAGGACCCCGCCTTATTAATGGCCTCCCCGAGGTGGGGAAGATCAATAGCTGTTTAGAAAGAGCCTCAAGGAAGAAATGAGTTTAGATTTTTTTTTTTAAAAAGGAGGAATTACAAATACTTGCTCTCCATGGGAATGAAAGGCTGAGGCAGAATTTCCCCCTAGATTAATAGTGTTTCTATAAATTGTGGATGGACACGTGCCAAGGAGGAGCGTCTGTAAGTAGAAATTAATGACCAGATTGATTCTTTAATCTAATTTTCTCTTACCTACCCAGAGATCCCGAATTCCAAAAGAGAAAATACACTGTTTTCTAAAACAGATTAGTACTTTCCCTCCCAAAGCACTCAGGAAATGAAAAAGGCTTTTAAAGCTTTAGAGGACAAATTTGAAATGCCACATACTTTTATCTTGGCAGTGAAAGTAAAAACAAGCCAGGATTCCATGTGAGTGGTACAGGTACCGTGTTTATCTCGTACTTTTCTCCGGGAATTCTGAGCTCTGCTGGATGTAAACACTTTCTGCTTTCCCTGAAGAGGAAAGGTGGTCAGCATGATGGCCCAGTGTGGCAGCCAAGGAAGCAAAAGGCAAATGATGGGGAATGATTTATCCAAAAGAACACAGTGACCGTGTTAGACAGAACTTCTCTCCACTGTCTGTCTTCTTGGCGAAGCTGCAGTTTCAGAATAGAAATTACTGTAAAAACCCTGGATGGGCTGAGCATGGTGGCTCACACCTGTAATCCTAGCACTTTGAGAGGCTGAGGGAGGCAGATCACCTGAGCTCAGGGGTTCAAGACCAGCCTGGCCAACATGGTGAAACCTCGTCTCTACTACAAATACAAAAATTAGCCAGGTGTGGTGGTGGGCGCCTGTCATCCCAGCTACTCGGGAGGCTGAGGCAGGAGAATTACTTGAACCCAGGAGGTGGAGGTCGCAGTGAGCAGAGATCATGCCACTATACTCCAGCCTGGGCAACAGAGTGAGATTCTGTCTTAAAAAAAAACAAAAAAACCCTGGGTTAAGCACCACTCACTGGAAAGGGGGAAAAAGTGGCACCGTAGGTCACAGAGGGCCATTCCTTCAGGGCCTGGAAATGTGTTTTTTTCTTTCACTTGCTTTGCCCCCTCACCCTGCAGGACCAAAGCTGAGCACCCCTCTGTGGCTGACAGGCCAGCACTCTACTCATCCTGCAGGGCTCCCCCGGGCCTCCGGTCACTACCTTTGTTCAGAATCAGGGTGTTGGCCTTTGCCCCAGTGACCTGATATGGCTTCTGTCATGACCTAGTGATACTTGAGTTCAATTCTCATTTGTTGAGAGCCTTCTATGTGCTAAGTCCTGAGGCTACACTTGGCAGAGGCAGAGGAGAGAACCATCTGGTGCTGACTTCAGTGACTGTGGCCCTGGGGGCCCGTGGCTCTATGTCATTAGTGCTTTGGGCAGGGGCAGTCAGCAGAGTATGGAGGAGAGATGTCCTGGCTCTGGTTCGAACCCCAGCTCTGCCACTCACAGACGCTGGTGTTGAGCCTGACTGAACTTGGGTCTCCCGACCTGTAAAATGAAGGTAAAGGTCTCAGCCTCACGGTGGTGGGGACCAGGGTTGAATTGCATCGTATATGTGAATGCCTGGCACATAGGAGGCACACCATAGTTCTGCTCATTGTCTGATTGGTTTAGTTCTGAGTCTCTGCATGATCCTTGTGCATTAGACTAAAAGCTATGCTTCCCTTGGTTCTGTTTGTCACTCTGTCCTAGGCTTGTAGCTGGCAGGGAGGGCCACACGTGGAAAATTCCAGGCATTCTGGAGCATGCCTCGAAGCACACGCACTGTTCCCACAGGAAAATCAGGAAGCTTCCAGACTACAGGGCCCAGGCCTCCCATGTGCAGGGTGGGGTGAGGTGGTGTTTGAGCACATTTGTTTTGCTTTGTGGATTTCTTTGGAAATCGAAAAGGGCAGAGGCTATTGCTAAAGAGACAATGTTTTCTATCTCTGTCCTCCCCACCTGATGTTGTTTATTAGATTTGGGGCTGGGGGAAAGGGATCAGGTCTCCAGAAACTCTAGGTCGGCTTCCTGATTTCATAACTGGCTGGGATAAATTCCTTTAGAAAAAAAAAAAATGTCAGGGGGAGGAGAACCCACAGGGTGTGTGGAAAAGCAGCATGGCCTCTCCACCCTATCCCCATTGCTTCCCACTGCTTCAGCAGTTGCTGTTCAGATGCCAGCACAGCTGACCTTGACCTTGACAGAGAAGCCCCACCTCCTCTCCCATACCCACTTCCCATAGGGCTGCTTGAACAGAAGAGTGCTGCATTGCACTGTTTGTGCCCAGGCATGGGCCACACACAGCCCATGTCACAGGTGCGTGCAGTAAGTGCAGGAGAGGAGTCTGAGTGTGTTTGTCTTTGACTGGCCTAGTGGATGATATCTATGGGCATTTTGTTTCCTCAGAAGTCACATAAATACTCTCTTCCTCATATAGGCTGAATTGTGTCCACCCAAATATATAAGCTAAAGCCCTAATCCCTGGTACCCAAGAATGTGACTATATTTGGAGCTAGGGGTGTAAAGGAGCTGATTAAGTTAAAACGAGGCTGTTGGGGTGGGCCCTAACCCAATCTGACTGCTGTCCTTATAAGAAGAGGAAATTCGGGCACACAAAGAAACAGCAGGGGTGCACACACACCAAGGACAGGCCACATGGGGACCCTCGAGAAGGCGGCCGTCTGCAAGCCAAGTAGAGAGGCCTCAGAAGAAACCAAACCTGCCAACATCCTGATCTCAGACTTCTAGCCTTCAGAACTGTGAGAAAATAAATTTCTGTTCTTTAAGCCATCCAATTTGTGGCATTTTGTTTTGACAGCCTCAGCTGCCAAATACTTTCCATTTATGCACAAGTTTTGTTTTTGTTTTTTTTTTTTTTTTTTTTTTTTTAATTGGGAGTCCTTTTCTTGAGTTCAAGAGATATATTCGAAGGGGGCTTGTTGTATTGAGTAAGGTTTATTGCAAACCACCCCATGAAGTCCTTGGCCAATTTAGAAAAAGATACAAATAAAGCCCATGCCCACTAATGTTGGTATCTTTGCACTGCAGGTCCTACACTGTAGAGATAATCAGAGAAGATGGATCTATTTGTACTGACACAAAAGGTTGTGCATTTATGAGATTTGTCCTGCCAAGCAGTGCCAGGAAAAATGAGAGATTATGATAGCAAGTTATTCGTCTTAAAAATTGATTTATAAACATCATTAGACAACTTGACATTTATCTCACTGAAAATATTCTTTCTTTATTTAATAAGAAATATGTTTCTGCCAGTTGTAATTCTAGTTAACCTAATACAATATGTGCTGGGCTTTACTTTTTCCTTCAGTTGTTGATAATTCGATAAACCTTTATTGCATCTGCAGTTCTTTCTGAGGCTAGAAGATTCTAGAATTTCTGACAATAACTTTCTTTTGAAGAGCACTCTCAAAGAAGACTCATAACAGCCCTGTGAGGCGGTATATGTATCATTACTAATAACTAGCACTTGTATAGTACTTTCTCTCTCACAGAGCACATTTATACACACCATTTCATTTAATTGCCCAAGAGGGTAAATGCACAGAAATTAAATGAATCAGTCAGATACATAGCAATTTTTCATGCTGAGCTTGGATTACAATGCAAGCTAGAGCTTTTCCCACAACACATCATTTTTCTTCACAAATAGAGGTTTTTTAAAATAGTTAAAATGGTGAATTTTATATTTAGATTACTTTTTAATTAATACATAATAATTGTACATATTTGTGAGGTACCTGTGATATTTTGATACTTGCATGCAATGTGTAATGATCAAATCAGGGTAAGTGGGATAGCCATCACCTCAACCATTTATCATTTCCTTGTGTCAGGAACATTCCAATTCTTGTAGCTATTTTGGGGTATGTAATAAGCATTGTTAGTCACCCTACTATGCTACTGAACTATAGAACCTATTCCTTCTAGCTAGCTGCATGTTTGCACCCATTAACCAATGTCTCTTCATCCAGGCTTAGAGTTTCTGTTGTTCCACAGTTACCTGCGGGAGGAACTGAGTGGGAGACAAACGGGTCTTAATGAAGGGGTGCCATTTGTCAGCAATGGCTCAACTGCAACCCTGAAACTGAATCACATCCCATAGTAATCCTAGAAACTCTTCATGTGCGTGATTGTAAAGTCCAAAAAACTATTATTTTGTGGGTGTCAACTATGCAAATAAATATCTCCACCTTCTTATCTTTTTAAGTAATCTAGAATTACTTAAAATTTGGTTGGGCATTGGGGTTGGTTGCACTGAATAAGTCCTCCTCTCAGCCTATTGGGATGATAAGATGGGTACATAGATAACCAAAATATGAGCTAGTGGGGAGGAGTGCTTGTAATCTGTTGTAATTCAGTATCAGAGCTGTCAGAAAACTGATTAAGTTTGACTTCTCTTTGCCCTAAATGAAGGAGTCAATTGCCCAGATTGAAGCCTAGGGACAGAAGCAAGAGGCGACAGAGGAATCACAGGCAGATTGTCAGTCGCTCTGGGAAGGCACAGTCATGAGCCATCAGTGGCTGTTACTGCTGCTGCTGCTGCTGCTGCTGTTTGCATTGGCAGACTCAGTCTTCATTTCCACCCAGGACTTTGTCTAAGGACACGCTGTCTCTGCTGCCCTGTTCTCACCTTTATCCAGAGCATCCCTGGGTTGCCGGATTTGTCCTCATCCTGTGTCTTGTTGCTTCATTGCCTCTTCTCCAGCACACTTCAAAAGAAGCGAGCCAGCTAGAGAGGAAAGCTCAGCCTGGCTTTAGTCGCGGCCAGAACGGACTGAGTTCCAGAGGGCCTTGTTTGTACGTTGGGTGAATGACTTCCACTGGTCTAAAGGTTCCATAACTTATTGCTACTCATCCTTCCAGGCCCTGTTCGATGCCACCTCTTCTGTGAGAACTCCCCCGATGCAACATAAAACTCATCTCTCCATCATCTGTAGCCCCAGAGCACTTTCTTGGGTCCTTCCTCGGAGCACTCCTCCCCACTAGCTCATATTTTGGTTATCTATGTACCCATCTTATCATCCCAATAGACTGAGAGGAGGACTTATTCAGTGCAACCAACTCCAATGCCCAACCAAAAATGCCCAGTGGCGAGAGTGTGAAACTAAATGGAATTCACATGCCCCAAAACATCAGGGTCAGAGGTACTCCTCAGCCAAACAGGAGTGCACTGCTTCCTTGAGTAGATGGGAATGTAAATGTTTCGTCCACAAGAGCTGGATGCATGTTTCCTGATGGGAGGTGCCTAATTCAAGCCACCTGCACCTAAACCATCTTCCTCCTCCTACTCCCCAGTTGCATCTTTAATTTCTTAATCCTTTTTTCCCTCTTGGGTAGGTTTCAGTGGCTCTCATCACCCATCCTACACCCTCCTCCTCCTCTCAGCCTTGGTCCACAAACCCTGGACTAAACTCCAAACACAAAGTGGCCTTCACAGTGTTGACTCATTGACTTCCAAATTCTTGCCGGGGCCCGTGAGGGGCTTACCGAGCAGTCGGGGCAGCAAAGACTTGGCTAGACTGAGACCCGTTAATGAAGTCTGCTGCTCTGTGAATACCTTAGAAATGTTGCTACCGATGGGACATTCTTGAACAAATGTTTCAGTTAGGGGCCAGGCACGATCGCTCGTACCTGTAACTCCGGGAATTTGGGAGGCCGAGGCAGGTGGATCTCCTGAGGTCAGGAATTCGAGACCAGCCTGGGCAACATAGTGAAAACCCGTGTCTACTAAAAATACAAAAGTTAGCCCGGCATGGTGGCGGGCACGGTAATCCCAGTTACTCAGGAGGCTGAGGCAGGAGAATCGCTGGAACTCAGGAGGTGGAAGTTGCAGAGATCACACCACTGCACTCCAGCCTGGGCAAGAGAGCGAGACTCCATCTCAAAAAACAACAACAACAAAAAAATCAGTTCATAATTTTTAAGGATGGTGGAAGAGAACTCACAATACTCAATGTCAGCTGCTAAATATCGTTTATCCATGTAGATATTTGCCATAACTGATTTCTCCATAGTCCTTGGGTTCTCTAAAGGTGTTAAATAAACAGTGATGCTGGAACATACTCTAAATCTGAACAGTGCCGCTCCCAGGACCCAGTTCCTCACCCAGATCCGACCCCCTGAGTTGTTCTCTCTCCTCACACTCTAAGCTCTCAATAGCTTCTTTGTTTTGTGAAAGGTTTCCTTAAAACTGCAGGTTGAGCTGCTATGTTCTTGACGCATAGGCAGACAGCAGGCTGTGCACAATTCTTCCCGGGCAGTTCATTCTGAGCAAGAGTGATCTTTTTTGAAGCTTGAGAATATCAATATGTGGCTGCTTTGCTAAAGTGCTTTCTGTCTCTCACAGTCAGAGAAATCTGCTTGCCTTGAGCTAGCCTCGAGTTTCTTGTTAAGAGCTAATTTTAGAGCTAATTTGGGTTCCATTAGTATATGGTTCTGTTGCAAATCTGACATTAACATTGGCGGCTTGATGAGTAACCAAGGGAGGAAAAGCCTTTTACCCTAACTGCAACAGTGCAGGCACATATGGTGTCATTTTCCAAGGAACAGGTTTTTGTCTTTCATGCCATTTCAGAGCTGTTTCCCTCTGAAATTACCAGCCCTAATTTAATGCAGAACATGCCTGGATGTCACTGCAGAGATCTAGTTAAACTGAGAGAGCTGGCAGGTCCCACAAGTTTGCAAAAACAGTGTTCATTGGCACAGTGTAATACCTCCCAAACCCAAGCTCACAGGCTGGGAATCAGCCACCAGCAAGTGTGGGGGTCGGCTCTTGCGGTCTCCGAGCCTCTTCTGAGTCAGTGCTACCCAGAACCCCAGGCTTGGGTTGATGAGGAGGGACAGAGCCTTCCTTCCCTCCCTCTCTGTCTCTGCCCTTAGAATGAGCAGGATTTCGTGATTCTCTTCCTGCGGCTGGGACTCTGCTTCCACAGACTCTTGTAAGGGGAGGTTAAGGCATTTCCCATTTACCCCATGACCAGCTGCCCACGTGCTTGGGGCCAGATGGCTTTAACCGAGATCCGTGACTCCAACTGTGGCTGTGGCAGGGAGGACAGGAGACCTGCTTGCTAATCTGAACTGGTCACTGGCTGGAGGACCCTGTTTCCTGAGCCTCCACTTTCTCACCTGTGAAAAGAGAGAATTCTGAGAGTCTCTAATATCTCAGCTTAATAGCCCGTAATAGTAACTTGCATTTATCTAACTTTTTACATTTTTCTGAGAACTTTGATTTTTGTTCTGCCCTGTGATCATGACAACATCCAGTGAGGCAGCCATTCCTGTCTTCACTTGGGAAGTTCTGAGTCAGAGAGGTGAGGAAACTTGCCCAGGCTCACATAGCTGGTAAGAGGCAGAGATAGACTAGAACCTCGTTGGCCTCACTCCCAGTTCAAGGCTCTTAGAATCAACAGATGGTATCAGAAACTAAGCTTTGAACACTGCATTCCATGACCAGGGGTCATCTTGGAGAGCAGACAGCCGTGCCCCACAGGCCTCCAGCTGTTCAAACTTTTCCAAGGTGAAAAGACTGCACGACGACCTGGGAAGTTATATTATTTCTTTGGGTCATGCAATATCAGGAATGAGCACCCCAGGAGAGGCTGAAAGATAGTAGGAAAAGTACGAGAACTGGTTCCAGTCTTGCCTCTGTCTCAAGTTGCTGTGTGACCTTGAACAAGTCACTTGGCCTCTCTGAGCCTTAGTTCCTAAAAGAGGCAAGTGGATAAGCTATTCTCCAAAGTAAGTTCCCTGTGGAGAGGTCTATGGTTCTATGGCAACAGAACCAAATAACACAGCAGCAAGTGTAAGATCTTTGTTCCGAGAGTAGCCTCCATGCCCAAGATTCAAATTCTGAAAAAGGAAAATGCTCCAAGAAGTTAAAAAGTGAAGTTGTTCTAAACAGCAACCAAAGCAAGTTACTCCTGTAAGTGACCAGCCAAATCCTAAAACAGGGGTCACAAACTGAAATCCTACAGGAGCTAGGCAGGGTAAGAATCAGAGAGACAGACACAGCATAGGATAACGGAGCATGGTGGGGACTGAAGCAAACTGGCAAACATGCCTGACTTCAAAAGGGACAGTGACCACCCAACTCCAGCCAACTGTTGTGGGGCGGGAATGTAGATACAGGGTCAACAAGCTTCCAACTTTTCAAGAGAATTGAGAATCCGAATATTCATGTGAAATATCCTAATTTTTAAACATTGGAAACAAACCCAAAGACTTAAAAACCCTTTCATGCCAGACAGAATGTGTCTGCTAGCCATATGCTGCCCGAGTGTGCTAACATCTTCTCGGGTGGTTTGCGTCTATCTTTGCCTTAAACAATTTCAGGGAGCCTGTTTCCTGGCCTTCCTTGGGAGCATGCTGCAGTGGTGACCTGCTTGAACCCTTGCAAGTCAACAATACTTTACATCACGCAAATCCCATTTTCCTGTCCGTGGCCTTTGAGGCTGGACCCCTGGCAGGGGCCAGCATGCACACCCGGTTCCACTCTGCCTGCCTGAAAATAACCTTCTCCAGAGAGACAAACAACAGCGGGAGGGGAAAAGGATGATTTGGCCTTGCTAGGAGGGTAAAACAGACGAGGTTATTTTTTTCTGCCAACATGTCTACTTTCTTGGATCACATAACCATTTTTATTGTTCATTTAGGTACAAATTAATTGCTATACAAATGAACAGAAACGCAGATGAATCCCTCGCCATGACTTGAGCCTCAAACGGCAATTACTTGGCTTTGTAAAATCTAATAGAGCAGATATCAGTGAGCTGTGGCATCTTCTCAGGCCTAATCCGTGCTAATGGGAAGAGGGATGTCCCTGGAGATTCCTTAACAACCTGAGTAACCCTGAGGTAGCTGTTTCACAGATTCCAGGGCCCCTGTGTCTGCCTCGCTTCCTCTTTCCAAGCACGATTGAATACAGGTATTAGATGATTTGACAGTATTCTCATGGACTATTTTTTTCTCCCCCTGAAGGATTTTTTTTACCACACTCTTGTGATTCTGTACTTATTTTTTCTCTTCAGAGCCACATGTAAGACATCAGACCTGGCAGGCACTTAAGAGAGACCCGGGTCTTTCTGCCACCAGGCAGCATTCCCTGTCCCCCAGCCTGGGTGTGAGAGCCCTCCCAGGTGCTCCCAAGTACTGGCTCCTTTAGGGTCCTGATCATGCTGGGCTGGAACTGTCTAGTTATTTGACTGTGTCTTCGGTCAAATGGACTATAAACACCTCAAAACAGCCCAAATGGACTATAAACATCTCAAAAGCAGGGACAACATCTTCCCCACCTTATTGCCCTCTGCTCAGGGCATGGTGGCAGTGATGCAAGGGTAGCGGTGTAAGCAGCAATGCTCAGAAACTAAATTAAAAAGCTGGCTGCGCCGGGCGCGGTGGCTCACGCCTGTAATCCCAGCACTTTGGGAGGCCGAGGTGGGTGGATCACAAGGTCAGGAGTTCGAGACCAGCCTGGTCAATATGGTGAAACCCCATCTCTACTAAAAATATAAAAAATTAGCCCGGTGTGGTAGCTCACATCTGTAATCCCAGCTGCTCGGGAGGCTGAGGCAGGAAAATTGCTTGAACCCAGGAGGTGGAGGTTGCAGTGAGCCAAGATCACACCACTGCACTCCAGCCTGGGCGACAGAGTGAGACTCCATCTCAAAAAAAAAAAAGAAAAGAAAAGAAAAGAAAAAATCTGGCCAAGTCCCTCACTTTATCTGTGCTGGTAGCACCCAGTGAATCCTCCCACAGATACCACACGAGTAATTTCCTCCTTTGAGCCACAGACTTTTATAATTTCCTGCTTAATTTTGTCATCTTCCATGTAATAGTAAAAGCCAAAATATCCATCTAGAAATAGTTTCTTAGTTTCCATTTGCCAAATCAATTCCATCTCTCTTAGAAATAAAATATAGTTACTTTTTGATCAAATGAAAAGATATTGTGTAACTTATGAAATTGTACTGTATTAAAAAAATCTTTTTAAGAAGAAAGAAAGTTCCTTAATGAACAGCAGTCAATTCTAGACTCTAGATTAAATAAAAAAAATTTTTTTTCCTTGCCCTTGGAATAGTTGTACTGAAAACTGTTTTGAAGCTTCTATGATAAGATTTTAGATTCTCATCACAAAAAACTGAAGGTATTGTATTACTAGTTTGCTCTAAACTTTATAGCCATTCAAGAGCCTATTATAATTCAGAGAATTTTTGGCTCACTTGCAGGAAATGTTCTTAGTCTACATATTTTACATTCCAATATAAAAGTCCTTAACTTTTTATCAGAAGTGGTTTAAAGCATCAAAGGTAAGCTAGTCATAATGACTTTCTTGTTTTTCTTGATTTCCTTATAAAGGTTAGCTACATGGGTGTAGTCAATAGGCTTTTTCTGTTTTTAAGCCTGTAAACTGCACAGAGCCTAGTACAGTGCCTTATATGCAATCCATGTTGGCTGAATGAACGCATGAGTGAATGAATAAACGTCTCTTGAAAAAAGATAAAACATTATTCTAGAGAGTTCTTCCTTTGATGATGCTGGTAGAACCCACAGATTTAGACTAGAATGTCAAAGGTAAAACTACCCAGAAATATATAATCTGGTTTAGTGTTTTTTCACTTTTCAGATTTAGAGATTGAGGTTCAGAGAACCCCCAGATCACCTGAAATCCTCATTGGGAATTTCAGGAAATTGTACCAAATATGAACCCAAAGGTAAACACGGGTTTCCATGGCCACCGAACAGGGGCTTGTTCATTGCTTTCTGTTTTCTTTACCTTCGTGAAATTCTCATGAGCTAACTGGGATTCAGAAGTGCGTAAAATGACAAGTTCCTGAAAGCTCTTAAATACTTCCTGGCTCTCTTCATCACTAGTTACTATGGAGTAGAGTTGGGTATTTGGTGGCTCCGAGACCCCCCAAGGGCTCCATTACTAATTCAGGGGGAGTGGAAAGAGCTCTGAGTCCCACGTCAGAGGTTGGGGCCCTGGCTCCAGCTATGCCGGCCATAGATCCTGAGACAAATCAGCTGCCCAAGACCCGTCCTCATCCGTAAATAGAAGTGGTAGCCTCTGTTCTGCCTTCCTCAATGTTTCGGAAAAGGTAAAGCACACAAATACAAGGAGTTAAGATTGTCCCTAGGGGTGGATCAAGCAAGCACATGCCATGGGGGCTGGGGGTGGCAACTCTGGGGTACTGGGCTTCCCTGCTCAAGAACTAGGAAATATGAACGTTAACCTTCTGAGAGTCAAACCAGTGGTTCCCAACTTTTTCCAGTGTAAATCCTCCTTTTTTCCCTTTCTTCTTCTTCTTCTTCTTCTTCTTCTCTTCTTCTTCTTCTTCTTCTTCTTCTTCTTCTTCTTCTCTTCTTCTTCTTCTTCTTCTTCTTCTTCTTCTTCTTCTTCTTCTTCTTCTTCTTCTTTCTTCTTCTTCTTTCTTTTTTAGACAGGGTCTCACTCTGTTGCCCAGACTGGAGTGCAGTGGTGTGATCTTGGCTCCCTGCAATGTCCGCCTCCTGGATTCAAGCCATCCTTTCACCTCATCTCGCAGGTAGCTGGGATTACAAGCGGCCGCCACCACGCCTGGATAATTTTTGTATTTTTTGTAGAGATGGGGTTTTACCATGTTGCCCAGACTGGTCTTGATCTCTTGAGCTCAAGTGAGACTCACACCTTGGCCTCCCACAGTGCTGGGATTTCAGGTGTAAGCCACTGCACCTGGCCTAAATCCTGCTTTTAGCCTCAAAATATTTTCCAGACCCATTTCCACATGATCATATTTATACTTTTAGTATTTGTGACCAAGAAATACATATTGACAACAAACTATTAGGAATTATGACCATTCTTTACATTGCTTTACTTTATTAATTGCCATATCATATGTGTACTTTTGACAAACAGTGGTGCTAGATTAGAGCGTACTATGTGTGTTCACAGATGCTCTAGACACTCACGGATTAGGTGGCTTCTCAAAATCACACCCTCCGCTCTCAGATCAAGGAATTCCTGTATTAAACTATAAAATATAAACATAATAAATGGGTAAGAGCCAAGCAATGCAACCATTTTAGGTGGACTCTGGCTCCAGGTGGAAGTCAGGTGGACATTAAGACATCCAAGGCAAGAAGGTTGGTCACAAGAAGCTTGATTAGC
The DNA here is from genome assembly GCF_009764315.1 of Trachypithecus francoisi. Lineage (NCBI taxonomy): Eukaryota > Metazoa > Chordata > Mammalia > Primates > Cercopithecidae > Trachypithecus > Trachypithecus francoisi. Next base: position 194,392,295 of record NW_022681453.1, read on the forward strand.
AGCGGAAACTTAGAAGAGGTAGTACCACCCAGGTGAGCACTGGCAGTGCCCTCCCAGTAGAGGCCAAGTCCTGGCAGACCTGGGTTCATTAGACGGCATGTGACTCATGTAACTAACTCCTTACGCTCCACTCCCGGCTCCGCTGAGCATCCCTGTTGCCAGCATAGAGCAGCCAGACATCTGAAGGTTGTATTTTATTGCAGATGGATGTCCTGGCTTTAGATCCTAGAACCATCCTAAGAAGATGAGTAAGGTGAAGTGCACATTTTTTTGAGATTAAAAAGATATACCCAAGTGGTGGATGACAGGGTAGGTCTCCGAGCGTGGCCCTGAGGCCTTTGAGTAGCCTCAGAGTGATCACCCTACTGGTCCCCACTGGGGTACAGCTTTGTGAGCTACCATGAACCATGGTTTCTTAACCTTAGCACTCTAGACATTTTGGTTCAGATAATTTTGCTGTGAAGGGCTGTTTTGTGCATTATAGGATACTGAGCAGAATCCCTTGGCCGCTACTGACTAGATGCCAATAGCATCCCACTCCCCAACCCAATTATGTCAACTGAAAAGGTCTCCATACATTTCCACATGTTCCCGGGGTGAAGGGGAATGCCCCCGCCCCAGTTGAGAACCATCATCATGACCCATCCCCATCAAATATCTACAGGATGCGGCCACATGAGGTTCCTCTCAAAGACCAAATCATTTCTGGATGCTCAATACATTAAATTTATATACAGTGTCACCTTTGTCCGAAAGATGCTAGAATTCTTGAAAAATCAATTTCAAGGAGCTTGTAGTTAATTTAGAAATACGACCAGGCTCCACTTCACTATAATGCAAAGGAAATAGGGATTCTGGCTACTGAGTGAATAGAAACGTCCTTTGATGACCTGGTGATTCAAGGGCCATCCTTCTGAACATCGTTTGTTCTGTCGCAAGCGTGTAATGAAGCTGGACTGCACTGGCTATGTGTGAATTCCAGGGGAGTCCCTGGAAGCTGCTGGTATTTTGTTGTTTTAAAAAATAAATCCTTGATTTGTTTTTGATTTCTTATTAACCTCTTCTTCCTAAAAATAGTACAAAAAAATTCCAGTCATCTAAGAAACTAAATTACTTTGTGCTCAAGAATTCAGGGGTTTTTTTGGCTGAAATTGTTCTAGCATTTTCCTTTTGAGGTAAAATAGACATCTAAAATTTACCAAGTTTACTATTTTTAAGGGTACCATTCAGTGCTAATACATTTATATGCTTTTTGTCCCCTTCATCCTCCCCCTCCCTCTACCCTTCCCGGCCTCTGGTAACCACCATTCTCTTTTCTACCTTCATGAGATCTGCTTTTTGAGCTGCCACAGTTCTAGTGTTTTATAAAGGATTCTGCCATTGGAAACCCCTTGGTTTGAGGACTGCATTCCCCCCACAATCAGGCGATCAGGAGCGTAGCTTCCTTCACAGCTACAATTATACAGAGACGTGTACACCTGGTTCGGATCCGGGTGAGGCTCTCCCTTCTGATCTCACCCCTCCTGATCACATCCCTCCTGACCTCACCCCTCCTGACAGCATCCCTCCAGATCACAACAATCATGACTGCACCCCTCAAGACAGCATCCCTCCTGACCACATCCCTATGAACTTCATCCCTCCTGACCTCACCCCTCCTGAACGCATCCCTCCTGACCTCACCCCTTCTGACCACATCCCTCCTGACCACACCGCTCCTGACTGCACCCCTCCTGACTGCATCCCTCCTGACCACATCCCTACAAACTGCATCCCTCTGGCCCTCACCCCTCCTGACTGCATCCCTCATGACCACACCCCTCCTAACGGCATCCCTCCTGACGGCATCCCTACTAACCGTGTCCCTACTGACTGCATCCACTCATGACCACATCCCTCCTGATCACATCCCTACTAACGGCATCCCTCCTGACTGCTCCCCTCCTGATCGCAACTCTACTAACTGCATCCACTCCTGACTGCATCGCTACTAACCACACCCCTCCTGACTGCATCCTTACTAACTGCATTGCTCCTGAACACACTCCTCCTGATCGCACCCCTCCTGACCGCATCCCCTCCTCACAACACCCCTCCTGACAGCAACTCACCTAGCTGTATCCCTCCTGACCGCATCTCTACTAACCGCTTCCCTAATGACCGCATCCCTCCTGACCGCACCCCTCCTCACTGCATCCCTCTTGACCTCACCCCTCCTGACCACATCCCTCCTGACTGCACCCTCCTGACTGCATCCCTCCTGACCACATCTCAACTAACCACATCCCGCCTGATGGCATCACCTCCTGACCACATCCCTCCTGACCTCATCTCTACTGACCCAGTCCTCCTGACCACTCACCTCCTGAACTCACCCATCCTGACCACATCCCGCCTGACCGAACCCCTCCTGACCGCATCCCTCCTGACCTCACCCCTACTGATCGCATCCCTCCTGACCGCACACCTCCCAACTGCACCCCTCCTGACTGCATCCCTCCTGACCACACCTCTCCTGCTGTACCCCTCCTGACCACACCCTCCTGACCACATCCTTTCTGACCGCATCCCTACTAACGCCATCTCTCCTGACCACACCCCTCCTGACCGCATCCGTCCTGACCGCATCACTACTAACCGCATCCACTCCTGACCGCATCCCTATTAACTGCATCCCTCCTGACCACACCCCTCCTGATAGCACCCCTCCCTCCTGATAGCACCCCTCCTGAACTCATCCCCTCCTGACCACATCCCTCCTGACCACATCCCCTCCTGACCGCATCCCCTCCTGACCTCACACCCTCCTGACTGCACCCCTCCTGACCGAACCTGTCCTGACCACATCCCTACTAATGGCATCCCTCCTGACCACATCCCTGCTAACCACATCCCTCTTGCCCTCACCCCTCCTGACTGTATCCCTCATGACCACACTCCTCCTAACTGCATCCCTCCTGACCACATCCCTACTCACAGCCTCCAAGGCTACCAGGTGCTGTTCACATGTGGCCAGCACTGTTGGTGGAAGGCGCCATACCCAGTAAACCCAGGTGTCTTCCTCCCGTCCAGGCCTAACTGCCTCTTCCTGCTTCTGTAAGCCTAGTTTTTTCTAGTCTTTGGGAGAGGAAAATCTGGTTTTGCAAGCACACTGCCCGGTCTTTGTGTCTAGCCCCGGCTGTGTGGGTTCTGCGAGTTTCTGACCAGTCTGGACTGGGATGCCCTTCGGTGCCAGCGAGAGAGCAGCGTGCAAGGGAAATGCACAGATCAGCCCTGGCAGCTGTAATCCTGTCTGTTGTCTTGCCTACTATGTGGGATAGAAATGACTGACTATGTGGGATAGAAATGACTGACTATGTGAGATAGAAATGACTGACTATGTGGGATAGAAATGACTGACTATGTGGGATAGAAATGACTGACTATGTGAGATAGAAATGACTATGTGAGATAGAAATGAAGACTGAAGAAGGTAACCCTCAGGGCAGCCCTGCACAGAAGCCCCTTCCTAGAGGGCCACGGCGGAGGCACACCACTCCCAGGACAGCTGGGCCTTGAGCTCCATTGAGTGTTTTCTTACTGGGGAAAAAAGGCCCTATTTGGCTCTTTGTCCATAATACTAAAGAGAGCCCCCGGGGGGCTCTGGATGTAAAGGCGGAGGTTCTGAGTTTAGGACTCCGCAAATTGCCCCAGTGGGAAACCTGCTGGGAAGAAGAGTGGTTCTCTTCTTCCAGAGCCCAAATGCAGGCAGGCCAGCCCCCTTCAAGGGAGCCCCCAGTGAGAAAAGGGGAACCCCTCACAATGGCAGCTGTTCTCCGCCTCACCAAGGCCTCTGAGGACCAGCAGGAGGGGAGAGAACCTGGTCTAACTGTGAGGAAGGAACAAACTACAAATACTTGCCTTCAACATGCCATGCTTTCTTTCCCCGGCAGAGTGGGCTGGGCGCTGGCGCAGTCACCTGGCAGCCAGCGCTGCTCTGCCCTAGGGTGCCTGTGCGCAGGAGAGACTAAGCCTTTGTGCAGAACGCCCCACCCTGGGCTCTTGACAGGGTGAGTGCAGGGCATGTGGTATTTCAGCCTCCACCCAGCTGCTGAACAGACAGGCACACACTGAACAGCCGCACCCGCTGCAGCCTTGCTCTCAAGGGTTCTGCTTTCCCCTGTGAGCAGAAATAAGGGGACCAATTTATCACACCTGCTGGGTGCCAGGTACTTTATATATCATCTCCTCTTTTTTTTTTTTATTTGAGATGGAGTTTCCCTCTTGTCACCCAGGCTGGAGTGCAATGGCATGATCTCGGCTCACTGCAACATTTGCCTCCTGGGTTCAAGCAATTCTCCTGCCTCAGCTCCCCAAGTAGCTGGGATTACGGGCATGCACCACTATGCCTGGTTAATTTTGTATTTCTAGTAGAGACAGGGTTTCTCTATGCTGGTCTGGCTAGTCTCAAACTCCCGACCTCAGGTGATTTACCCTCCTTGGCTCCCAAAGTGCTGAGAATCCAGGTGTGAGTCACTGCACCCGGCCTATATCATTTCCTTTAATCACCCCAACAACCATGTGAAGTGGGATTTTTATCCCCATTTTACAAATGAGGTAACTACAGCTTTGAGATGTTACGCAACGAGTAAGGCCTTATGAGTCTTCACAGAAAGGGACCGGTGTGGGTGCTCCGAGCGGTCAGCTAGTTCCCGTCACTGTTCTCCCTGGTGAGTTGTGGATGAGCAGTGACCCAGGAAGGTAATGAGGACCCAAGAGGCTTTACCTCCCTCTCAGACAGGAACCTGGGAAAGGGCTTTGCATGGGAAGGTCTATTATCGGGATTCTCACAGTGAGACAGGACCAGCATCTCCTGAGACAAACTACTGATCTTGAATTTGAAAAGAATTCTCAAGTCTGCTTCTCATCCCTAATTCTTTCTACCACCGTGTCTTTTTCCCAGTTGGCATTGGCAGCAATGAAGCAGCTTGAGGGGCTGGGCGCAGTGGCTCACGCCTGTAATCCCAGCACTTTGGGAGGCCAAGGTGGGTGGCTCACCTGAGGTTGAGAGTTTGAGACCAGCCTGACCAACATGGAGAAATCCCATCTCTACTAAAAAAAGAAAGTTACAAAATTAGCCAGGTGTGGTGGCGCACACCTGTCATCCCAGCTACTCGGGAGGCTGAGGCAGGAGAATCGCTTGAACCCAGAAGGCAAAGGTTGCGGTGAGCCAAGATCATGCCATTGCACTCCAGCCTGGACAACAAGACCGAAACTCCATCTCAAACAAAACAAAACAAAACAAAAAACAGCTTGAGGACCAGACAGGGCATTAAAAGTGGGGAAAGCTGGGGAACTCTGTGTCCTCTGAATCCAGTTCAGATGGAAAGGAAGCTCAAGAGGGGGAACAGGTGGGGGCAGCTGGAAAGACAAGACCAGGCTCCCCTTCCTGGCTGTGGAGGGAGACAGTGGTCGGAACCCCCAAAGAGAGCAGAGGATGGGGCTGGCCAGTGGGGTGGGGTTCCCCGTAGGAGGCCCGTGCCGCTGGCTGTGTGGCCGCTGGCCTGCTGAGCCTGCCGAGCCTGCCGAGCCTGACGAGCCTGCATCCGGTGGGAAGTAGGAGTCTGGCTCGGGCTGCTGCAGCTGTTCTGGGGATCTGCACAATTAAAATTCTCCCAGCTCTCGGTGGCCGCAGGAATTCAGTCACGTGGTAGACGTGGTGCCTGGGAGCTGGGGTCAATGAGAGCTCAGTCTGAGAACAAACGTGTTCCTTCCCTCTGAGACATGTCCCGTGCTGGGCGATGGCTCACGGCAAACCTCACCATCCACAGGGAAGGAATCCTACGAGGCACCCAGCCTGGCCCGAGAGCTCTCGGGAGCATGGGTGATGAGCAAGGACTCAGGGACACAGGAAAATCACTTCTCCTCCTGATCAGGATGTCGCCAGCCTACCATTTCTGTCAGAGGCTCCTTCCTGATACTTCCCCTTCCCTTAGTTCATTTTCCTTTCTGCCACAATGCCATTGTCTCTGCAAGTATGCTCCGATCTGGTTCCCGGATAACTTCAGAACTACAGCCTCATGACATCACTTCTCTATTCTGTCCCCTTTGCTAAGAATTGGCAATAAATTCAGAGAGCAAAAGCTTCCCTTTGAACTTGCTGAGTAAAAACCAAGGCTTTGTTATCTCTGGGTCTAGGGGATTGAAGAAGGACCAGATTTCCCTGTCCTCCCCTCCCTCCTCCTTCCTGCAAGCCGCTTGATGAGAATGTATTTCCTAGTCTCCTATGCTCACACCTATTTCGTAAATCTTCTAGATACTCTCCCTCCGGCCCATTCAGCCCCACTATGCCAAAGGAGATACTGGACCCCAGGTCTCCCCCAGTTTTAGCCTCCCCCAACCCAGCTTTTTATTCCTGAGGACCTCCCTCCACACCCAAGAAGCTATTTCCTGAAGGGGTCTGATTCCTCCCCCATTGTTTTTCAGTTTGTTCTGTGCTCCTGTTTTTAGTCCTGCCTAACAGAAACCCTCATTCCTGTCAGAGACGTCCTGTCAGGAATAACCCCTCTGCTACATAATGGACACTAACGTTCTGTCAGAAATTCACACTCTCCTATCAGCAGCCTGTTTTCTTGTCAGAAATCATTGTTGTGTCAGAAATCACTACTTTCTTTCTTTCTTTTTTTTTTTTTTTTAGATGGAGTCTCACTCTGTCGCCCAGGCTGGAATGCAGTAGCATGATCTTGGCTCACTGCAAGCTCCGCCTCCTGGGTTCAAGCGATTCTCCTACCTCAGCCTCCCGAGTAGCTGGGACTACAGGCGCCCGCCACCTCCCTGGCTAAGTTTTGTATTTTTAGTAGAGACGGGGTTTCACCGTATTGGCCAGGATGGTCTCGAACTCCTGACCTCAGGTGATCTGCCCACCTCGGCCTCCCAAAGTGCTGGGATTACAGGTGTGAGCCACTGCGCAATTTTGAGAAATCACTACTTTCCTTTTAGAAATCACTGCCCTGAGAAAAATCAGTTTCCTTCAGAAATCCTTGTTTTCTTGTCAGAGCTCCATGCATATCCACTGGAGGCCAACAGTTTCTGTCAGACATCCCTGTTTTCCTGTCATAAACCACTGCTCTCCGGTCAGAAATCCTTGGTCTCCTGTCAGAATTTCCTGGCGGAGCTTCCAGTCAGAAGTCATGACTTTCCTGCAGGGAATCACTGTTCCTTGCCTGGTCCTTCTTTCCCCAGAATATTCAGAGTTGCTTGTCATCCTTTGACTTTGGTAGTTTTCTTGTGACCTCCTTGCTGGGAGAGGAGAAGGGCCACTGCCGGCTGTTCACACCTGTTTTGCCACATCTGTGGAAACTCCGCGCTGACTCCAGAAACGGCCTGGGGTGCTGGACACAGCATGGGGGGTGTCCACAGCCTCATATGCCCCTGCTGGGTGATGACTGACAAGTCATTTCTGCCTGCTGGACCTTTCCCCCATCTTTTTGTTGGAGGTGATAATATTACCTACTCTGGCTGCTTCATCGCGTCATTGAATTTAGATCAGTGATACTTCTGACTTCCAAAAAGTTGCTACTTTGTTTGAGACAGAAATCTCTTTTCCTGTCATTTTTACTCACTATTGCTCCACAGGGCAAATCTAATACTTCATACCACAGCCCTTCAACCCTGCCCCGAAATCTTCTCTTACCTGCAAAAAATACCTCCAGTTCTCTAACGCCTAGATTCAACCTGCTCAGTTCCTTGTGTTGTGGGACTGGCTTCCAGGTCGGTTGCCAGCCTGCTCCCCCAACTCCACCCCTGGTCCCACATTGTTAGAGTTTGTCTGGGTCTTTCTTGGAGTGTGCCGTGATCAGCTCAGGGGAAAGCACGATTATCACCTCCCTCCCTCTACAGCAGATTGCATGGTCAGGCTGCATGAGCTTTTAAACTGCAGACCGACTGGCCGGGTGTGGTGGCTCAAGCCTGTAATCCTAGCACTTTGGGAGGCCGAGACGGGTGGATCATGAGGTCAGGAGATCGAGACCATCCTGGCTAACACAGTGAAACTCCGTCTCTACTAAAAAATACAAAAAAAAAAAAAAAAAAAAAAAACTAGCTGGGTGAGGTGGTGGGCACCTGTAGTCCTAGCTACTCGGGAGGCTGAGGCAGGAGAATGGCATAAACCCGGGAGGGGGAGCTTACAGTGAGCTGAGATCCGGCCACTGCACCTGAGCCTGGGCGACAGAGTGAGACTCTGTCTCAAAAAAAAAAAGAAAACAACAAAAAACAAGAAAAAAAGAGAAAATATTAAACTGCAGACTGAATGTGCCATTTACCATGCAGAATCTTCCCAGGCAGAAGCTCCATTTATTCGTTTTTCTTTTTCTATTAGAGGTTTGTAATTTTCTCTGAATATATTTTTCATGTCCTTTTATGTTAATTGCAAAATACTTAATGGTTTGGATTCTTCAGGGAATGAGTTATTTCTATTGCATTTCCTTCTAGTCTTCATCTCTGGAATCTAGAAATGGTGCATTGGTTTAATTTTTTTCTTATAATCTGAGATGTTGCTGAACTGATTTGCCATTTCCAAATAGTTTACCTGGAACACTCTGTATCTTTCTTGGGGTGCTTACCCGTTCTGTCTTGTGATGGGGACAGCTTTATGGCAGGCTGTGTCACGTGTTCCACCAGTTTCTCCTTGGAACCACACTCAAAATGGGTGCCAGCGCTTTTAGGCAGGAGCTGTGCTGGACACCAGAGTTCTAGGACATGGGGATGGCATTATTTTATCATGATAATTATTATTATTTTGAGACGGAGTCTTGCTCTGTCACCCAGGCTAGAGTGCAATGGCACGATCTGGGCTCACTACAACCTCCACCTCCCAGGTTCAAGTGATCCTCCTGCCTCAGCCTCCCGAGTAGCTGGGATTGCAGTCACCCACTGACAAGCCTGGCTATTTTTTGTATTTTTAGTAGAGACAGGGTTTCGCCATGTTGGCCAGGCTGGTCTCGAACTCCTGACCTCAGGTGATCCACCCGCCTCAGCCTCCCAAAGTGATGGGATGACAGGCGTAAGCCACTGTGCCCAGCCTGGAAAGGGGGATGGCATTATTAACAGGGTAATCTTTTGTTAATTCTGATTTCCCTTTTTTTGAAGTAAATCATTCTAATAACTTTGGTAATTCAGCTATTAATAGCAACACATTGCTTACCACATACTTCCCAAGTGAACACTGATCACGCTGAGGTTGGAAACACTTGGCCTGGTGACTAAACAGGTTCTTCACTGCATTATCCACTTTCAAATAGTGAATTTTAAGGTATATGAGTTAGTCCCTCCCCTGCTCAATGACAATAACAACAGGAAAAACTTTAAAATAGGCTTTCAGACACATAGTTTATGTCCCAGCTTTGCCCTTCACAGGCCCTCTGGCCTTTAGGAATTATGGTACAGTCCTTGATTTCTCTGAATTTCAATTTCATGCTATGTAGAATGGGATTATGAATTGTCCCTCTTTCATTCCACTGATAAAAGAAATTCTCCACCCACCCTAGAGACTGGCTGATCAAAATATCCCATTCTCCTAGACACAATGATTGATGAAGACACGCTCACATGACCCGAAGATGCTCAATCAAGATTCTTGAGGAGGGGAAATGTGGCTGCTGGGTCAAAATAGGGCTCTCTCCTTCTAAAATCATAAGATGTAGCCTGGGGCACAGCAGCTCATACCTGTAATCCTAGCACTTTGGGAGGCCAAGGTGGAGGCTGCAGGGAGTGGAGATCGAGCCACTCCACTCCAGCCCAGGCAGGGCAAGACTCCATCTCAAAAAAAAAAAAGGCCGGGCACGGTGGCTCACACCTGTAATCCCAGCACTTTGGGAGGCTGAGGCAGGCGAATCACCTGAGGTCAGGAGTTCGAGACCAGCCTGGCCAACGTGGTGAAACCCTGTCTTTACTAAAAATACAAAAATTAGCCAGGCATGTTGGTGGGCACCCGTAATCTCAATTACTCAGGAGGCTGAGGCAGAGGTTGCAGTGAGCCAAGATTGCCCCACTGCACTGTAGTCTGGGTGACAGAGCGAGACTCTGTTAAAAAAAAAAAAAAAATCATGAGATGTAAAGCTCGAGAAAGCCAGAGCTACTGGGGGTCATCTTTCCTAATACATGGAGAGAACATGCTGGAGAGTGAAGCTAACATAGCGGAAATGAAGGGAGACAGAGAGATTTCTGACACTGCCTTAATACATGGAGCCAGCCTAGTCGGAAGCTAGACAACTCCTGATATTTTCATTTATGTGCACCTGTAATTCCTTTTTTTCTTAAGCTTGTTTGAGTTGAGTTTCTGTCGTGAGCAACCCAAAGGGGCTTAATACAGAAATATATTTTATCAGGCTGTCGTGAGAATTACTTGTGGTAATACCTATAAAGCGTATAATGCTTAAATAAGCAGGGACTAAAAAATGGAAACTTACTATTATAATTGATAGCATTATGCAATGGATAGGAACAACTTTGTGTATGCTTAATCTTATTATCCTGTACTAGCAAAGGTAGTACTAAGTACCACATAAAGTAGAATCTCAATAAACATATCCTTATAGACAAATTGATATCTCTTTACCTTAGTATAGAATTTAAACATGAATTAATCTGCATTTCTCTCTGCTTTTTACTCTTAGGAGATAGAGATGAATCTGCAAAATGGAAAAAGTGTTGAACTTGGGAGTCAAGAGACCAGGGTTCTAGTTCTGATGACGCCCTTTACATACTGAATTCCCTGGGGAAGCCCTTTCCTTTCTCTGAGCCTTGGGTTCTCCATGTGTCAAATTAGGCTGTGGAAAAAGGTATCAAGAGATACTTTTAATGGTCCATGATTTCTGGGGATTAAAATAAATTCAATCTCATACCCCTTTTGCATCCTACCCACAGCCTCCCACAGTGACACATGGTTAGGGAGACTCAGGGTACTTGCAAATGGCCACTTGCACAATTTTGTATGCTCATGGAAAGATGCAAGGAAGTCAGCACTCCTTACTTGCTAATGTAAAAATGTTACTGAATACATCTTAGAATGACTTTTAGTGACAAGGTCTGAAATATAATTTCAAATCAGAAAAAAAATCATTTGAAATAAATATTTTTCATTCATCAGGCATTCATTTAGGGCCTTCTGGGTACATCCTGTGCCCAGTACTAGGAGAACAAAGGGACTAAGGCTCTGTTCCTGAGGTCAAGGAGAGCCTTGTCTTGCAAAGAATGTTCCCTGAATATCTCGTTCATCAAAATTTCACTGGAGTTCAGATTGAAACAGAGATTTTGATAACCTTACTGGACCAGGCACTGGGTAGACAAGTTTGTTGACATCGTCTTAACACTTGATTATAACTTTCCTGTTCTTCCACCTCCCAGAAACACCAATCTGGCAGAACAGAGACATGAGCCTCTGTAAACTGATTCTCCCTCCACAAAGAGGCCCTGACCCTCACAGCCCCATCCTCTTTCATCCTTGCTGCCTGATCCTAGGGAAGCTTTGCTCTGTGGTGGAGCCTGGAGCTGTGATGTATGTAGGCATTTGAAACCCCAGTTTTGTGGAAGACGTGAGACATAGATTTTTACTCTACCATTTGGAGAAAAATCATTTTTATATTAACACAAATGTTGATAGACAAGGAGTAAAGTTTAAGGTTGGAATGACTTTAAGATTCATTCGTTTTTTAAAAATTTATACTTATTGAGTGCTTACTATGTGCCAGCACTGTCCTAGGCCCTTGGGGACTGGTTGGTGAATAATGCAGATAGAGTAGTCGATAATGCCTGATATAGTTTGGATGATTGTCTCCTCCAAATCTCATGTTGAAATGTAATCCCAGTGAAGGAGTGGGGCCTGGTGGGAGGTGTTTGGGTCTCGCGGGTGGACCCTCGTGAATGGCTGGGTGCTGTCCTAGAGGCAGTGAGTGTGTTCTCATGCGATCTGGTTGTTTAAAAACATGTGGCACCTGCCCCCTCTCTCTTGCTTCGACTCTCATCATGTGACACCCGGCTCCGCCTTCACCTTCCACTGCGATTGAAAGCTTCCTGAGGCCTTCACGACGCTGATGCCAGCACTACGCTCCCTGTACAATCTATAGGACCATCAGCCAATTAAATCTCTTTTCTTTTCTTTTTTCTTTTCTTTTGTCTTCTCTTCTCTTCCTCTTTTTTCTTTTTCTTTTCTTTTTGTGATGGAGCCTTGCTCTGTCACCCAGGCTGGAGTGCAGTAGCGTGATCCTGGCTCACTGCAACCTCCGCCTCCCAGGTTCAAGAGATTCTCCGCCCTCAGCCTCCTGAGTAGCTGGGACCACAGGCGTGTGCCACCATGCCTAGCTAATTTTTGTATTTTTAGTAGAGACAGTGTTTCTCCATGTTGGTCAGGCTGGTCTCGAACTCCTGAACTCAAGTGATCCAACCACCTCAGCCTCCCAAAGTGCTGGGATTACAGGCGTGAGCCACCGCGTCCGGCCAAACTCTCTTCTTTATAAATTACCCAGCCTCGGGTATTTCTTTAACAGCAGTATGAGAATGAACTAACACAGCGCCCTCATGGAGCTCACTGTCTTAATTTAATTTAATGTAACTTAATTTAGTAGAGCTAAGTAATTAAACATGAGGCCAAAGTACATAAGAAAGCGGCAGCCCTTTATTGCAAATATGCACACACTTCGGGTGACGTTCTCCGGTCCACGAACGCGGAGGCCGAAGTCAGACCAGCTCCTGCTGGCAGCGGACTTTTATGCATTGGTACTGGAAGGGGGCGGGCAGTGGGCGGGATAAGGGCGTGATAGGGGCATCTCCATAGGCGTGGCCGGGTAAGTTTCGATCTCTTCGGATTGACGTCACCTGGCGCATGCTCGGTTGATCTGCATCTTCCCAGGCGCGGGCTGCATTTTCCCGCAGGCAGGAAAGTTGGTGAGGAAGAACCCGGAAGCAACATGGATTGTGCCTTCTTGTTCACCTTCCTCCATCTTTTCCTTTCTCCCTCACTCAAACACTCACATTCTAGTGGAAGGCAACAGAAAAAACATACGGTATTTCAGAGGCTGACAAATGCTGTAAAGAAAAATAGAGCAAGGTAAGGAAATGTCCAGCTTGCAGAGGACTCGTTCAGGCTTCACCATCAGAGCCCCTGAATCTCCTTCTTGTCTCTGCCACAAGGTTTACGTGGGCCAAGCATGGGGGGTGGGAGTTGAGGATGGGGGTGGGGATTAACCAGGAAATGAACTGGCTTAAGAAATGCATCCTGAGCACCCAGAGGGAGGAAATGCTGATGGAGGGAGGCGGTGAGCTCACCCACCCTGTGGTGCTTCCCAGCTCAGAACCCACACCCTCTGGGGCCCCAGTCAGTCCTTCAGCCTTCTTCAGCAGGCTTCTGTCTCTGTCTTTCTACCTGCTCACGTAGTACCATCCCTGCCTGAGTGTCTCGGAGGCCCATGGGGCTGCTCTGGAGGCGTCCTTCAGATGACCACTCGTTTTCAGTTGCAATTTCACCTCATCAGCTATTCCCCCAGCTCCGCCCCAAACCCTTTGCCCTTATAGCCAAAGGCAGCCATGTTCTCTGTCACCGGCCCACCTCCTATGCTATAGAGCTTTACTTCGCCACTCTCCTAACCACGCCCATGGTGGTTTCTCAGGCCTCCCTCGAGCAAAGCCAAGGAGTGGTCGTAAGGCAGGTCAGAGAAAGGAGGTTGATGAGTGGTGGGATGGGGTGGGGGTGGGGAGCTGGGAGGTTGGTGGCGTCTTGCACACGTCACAGGCTGTACGCCAGTGGTTCTTACACTTGACTGTGCATCAGTCACTGCAGGGCTTGTTAAAATCGAGAGACTGCGGGGCCCCACCCGGTTTCCGATTCGGTAGATCTGGAGGGGGCTCCAGAATCTGTGTGTCTAACCGGATCCCAGGCCAGGCTGGTGCTGCTGATCCCGGAGCCACACTGAGGCCCCTGCTCTAGGCCAGCTGGCAAGGCCGGCCCAGCTCACCCTCCGAGCCCGCAGCCTCTTCCTGGGCTCTCCCTTCTAATCTATGGACCTTGCTGTTGCTCCGCGTCCTTCCCTTGTCAGTCATCCGATGATTGTCTCCCCCCAACCCCCGCCCCTCTGAAAAATGCTTCTGGAGTGTGATCTGAAAATACATTATACTAAGTTGCCAGTGGCTGGTCATCACTATCATCCCTTCCAGGAATATTTGAATTTTAATGGTCCAATAACCTGCAAAGCTAAAGAAATAAAACTTGGGTGGTGGACTTCAGGGATCTGCTAATGAATGGTGGCTGTGTTCGGGGGCTCAGAGCCTCTGAAGCTGTGTAGGTGGCCACTTATCGTACCCTGTCTGTGTGCCTGTGGGGGAATGTCTCCTACCCAGCCTGGATAAGCATTTAAATTCCATGTCCCTCTTCTTCAGAAGCAGTGAGGCAGAGATGCTGCTACTGAAGAGGATACCAGCGAATGTCGGTAATTAAATCCCCCAAGGAGGCAGGAGTCTCTGTGTCTTTTATGTTCTGGGAGTGGCTCTTGCTTGGGAGGGAAGAAAGAAAATCTGTTGAGACAGACTCCGATTCTCCTGCTGAGGGAGGCCCTGCTGTGGTTGCATCAGGGTCCAGGTCTCTCCCTGAAGAAGACACTCAACTGAATTTTCAAAATTAGGGCCACAGCTCCCCACCTCGGGTTTCAAACGAAAGAACGGGAGGGTTTGGAAGTTGGACAGGGACACAAAAGGAAGAGGCTGGAAAAGAAGGCAAGCCATGAGAATTCAACCATGGCCAAATTGCCCGTCTGTCCAGAATTTCTCCCCTGAGCACTTGCCCTCTCGTCCCGAGAGGCAGCATTTGGCCTCCCTGCCTCTTATCCTACTCCTGAGAAGAAACATCTCCTGGAAAGAATAAAAATGCTGGAAGGAGAAGGAGCAGAAGAAAGAACGTCTCCTGGAAAGGAAGAAAATGCTGGAAGGAAGGAGCAGAAGAAGGAACAGGGCCTGCAGAGTGGGCAGCGGGTGTTGTCCACCCAAGTTGACTTAGGAGGACAGCAATGTGACACAGGTCAGCCAGCACTGGCCTAGGAGCCAGAGGCCTCCATTCTTGTCTTTGTGTGGCCTGGAACAAGTCACTGTCCTCTCCACTGCCCTCCAAGGCATCAGCTGAGACAACCTCTGGGTGTCCCTTCAGACTCTGAAATCTTACCACCTCTTCTACCATCATCATTTGCCATAAGAGGTGCATGAGAGGTAAGAGTGAGTTCATCCCAACTCTTCAGATGACCTTCATTTTTTCCATCTCTTCTAGCCTTAGATGGAATTGTACTCAAGGACATATCTGCTTCAAAGTTTTTCTCCAAGTTTGTCTTCAGTTGCTATTTCTGAAGCCACATCACACACCAAGAAACTCCTCCCTTTTTCTCTACCCTGCTTCTCCCCCCATCTGTCTCTTTCTTGTCACTTTTAGTTGGTTTTGCACAGGGAACTCTGAGACCATCCCAGCTGCCCTTGTCTGCCCGTGAGAATTCCTTTTCCACAGTGCCTGAAGAGCAGGATGGAAGTTCCAAGAGTATGAATTCACTTCACAGCATGTACGTTTTGCAACATACTCCCATAAGTGTGCATGTGACAGTATGCACGTGCGTGTATGCCACCAAGACATTCTGGACCCGTTATAAAATGGCAGTTAAGAGCTCAGGTTTGGCTGGGTGCAGTAGCTCATGTCTGTAATCCCAGCACTTTGGGAGACCGAGGCGGATGGATCACCTGAGGTCAGGAGTTTGAGACCAGCCTGACCAACATGGTGAAACCCCATCTCTACTAAATGCAAAAAAAAATCAGCAAGGTGTGGTGGCACGTGCCTGTAGTCCCAGCTACTCAGGGGCCTGAGGCAGGAGAGTTGCTTGAACCTGGGGGCAAATGTTGCGGTGAGCCAAGACTGTGCCACTGCACTCCAGCCTGGGCGACAGGGCGAGACTCCGTCTCAAAAAAACAAAAGCAAAAACAACAAACAAACAAGAGCTCAAGTTTTGTCTTTTTTTTTTTTCTTCCTTTTTGTGGAGAACGGGGTCTCACTACACTACCCAGGCAGGTCTCGAACTCCTGGGCTCAAGCTATCCTCCCGCCTCTGCCTCACTGAGAGCTGGGATTACAGGCGTGAGCCACTGCGCTGGCAAGCTCAAGTTTTAGAGCCATTCACACCTAGTTTACATCCTGCCCCAGCCACTTAGGTAGTTGTGTGACGTTGGGCAAACTGCCTAACCTTTCCAAGCCTCAGTTGACTTACTTGCACATTGATAATATACACCCCAAGAGTTTGCCGCGGGCCACTGCCTGCTTCTTGAAGATAACAATTGTTTCTGAGAGATCAGAAGGTTCCATCAGTGTCTTGGCCAGGCGTCCTCTCTTGTAGATAGTAGCACTTCTTTCTACTGTGGCTATCTCAGTGTAGGCCACCTTCCCATACCCCCCCCACCACAACACCTGGAATTCTGAGCCAAAGGCCTCCAGAGAGGATGACATCTAAGCAGCCACTGGGTAGAAGTGAGCCCTCTCCTCCAGACCCACTGACTCTTCAGGCTCCACAAACTGACATACCAGGAACCTGCAGATTTCTTTCCTGAAGGATCAGGGTGATTTCAGAGAGTAGCAACAGAATCCACAGCACACGTCTACTTAGAATTTTTCCTGAATCTCACAACGATAGACTTAGATCTTTATAAGGAGGGCCTACTTGGATTCCCCCTCCACTCCTACACGTTTGGACCCCAAGTACAAAAGGCATGCTGTCCTCTTTGGTCTGTGCAGGGCCCACTTTTGTGTTCATTATTTATGTGTTTATTCCTCCACGCACCCCGTCCATTCTCCTTCCCCCCATAGGCAATCATGGATTTAGTGTGTATCTTTTGTATACTTCTTGCAAACCATATGGTGGTATTTTCATGTGTATTTGTTGTACCTAAATGGTGTTGTCTCACACAGTGCATTCTTTCCCTCCCTCCTTCCACCCAGCACTCTGCCTTTATGATCCATCCACGTTGCCACGTGTTGTTCTAGCCGGCTTTCCCCCTTCACTCTCCCCGGACACACTCTGTGTGACTTTCGATTTCCCCGCCACGAGTAACAACACGGTAATGAGCACCCCCTAAAAGCGCTTCCACTCCCTCCTAACCGGACTCACCTGCTTTCAGGTTGGTAAGTGCAGGCTCTAACTTTTGAGTCTGAAAACTCATAAAGAGCTCTCTCAGATTTGTCTTGAGTCATGAAGGCTCCAGTAACACCCAGGAGGCATAGAAATGAGCGTTCATGTTTGTTCCACCTTGTATCCTGGGGCCCCAGGGAAGGGGCTTCTACACCTGTGGTCTCAGACAATAGGAGCCTCTTCTGTGAGTTTTCGTATCAGGCTCAGGTTGCTTTCTCCATCTGATTGATTAAAGAAAGCACATGTTCCAAAGGCAAACACGTTTCCCCACTCAGTACAGTCTAAATCCATAAAGAATCTATCCTTTGTTAACCACACATTCACCCTGCCCTTGGAATCCTGTTGAGGAAACTTGGGTCTCTTTTTGTCAGTGGGGGGTGAGGAGAAGGCTCAGGGAGTTCTGCTGGTGCTTCAGAAGAGCTACTCTTGATTTTCATGGCTGCTCTGAGCTCACACATGGGGAAAGGCATAGGCCTCTATTAATTTTTTTCATCAGTAATTGTCTTCTAGTCAAGAAGAACTTCATGGTTTGCCAGCTCCTCGCAAACAGGAGCTTTAATAGGACTGAACGCTGTTCACTGAATGACATCTATTCCTAGTGGGCAAAGTTGCATAGGTTTCCTGATGTCTTCATCCTCCTGGTCCATCTTCTTCACTCGGGGTACTTCCTCAACTTTCTCAGTCAAATTGTCTCTTTTTGGGGGGTCCAGAGGTGCTGCACAAGACTCAAGGAGCTCTACACCAGGAGCCAATGGTCCTGGCCTGGACCCTGACCTATCTCCATGGCTTGTGTGATGCTGAACTGCTGGTTGAAACTCTCAAAGCCTCCATTTTCTTGTTAAAAGACAGGTGGAGTGAGGTAGGGAGTAGTGTTGGAGATTTAAGGCCTTCTGAGTTTGTTTTTGTTTTTATTTTTTTTTGAGACAAGATTTTTCTATGTCACCCAGGCTGGAGTGCAGTGGGGCAATTATAGCTCATTGCAGCCTTGACCTCCCTGGTCAAGCAGTTCTCCCACTCAGACTCCCAAGTAGCTGGTTCTACAAGCATGTGCCACCACAGCTGGCTAATTTTTTAATTTTTTTGGTAGAGATGAGGATCTCACTATGTTGCCCAGGCTGGTCTTGTACTCCTGGGCTCAAGTGATCCTTCCACCTTGGCCTCCCACAGTGCTGGGACTTCAGGCATGAGCCACTGCACCTGGCCATCTTTTGGTTCTTCACGTCTGTGTTTTTGCAAAGGCTTTGGTATTCCTTTGCCATCTGCCTTCTCCCTCTCCACTTTAGCTATGCTGCTTTTTGATGCCAACCTGCCACCAGCCCCTCCTGCTTCTCTAGCTCCCAGCCCTCTCCACCTCTCACCTCTCTCCCCTGTTCATTCTCAGATACCTTTCTCCCAAGAAACGTTCATACCCTGGCAGCCTCCTTCATGGAATCGACTATTCTGGGTCTGCAGCGTCTCCCCTCCTCTCCTGACCCTCCTCTCAGTCACACAGTCCTCTGAGGTTTTTATCAGGTAAGTGGAAGCCGAGTGCTTTGAAGTAACTTGATTTGCCCTGAAACCACCTCAAATTCTTGGGGCTTCTCTTGATCAGGAGTAATTCTGGGCTACCCTGGAGCTCTCACGGTCATACAGGATCACAGGCTGCTCTAGAGACTCTCAGATCTGTTTCTTAGGCTAGAAGAAGACAGGAACCAACAAATCTCTTCTGTAGCAGATTGCTATGCCTATTACCCTTTCCCCCATCAAATCAGGCCCACAGGAATTTATTTTCTTCTAAGAACTATAGGCTACCACCGTTGCCTAGACTCACTCATCCATCCTTTCTTTTATCTTTTTCTTTCTTTTCTTTCCTTCCTTCTTCCTTTCTTCCTTTCTTTCAGATAGAGTCTCACTTTGTCCCCTAGGCTGGAGCACAATGGTGTGATCTCAGCTCACTGCAACCTCTGCCTCTTAGGCTCAAGCTATCCTCCCACCTCAGCCCCCTAAGTAGCTGCAACCACAAGAGTGTGCCACCACGCCAGGGTATTTTTTTGCGTATTTTTGGTAGAGATGGAGTTTCCTCATGTTGCCCAGGCTGGCATGCATCCTTTCATGCATTCACTTACTCATCAAACATAAGGGGAAATAGCTCAAGGATTCCAAGATGGGTATGCGCAAAGACCTGGCCTTCCAGATAATGATGACTAAAGATCTGGAGACAGGGCTCATCCCCTTCTAACACACACAGTGGTGGAAAAATGGGACTAGAGGCTGAGTTAGGGTCAGGGGAGGTTTTGCCTGAAGCCTTTTGCTGAAGCTGTGATTACTCCATTGCAAGGTTGTTCACAAGTACACGCATTCCTTCACACACAGCAGCATACACAGCAAAGCATGAAAATCAATAGGATGAGAAAGACCAAGGATTGTGCAGTGATGAATAGGTGTGTTTATCAGCTTGCCCTTCTGTCTGAGCTCCCTGTCTTTCCAGGCCACCTTGCCCTCCTTTTCTCTCTAGAACTCATCTTGCTGCAATTCACAGGGGAGAGTAAGAGGGTGGAAGACAGCCCTGAGGGGACTTAGTGCATTACACATGGGGACCCCCACCGTGGCTTTGCCTAAGTCAAGCAGCAACATACCCTCTCTTCTTATGATGTTATAAGGCTATAAACCACATCCATTTGCTAGATATCTTTTCGGTTTGTGTGTTTGTTTGTTTTTTGAGACAGAGTCTCACTCTGTCGCCCAGGCTAGAGTACAGTGGTGTGATCTCGGCTCGCTGCAACCTCCACCTCCCGGGTTCAAGCGATTCTCTTGCCTCAGCCTCCCAAGTAGCTGGGATTACAGCTGGCCACCATGCCTGGCTACTTTTTGTATTTTTAGTAGAGACGGAGTTTCACTATGTTGGCCGGGCTGGTCTTGAACTCTTGACCTCAAGTGATCTGCCCACCTCGGCCTCCCAAAGTGCTGGAATTACAGGTGTGAGCCACCGCACCCAGCCTAGATATCAATTTTTAAGAGTTTTCTGAAGACACCCCAATTATTTGGTGTCACTAGTAGTCATAACACTAGACCATATTTTAAGGAAGTCTTAAAGAAAGATCAAATACTTGATAAATACACGTAATGCAGTGGCAAATTTACGTACAACTGCTCAGAGGTGAAAAGAGTATGTGGGGGTTGTTCTGTGACTGGCCTAATCTTTCTCATGAGTCCTCTCCCTGTTGTACAGTGCAAGTAAAGGTGACGGGCACTTGACAATCAACAGTAACTCATTCGACTTCAGCTTTGAGAGGCTCACTGGGGCAAATGCTCATAAGTGCTGATTTCTCTGCCATCCGCCTGTTCTGCCCCAAGATGGCGGCAGGGTGGATGGGGAGTAGCCTGGGAGTTCTTGCTTGTCCTGTGCCAGCCTCTGGGTCTTTGTGGGTTCCTGTTGCTGGCCAGGTATTTGACTGGTTTGTGATTTCCACAGTGGACCTGTGGTGCAGCCAGCGCCTAGCGCACCCCCTTGCTGACTCACACCTTCTGAGTCTCAGCTACATACCCCTCCACCCTAACACCACCCTGCTCTTCATCATGGATCCCCCATGTGAGGCCCAGTGACTTTTGCCTCAACCATCTCTATTTCCCAAGGGCTGTACAGGAACCTAGGGCTCTTCCAGTGTGTGTGCCTTGCGGGAGCATTGACACAGGCCTCTCCCTGCTTCACCGCCCTATGTGACCATTTTTCACTCTGAATATGGCTACCCCCTCTTTGTGGTAGGGCCCTGCAAGCTGATCTCACAAATGCCACCATGGAATGGAAGGCATGTTAAAAAAAAAAAAAAAAGGTCTTTGCTTTTGGCTTTCCCCCAAGGCTATCTAACAACCCCTAATCCTAATCCACACTCTTGGATTTCAAGCTTGGCGATGGGACTGGGGGCCAAAAATCTCAGGTCTGTTTCCTTCCCCTATTTCTATCTCTCTTCCTTCTCCCAGTGCCCACTGGAGCAAGCAGGGGAGGCTCCCACCTCTTTGTTTTGTGTTATGTCTTCCATCTTCCATAGGACAGTGACCCTCATGGCCTGGCCACCACAAGACAAACAGGGATCTCCTGTAAACTACGGTAGAAATCATGAGGTGGGGCCCCCAGTCTTCTGTTATGGGAGATGCTGAGCAAACAGGAAATACAGACACAATTGCACTGCTTGACTATCTCCCAAGTAGCTCCATTATGTTTTAATTTATGCATTATCCCTAGTCTTTCTCCAGATGAGCATTATTGTTCGGAAGACATAAAAGTGAGGCAGATAATAATATTTTTAATTTCTACTCTCTGAAAGTCACTGTACTGGGGAAGGGGAAAACAAATGATAAGACACGGTCTGTGCCTCCAAGCAACTAACATTCTACGAACTGTGATAAATGTGAACCAGGAACGGAGCTTCAGCAGGAACCATACAGGCTTGCACGGTGCAGGGCAACAGCTGACTCAAGAGGACTTGGTGTGCTTTGAATGAGATGAAAATTGAAAGGGGATTGAAGAAGTCACAGATGACTAGAATGACTAGGATTTCAAGACTGGATGTCAGGAATATGGAGGTTTTGAGGTGATCTGGTTTGGTTTTGTATGCTCTGCTGCTAGAATCGTAGCTCTGATTGCTCACCACACACCAGGCCTGGTTCCTGGCCACTCCCCGGAGTTCAGTGCACGTGGGACTGACGCGTGGACTTGCCCCCTACATGCCTGACTGGTTTTAATGAGACAACAAGTCTGTAGCAAAACTTGACTCTTCCAGGGTTTGCCAAAAAGACAAAAATGGCTTTTGAAAATGGAATGTCTCCCAGAGGTTACCTCCCCTTTTCCCGGCTAGCTACCTTCATCACTGACAGCAGTGGCAACAGCTACAGCTTAAGATGCAGCTATAGCTAAAACAGCCCCAGACATGGATTGTGGAGAGCCAACAGGGCTCCACTCTAAAGAGGGTAAGGAAGATAGAAGAGATTCTCTGTAGGAGCTGGTGGTGAAGCTAGGAGGCCCAGCACTGCGTGGAGGCCCAGCACCGGCGGTGCATTAATGCAACAAGTATTTATTGAGTGCCTACTATATACTAGGCTCTGTTCTAGGCATTGAGAATGTGTGGTGAGAGAGAGAGACAGAAAGGGACTACATTCTAGTAGAAAACATAAACAGTAAATAAGTAAAAAACAAATATAAACATGAACTATAAAAATATCAGAGTGGTAAGTGCTACACCAAAAAATTAAAATAGAGTGATGGGCTGGAGAGAAGTTGAGTGGCCCCTTTGGAGGAGTTGGTCAGTGAAGTTCAGCAAAAAATATACTTCTTGTGGGCTTCTGAATTGAGCATAAGTAACTCTATACTTATTATTGAAGTAAATTGTATTAATTGTCTCCACATGCCTTAGAGCATCTGTGTGTATTTTTTCTGACATTTACAGTTTGTAAAGTATTTAGCAATAATTTAAGAGCAGGCCACACTTGTTTTCTCTTAAGCTTCTATTAGATTGGATTAAGATAGTCCAATCTACTTCTAGGAGAAGTGGATGGAGTAAAAGAGGTGGCTTCTTTGCCTCAAACTGCAAAGAAGTCGATAACCTTGCATAGAGAGCAGTTTCCACGAAGAAAAGTGGGGGAAGCAATCAATTCCTTAAAGGAGTGATCAGAGGAAAGGAAATGAGGACGCTGGATGCAGGAAACAAGGATGGTAAGCTGGGAGCAATCTTCTCGTTCTACTTGATGGGAACATTATACCTCCTTTCTTGTCTGTCGTTTAATAGAGCTAATACTCAGCCATGGGTCATTTAGCCCTAAAACAACCTCTTGTGTTCTCTGAAAGGATCCTCTCAGGAATACACAATGCTTAATAACCTTACTCAGACACTCAGTCTAGTGGTGACACCCTGAAACAGCAAGCATATTGGCAATTGCAAACTAAGGTTTCTGAGACTTTACAGAAAGAATCACCAATAAGAGAATAACAAGC
Organism: Trachypithecus francoisi; assembly: GCF_009764315.1. NCBI lineage: Eukaryota > Metazoa > Chordata > Mammalia > Primates > Cercopithecidae > Trachypithecus > Trachypithecus francoisi. The sequence continues at coordinate 194,415,436 of NW_022681453.1, forward strand.
CCAAGGAAAAGGTCAGCTCATGCCAGTTTGGAGGCTGGCCTGGTACCGCCAAGCAGGCAGATGCAGCCATCTCCTCCCCCAGGGAGGACCGCTCATTAGCTCTGCTCTGTGATTTAAAGAGCTATCGATTTGTCCGTGACATTCAAGTATTTCTGAAGAATAGGGTTTGAAATACAAAAAACTAGCCGGGCGAGGTGGCGGGCGCCTGTAGTCCCAGCTACTCGGGAGGCTGAGGCAGGAGAATGGCATAAACCCGGGAGGCGGAGCTTGCAGTGAGCTGAGATCCAGCCACTGCACTCCAGCCTGGGCGACAGAGCGAGACTCCGTCTCAAAAAAAAAAAAAAAGAAAAAAAAGAATAGGGTATGAAATATGCTGTTTCAGAGCATTTTACCCCAAATGACCACATTGAATAGAGATTGGAAAATATATAGAAATGAAAGGAGCCGTATTCCCTTAAACCTCATTATCCATTTGATTAGCCAATTCACATTCTGTTCAACATTCTGCTTAATTTGCTTTTTCTGTATAGTGAGATCAATGACTTTAAGCGTTGTTTCTCCAAGTTCCTTTTACCAGTGGGAGACTCAACAAGTTAACAGCCACCACGTGTAAAATCAGTAGCTGAAGTGCACAATACCTAACCAGGCATGGAGGCGCGCACCTGTGATCCCAGCTACTAGGGAGGCTGAGGCAGGAGAACTTCTTGAACCTGGGAGGCGGAGGTTGCAGTGAGCTGAGATCGTGCCACTGCTCTCTGGCCTGCACAACAGAGCGAGACTTCATCAACAACAACAAAAAAAGTACAATACCAAATGGGAGGGATCTGAAGTGATTCTTCCTTTTGTCTTCCCTGTGAGAGCGACAATTTGCTGACTTCCCAGGGGAAAATCTAAGGGAGGATTTGTAAAAGTCATCTTCTAATATAAAGAGATACTTGCGTTTTGGCTTCTCAGAGGACTAGGGCCCTCAGTGCCAAGCGGAGAGAGGAGACTCTGCAGAGAGAGGAGACTCTGCAGAGAGAGGAGACTCTGCCGAGAGAGGAGACTAGTTATGTGGAGAGAGGAGACTAGTTATGTGGAGAGAGTTATGTGGAGAGAGGAGGGCTCGTTGGCTAAAGGAAGATGCCTTCTTCATGCCGTTTGGGTCAGTCAATAATAGGAAGAGTTTCTGCTTAGCAGGGAGCTAAAGCTGAGGTTCGATGTAGCACAGCTGCCCTATGTGAAAATGGAGGTGGGAGTAGTGGCGGGCGAGTCCTCTTCCCAGCCCAGCCCACAGCCCCTTCTCAGAGAATCAACTCCCTGTCTCACTGCTGAGTCCCCTCAGCCCTCACTCCCTCACCGTCTGCAACAGCTGATTAACCATGAGTAGGCATGTAACTCCAGCTGGTCCAGTCAGACACGTTCTGACCTAGGAATGTAAAATTGGGTCTCAGACATTTAGATTTTTTTTTTTTTGAGACGGAGTCTCGCTCTGTTGTCCAGGCTGGAGTGCAGTGGCACGATCTTGGCTCGGTTTACCTCAATCTCTGTCTCCCAGGTTCAAGCCATTCTCCTGCCTCAGTCTCCTGAGTAGCTGGGATTACAGGTGTGCACTACCACACCCGGCTAGTTTTTGTATTTTGAGTAAAGACAGGGTTTCACCATGTTGGCAAGGCTGGTCTTGAACTCTTGACCTTGTGATCCACCAGCCGTGGCTTCCCAAAGTGCTGGGATTACAGGCATGAGCCACCGCACAAGGCTGGAAACTTAGATTTCTAATAAGCACTTGAAATATGGGTTGGTTATTGCTGTGGTTTGAATGTATGTATACCTCCAAAACTCAACTGTTGAGATCTAATACCCAACATGATCGTATTAAAAGGTAGGGTCTTTTGGGAAGTGATTAAGTCATGAGTATTCTACCCTCATGAATAGGATTAACGCTCTTATCAAAGAGGTTGAAGAGAGCACCCTAATCCCTTTTTGCCCCTCCATCTCTTCTGCCATGAAAGAACACAGCTCATCGCTTTTGCTGCCTTCCACCATGCGACAAGGCTTCATCTTGGAAGCAGAGAGCCAGCCCTCACCTGACACTAAATCTGCTGACATCTTGATCTTGAACTTCCCAGCGTCCAGAACTGTGAGAAACAAATTTCTATTATTTACACATTACCCAGTCTAAGATATTTTGTCACAGCTGCACAAACAGACTAAGACAGATAAAAAGCTAGTATCAAGGCACCCATGTTCAGACATGGTGAAGTAAGCAAAGAAAGATAATAATTAAAGCAAATGCTTGCAATGTGCCAGGCACTGTTCAAAGAACTTTACATATATTGATTAAATCTCGCAACAATCTTATGAGGTAAAAGTACTATTGTTATCCTTATTCCCACTTTACAAAACAGGAAACTGAAGAACAGAAGCTTAAGGAATTTGCCCAGAGTCACCAATAACTAAGTCGTGGGGTTGGCATTTGGCACCCTGGCTTGGAGACTGCCCTTAACCACATACCACATGCTAAACTGTTCTCTGGGGAGAGAAAGAGAGAGAGAGAGAGAGAGAGATTAAGAAGGCATGTGCCTTAGAGAGCCAGAAATAAAAGACAATATAGCTCTAGAGAGAAAGAGATTTGGAGAGACAAACCAGTCTGGCTCTTGTCAGCTTTGCAGTTTCTGGCATTAATCCCTATGAAGCCTGGCCTCATTTCCTGTCTTGGGGCTCCACCAGATCCTCTATTTCTAATCAATGTTCTTTTTTGCTTATGTTAGCTTGAATGAGCTCTGTTCATTGCAACTAAATGCTCTCTGACTCAAGAAGTTGGAAAACGAAGGAACACATTTTCCAGTAGGGGTCTGCTGGAATTGTGTTATGTTAATCAGCTAGAGAAGTATGTGAGAGATGTTTTAATTTTGCTCTTTTAAAAGTTCACACAGTATACTAAGCAAGGATAATCTAATTGCTTTTATAGCCAAGAGTAAGTGATTCTAATTTGTCCTGTCTCTGTCCAATGACTGGGACCAATGCCGTCATGGCTGCCCTTTCCTCTGGTGGAACTGGAACTGAACTATAGGGACAGAGTTTTGAAATGGGAGTAAATTAAGAACCGATCAATCAGAAGAAGGGTATAGATTATGTATTCTTAATGAGTCTTAATTTTTATTTCTTAATGGGTTTTAATTATTGCATGAGTTCTCCATTGCTGTATTACAGATCATCTAAAAAAAACTCAGTGGCTTAAAAACTCATTTTATTATCTTTCATGGTTTCTGTGGCTCAAGAATTCAGACAGGACAAAGCAGAGATGGCTTGTCTTTTCTCCACAATATCTGGAACCTCAGTTGGAAAGACATGAAGTCTGGGTGTGGCTGGGGGCTGGAATCATCTAGGGGCCACCTTCTGCTCATATGTCTCACTCTGGTTGTGACTGTTTGCTGGGACCTCGCTCGGGTCGTCATCCAGAACGCCTACATTGGACTTCTTCATGTAATTTCTCACATGACCTAATGGGTCTTCCCCATAGCATTGCTGCTGGGTTCTAAGAACAAGCACCCCCAGAAAGAGTCAGACAGAAGCTGCATCACTTTTCATGATCCAGCCTTGAAAGTTGCATAGCATTCCTTCTGCCATAGTCACAAGCCTGCCCACCTTAGGAGGTGGGAGTGTAGATCCCACATTTTGAGGGGAGAAATGTCAGAGTCACATAGTTAGAAGATAACACTGGATGGGAGTTGCTGTTGCAGACATCTTTGGGAACTAGCATCAAGGCAAAATACAATGACGAATGTTAACTTAAAAAAAATACATTATGTGGAAGCCTATAAGCCTCATTTTTCTTTAAAAAGCAGAGCATTTGGTAAAGTTTTAAGTAGCCTGATTATGATTTTCATCACTTGAAAGAAACAAGTAACAGCAAGAGGACCAGCAAAGAACTGTGAGTGATGTGGAAATAATAAGAACTTGGGCTAGTGTCCATCCTATTAAAGCAGGATGTGTGTCTTCAGACGTACAGACTTGAGGAAAGCAGATTTCAAAACATTCAAAATAGATGATCTCATAGTGAGAACCTCTGAAAGGGAGTATGGCTAAAAAAGGATGGCTCTAAAAATAAAATTCAGAACCTAAAATTGCAAATGATCCTAATGAGGAAGAAAAGAGGAGACATCCAAAGAAAACAGCATTTCTGCTGATGAGCGCCAATTTGAAGAGAACACACACAAAGATGGAAGGAGGGGCACAAAATCAAGGGTGTATACAGAAGAATGTCACAAACCCTTACGAATCTCGGAGGAAATCAAAAGCATAGAGAAGGTTGACGTTTCAAGGGTTGAGGGAAGCTAAAGATAAATCATCAAAAAGACCCGTTTGACTGTGTGCAGAAGAACAGGAAAAGAACAGGCACAATCCACTTTCAAACCATAATATCATCTGTTAAAACAACTAGTTAGCCTACTAGATGATGACACAATATGTCTGGAAGAAAGAAAAGCTTCAATGCAAACACAATTTTGTAACATTTCCTACAAGTGACAGAGAGAAAGTCAAATGAGTTCCCTGGCATCCCCAGCAGGGCCAAACACTCTAGAAGCTGAATTTCCTTGGTGGGGCAACGTATGTGGAGACCTAAGGCGGCAGTTGGGGTAGCAGAGGGTCTTCTTTTTTTTTTTTTTTTTTGAGACAGAGTCTTGCTCCGTCACCCAGGCTGGAGTGCAATGGCGCGATCTGGCTCACTGCAAGCTCCGCCTCCCGGGTTCAAGCCATACTCCTGCCTCAGCCTCCCGAGTAGCTGGGACTACAGGCGCCCGCCACCACACCTCGCTAACATTTTTGTGTATTTTTAGTAGAGACGGGGTTTCACTGTGTTGGCCGGGAAAGTCTCAATCTTCTGACCTCGTGATCTGCCCATGTCAGCCTCCCAAAGTGCTGGGATAACAGGCGTGAGTCACTGCACCCGGCTGCAGAGGTCCTGCTGAGTCAGGGTATCTGGCTTCAGGATGTGGCTTGAGCAGGTGACTCTGGGTGAACTGAGATTGTCCTGCTTCTCTGTTTAAGATTCTTTTATACCACAGTGGGAGAGTCTTAGATAATTTTTCAAGTCCCTTCAAAGAAGAAGATGGCAGGATTTGGGGAACTTGTGTGTTTCATCTCTGTGAACACCCCTGTCATGGAGGGTCTGCACTAACCAGTGTGCTGGGTCCACGCTGAATAGAAGAGGGAAGGAGGCCTGGAGATTCTCAGAGTAACGGCAGCTTCCTGGTGCTCCTGCTCCTACCTCACTCTTGGTGTCTCCTTTCAGGACTAGGTGGGGAGTCTCTGGGTACTGAGGCACTTTCAGCCCTCGAAGAAGTATTCCCAGGAAATGTACCTTGACCCCCAAGTCCTAAGCAGATCCCAGCATGCCCAGGAAAAAGTAGGGGATGGTACTGAGAACAAATTACAAATGGATGAGGCTGTGACCCAAATTGATGCAGCACGCCTTGCAGCTCCTTCCGCCTCCCTCGGCTCGCTGATGTCTGAGACTCAGAGTTTAGGGGGAGCTTCTGATGCTCTGGGTGGGGACTGTTGCTTGGGTGGGAGGGAAGGGAAGGTTTATGGATACATAAACATGGTCCTAACAACTAAAACTGGGCACAGAAGATCAGAGAATTTCTTTTGTGAGGGCTGGAGGGAAGAGAGAGCAAGTTTATCTCCTCTGCTGCCAGAATAGAGCGGGACACCCTGAGTTTATCCCATCTTTGTCCTGGTCTGTTCCTATTGACAAGAGAGGTTCCAGGTCTCACCCCCTGCCCCCCAGGGAGGAGGGTAAGCCCACTGCACTGGGGTTTCTAATTCGGGGGTAATCCTTTCCTTCCATGCCAGGCAGGGGGTGGGGAGACCCCTCTATCCAAGTCTTTGATCTGAGTTGGAGCAAAAGAGGACTTCTATAAAACTGTCAGGGGGACGGGAAGGGGGCTTGAAGGAGAGGTTGTGAATGGCAGTTCACCTTTGATCGCCCGCCCCAGATCCTTTTTATAGCCCAGGATTATGGGTTTAGAAGTGCCCTTCGTGTGTCCCCAAAGGAATCGTGTGACTTAAGAACAATTACATTGTTCTGAAAATTCAGAGAGACTGTACACAAAGGACTTTCGTTTCCATTAAAAAAGGAGAAAGAAAAAAGAAGAAAAAGAAAACATCAGCTCAAACCATGCAGTTGATCTGTAAGTTAGTAATAAACTGGAAACCCAGGCTATTTCTTTCCATGTAATAGGAATTCTCTGACTTGGTAATTCCACTAAAATCTATTAACTGATGAAGGTACAGGATATACTTCTATTCCCCATTCCCCTGCCACCCAGAGAAAAGAAGAAATTTGCTGTCTTTTATTGCTAGATTTTTATTTCCTGCTGTTAAAATGTCAGAGAAACAGAAGCTTAATGGTCTGACTGTTGTCACTTGGGTATAAAGAGATATTAGAGCTGACTGCTAATTTCCAATTCGTTTAATGTGTGTGGTCAAATACTTCATAGACAAACTGATTCATCATGGCTGTCTCTGTGCGTTTCTGCAAATGTCTCTATCCCCTCCCACCCCCATCACCACTCAAAGAGAAGGAAAGTTTGCAATCTGTTGTTCATCTTAACTTCTGTTCAGTCTTTTGCTGGGAAATATAAACAGTTTCATGTCAGTGTTGAGGGAAAGTTTGTGATGTAGGAGAAGGAAGCGACTTTTCAATGTGGCTGGTTGTAGCCACGGCCCTTCTCCTTGCTTAGTGAGCCCTGCTCTCTCAAGCTGCATAGCTGTGAACAGCCCTGTCCCCCAGCCACACTAGTTGCCACACCCTGGGAACGCCCCATTTCCTGCCACAGCCTGGCTTCCCCTGCGTGTGCGTGTGCATCAGCTGGAAGGCTAAGTCAGATCCCCATGAAGCTGGAAGGCTTACCTGGCGTCCTTCACATCTAAGCTGCCACCCAGGCTCATTCCAAGCCCACCGGAGTCACGTGGAGCAATCTCTTTCTTGTCTAATAAGCACCTTTGTTCTACGATTCTTAGTACCTACCTCCTTCTCCAGCATCTTTGACCCTCACCAAGATGGAAGCAGAATCCAATACTCCCTCAGCCGGTACTGAGCCATGGGGCCCAAATAGTGAGTCAGCAGCAGGTCTAGCCCCAATTACAGAATTACCCACTCCATCATTGTCTCCAAGTGGGGACAACCAGCATCTGCCGGACAGTTAGGACATTCTTTCTTGCAGTGAGATGGCGACAGAATTAAATTCTGCACAAGGCCCGGACAGCCAGATGCAAGGGTCCCAGAGCAGGGAAAGCAGACAGCAACCTCTTGAGAACTGGAGGGCCCATTTAAACTCACAGCAGGCTCCTGAAGACTGATACTGACAGCAAGGGATGGGGTCCTGCTCACAGGAGCTGACCAGGGGAGTCCTCATAAAGACAAATATTGAAGACTTGAGATGTTTTCCCATTACAGAATCATTTTCTCGTTTTTCCTGTCCTCGGCTACACACACTCATACACATATAGCACAAGTTCATCTTTCTCTGTGATGATCAACAAGCACCAGAGATATTCTTCCACTCTCTGTCTAGCAGTGCAAAGCCTCCCAGGGGGCAAATCACAAGGAAATTAGTGAACTCCAGGTGTTTACATATGTATTTAAATATTCAATGCCTGGGTGTTTATGATTCCAAAATGTCTGGTTGGGGTAGTTAAAACCTCAGGCAATTTGAGACAAATGAGTCTAAGTATTCATGTATTTGTTGTTCATCTAACAAATAAATACCGAGTGTCTTGCATGAGCCAGGAAGTATCCAGGGAACACAGAGGGGAACCAGACGCAGACCGTTGCTGTTTGTTGATGCATAGATAAGCCCTTGGTGGATTAATCAGACCTCTCACATGCTTGCTGTTGCTCTGGCTTTTTAAAGAGCCTCCTTCTGTGTCCTCGGATCTGTGTCAGCTATCTCCGGCAGTCCGCTCGTGTCTGGCACTCACGCACTTGGGCTGCTTGGAAATAGGGCATCATCTCCACTCACTCTCATCATGATGGGATCTGTGTGCGTGTTGTGATTTACATTCTTTCTGCTGGAGGTTGCTCATCATCTGAAGACTGTGGCTGGAAAAGCAGGTTCCAGAATGGCAGGCTCTCAAAGGGCTGGTGGTGACTGACAGTGGGAAGGCCAGTGGGCCCAGTCCTGTGGGGAAGCGAATGGGAGAATATTTTAGAGAAAGAGACTTCTAGCCGGGCGCGGTGGCTCATGCCTGTAATCCCAGCACTTTGGGAGGCTGAGGCGAGCAGATCGCCTGAGATCAGGAGTTCGAGACTAGCCTGATCAACATAGTGAACACTCCTCTCTACTAAAAATACAAAAAATCAGCTGGGTGTGGTGGCCAGTGCCTGTAATCCCAGCTACTAGGGAGGCTGAGGCAGGAGAATCGCTTGAACCTGAGAGGCGGAGGTTGCAGTGAGCCGAGATCGCGTCATTGCACTCCAACCTGGGCAACAAGAGCGAAACTGTCTCAAAAAAAAAAAAGAAAAGAAAAAGAAAAAAGAAAAAGGGACTTATTTTTAGAGGCTATTATTTCTGCTGTGACCAGATTCCTCTGAGCTTAACAGAAGTGGATCCTGGAGCCATGCCAGTTCTCCCTTAGGTGGAGGTATTTTGCTAGACATCCAGGAAGTGGATTGTGACAAGGTGGAGGGACCAGGAATGGGAGGTGCTCTGAGCCCCTTTCCAGGTGGAGGAGGCAAAGTTGAGTCTAAACCAGAGGGTGAAGCTGGACAACGGGGACAGAAGCAAAGGCTTCCCATCCAAGAGATCCCTCAAGGCCCAACGGGACCAGCTTCTCAGGTTCTTACCCAGGAATGCTCCAAGACCCTGAGCTGTGGTTGGCAATTTCTCAGTCGCCCTGGCTTGGAAACTTGGACGCCCCCGCCAGGGGTCATTCCACAGCTCTTCACTGTGACCCGTTCCTCAGATCCGTACACTCTTCCACAGCTGTCCAGGGACCGTCCCCAGGGGAGTGGGGAACACAAAGGGAACCCAGGGTCCCTTATCCTTATCCATGGAAAACTACACATGGAACTCCATCTTCCTACATCAATTCAAGAGAAAAGCTGTATTCGTAACAGGATTCACAAGACTAATTATTAAATCGTTAGGATTATGGATTCAATTTTTTTTTTTTTTTTTTTTTTTTTTTGAGACGGAGTCTCGCTCTGTCGCCCAGGCTGGAGTGCAGTGGCCGGATCTCAGCTCACTGCAAGCTCCGCCTCCCGGGTTCACGCCATTCTCCTGCCTCAGCCTCCCGAGTAGCTGGGACTACAGGCGCCGCCACCTCGCCCGGCTAGTTTTTTGTATTTTTTTAGTAGAGACGGGGTTTCGCCATGTTAGCCAGGATGGTCTCGATCTCCTGACCTCGTGATCCGCCCGTCTCGTCCTCCCAAAGTGCTGGGATTACAGGCTTGAGCCACCGCGCCCGGCCTATGGATTCAATTTTTATGGGGCGTGGGCCAAGAAGTATCTGCCGAGCTTCTGCCTACTGGACTAGGGGAAGAAATCTCCTCTAATTCTCTTCCTCCTTCTTGGGCCTTTCTTTCAGTCCCCTTTTTTTTTCTTGGCTCTTCACTTGTAAGAGAAGTCTTCTCAACCCCTCCCTAGTCCTAACACCGTCAAACCGAGCTCTTCTCTGTCACCGTCCTTCACTGCATTGGAGACTTGGAAATGTGTTCCTTGGTTTGATTCTCCACTAGACCATCAGCTCTCTGGAGGTGAAAACCCTAACTTACTTTTCTCTCATCTCCTTCAGTGCCCAGCACTATGCCCGGCACAGAGCGAGGAGCTCCATAAACATTTGTCAGACAAGTGAATGAATGAGGGAATGAATGAAGGAGTCTGGAGATGCATCTGATGTGGATGCGGGTGACGGGGCAGACAGCAACAGCCAGGTGGGCACGAATGTGCCGGGTGCCCACTTGTGCCAGGCACAGTGCTGGAAGGACATCACTGCTGCGTCTGCACCTTCCTTCCAGCCAGAAAGACTTGTTTGCACCCTGGGGCTTGCTTCTGATAGGGTACCGGGGTCCTCTGCATTTCCAGAGTCTTGACAAGCCCAGAATGAACACTGTTGCAGACAGCATCCTCGCCCGTTTACACTCCGATTGCCTTCTCCCCAAAAATTAAATTGCCTTTTCTTCCTCAGGAGGTATAATAATCCGCGCAACAGATTGTTTCCTCTTCTATAAAATGACTCCCTTCTGCTCGCCACATCCCCGCCGCGGCATTACCTTCTCTCAGTGTTTTCTATGCCCCTCTCTTAGGCTCCTTCTTCCTTTGCAAATAAGCGTCCTTGTCCCTGAGCACAGGTCCCCCAGCTGACCCTTAAACCCTGACGTGGTCTTTGGTGGATCTCAGCCCCAACTCAGCACCCCCTTGCCTTTTATGTAGACGACATGAGTCTGTGCAATCTTCCTTTTCCCTGCCACTTTCCCGGCCCTTGGCTCCAGGAGTGTGTGGCCTGGGGAGTTTTTTCATCTAATTTTCCAGCAAACTTAAACTAGACAATTGAAGATTCAATTAGGGAATGGAGCTCTGCGCGCTCTCCCAGGGGAGTCCACTCAGCTCCGGAAATCTTAGCTGACAGAGGTCACTCCCATCTTTTCCAGATTCCCCCTTTTCGTAGACTAACGACTTTTTTGGAGGGTACCAGGCACTTGTGTTTAGCCAGCAAGGAGTGGGGTGGAGTGGGTGGGAGGTGTGGGACTCATCTCATTAAAGCAGAGGCTGAGGACAGTGGAAATGAGGGCAGGATTCAAAGGAACCAGCCCATCGAAGGCACCGTGTTATACTCTCGGTCCCTATCAGAATATGCTTCCTTCAATCTTAACGAGGGTGTGAGCCCCCCGGGGCCTCTGTGTCTCTAGCCTAAGATTGAAGGAAGCATATTCTGATAGGGACTGAGAGCATAATACTCATGCATGTGTGTGTGCAGAGTAGTCCACCAGATCGTGTCCTCTGAATCTACCTCAGGCTACAAACCCAGACAGGACAGAGGCATGGGGTGCGGTGCCTGGTGCATGCGGTGGGGTGCTTGGTGCATGGGGTGGGGTGCCGGTGCATGGGGTGCGGTGCTCGGTGCATGGGGCGGGGTGCCCGGTGCATGGGGTGCGGTGCTTGGTACATGGGGTGCGGTGCTCGGTGCATGGGGTGGGGTGCTCGGTGCATGCGGTGGGGTGCCCGGTACATGGGGTGCGGTGCCCGGTGCATGGGGTGGGGTGCTCGGTGCATGCGGTGGGGTGCTCGGTGCATGTGGTGGGGTGTCCGGTACATGGGGTGTGGTGCCTGGTGCATGCGGTGGGGTGCTCGGTGCATGGGGTGGGGTGCTCGGTGCATGCGGTGGGGTGCCGGTACATGGGGTGTGGTGCCCGGTGCGTGGGGTGGGGTGCTCGGTGCATGCGGTGCGGTGCCCGGTGCGGTGCCCGGTGCGTGGGGTGGGGTGCTCGGTGCATGTGGTGGGGTGCTCGGTGCATGGGGCGGGGTGTTCGGTGCACGGGGTGGGCTGCTCGGTAAACTGTGCCCACTCGGTCACTGTAGGGATTAAGATTTGTTACATTAACAAGAAAATAGGGCACTTAGGCTATGACTTAGGGCAATTCGAGAAAAAAGTGCAGACAGCTCTTTATTTTTTTTTTTTTTTTTTTTTTTTGAGACGGAGTCTCGCTCTGTCGCCCAGGCTGGAGTACAGTGGCCGGATCTCAGCTCACTGCAAGCTCCACCTCCCGGGTTTACGCCATTCTCCTGCCTCAGCCTCCCAAGTAGCTGGGACTACAGGCGCCCCCACCTCGCCCGGCTAGTTTTTGTATTTTTTAGTAGAGACGGGGTTTCACCGTGTTAGCCAGGATGGTCTCGATCTCCTGACCTCGTGATCCGCCCGTCTCGGCCTCCCAAAGTGCTGGGATTACAGGCTTGAGCCACCACGCCCGGCCTCTTTGTTTATTTGTTTGTTTGTTGAGATGGAGTCTCGCTCTGTCACCCAGGCTGGAGTGCAGTGGCTCCATCTCAGCTCACTGCAACCTCCGCCTCCTGGGTTCAAGCGATTCTCCTGCCTCAGCCTCCGGACGCCCGGCTAATTTTTGTATTTTCAGTAGAGACGGGGTTTGGGCGTGTTGGCCAGGCTGGTTGCAGTCAGCTCTTCGCCTGTCTAGATTCACCCATCCTCCTGCTCCCACCTCTGGCCATCTCCATTGCCTCCTGCACTGAAAGAGGACTAGGGCAACAGGGACTCCATCTCCTCCGGCTCCTGACTGGAGTCAGCCAGTGAAGAGCCTGAGCAAATCGGGGGAAGGAGAAAAGGGATTCCAGGGTGCTTATTTCCCTAGCTGCATTCCTGTGACCATGCCCTGGGCTGGTCGTTCTCTTCCTTTAAGTGCACCCCAACTCCACACAGCTGCCTCTCTTTCCTGGTTCCGGTAGCCTTACCCCTCCTCTGGTCCCTTTGGACTTAGGGATGGTCACAGGTCTGCCGCCGCCAGCCCTCGGGTTCTGAGTTATTTTTTTCATTCTCCTACACTCCATCCTTAAGTTTGTTATTAGTTAGCTTTTTATAAATAAAACCTCCCTGAGTTACCCTAATGTAACAGTGCCATTTGTCTCCTGTTGGGACCCTGACTGAGACAGATATAATTGTATTTCAATGTGATTACTGTTTTGTTTTTAAAAATACTATTGGGAGGGCTGGGCACAGTGGCTCACACCTGTAATCCTAGCCCTTTGGGAGGCTGAGGCAGGTGGATCACTTGAGGTCAGGAGTTCAAGACCAGCCTGGCCAATATGGGAAAATTCCATCTCTACTAAAATTACAAAAATTACCCGGGCGTGGTGGCGTGTGCCTGTAGTCCCAGCTACTCAGGAGGCTGACGCAGGAGAGTCACTTGAACCCGGGAGGTGGAGGTTGCAGTGAGCTGACATCGAGCCACTGCACTCCAGCCTGGGCAACAGAGTGAGACTCTGCCCGCTCCCCCTCAAAAAAAGAAAAAAAATACTGTTGGGAGTTCAGCTAAGCTGGGAGAGAGAGCTGAGCTGTCAGGTGTCAGAGTAGCTCATCACAGCAAGAATGAGCCAAAAACAAAACAAAACAAAACAAAAATAAAGAAACCAGTGCCACCTGTAATCACTTGCTATGATAGTCTTAATATAAACAGGAGGCTAAAGCTGGAGAAGCCACAGGCTCTCCTGTTTCATTTTCCCCATGAAACAGTGCACCGTTCAAGGGTCAGGTGGATCGGTGCCGATGTGGCGGACATCTCACTTTTGAGGGAGCCCCCAACCAAAGGCTCCAGCAGTTTTATGGACCCTGGGGTGGGGGTGCGGGGTAGAGTGGGAAAATCCTGGGTGCTGAGTCAGAGTGGGGAAACAGGTCTTCAGGGCTCTCTCTCCTCCCCCTGGTAAGGAGGCCTCAGAAGAGACACCTGAAAAAACCTCAGCCCAAGGCCTCAGAGAAAGAGACTGAGGAATGAAGACACTGGGCTAAGAATGCAAATATGTGAAGAGCATAGCATAGCGGGCTGAGTCCTTAACTCCCCTCAGAGCCTCCTGAGTGCTGGCTGGGCACCAGCTCTGGTGTGGGGAGCGGAGCTTTCCCGGGAGGCCTGCCAGGTCAAGCCTCTGTCATTGCTTGCAGTCAGACCTGAAAAATCACCCATAGGTGTTTAACCAGGAGCCAGACTCTTCAAATATAGATACCCCACAATGGCAGGGAGGTGCCAGAATGACCAAACTCTTCAATATATATATGTCACAATGGAGGGGAGGTGCCAGAATGACCAGACTCTTCAAATATATATACCCCACAATGGAGCAGTGGCTCACACCTGCAATCCTAGCATTTTGGGAGGCTGAGGCAGGTGGATCACCTGAGGTCAGGAGTTTGAGATCAGCCTGGCCAACATGGCGAAACCCCATCTCTACTAAAGATACAAAAATTAGCTGGGTGTGGTGTCAGGTGCCTGTAATCCCAGCTACTCGGGTGTCTGAGGCAGCAGAATTGCTTGAACCTGGGAGGTGGAGGTTGCAGTGAGCTGATCACACCACTGCGCTCTCAAAAAAAAAAAAAGTGTGTGTGTGTATATATATATGTTTAATACAATATATCCAGAATGCTATCATCTCAGGCATGTAATGAATATTTTTGAAAGTATTAAGGAAATATTTTACATTTTTGGTACTAAATCTTCCAACTCCGGTGTGTATTTGATACTTACAGTGCGTCTCCGTTCAGATCAGCCACGTTTCAAATGCTCAGTGGCAACACCTGCTTACTTGCTACCATGTTAGAGGCAGCACAGGGCTAGGCGATGGGTGGGCTTATGGATTCTTAAAATATATATTTCCAAGTTTTCTACCATAAATATGCATTTTACATTTTATTTAGAAAATTATAGTCTGTAAATATGATCATATCTAGGTTTTGTTTATTTTCTACTTTATTTCAGTAGAAATTTCCTCTTTAAAATCCGGGCTTTGTCTGCATCTGTGGTGGTCTAAGAACAAAAGGGGCTACTTCCTTTTTGAGAGAGTGAGCCCAGAAAGCATTGACTGGGCAAGGACTGGCCCAACTGTGGAGCCTCAGGAAGAGGCCCTCTTGGTGGCAGACAGAGAGGGCTGCACCAGGGTGGGTACCTGGGCAGGCTGAGGCCTCCTCTCTGCCTGGTGCGGCTTCCTGCATAGGTCTGAACACTACTCAGACCAAAGCCACCCTGCCCCAGAGCTGGGGTCTGACCAGACATCTCTCCCTGGACTCTATGTACAACTATGCAACTCCTTCTTACTGCTGCATGTCTTTCAAGGAATAGGTGGGACACTATGTTTTAAGTTCCAGAAATTGAAGCAGGACTCAAAGAAGCAGGCCAGCTCTGCTCTGCCCCCAAAGGTGAGTGCTTACTGTTTACTGTTGCATTTGGGAACAGTAAAAAATAATTGTTTACAAAGCAGAGCACCAGAGAACGCAGGGTCCGAGGCGTATAGGAAATACCCACAGGGTGGTTAGCTGGTTAGCTAGTTGGTTCATTGGGAAACATCGGTGTGGGAAGGTAGAAGAGAATCGGCCCCGGGGCTAGAGACAGCTTGGAAATGGGAAGAACCCTGCACCAGCCTCAGGACCCAGTCCCCTGACCTCTGTCTGTGACCTTGAGCAATGCACCTCCCTACCTGGGATGTCATGTTCCTCACACACGGGATTAAATAGGTATCACGAGCTCACTTCTGAGACCCATTCCAGTGAAAGCATGTTGTGATTTTTGCCTCTGGAGGAAGCATTGACAAGTCAGACAGTCCAAAGATGAATTTTAAAACGACTTCAAAGTCTGATTCCTGGGACAGCTGGGGCCAGAAGAGGAGAACAACCTGCATTTACCATTAGGACCGACATGAAGTGGAAAAGCACTGCCCCAGAGCCAGGAACCTGAGTAGGCCGGACTCGATGAGAACTGCCTGGGCAGACGGCATTCGCAGACACAACACTGCTGATTTTTTTTTTTTTTCCAATGGAAAAGTCCTTTTTGTCTGAGGCAATGTTTTCCACAGCGCTAGGGGACTGCGGTCATTTCCTAACAAGATTTTTCCTATTTTGTGCAGCTGTGGTCTGGCATTTCAAACACTGAGTGTTTTCAAGCTGACACTCACTTAGGTCCTCCAGAACTAAAGGCTGGCGGGTAAATTCAGGGTCTGGTGCAGTCTGTGCTATAGTCCCTGCCCCTCAAACCATGGGGTACTGCCCTTTTCTTTAATACTTTGGAATTATAGCGTTCGATGCATAAAATTATAAAATATCAGAGCTGTAAAGACTTTGAGAGGCCACCTAGTCTAATCTTCTTATTCTATAGAAGGGGGCAACTGAAGCCCAGAAAAGGAGAGGAACTGACTTCAAGCCACACGTTCAATTAGAGAGAAGACCACCCTCCTGACTCTTGATCCAGGTCCTCTGGACTCTCAGCTAACACCCGTCCACTGCACTTCCTCCTCTGGGGATGTGGGGAGTGAGGTGACCAGGAGAAGAGAAACTAACTTGCTATGAATGATTTCATGTTTCATCCTTATGCTTCTACCTCCTGGTTACCTGATGATACCTCTTTCTCTGTTTCCTGATTACTCCATCTTGTTCTTTGACTTTCAGTGTTTATTAGAGATAACAGATGGACTACATGGACACGCAGTTCATTCCATCGACGTTCACCACGAGCCTTCCACTGCTGAGGTTGCAAGATGAGTAAGTTACAGGTCCATTGTAGCCTAGGAGAGTCACTTTCCCTGTCCGAAGTAGTGAGCATAGCAGGGTCCAAGGAAAGCACTGCTTAGGCAGCACAGAGAAGTGGTCTGCTCTGTCTAGCACAGACTGGGGACTGCAGAAGGAGATCGACTGGCAAATAGAGATCTAAGTATACATCATCGATACCGATATTTTGCTTATTTGGTAAATGAGTTGAAATCAATTTCTAGCATATGGGTAGGTGTTTATGTTTAATTTATCATGACTATCAGACAAGGGCCATGAGAAACAGGGCCTCCCCTGGACTCAGCCTCGTCTAGTTCTGCCTCAGGTGGCAATTTTGCAGCCCTTTTCTCTACTTTATCTTTTCTGGTATTCAGCTTACACTGTTGACTAAATGCACCTGGCGTGTTCATAGCCTAAAAGCCTCTGCCAACGTCTTTCTCATCCCACTGAAGACACAGCCCTCGGGAAGGGACCGCAGGCTAAGCCGAGCCAAGCCTGTGCCTGTGCCTTTGGCATGTTCAGGAGCCACCATGGGACTGGGGGTTCCCTTTCCACCAGGAGGCTGGGAGAGTATGATCGGAGTCAGTCTTCCAGATCTCTCGGAAAAGAAAGTTAGCTTGAAAACGTCAAACGCCTGGCTCAGACCTTTCTCCAGGTTGTCATTTACTTAGAAAAGGAGCACTATTCAAGCCTAAATGTCAGCTTCTTGCCTCTAAAACTGTGGGATCAGGTAAACCCCTGAGCATTTCAACCTGTACGCCTGCACCAAGGGCTGGGCTCCCTGGCTATTAGTGGAGGGCAGCAGACACCCTGCCCAGGAAGCAGCCCCAGGGAAATGTCCACTAGGTACCAGAGATTTTGGGATTTTGGTCTGTCTGTGAGTTTCATGCACCTCATTCCTGAGGGCAGTTCCTAAATCTTTACCCTTATATATTTGAAAGATGACAACTCTTTAAAAACACGACTAGAACTTTAAGTCCCAAGCTTGGGTCCCTTTACCTGGCAGCTCTTCCTACATCCAGCCAGCCGCCCTCTATGAGCTAATCCCTGTCTTGGCTCCTGCCTGTGAACTGCCTTCCCCATCCGTGTGAGGCACCATATGCTTCATGATATCCTCTAAAGAGGACGAATCTCCCTTGGCTGTCCTCTAACTTTTGGAATGTACTGTCCCCTCTACAGTGTTAAAAAAAAAACAAAAAACAAAACAAAACAAATTAAGTTCTAATGTAGCTGGAGAGCTAATGGACCTCTCTTTCCCAGGAAAAGGAAAACAAAGATTCCAACCATTCCCAGCTCCTGAAAAATCCTGCTGAGAGATGATCAGCCTCATTCCGGGCTGACTGCTAACGAGCTTGAATTCGCCTATTCAGGGACTGTCCTTTGTTCACTTCTCTGCTACCTGAATTGTCCTCCCGCTCTGCCTTCAGACACGCTGAACCAGAAGTTCAGGTCGGGGACAAGAGACGGCAAAATGTGAGCCTCGAATCATCAGAGATCACCACAGTGATGTCTTGAAATTCAAGGCGATATGAGTGTGTTACTGGCTTAGGATCAGCCAGTAAACACTAGGGCATTTCCAGCGCAGATTATTTTAAATGGGAGAGTTCTTTTTTATTGTCACTTCTCCATTCTGGTCATAGAATGATTACTGAATATTACTGGGCCCTAACCATATTCACAAAACGTGGTTCTCACCCAGTATTTCCACATGATTGCTCTAGATTGCTTTAAATGGAATATACATGCAGTAATGAGTCAGTTTTAGGAGAAGAGGCTTATCCTCAAACCTTACATAACTGCACTGTAATCTTGACTTTGCTCCTGTCCAGCTACTGGGCTGAAGACTGACAAAACAAGTCAGCCAATTCAGTTTAACATCTTCTTTGACCCTGCCTCCCCCTGCCCCACACACACCAAATTAGCACATTTCTCAGGCATCATTCAGAACAATGGCTCTCAATTTTGGCTGCAATTAGAATCATCATGGAGCTTTTTAAAAACAGAAAAAAAAAAAAAATTCAGGGCCCAGGCCCTACTCCAAATCAATTAAAATAGATTTGGGGGGATGGGCCTCAGGCATGGGAATTTTTGTAAAGCTGCCGTGTTTATACCAGCGTGCAGTCATACATGGGAATCACTGTTTCAAACTTGACCAAAATTAATGATTATAGGTTTTACTCGCACACCAAGCAGGCAAATTTAATATTTAATATTTATATAAAACGTAAGATCATCACTCTTTGAATCAAATAAAACCAACAGAAAGGTACGTCTATATAGTGCAACCAAGTTGCACAGCAAGAGAACAAAAATAGAGATACTTGCTCTTCTTTATTTTTATTTTTATCTTTTTGAGATAGAGTCTTGCTTTCGGCTCACTGCAAGCTCCGCCTGCCAGGTTCAAGTGATTCTCCTGCCTCAGCCCCCCGAGTAGCTGGGACTACAGGTGTGCACCACCACACCTGGCTAATTTTGGTATTTTTAGTAGAGACGGGGTTTCACTATGTTGGCCAGGATGATCTCCATCTCCCGACCTCGTGATCTGCCCGCCTTGGCCTCCCAAAGTACTGGGATTACAGGCATGAGCCACTGCGCCCGGCCAAGATACTTGTTCTAAAGCCACCTAACTTGGCCAGATCTTTGGAGGCCCTAAAGCAATAATATAGACAAATAACTTTGTTTGTTTCCACCGAGTAAGCACAGATTAAGACTTAACTCAGGGATGAGGGAGGTCACAGTAATGAGCAGGATCCCGAGGTGTCTGGCTTTGGCAGCCAGTTCTCCCCAGACTGGGTCTTGCTTCATATGTGCCCTTTAGATAAGAGGGCCTAACAGACTAATGGGAGCCTAACGGTAAGTAGGGCTAGACTCAGACTAGAAATTTGGCAGGGCTGATGCCCCGGGACCTAGGCTGTTCCATTACTATTCCCAAAAGGGGAACATTGCTAAAACAGAGATCTGAAGTAGAATCAGCTTGTCCCTGGGACAGGGTAAGGGGAGAGGCGGGGAGTGAGAGGGCTCAAGACAAATGAAAATACACCTTGTTCAGATCTCCTCTTCAAGGTCTCTGCAGACAGAAAAGTGCCATTCTCAGCATCCCCCGGGACAGTTTCACGTCAGGCTCATCCCTCCCTGTACCCACCATGGCCTAAAACACAGGTTTGACTGTATGCACTCAGTCGGGCATGTTTGCACTCAGCTACAGTATATCTCAACAGCCATGTGTCAGTGACTTCAGCGTTCTAAAAACCTGGAAAGAAATCTGCTCTCCAAACAAATGTGAAATATTTGCAAGTTAAAAAAAAAAACAAAAAACCTGGGTCTGTTTTCTATAGGAGAGAAAAGGGAGCTGTAAATGTAATTAGAAGGAGATATCTCCCCCATTCTTTTAAAGCAATGAAGGTGTTGTAAGGATTGCAAATCGGACGTCTCTGTAAGAAGGACCATTTGGGGACACATGAATTTGGCAAACAAAGTCAGGAAAGAAGGCTCCGCCTCAGCAGGGAAGGTGCAGACCTGCGGCAGCCAGGATGTCTTTTCTGGAGCACAGTTGGTGGGTCATGTCCAGTTACTACGTTGCCCTCAGGATTGGCCTAAGGTGTGAGTTTGGGAGGCGAGGGATATGGTGCGGTAGGATGGCATTTTTGAGATGAACACTTCAGGTTGTCATGGAATCCTCAAGAACAAGATGCCAGTCTCCTGTGGTCCCAATATCAGTGTGAGGAGGTTGTGTCCTGGGCCTAATCTCAGCTGTCCTCATCCCAAGTACTGTCATTCAACCATTGGCTTTTATTTCAGGCACCCTCAATGGAGAGAATGAAGAATGGATCATGACCAGCTCCCATGTTGCAACAGCCTTAGCTCCACCAGAAACATGCCAAACGGGAAACTGGTTTGTCATGGGGATTGACAAAATGCTGATCGAACAGCCTTAGCTCCACCAGAAACATGCCAAATGGGAAACTGTTTGTCATGGGGATTGACAAAATGCTGATCAAACTCACAAGAGATGGCAAGATTATTCAATATAGACACTAGATTGTTAGCATTTGAAAGAGTCGCTGGCATAATGGAGGGGACCATGAGCCAAGAGAAGCGACTTTCTCCATGTCACACACTAGTTAATGCCAACGGTAGAATGAGGACCCAGAAACCCTAACACGCAAATCAGTACTTTTTCTACTACCCTTTGCTGTCAAATCTCAATGAGAACTAGAATATGTGTATAAGATGTTCAATATATTCTTTTTTCAGAAAAGAAGGCTACTTGGGGAAATACGTCATTAATAGAAAGTTTTTGGAATGTGCAGAGGGCCAGTCCAGGGTATGTGCTGGAGAGAAATAGATGAAGCTAAAGTCAGAGTTGCACGGAGCCATGCTGGGAAATCAACCCAGAGAGACACTTTGCTCCCCATGGTGGGAGTAAGGAAGACTGGAACAGCTGGGACAGTCAATGGCTGTATGGATGGTCAATGAAGGAAGGAAGTGGGGCTCCAAGAGGAACCTATGTCCCTAAATTAGACGTGGAACTATTCTGAGAAAGGACAGAGAAACCAACAGAGGGAAAAGTTAATCCCTGCTTAACTGTTCTTTGTTTCTGGACACAAGCTGAAGCAAGTAAGAAGAATTTCCACCCCAGAACCCCCAGTGAGAAGGGGCTGGTCAGTTGATTCATTTAACCTACTGCCAGCTCCAGAGAGGAGACCTGCAGGGAATTAAAGGGACACTGCCATTTTATGGGGGGGAAAGTCCAGCTACCAGAATGAAGCTGCAATTGTGTGCGTTCCCAGGTCAGTTCTGTGCCACCGCTGGGAGGAAAGATTCCCTGGATACCAGACATGAGGCAGAGTTCCCAGGGGCTGTGGGTAGGATATGGCTGCTCCCTCCCCTACTCTCTGGAAAAATATGAGCAGGGAAACTTGAACTTGGCTCTTGAATACCCTCGTTTTGTGTATCAGTGTAACCTGAGCACCTAGCAACCGGCAGGGCTTGGTGTCTGGTGACTTCCCCTTCAGTAGCTCTGAAGACTGCCAGAAAGAGCTGACTGCTCCCGGCCCAAGCCAAGCTTCCCTCTAGTTTAAATCAAAGAAAAATTGGAGGGTGCCGAGAATGTGGCAGGATAAACGTCAACCCCAGGGCACAGCCCTCCAGCCCTCCACTCAACAGGAGAACCCGAGTCATGTTTGATGAAATTCTCGAAAGACATTCTTTGGAACAAAGAAAATGAACTAAGAAGGAGATTTCTTAGAAAATGATGAGTTTTATATCAAAACAAGGGTGAGACCAGGTGCAGTGGCTCACGCCTGTAATCCCAGCACTTTGGGAGGCTGAGGCGAGTGGATCACCTGAGGTCAGGAGTTTGAGACCATCCTGACCAACAAGGTGAAACCCCGTCTCTACTAGAAATACAAAAATTAGCCGGGCATGGTGGGGGCACACCTGTAATTCCAGCTACTCGGAGGTTGAGGCAGGAGAAGCGCTTGAACCCAGGAGGTGGAGGTTGCAGTGAGCCAAGATCATGCCACTGCACTCCAGCCTGGGCGACAGAGTGAGACTGTCTCAAGAAAAAAAAAAAAAAAAAGAGGAAAAAACGAGTGAGCTAGAGGTCACTGAAGTGGAGTACCAGGGAGCGGCCCAGGAGCCACACAGTGGGTTCACATGGGCCCAGACCCTGGGGAGCCATCTGACCCCACAGAGGGGGGTGTGGGTCAACTCCCTGGGGACATCCTCCACTGAGGTTCCTTCCCCACCTCTTCACAGGGCAGGCTTCAGGCCCATTCGTTGCATTATAGAGACCAGGAATAGAAAACCACATCTCTCCCTGAGTCCTTCGTTCTGACCTCTGTGCTGGGCAAAGCTCTTCCCACAACACCCTCTGTTCCTTCCCAGGTCCCGAACAACAGAGCTTCGAAGCAAGATTACGAAAAGCCACAGTCACTCACTCGTGGACTATCTGAGGCTGGACTGGAGCAGTTCTAGAGGCCCACACAGAGAGAGGACCAGCAGATAAGAGGAGACGGTGCCGGCACGCCCACCGCTGAGGAAGCCGCAAAAGGTACCAGTTTCTTTCCAAACAAATCCTGGGTCGGAGAGGACTTGGTGGTGGCCCGAAGCTGTGAAGCTCTGCCCGAGGAGCTCCCAGAGCCCTCAGGGGACAGCACCTTGCTACCCGTCAGTGTGGATGTATTTAGCATCCACAGGCAGGCCTCGGCAGGAAGCACAGTCCACGGGTACAGAATGACCTTCTCATGGGAAAATGGAGTCAGTCAAAAATTACAGGTGCAGCGAGTGTTGTCAAGGAGGCGTGAGGGAGCAATGGGGGCAGCTAATGGAGACTTCAGGGTCTGGAAAGGCCTCCCCAAAGAAGTGACATCAACTCGAGACCTGAGGATGGAAGGGAATTAGATAAACAAATGGGGAGATAGTGGGAACTTTGAATTGTCCCTCAAAGTCCATCTCCTAGGGCCAGGCGTGGTGACTCAAGCCTATAATTCCAGCACTTTGGGAGGCTGAGGCAGGCGGATCACCTGAAGTCAGGAGTTGGAGATCAGCCTGGCCAACATGGTGAAATCCCATTTCTATTAAAAATACAAAAATTAGCCAGGTGCGGTGGCAGTCGCCTGCAATCCCAGCTACTCGGGAGGCTGAGGCAGAAGAATGGCTTGAACCTGGGAGGCAGAGATTGCAGTGAGCTGAGATCGCGCCATTGCACTCCAGCCTGGTGACAGAGCATGACTCCATCTAAAA
Source organism: Trachypithecus francoisi (assembly GCF_009764315.1). Classification (NCBI taxonomy): domain Eukaryota; kingdom Metazoa; phylum Chordata; class Mammalia; order Primates; family Cercopithecidae; genus Trachypithecus; species Trachypithecus francoisi. The sequence continues at coordinate 194,438,425 of NW_022681453.1, forward strand.
AAAAAAAAAAAGGCCACCCCCTGTTCTTTCATCATCACGGAATTTTTAGTTGAGTGTAGGCTTCCCAGAAAGCGACTGTACTTCCCAGCCTCTCTTAGAGCGAGATGTGACGATGGACTCTAACAGGAAGAGGGAGGGAGTGTGTAGACAGTGCTGGGTTATGGCGACAGGGCTTGCCCTCCCTTGGCCCCTGACCCTTCTGCCGGCTGGCATGTGGTTGTGGCAGGGAGCCGTCTTGGAGCAGGCTAAGGAAGCCAGTAAGACAGAAGGAGCGGGGCTCTGAAGACCTCACAGTCCAGAGCAGCCACACCAGCGTGGGGCTTTATGTGAGAGAAAAATAAATTCTGTTTTGTTTAAGCCTTTATTATTTCGGTCTCTGTTACAGAAACCAAAGCAATGTCCTGACTAATACGCAGTCTGAGGGAACAGCAAAGTGCTCCTGCAAATCTTCTTAACTGCATTTCTTCTTCCCAAGAACCCAGTAAGTAGGAGATTATTATCATTATTTTAGTGTCACAGAAACTGATGCTGAGAGGGACGTTGTCTCGTCCAAGGTCACACAGTGGCAGAGCCTGGGACTCAGAACTCAAGGCTGCCTATCCAGGAGCATCCACGATGCCAGCCCGCCTCCATTTCTCTAGGCTGGGTTTAGTTGCTTCCTCCATTAGTGAGGTGAGTTTTTACCCAACCATCCACTCTGTTATTTTGAGACGGAGTTTCGCTCTGTCGCCCAGGCCGGAGTGAGTAGCGCCACCTTGGCTCGCCGCAGGCTCCGCCTCCGGGTTCAAGCCATTCTCCTGCCTCAGCCTCCCAAGTAGCCGGGATCACAGGCGCCGCCACCACGCCCGGCTAATTTGGTACTTTTAGTAGAGATGGGGATTCTCCATGTTGATCAGGCTGGTCTCAAACTCCCAACCTCAGGTGATTCACCAGCCTCGGCCTCCCAAAGTGCTGGGATTACAGGTGTGAGCCACCGCGCCCGGCCCCCATCCACACTCCTAACTTGATCGGCCAACCCCCCCGACCCCACTCCCCCACCCCGCCCCATCCCCACCCCCACCCCCACCCTAGCCCCCACCCCCACACCCTCCCATCCCCACCCCCACCCCCTCACGCCCACCCCACCCCCACCCCAAACCACCTCCACCCCACCCTTGTCCCCACCCCCACCCCCACCCCGTCAATGAGTGCGGTCCACTCGTTGACACATGGTCCTAACGGCGCATGCACCAAGGACAGGAGGCTGAAGTTCCTGCATGAAGTGATGATTTAGGGGCAGGGATACACGACTACTGACACTTTCTCAGAAAATATGTTACTTTTTTTTTTTTTGAGAGAAGTATCGCTCTTGTCCCCCAGGCTGGAGCGCAATGGCATGATGGCAAGATCTCTACTCACTGCAGCCTCCGCCTCCCAGGTTCAAACGATTCTCCTGCCTCAGCCTCCCGAGTAGCTGGGATTACAGGCACCTGCCACCACACCCAGCTAATTATTGTATTTTTACTAGAGACGGGGGTTTCACCATGTTGGCCAGGCTGGTGTTGAACTCCTGACCTCAGGTGATCCACCTGCCTCAGCCTCCCAAAATGCTAGGATTGCAGGCGTGAGCCACTGCTCCCGGCCAATATCATACATTTTATTCTAAAGGTAGTGTCTGGAAGAGTCCCATTCTCCCCCATTCCCGCCCCACCCCTGCCGATTTACCAGCCCCACGTTGTGCAAAGGATGCAGGAATTCTTGAAGACACCAGCACTCAGAGAGCCCAGGGGGCCACAGCTCCTTCATTAGTGCAAGTTTCTTCTCTCCTGATTATGAGTCTAGGCTTCTTAGCAGGAGCAGCCTGGCTCCTCTGGGATCTCCTTGGGAAGCTGTGTAAGAACAGTTCTGTTATTTTATCTTTTGTCAGCCCTTTGACTGACTGCATATGGGAAATTGCAGGCTAAGCCATGTTCACACAAATCCTTAGCCCGTGTTCTCCTACTGAGGCGCTCCTCAAGTTATGAATCACCTCTGGGGTATAGCATTTGAATAATTAAGGTCTTAAAATATTGATTTTATTCCTCACGGCCAAGCGATAGCTTTACACGTGACTTGGTTGATTAGGCCATCGTGTGGCTCAGGTGCTTGTAGCTTGCAAATTTAACAGAGCCTTCTGTCTACAGAAGACTGAAGCAGCCAGGGAGACAAGGCTGCTCACACCTGTAATCCAAGCACTTGGGAAGGCCGACTAGCCTCAGGTGATCCTCCCACCTCAGCCTCCCAAAGTGCTGGAATTACAGGTATGAGCCACCGTGCAAGCCTAATCCATTTTCTAAACTGCTGTAAGAACAATCTTCTAGGCAGGGCGCGGTGGCTCAAGCCTGTAATCCCAGCACTTTGGGAGGCCGAGGCGGGCGGATCACAAGGTCAGGAGATCGAGACCATCCTGGCTAACACGGTGAAACCCCGTCTCTACTAAAAAAAAGTACAAAAAACTAGCCGGGCGAGGTGGCGGGCGCCTGTAGTCCCAGCTACTCGGGAGGCTGAGGCAGGAGAATGGCGTGAACCCGGGAGGCGGAGATTGCAGTGAGCTGAGATCCGGCCACTGCACTCCAGCTTGGGCGACAGAGCAAGACTCCGTCTCAAAAAAAAAAAAAAAAAAAAAAGAACAATCTTCTAAAATGCAAATCTGATTATCCTGAGATTTTGGAATTCTTTCAATGGCTCCCTCATGGCCTCATCACGGTCAAGTCCAAATTCCTTAGCAGTCCTATAAGGCCCTTCCTGATCTGGCCCCCCTCCACCTCTCCCCCTCCCTCCACTCCCTGCCCTCCCAGGTGCTATGCAGTACCTGCAAAAGGCCTGTCCTCACCCCTTCGGGCTCTGCCCAGGTTGCTCCCTCCATCTAGAATGGCCTTCCTTCATCTCCTCACCTGGACAGTTTCCTCAGGACTCTGTTCAGGCGCCTTCTCTTCCAGGCAGCTTTCCTGACCACCCTACCCTGCACAGCACCCTTGTGACCCTGTCAGAGTCACCTGCAGCCTCATGATTTCCGTGTGTATCTCCTCTTCTAGTCGGGGAGCACCTTAGAGGCAGGAGCTGTGTCTCATTTGCCTTGACCTAGAGTCTGGCAGCACACCTGGCACAGAGTAGGTGCTCATTAAATGTTGGTCGAAACAGTGAGGCTCTGTGGACCCCTAGGTATCACGGTCATCTCCTCCCAAGATTTCTGTCACTTCTACTTCACTAAGTTTTTGTATTGGTAAAACGTCAGGCAAGACTAATTTAATCCCGTGAAAGCAGTTACTTCAATTTTTTTTTCCATGGGAGTGTTAATGTATTAATTCATTTAGCCATCCATCAATCAGTCAGTCACTTCATTTAACGAATATGGGCCGGGCATGGTGGCTCACACCTGTAATCCCAACACTCTGGGAGGCTGAGGTGGGCAGATCACTTGAGGTCAGGAGTTGAAGACCAGCCTGGCCAACATGATTGGTGAAACCCAATCTCTACTAAAAAAATACAAAAATTAGCCGAGCATAGTGGCGGGCACCTGTAATCCCAGCTACTTGGAAGGCTGAGGCAGGAGAATCGCTTGAACCCAGGAGGTGGAGGTTGCAGTGAGCCAAGTTTGCGCCACTGCACTCCAGCCTGGGTGACAAGAGCAAATAAATAAACAAATAAATAAACAAACAAATAAATAAATATCTAAGTAAATAAATAAGAACTGCATCTTCTAGGCCAGACCCTGTGCTAAGCATTAGGGTTATAAAGCTAAATAAAACTCAGTCCCTGTCCTCAAAGAGCTGACAGTTCGTTAGGAAACAGACACGCAGACATACCATGACAGAATGATGTGACTGGCATCACAGTGCATGAGGGAGGTGGTGGAGAAGGGAAGGTAATGGATGATCCCTCACAGCGGAGAAGGGAAGGTAACAAATGCTGGGTTAGGGGCCTGTCCTTTGAGATTTTGCTACTCACATTCTCTCCCGGCTCCTAGATTAGAGTTGCCTGTAGTTCTGTTCGCCCACTCCCACTACACTAAGAGTTCCTTGAGGACAGAGACTATGTTATTCACCTTTGTATTCATTTGTGTATTCAACAAATACGTATTAAATGCCTACTGCACAGAAAGCCGTTTTAGGTGCTGTGGTTACCACACATAGCAAGTTAGACTGACATGTCCGCCCTCATGGAGTTTACGAGGTGCCTGTCTCAGTGCCGGAAACATGACGGGCTCTAGAGAGACATTTGTTAAATGAACAAACAGTGGACTCAGGGATGTGAGCGAGGTCCTCAATCATCTGGAGAGCCGTGTGGGAAGAGGAACACACATGTTCGAGGATGTTTCAAAGGGCAGAGCTGGGCCAGTGCGGGGACGTTGCATGGTGACTGGTCTGAGGAAATGAGGAAGAATTTCTGTTAGTAAAAGCTGTTGGATGTTATGATACAGTGACAGTAAATGATAACACAGGCCGGGCGCGGTGGCTCACGCCTGTAATCCCAGACTTTGGGAGGCCAAGGCGGGTGGATCACTTGAGGTCAGGAGTTCGAGACCAGCCTGACCAACATGGAGACATCTCTACTAAAATACAAATTAGCAGGGTGTGGTGGCACACGCCTGTAATCCCAGCTACTTGGGAGGCTGAGGCAGGAGAATCGCTTGAACCCGGGGCACGGAGTTTGTGGTGAGCTGAGATTGCGCCACTGCACTCCAGCCTGGGTAACAAGAGCGAAACTTGGTCTTGGGAAAAAAAAAAAATGATAACACAGAGGCTTATAGAAGAAATTTCTACAGTGAGTTCAAGGAGGTTAAGCCAAATGACCTTCAGGTCCTTTCCAAATGTGGAATTTTATTATTGAAAACATTGAAGTTTGTCCAAAATGGTCAGCCATCAACATACATGGCAAACTGGCTATTGACTTTGGAACTTTTCTCCAGTAAGAGAAACAAGCAAACACTGTCACCTACAACAGTGTCACAGCAATTCGCCCTGGACGTTTGGGTACACGGGACCTTCTCTATCTTACTTGTCACCTGAATCACAGCTCCTGGCCAAGTCAGACGCTCAGGAGAAAATCGAGGGGCAAGAGGATGAGCAAGTGTTCGCAAAAGAAAAAAAAGAGAAACTTCACCATCTTCCTGGACTGAATTGTACATCCATTTCACAAAATACGATTTAGCTGTTAGAATAAAATAGATTTATATATATGTATGAAAATATATTATTAAGTTTAAAATAACAAATTAGAGAATACTATTTGGGATATGACCAATTTTGTGTACTTTTTAAAAACAGGACATGTCAATATATATGCATAATTTTTCTGGATGGAATGATAAGAAACTGTTAATAGGTTACTTTTGGGAGATGGGAATGGGAGAAGGCAACTCCTCATTTAGTATGTTCCCATATTGATGCTATTTTCTTTCTTTCTGTTTTTCTTTTTCTTTTTTTTTTTTTTTTGAGACAGAGATTCACTGTGTCACCCAGGCTGGAGTGCAGTGGTGTGATATTGGCTCACTACAACCTCCGCCTCCCGGGTTCAAGCGATTCTCCTGTCTCAGCCTCCCGAGTACCTGGGATCACAGGCACATGCCACCAGGCCCGGCTAATTTTTATATTTTTAGTAGAGACAGGTTTCACCATGTTGGCCAGGCTGGTCTCGAACCTCTGGCCTCAGGTGATCTGCCCATCTCGGCCTCCCAAAGTGCTGGGATTACAGGCGTGAGCCACCGCGCCTCACCCTTGATTCTATGTTCTAATCATGTTCCTGCTCTCCATCTTTTAATGCCAACACATCTTACCTGGATCATGGTTAATAATAGCTTCTTATTTTATAGTTTTCTATGTAAAAAATTAAAATGTAATAGTTTTCATTTTCCAGAGGCTAGAAAAAAGGCAGTGGGGACCAAGCTGGGTACCACCAAGATAGATGATACTATCTCCATTTCTAAACATGAGAAACCAGAGTCAGCGAGACAGAAGGCTGTAGGGAGGGAGAGCCTCTTACTTAAGACCAGGTTGTAAAAAGACACCTGAGCCAAGACCAGAGGCCAGATCTCCTGGGTTCCAGCGTGACCAGATCTTCTGGGTTCCAGCGTGACTCCTCAGTGAAAACAACGCAGGAGAAGGAAAATGGGGGTAGGGAAGGGAGCTAACATTTGGAGAAGGCCTACTGCGCACAGGCATTTTATACCATCACCGACCGACTGCTGTCCTTAGAACGCCTTTCAGCAGCAAGACCTGTTGTACCCTGAGCTTTCCAGGAAAAAGTATTAAGGCAGGCACAGAAGTTGACTTTCTGGACCCAGAAGGAAAACAATTTCAAAATTCTACCTATACCAACTCCAGTACCATGGATCCTGGGACTCTCCTTTTTCCTCAGGATCCTATTTATTACAGACTTGTCTGTGGAATGCAGCGCTGGTGTTCTAGAAGAGGCCCTTTAAATAGTAATAATGTGTGGTTTTCACTATGATAGTGAGGAAAAGTGAGAGGTGGCCTGGGAGTCAGGGCCTGGTGCTGGCCAGGGCGTTCGGAGCACTGTTATGACCACTTGACTTTCTGTTTCCATCTGTGAACCCCAAATGTCTGAGACAGGTCTCAGTCAGTTTAGAAAGTTTATTTTGCCAAGGTTAAGGACGTGCCTGTGACACAGCCTCCGGAAGTCCTGGCAACGTGTGCCCAAGATGGCCGGGGTTATTGGGGATATCGGGGACACAGTTTGCTTTTTTTTTTTTTTTCTTTTGAGACGGAGTTTCGCTCTTATTGCCTAGGCTGGAGTGCAGTGGTGCGATTTCAGCTCACCGCAACCTCTGCCTCCCGGGTTCAAGCGATTCTCCATTACAGGCATGCACCACCACGCCCAGCTAATTTTGTATTTTTAGTAGACAGGGTTTCTCCACGTTGGACAGGCTAGTCTCAAACTCCCGACAAATGGTGATCCGCCCGCCTCAGCCTCCCAAAATGCTGGGATGACAGGCGTGAGCCACTGTGCCCGGCCTTACAGTTTGCTTCTATACATTTTAGGGAGACACGCGACATCAATCAATATGTGTAAGATGTACAGTGGTTCAATTTTGTAAGGCAGGACAACTGGAAGTGAGGGCTTCCAAGTAGATAAGAGACAAAAGGTTGCATTCTTTTGAGTCCTTGATTAGCCTTCCACTGAATACACAATTTAGTCCAGCTCAGTGAATCTGTCTTTTTACATAAACGATAGGGCAGAGGAAGCTATCAGATGTGTATTTGTCTCTGGTGAGCCTCAGAGGGAGACTTCTAGTTCTACCTGGGCTTCGTCCACAAGGAATTTCCCCATAGGCAAATTGTGAGGGAGGTCTGTAGCTTCCTGTCTTTGTAGCTATCTTATCTAGGAATAGAATGGGAGGCAGGTCTAACAGTTCACGGCTTGACTTTTCTCTTGGCTTAGTGATTTTTAGGTCCCGAGATTTATTTTCCTTTTACACATTTATGAGCCTGAGTGGCAGCCCTCCTCCCAGCCCAGCTCTCCTCTACACCCCTGGATCTCAATCTCTGTGTTCCTCACTTTGGACTGGTAACCTGGTCTTGGTTCTCAAATGCTTGTTGGATAGGGTTGGGGGTGTCAGGGGTAGCAGTTGGGGGTTGGAACAGCCACAGTGGAACCCAAGAACAGCTGGTAACCCTCATGATTCTCCGGCTCTCTCAGGGCCTCCAGGGTTCCGGGACTGATTGGTCAGGCAGGATAGATTTCATCAGAGGGTTCGTTCAAGCTCATTCTCCATCAGCGCAAAGAACTTGTCAAGCCAGTGTCACTTCACTGTTTTGGGCCCTCTCCTAGGTGGGCAATTTTTTTTTTTTTTTTGAGACGGAGTTTTGCTCTTGTGGCCCAGGCTGGAGTGCAATGGCGTGATCTCCTCTCACCGCAACCTCCGACTCCCAGGTTCGAGTGATTCTCCTGCCTCAGCCTCCCAGGTAGCTGGGAGTACAGGCATGTGCACGACACCAAACTAATTTTTTTGTATTTTTAGTAGAGATGGGGGTTCTCCATGTCGGTCAGACTGGTCTCGAACTCCCGACCTCAGGTGAGCCACCCGTCTCGGCCTCCCAAAGTGCTGGGATTACAGGCCTGAGCCCCCGCGCCCGGCCCTGGTGGACAAGATCTAAACCTCACCCTGAGTTGGTGGTTTCCTCTGTCTGCCGTGAGGGTCCTGATCAAAGGGAAGCATTGAGCTCATGCCTATTGCATTTCAGTCTGGTTGGTGACTTGATTGGAATGAAAGGTGGGAGAGTTCGTGGGAAAGAGAATGGAAAGCATCCTTCCCTGCAGCAAAGTCATTCTGCCTCAAGGGGCATGAACCTCTGTGCAGATGCCAACTTCTTTAGCCCACTGGAGATCAGAGGTGGGCGTCATTTCATTTATACGTAAGAGCGAGGAGTGATGTGTGGCAGGATTCTGCCATTTTCCTTTGAGGGGAGATCTCAGAGAAAGAGAAGGTGCAGAACCTGAGCTTGCTTTCTTGGGGCTCAAATGGCAGTGGTGTGGTGGTTGCTGCTGCTAGTTTTAGAAGTTAGATGAAGAGAATCGAGTTCCTCCCACTTCTTGGCTCGTGGATCAGCATCGTTGGTCCCTGGGAAACCCCTCCTGAATTATTTCCTTCCTTATTCCTTTTACTCCCCATCCTGCAATTCCATTTCCTTCTCTCACTGCAGATGATTCCTAGGTGTATCGTGTGTATCTTTTTGTTCACATATTTTCATACAAATAGCATTTGCAGTATTTTAAATTTATGTACACATTCTATCTCATTCTTTCTAACCTTTTTCATGCTTTTCCCCCATTTTTCACTGTTCTTAAGATCCTTCTATGCTGCTATGTATACATTTATGATTTTGCCTCAGTCCTGTTGCATTGTACTCCCTGGCGTGCATTCACTGTATTTTATTTCTCCATCTCAGTGATGGAAACTCAGGTAGTCTCCAGCTCCCACCACTAATTCCTGTACAGGCAACGTTTGCATACACCTCTCCTTACAGAATTGTGTAAGAGCAGCCTGGGATGTATACCTCGTGGCGGCACTGCTAACATGTTCTACTGAATGCGACTAACGATGCCTGCGTGTGCCCCAGAACACTGCCAGTGCCGACTCCTCTCAATCTGTCCTCTCGCCAGCAAGGTACAGGGGTGGCTATGTCCCACATCCCTGCCAATACTTGGCATTACCTGTATTTCTATATTTTGCCAATATAAAAGGCATACAGTGACATCCTGCTGTTGTTTTAATTTTCATTTTTTATGTTACTAAAACTTTTGAATCTTTCTTCATGGTAGATGCATGGTATCTGCCCCAGACTCTGGTTCCTGCCCCAGGACTGAAACCTGTGCTTCCCCTCACCCCTCCCCGCCCCTTCCTGCCAAAGTGCTGGCTGTAAATGGCTCACAGGTGAGACCCTCCCCGGGAATTGCCCTCAGCCCCAGGAAGCAGCTTCACCCACGCTTATGAGCTCTCCGTGGGGGCAGCCTCCATCCAGAGGCTAGTCACTGCAGAGGTACAAAGTCCCAGTCCCTTGCCTACATTCAGGACATCTCTGAAAAGACATGCCAGCATCAGCATTCCCCCATGGGATCGGCCAAGGCGTGTGCTGTACCCACATCACAGTTCAGATCCTCGCTCTGCCCAGCCCTATGCTGATTTCCTCACTCCCTCACTGTGTTGCTGCTGAGACCGCTCCCATGTAGACCTCCTGCTCACAACTCCCTAGCTCAGAGTCTGCTTTAGCACAACTGACCTATGCCACCTTGTTAGCTTTTTGGAATTTCATCTTCTGTATAATGTCTGTTTATATCCTTTCCATATATATATATATATATATATTTTTTTTTTTTTTTTTTTTTTTGAGATGGAGACGTGCTCTGTCACCCAGGCTGCAGTGTCGTGGCACGATCTTGGCTCACTGCAACCTCCGCCTCCCGGGTTCAAGTGATTCTCCTGCCTCAGCCTCCTGAGTAGCTGGGACTACAAGCAAACGCCACCACACCAGGCTAATTTTTGTATTTTTAGTAGAGTCATGTTTCACCATATTGGTCAGGCTGGTCCTGAACTCCTGACCTCATGAACTGCCTGCCTTGGCTTCCCAAAGTGCTGGAATTACAGGCGTGAGCCGCACGCAGCTCCTTTCCTCATTTTTAATTACAGTCATAAATGTTCAAGATCCTTCCATATTCTTCATATCAATCTCTCATTGATTTAGATGTTATAAATATCTATCTCTGTTCTGTTAACAGTCTTATTAACTTTGTCCATAGGGACTTTTGTTGATTAGAAACCCCTAATTTTAATTTAATCATATTTGTAAAAATTTGCCTTATGCTTCTGAAATTTTGTTTTGAGGAGGATCGATCACAAAGATATGTTCCTGTACTCTCTTCTACCCGTTTTATTTCCGCTATTTTTCTTTAACCTTTTATACTTAGGTCTTTAAAACACGCAGAGTCCTCTTTTGTATTTAGTGTTAAGTAGGGTCCAGTTTTATTTTTCTCTATACAATGAGCCTGTTTCCCAAATGCCATTTACTAAATAATCTGTCCTTCCCTGAGTGATGCGTAGGACCACCTTCATCCTATATTAAGTTCTGACCTAAACAAGGGTCTAACTCTGAGCTCTCTGTTCTGTTCTGGTGATCTATTCGTATGGTTTTAACTGTTTTTATTATGATGGCTTTATAATATGTCTTTTTTTGTTGTTGTTGAGACAGGGGCCTCCTCTGTCACCCAGGCTGGGGAGTGCAGTGGTGCAGTCACAGTTCACTGCAGCCCCAACCTTCTGGGCTCAAGAAATCCTCCCATCTAAGTCTTCTGAGTTACTTGGACTACAGGCACGCGCCACCATGAGCAGCTAATTTTTTTTCTATTTTTTGTAGAGATAGGGTCTCACTATGTTGCCCAGGCTGGTCTTGAACTCCTCGCCTCAAGTGGTCCTCCTGCCTCAGCCTCCCCAAGTGTTGGGATTACAGGCGTGAGCCACTGCACCTGTGGCTATAATATGTCTTTATATCAGATAGAGTAAAAGCCCCTCTTCACTCTCCTATTTTATTTTGTTTTATTTTATTTTATTTTATTTTTTGAGACAGGGTTTCACTCCTGTCCCCCAAGGTGGAGTGCAATGGCACGAGAAGCTCACTGCAACCTCTGTACCCCTGGCTCAAGCGATTCTCCTGCCTCAGCCTCCCAAGTAGCTGCAACCACAGGTGCATGCCACCATGCCTGGCTAATATGTATATATATATAGGTAGAGATGGAGTTTTGCCATGTTGCCCAAGTTGGTCTCGAACTCCTGAGCTCAAGTGATCTGCCCACCTTGGCCCCCCAAAATGCTGGGATTACAGGCGTGAGCCACTGCGCCCGGCCTACTCTCCTTTTTTAAAGATTGCCTTAGCTGTGGTTCTTTCTGTCTAACCCGAGTGTCTGTCTTTGTCCTGTACTGCCGTAGTTTTTAGAGTAAGTTTAGCTCAAGTGCTTTGGTCTTTTTATGCGGGCTTTGTTTGGATCAGAAGCCCTTGTTTGAGCTGGCAGCCGTGGGCCTGAATGGTGACTTGTGTTCTTGGCAGCAAGCACACAGAAGCACAGGGAGAAACTTCAGGAAGAAGTGAAGCCAAGAGATGCTATCTGGCCTGCACTGGACACTTCGAAGCCCTGGCAATTCTCTGCACAGTAGAATTCAATCTGATCCAAGAGAAACAGTGAATGGCACACAGATTTTAATGAGCCTGGGAACCTAATCGGAGGCTGTAATGAATGAGATTACGTGCGGCCCTGCCAAGGACAGCACTCTGTCTGGATCCGTGGTCGCTGGGCCCCTGCTCCCGAGGACTGCGAGGGCCTGTCGAAAGCTTAGCTCATTGCCTGCACCCTGCATCTCCATATTCCTTCCACAGCTCTTCTCATCCTGTTTCCAAAACCTCAGCTTTCAGGCATGCTGCATTTTCATTCTGTGATAATTAGGAGACTGTGAGCAGGCCATGGTTAGTCATCCGTGGTGTGAAGGTGACGGGTGCTCCTGCTCGGGAGGTGCTTGCAGGTTCAGACACGTCAGTGCTATGGCTAAAGACAGAAGCTGGTGAGGGGGAACGAGGTGACTCATCACCGAAACCTTCAGAACCAGGTTCAAGGAGAGAGCCCAGGCTTTCCAAATGCAGAGTCTGCTTTCCTTGATGGTGCCAAGGCTTCACCCAGGCACGGTGTGTGCCATTAACTTCTGTTCTGTCCTCACCGAGGACCTTAAGGCCAAGACAATCAGCTCCCGTGCAGTCCAAACAGCTCTGTGAGCACCGGCCAGTTCTGCTGCGGGCTTCTGACTGCTAGCGCCTCCCCCTTCTCCGTGCTGTTCTCATCCTCTCCTGCCGTGGCATGCTCAGGTCCCTTCTTTCTGTTTCTTCAGGGCTCTTACTTCTTTCTCAGTTAGTAGTCTCTAAAAATAGACTTCTTTTTCTTTTTTTTTTGAGACAGAGTTTCACTCTTGTGGCCCAGGGTGGAGTGCGGTGGCACAACCTCAGCTCACTGCAAGCTCCGCCGCCCAGGTTCAAATGATTCTCTTGCCTCAGCCTCCTGACTAGCTGGGATTACAGGCGCCGGCCACCATACCCGGCTAATTTTTATGTTTTCACTAGAAATGGGTTTCACCATGTTGGCCAGGTTGGCCTTGAACTCATGACCTCAGGTGATCTGCCCATCTCGGCCTCCCAAAGTGCTGGGATTACAGGTGTGAGCCACCGCGCCTGGCCAAGAATAGACATTTTTGATTGATTTGTGTGGATGATGTTTCTTCTGCCAATTGGCTCTACAAAATGCCAGTTGTTGCCTTCCCACATTTACCTCAAGAGGGGTAAACAAGTCTGATTGCTTGGTGATGTGGCTCTCCCTGCCTATCCTGAGTGTCTGTCACCATCCTGCACCCATACTGGCTCCCACACTGGTACAAGGAGGCCCATGTCATCTGCTCCCTTTGGAGAAGAGTCACGTCTTGATTGGAGCCCCAGTGGCCTGGGCAGTACCCTTGTTTGACCTGTCTCTCTGCTGACCCCCAGAAGGCCTTATTGCCTTGCCTCTCTGCACGTCGCAACAGGCCACATAGAATCACTCCAGGGGAGAAGCCTTAATCTCAGCATCATTCTCCTCTTTCTTTTGCTCCAGGCAAATGTCAGAGATCAAGGAAGTGCATCAACTATCCTTCTGTTTCCTTTAGCTCATCTTTAAATGTACTGGCCGGCAGTCAGAGCCTCCAGAGGCTGCTTCAGAGTCCAGTCACTGTGTCTTAAACAAGAGCAGGCTTGGCAGAAGGCCTTGGAGTGGACTTTTGGGATTTTTGTGCTGAAGGATATAGGGGGGTTTTATCCAGTGTTATCCTGCCTGGAGTCGGGGTGGATACGAAAGGGACGGGGAGCGGCTCCTTTTTTTTAGAATCAGTGAGGAAAGGAAGCAGGCTGTGCTGTGCTAAGATGTGCAGGGTGGTTGTCTGGGAAGAGTCCCTTCAGAAGCCTTGAGACCTAGCAGGTGGGTCGGTAAAATATTCACAAAAGGAGCTATCTCAGTGGTGGGGATCAAGTTGCTGACTAATCCAATACTCCCTTGGAAAATTAGATCATCCATTGTTGACCCCCACCCTATTTCCTTATGAATTCCAGACTTTCAAAGGAAACAAGGATTACAGTGCAGCCCTCGGTCAGGCCACCGGACAGGATGCTGGGCTGATTGACAGGGTCAGTCACAGAGTGTGTTCTGGTGCCAGTCAGATGCCGACCAGATCTAGCAGGATGCCAATGACCTTGTTTAGGGCTGTTGAAGATTCTGGAATGTTCCTCTGACTCTTAAATCCTCTGCTTGTTCACATGTCTAATTATAAGACTAGAGAATCCATAGTCCAACTCTTAGAGGGCTAACAGTTTACCAAACACATAGGCAGAGAGGCTTCTTATGAAAATATAATTGTTTCCCACAAATTGGCTTTCCTGTGTTTGGTCTCTCCCAGGGGTATTAAGTATAACTTTTTACGTGCTGCAGGCTTCAAGGCACACCACATGACCAATAGACTTCCTCGTGTGGGCTCTAAATTTAGCCTACCAGTCCTGAGGGGATCCCTGAAAATTAGGTTACACTAAGCTACTACAAAAGCTGTTGTATGTGGGTGAGGAAAGGTGGGCAAAGACAGAAAGGGGCCTGTGAAGCTAGGTGTTAGGGTTCTCTCTCTGGCCCATCATTTCTGCTCCCTGAGCCACCTTTTTCTCCCAGGAGCTCCTGAGGAGCCCAGTTCAGCTATTGGCAACTTGGCAGATCAAACTCCCAGAAAGGGCTATTTTCCTGGGACACTTGGGAGCCGCCCAGCTTTCCCTTCTTATAAGCCATGGGGTCCCTGAATGAGGCGAAACTAGTGTGGAAAGGTACCGACACCCTTTTGTGATTCAGGGGCTCTGATTTTTGCTTGCAAAGCAGAGAAGAGACCTTATGACAAGGAATCCAAGCTAATGCGCAAAAGAACTACACATAGTAAACTATCCCAAATGCACTGAGGATAGTAAACTATCCCAAATGTGCTGCAGATAGTAAACTATCCCAAATGCGCAGAAGATAGTAAACTATCCCAAATGCGCAGAAGATAGTAAACTATCCCAAATGCACTACAGAAAGTAAACTATCCCAAATACGCTACACATAGTAAACTATCCCAAATGCGCTGAAGATGGTAAACTATCCCAAATGCACTACAGATAGTAAACTATCCCCAGTGTGCTGCAGGTAGTAAACTATCCTAAATACAGAGGCAAGAAGGAAAGAAACACCAAGCTAGAAACAGGTCATGAACTTCGCCACATATTTGTTAAGCTGGTGTCCACCCTGACCCTGAAATTCCAGCCCGGGCCAGTCAACCACACACCCTGGACAGACAGTCGTTAAAAATGAACCCCATTCCCTTAGCTCCACTTGGAGCGTGTGTCTCAGCTTCTGCTCACTTCTGCTTCTTGGCTTCATCTCACAGATTCTCTCCCTTGATACACGTCCTTCACTCCTGTTTCAACCTTCCAGTTTGCCATGGCAAAGATCAATATAAATGACAAAACTCAGTGGTAACACAGTTCTATGCAGTGGGACATGATACATTTAAATGGAGCTAGCTGGGCATGGTGGCTCACACCTGTAATTCCAGCCCTTTGCGAGGCCGAGGCGGAAGGATTGCTTGAGCCCAGGGGTTTGAGACAAGCCTCGTCAACAAAGTGAGGCCCCATCTCTACAAAAAATAAAAACATTAGCCAGCCATGGTGGCATGAACCTGTAGTTCCAGCTACTCGGGAGGCTGAGGCAGGAGGATGGCTTGAGCCCAGAAGCTTGAGGCTGCAGTGAGCCATGATCATGCCACTGCACTCCAGCCTAGGTGACAGAGTGAGATCCTGTCTCCAAAAATAAATAAATAAATAAATAAATGGTACTGGAGATCCTACAAATTGGTTGCATCTTTCTGGAGAATAGCCTGGCAAGGCAATAGCAAGAGCTGAGACCTCACCACGATTGAATCATTCTACCTACAGATACGGAAGCACACCCTGAATAAATAAACCCAAAGGGATAAAGGAGCTATGGATACAAAAATAATCATACTGGTGTTATTAATGCTAATGAATTAGAAATACTTCAGATATTCAACCTGAGGCAAATTGGAAAGCAAATTATGATGCACTCACATAATGAATACAGTATTATAATTAAAACTCACAGGCCAGGCGCAGTGGCTCATGCCTGTAATCCCAGCACTTTGGGAGGCTGAGGTGGGAGGATCACTTGAGATCAGGAGTTCAAGACCAGCCTGGCCAACATGGTGAAACCCCATCTCTACTAAAAATACAAAAATTAGCCAGACATGGTGGCAGGCACCTGTAATCCCAGCTGCTTGGGAGGCTGAGGCAGGAGAATTGCTTGAACCGGGGAGGTGGAGGTTGCGGTGAACCAAGATCGCACCACTGCACTCCAGCCTGGGTGACAGAGCAAGACTGCGTCTCAGAAACAAACAAACAACCTCACAAACATGACGACTATATTCACATAGCAATTTCTGAATATGAAATGATATTAAAGAAAAAAACGTAGCTGGAAAGTATTCACACTGGTTATACAACATGAAAACCTGAGAAGCACCAAAAAGGAACAGAAGGCTGGGTGTGGTGGCTCACGCCTGTAATCCCAGCACTTTGGGAGGCTGAGGTGAGCAGCTCATGAGGTCAGGAGTTCGAGACCAGCCTGGCTAACATAGTGAAACCCTGTTTCTACTAAAAATACAAAAATTAGCCAGACGTGGTGGCAGGGACCTGTAATCCCAGCTACTTGGGAAGCTGAGACAGGAGAATCGCTTAAACCTGGCATGCGGAGTTTGCAGTGAGCCATGATCGCGCCACTGCACTCCAGCCTGGGTGACAGCGTGAGACTCCATCAAATAATAATAATAAAAAAGGAACAGAAACAGAGACATTTACTCTGTAAGGGGTTTTCCTCTGGAAAAGTTGTGTCCACTCATAAGAAATGTGTTTACTAAATAAAATCAAAAGGTAAGGAGGCGAAGGTGTTCGCCTCCTCCTAGTTGTTCACATGCTGGTGTGGGTGAAGGACTTGATTCCTTTTCCTTTCTGAGTTTCTGTCCTGTGGATATTCTCACATCAAGGAGAAGACGGGAGGAGACTTTCTAAGGTCTCTCACCTTGGTGGCAGTGCCCTCTGCTCTGCTGCCCAACAGGCTGGTCTGCAGAAAACCCTTGGCTTCCTTTTACTTCTCCTAATTCATTTTTCAAAAATCAACCAAAGCACTATCGGAAACCTGGAGAATGCAGGCAGCAATTGGTAGTTGAGACGGCACAAACCAGGGGTCAGAGGACCATGGTTCTAGGCCTGGCTCTATCACCACCTTGCTGGCAGCCTTGGGCAGGTCACTTCCAGACTTCAAGCATGTCTGGCCCTCAGTTTCTCCATCTGTAATGTGGCAATATAGGGCCAGTTGATTTCTAAAGTTCTTGAAATTCTGACTTTGTATGGCCCTATCTTTCTTGATCCAGGACTAGGGAAAGAGCCCTGGAATGGAATTCTTATCACTCTGAGGCTAAGAATCAGTTCCACCATCCAAAGTCTGTGAGACCAGGGCAGTGCTGCAGTCTGCGAGGCCAGAGGCCAGTGCTGCAGTCCATGGGGCCAGGGCAGTGCTGCAGTCCACGGGGCCAGAGGCCAGTGCTGCAGTCCGTGGGGCCAGAGGCCAGTGCTGCAGTCCGTGAGGCCAGAGGCCAGTGCTGCAGTCCATGGGGCCAGGGCAGTGCTGCAGTCCATGGGGCCAGGGCAGTGCTGCAGTCCGCGGAGCCAGGGCAGTGATGCAGTCCGCGGGGCCAGGGCAGTGCTGCAGTCCGCGGGGCCAGAGGCCAGTGCTGCAGTCCGTGGGGCCAGGGCAGTGCTGCAGTCCGCGGAGCCAGGGCAGTGCTGCAGTCTGCGAGGCCAGAGGCCAGTGCTGCAGTCCATGGGGCCAGGGCAGTGCTGAAGTCCGCCGGGCCAGGGCAGTGCTGAAGTCCGCCGGGCCAGGGCAGTGCTGCAGTCCACGGGGCCAGGGCAGTGCTGCAGTCCGCGGGGCCAGAGGCCAGTGCTGCAGTCCGTGGGGCCAGAGGCCAGTGCTGCAGTCCGCGGGGCCAGGGCAGTGCTGCAGTCCGCGGGGCCAGGGCAGTGCTGCAGTCCGCGGGGCCAGGGCAGTGCTGCAGTCCGCGGGGCCAGAGGCCAGTGCTGCAGTCCATGGGGCCAGGGCAGTGCTGCAGTCTGCGAGGTCAGAGGGCAGTGCTACAGTCTGCAAGACCAGTGCAGTGCTACAGTCCGTGGGGCCAGGGCAGTGCTGCAGTCCGTGGGGCCAGGGCAGTGCTGCAGTCCGCCGGGCCAGGGCAGTGCTGAAGTCCCCCGGGCCAGGGCAGTGCTGAAGTCCGCGGGACCAGAGGCCAGTGCTGCAGTGCGCAGGGCCAGGGCAGTGCTGAAGTCCGTGGGGCCAGAGGCCAGTGCTGCAGTCTGGGGGGCCAGAGGCCAGTGCTGCAGTCTGGGGGGCCAGAGGCCAGTGCTGCAGTCCGTGGGGCCAGGGCAGTGCTGCAGTCCGCGGGGCCAGGGCAGTGCTGCAGTCCGCGGGGCCAGGGCAGTGCTGCAGTCCGCAAGGTCAGAGGGCAGTGCTGCAGTCCGTGAGGCCAGGGCAGTGCTGCAGTACGCAGGGCCAAAGGGTAGTGCTGAAGTCTGTGAGGCTGGGGCTGTGCTGAGGACGGTGCTGAGGGGAGGTGCTGAGGGCGGTGCTGCGGGCGGTGCTGCAGCCACTTTGCAGGTGAAAGGGACCCTCAAGGGCTGAATAGAGGAAGAAAAAGAAACATTCTGGCCGGGCGTGGTGGCTGACACCTGTAATCCCAGCACTTTGGGAGGCTGAGGTGGGAGGATCACCAGAGGTCGGGAATTCGAGACCAGCCTGACCAACATGAAGGAACCCCATCTCTACTAAACATACAAAATTAGCCAGGTGTGGTGGCGCAAGCCTGTAATCCCAGCTACTCAGGAGGCTGAGGCAAGAGAATTGCTTGAACCTGGGAGGCAGAGGTTGCAGTGAGCTGAGATCGCGCCATTGCTCTCCAGCCTGGGCGACAAGAGTGAAACTCGGTCTCAAAAAAAAAAAAGGAAAAAGAAACATTCTGCATATTTTGTGCCCTCATTATCAAAAAATAAAATAACAGTTCAGTGTTTCTTGAAAGGGTTAAGAGCCGGAACTTTCTGGTAGAAAGCAGATCTCCTTTGGAAGAAGACTGCTGAGACTCTTGCTTGACTTCAAGTTTCCCGAGCGAGACACTCCGAAGAGCTCTGAATCAGACACAGAGGCTACAGGGATCAGGCTCGTGTGTCAAAACAGTTCATCTCGGTCACCACTGTGCAGGGAACTGTGCAGGCTGAACAGAAGAATCGTCACAGAAGCTTCGGCCAACTGTAAAAAGAACATTTCAAGCAAGTCAGAAATTCTCCCAGGTGTCTTGTAATCAAGAAGAAAAAGAGAGGCAAGAGAAAAATAGAACCTGTCAGAAAGAATGGCTGGCGATGGTACGCAGAACGGGTTCTTACTGACATTTCAGCCCTTCAATTTAATGAGCTCATCTCTCTTTGTTCAGTAAAAAGTGGATGATGAGGGAAGGACAAAGAGCTTGGAAGAGAGGAATGATTTTGTCTGCTTTTGGCAGAGACAGTGAATGGTCTCTTGGCTGCTTCAGTGGCCAGGCTATTATAAAAAAGTAGGTAAAGATTTTCTCATGAAGAATGATTGAATAGGACTATGGTGGGGCAGGGGTATCCTGTCTATAGCAAAGATCTTATGGGGACAATGACCACAGCATCTTTCATGTGGACCTGTATGAGTAACACATCATTCCAAAACATAGTGACTTACAACAACAGTCATTTATTTAGATCTCAGTTCTGTGGGCTGGCTGGGCAGGTCTTCTGGTCTGGGCCAGCTTGGCTGAGTTCTGCTGGGCTCTCATGCACCTGCGGTCAGCTGGCAGGTCGGTTGGCAGCTGAATGATTGAGGATGGCCCCATTCACGTCTGGCCGCTAGCAGGCTGTTAGCAAGAGTTATGGGCTGACCGGTCACATGTCTCATCGGCCAGCAGAGGCTAGCACCGGTTTGTTCATGCAGCAGCAGATTCCCAAGAGCAGCAAGGGAGGCAGCTTCAAAGCCCCTTGAGGCCTAGGCTGGGAACCTGTGCACTGTCACTTCTGATGCACCCTGTTGATCAAGGAAGGCACGGGCCAAGTGGGTGATCAGCTATCCCGATTTTCCCAGAACTGAGGGGTTTCCCAAGATGCAAGAGTTTCAATACAAAAACCGATACAGCTCTGGACAAACCAGGATGGTTGGTCACTCTAGTGCCTCAGATTCCCCAAGGAGTGGGGAACTTAGAAACCTCCCAAGAAGGTATATAAATGGCCACTAGCGCATGAAAGTCTCGACATCACTTATTGTTAGGGAAATGCAAATCAAAATCTCACTCACTAGGACAGCTGTTATAAACAACAGGCCGGGCGCCGTGGCTCACGCCTGTCATCCCAGCACTTGGGGAGGCCGAGGCAGGTGGATCATGAGGTCAGGAGCTCGAGACCAGCCTGGCCAACATGGTGAAATCCCGTCTCTACTAAAAATACAAAAATTAGCCAGGCGTGGTGGCAGGCATCTGTAATCCCAGCTACTCAGGAGGCTGAAGCAGGAGAATGCTTGAACCCAGTGCAGTTGCAGTGAGATCATGCCACTGCACTCCAGCCTGGGTGGCAGAGCGAGAACTCTGTCTCAGAAAAAAATAAAACTAAAATAAAAAATAAACAACAACAAACAGAAAATAAGCGTTGGCAGGGATGTGGAAAACTTGGAATGCTTATTGGCAGGAAATGTGATGTGGTGCAGCCGCTGTGGAAAATGGTATGGTGAATCCTCGAAAGATTCCACGTAGAATTACCATACGATCCAGTAGTTCGAGTTCTGGATGTGTACCCCAGGGACTGAAGGCAGGGACCCAGGTATTTGACATACACATTCCCAGCAGCATTATTCACTATCGCCAAAAGGTGGATGCAATCGACGTGTCCATCGACAGATAAGTAAACAAAAGATGGTGTAGGTGTATACAAACAGCGAATATTATTCAATCTTAAAAGGAAAGAAATTCTAATACATGTTACAACATAGATGGACCTTGAAGATACTACGCTAAGTGAAATAGGCCAGACACCAAAGGACAAATACTGTATTTTTCCATTTATATAAGGTATCTCATATAAAGAGTAGTTAAATTCCTGGAGACAGGAATTAGAATAGTGGTTGCCAGGGGCAGAGGGGAGGGGGAAGTGGAGAGGCTGTTTAATGTGTGCAGACTTTCAGTTTCACAAGATGAGAAAGTTCTGGAGACGGATGGTGGTGACGATAGCACAACAATGTGAACGTACTAAATACCACGAAACGGTACATGCTAAAATGGTTAAGATGGTAAATGTTATGGTACGTATATCTTATCACAATTTTTAAAAAGGGAGTGGGGAAATAGGCTCCCCTATTGATGAGATGAGCTAAAACTATTGTGGCTATTTTTGCCATCTGCCACAGAGGCAAACAGGAATTTAATGAAATAAAGCCAAGCTGTTGCCGTGGCACACAGAAGCTGAGTAAGTGTGCTCGGAGCCGGCAGGTGGCATCCAGATAGTGACAATTTTGATACTTTTTCCTTTGGGAGCCACTCATTATTACTGGCTCATAAGCCATTACTGGGGAGCTTACGATGCTTCAGTCAGGTGGGAAAAAGAGGAATTAAAGAAGGACCATGGACCGGGTGTGGTGGCTCACGCCTGTAATCCCAGCCCTTTGGGAGGCTGAGGAGGGCGGATCACGAGGTCAGGAGTTCCAGACCAGCCTGGCCAACATGGGGAAACCTCGTCTCTACTAAAAATACAAAAATTAGCCAGGGGTGGTAGCGTGTGCCTATAATCCCAGCTACTCGGGAGGCTGAGGCAGGAGAATTGCTTGAACCCTGGAGGCAGAGGTTGCTGTGAGCTGAGATCATGCCACTGCACTCCAGCCTGGGCGACAGAGCAGAACTCCATCTCAAGAAAAAAAAAAGAGAAGGACCATGTGGATGAATGAATGAGGTGGTGAGGATGTGTGGTAAGACTTTGGAACTGGCTGGAAAAATAGAACGAAAACAACTCAGAGTCCTAAAGAAATTACTGAAATAAACAGAGGAACCCGAGCCACCTTTCCCTGACTTCCCTACACCCCGGCACAGGGCTGGGCTCAGAGCAGATGCCAATAAAAAACAGGCCTGAGAGGCAGCGACAGAGCCTGGCTCACAGTGACCTGGCTCCGTGCTGCCTCTGCCTCCGGGCCCTCTCTGTTTGCTGTTCATGGGATTCTGTGTTTATGGCAAACTCTGAGTGTGGTTGAATGTCTAATTCAACGACAGGAGGAGCAGACGGCTGGGAGGAGTGAGGAGTCATCGGAAAGTGTGGATAGCAAGGCTGGGGTAAAGGCAGAGAGCTACTGAAGGAAACCATGAAGCAGATGACCATGGAAAAGCACCAGCCTCCCAGAATGTTGCAGCTGCAAAGGGCTCAGAGAACACGTCATCCCCTCCTCCCACTAGGACGATGAGGAGAACGAGCCAGGAAGCTTCAGGGACTCGCTTATGGCCACCCAGGAAGCAGGAAGTGCAGAGCTGCTACTTGGGACATAGTTTTCTCACTTCTGAGTTGATGCTCTGTCCTCTACCTCCAATGACTTCCTTTTTTTTTTTTTTTTTTTTGAGATGGAGTCTCACTCTGTCGCCCAGGCTGGAGTGCAGTGGTGTGATCTCAGCCCACTGCAACCTCCACCTCCCAGGTTGAAGCAATTCTCCTGCCTCAGCCTCCTGAATAGCTGGGATTACAGGCATGTGCCACCACGCCTAGCCAATTTTTGTGTTTTTAGTACAGACAGGATTTCCCCATGTTGGCCAGGCTGGTCTCAAACTCCTGACCTCAGGTGATCCACCTGCCTTGGCCTCCCAAAGTGCTGGGATTACAGGCATTAGCCACCGCGCCCGGCCTACATCCAGTGACTTCTGATTCTCTATTGCATCTTCTCCACACTAGTCACTGGAAGAGGGGTGGTAAGGTCCCACCCAAACATGTCTCCTTTCCCCCAGATCTGATGCCACAGGTGAAACCATGCCCTCTGGTACACAGGAGCAAGGCTTCCAGCTCTCCTCGCCCTAGAAAGTCTAGCGCAGCGGCTGTACCTGTCCTCTCATCAGCTGCTTAATTAAGGGGTTCCATTGTATTTCCCAGTCAATTTTCCCACTCAGCTCCCCAGGAGAAGTTATTTTTAAGTGTTCCTGGAATTACAGTACTAACCAAGTCTTTCTTCTCGGATCAGTGATTAAGACTTAACCTGCTCTGGGTGCGTTACTTAAGACTTCGAGGTCGTAGGCGGATATAGCGCATCTCAGGGAAGCTGAGGTGCCTGGGACTGAGTAGGACTGGAAGCCATAACGCTCCCCATTTCACTGGAGAGAAAAACTTCTTGGAAGAGCCCCAGTTGGGAAGCATTTGGCAAGTTGATTTATTGATCCAATTGCGTTTTCCAGCTGGATAGGCTTCAATAACTGGGAAAAGCTAGTAATGAGCCCACAGCATTTGGCACCATTCAGGACTCATTGTGGAGCTCTAGGAATCCCGGGATGGGGATCTATACACCTTGATTAAGGGCCTGCTATGAGTAAGCTACTGGGAGACCAAGCTGACGGGATGAGGGCTCAGGAGACGCGAAGTGCTTGGTGTCTAATACCCAAGGAGCAAGCATAGAGCCGAAAGCAAACAGAATCTGGAAATGCCAGCCTGACCCCCAGTACTCTCCCCCTGCCATGCCTTCCTGTCGGGGCAGTGCCAGAGAAGCCTCTCAGAAGGTTGGGTCAGGCCAAGGCAGGAGGGACAAGCCAAGAAGCTAGGAGCTAAGGCGGTGGGCCGGAGGGTAGAGAGGCACGGAGAGGGGGAAGCCCATGGGGGCCAAGCATAAAGTGGGGTGGGACACTGTATGAGTTAGGATACAGGCTCAGCTACGTGGCACAGAGACCCAGAGTAACTGTGGTTTTAAAAAGATAGACGTAGGCCGGTTGCGGTGGCTCACACCTGTAATCCCAGTACTTTGTTTGGGAAGCCAAGGCAGGCAGATCACAAGTTCAAGAGTTTGAGACCAGCCTGACCAACGTGGTGAAGCCCCATCTCTACTAAAAATACAAAAATTAGCTGGGCGTGATGGCACACGCCTGTAGTCCCAGCTACTTGGGAGGCTAAGGCAGGAGAATTGCTTAAACCCGGGAGGTGGAGGTTGCAGTGAGCCGAGATCACGCCACTGCATTCCAGCCTGGGCGACAGAGCAAGACTCTATCTCAAAAAAAAAAAAAAAAAAAAAAAAAAAGACGTGTTTCTTAAGTGAAGTCTGATAAAATGACCCTGCTCAGTGAAGTCATTGGAGGCTCAAACGTCTTTTCTCTTCTTGTTCCGACATGTCTAGCTCACCACCACATCCACATTCCACCCGTGGACAGGCAGACGGGAACCTGGCTGGACAGGCCCCTTCCCCTTGCGGGCACGTTTCTCCTCACATCCCGCCGGCCAGAACTTGGTCACATGGCCACACCTAGCTGGGAAGGCTGGGAATCCTATTTTCTTTGAGTGACCTTGTGGTCTGCTAAAATGTCTACTGCTGTGGAAAAAGGGAAGAATGGATGTTGGGTAGGCCACAGACATAGACTAGCTGGAAGGGGGACAAAATAGGGCCCACATGAGGCAGGTTCCAATACCAAGTGTGACACTCCTCTGTGAACGCAGTCAGGATGGTGGAGCTTGCAAATGATGGCTCTGCCCAGACAGAAGAGAGAAACACAGAGATGACAGTCATTGGAAGAACTCAGGAAGGCATGTAGGTGTGCATTTGGGGGTTTCTTGTTTTGAGACAGGGTCTTGCTCTGTTGCCCTGCTTGGAGTGCGGTGGTGCAATCTTGGCTCACTGCAGCCTTGGCCTCCCAGGCTCCTATTATCCCGGATTCCATTCCTGCCACAATCTTCACACAACTGACCTGTCTTCTTGGTGTGCCCTTCCTCTTATCTATTGTCAGAATCCCGCCGCTACTTCAGGCCCTGGTTCAAATGCGTTTGCAGGTATTTAAATGGGGGGAGAGAGGGGGATATCCTTCCCCGGCTCTCTCATGGGCCAGTACAACAATGCTTTGATGCCGAGATAAGCAACGGAAAAGAACACAGGGTAAGATGAAGCTTGGGGCTCTAGACTGAGTTTATGCCTCCCCAGAAAGAGTTGAATCTCACAGGTTTTACATAAGCAGGTGATGTTTCCCACGGTACTCTGAAAAGGCCGAAATCATTGCCTTCTCCTCTCATGTATTTGTGGGTGAGATAGCTGTGCCCTCTAAGGTCCCACAGACACATCCTCCCTCTCTCCCTGAGCCCAGATGCTTAACACGGAGCCTTAACCCGATGCTCTCGTTCCCCGTAGGCATCTCTATGGGGACGGGGAGAGAGGATGGGAGCCGGGCTGGCATCGTTACGCATATGTAATACAGCGGGAAGAGTTGTGAAACCCAGGAGGTTCTGCTAAGCCGTTCCACAGTCAATAGTTGTTATAAAAATAAACTGATTCTGCTATTCAACAACAGTGAGCAATACCGTAGGGTTGCCAGCGCTGGAAGTACTCATGCGTCTCTGGGCACACTGCTATGGGTGCAGTCCAGCCCACGCAGCACGTACACAGACTCACCTCCCTCATGTTTTCAACTGATGAATCTGTAGCACTGCAACCAGGTATAGAGAAATATAAAGTCCCACATTTGAGTCAACAAAATAAAACGAAACAATCACCAACATAAGGGAAGCAGAGCTCGAGTGCGGCTGGTGTGAAAAAAAGATGGAAAGGTTTTTGTGGACTTCACATTTACTATGAGTCAATGGTGTAGAGTAAGTATGAACTTGCTAATGGAGTTCTTAACTGTATTCAAACCAGTAGCGTTTTACTGGCCCGAACGCTACCAGTGCTCCTGGCTTGAGTATAGTTAAGGACTACATTAGCAAGTTCATACGTCGCTATGGTCTGAAACAGGATTCTGTAACATATGAAGAACACGCAGATAGGCTGGGTGTGGTGGCTCACGCCTGTAATCCCAGCACTTTGGGAGGCCAAGGCAGGTGGATCCCTTGAGGTCAAGAGTTCAAGATCAGCCTGGCCAACATAGTGAAACCCCATCTCTACTAAAAATACAAAAATACAGGCATCATGGTGGGTGCCTGTAATCCCAGCTACTCGGGAGAATGAGGCAGGAGAATTGCTTGAACCCAGGAGGCGGAAGTTGCAGTGAGACGAGATCATGCCACTGCATTCCAGCCTGGGCGACTGAGCGAGACTCTGTCTGGAAAAAAAAAAAGTGCATGCAGATAAAAAGACTCCAGGATGATACAAGAACTCAAAATTGTAGAGGTAAATTCAGAGGACTGAAACCCTACAGCCTGGAGGAGACCCGGAAGGCCGTAACGACCACCTTCACATACCCAAAGGGTTGTCACGGGGGTAAGAGAGCAATGCATTCCTGTGGGCCCGAGGAGGAAGTCACGGCCTGGCCAATTTTGTCTCAAAATGGAATTGTCTTCGTTTGTAACGCTCTTTCTCGCGAGACGGCGAATTCTCCCTTCCAGAATTTGAAAAAGAGCCTGGGTGAATCTGTAGGTGAGATGCAGTCACAGAAATGCACATGTTGGATAATGACAAGGCTAAGTAACCTCTTGAGTTTCTTTCAACTTTGAGGTTTTATAATTCCATGCATCTTTTTCTAATGAAACTTTTTGAGATAATTGTAGATGCATCTGCCGTTGTAAGAAATAACCCACAGGGATCCTTTGTATTCTTTACCCAGTTTCCCTTCATGGTAAAACTGAGAGACTAACACAGACTCGCAGCCAGGATACGGACCCCTTCAGCGTGGTCTCATTCTTCTTGTGACTCAATAGTCCCTGCCCTTGAGGAGCTACCAGTCTAAAGGAGAAAAAACACAGGCACAAGAAAAAATCGTGCTAGTTGGGCGTCAGCCAGTTGAGTGGGACCACCAAATGCTACTGATGACCAGAAGACAGAGAGATCACGTCTGCCTAGAAATACGAGGACAGGCTTTCCAGGGGAAGTAGATGGACTCTGAAGGACAAACAGGAACTCTACCGACAGAGATAAGCGTACTCAGTTAAGGACCTGTGGCCATCCGGGCTCATTATTCATTAAGAGCTAGAGAAAAGATACATTTTCTTGTGAGTGGTTTCTCTTGTTAGACCTTTTTTTTTTTTTTTTTTTTTTGAGCCAGGGTTTCACTCTGTCACCCAGGCTGGAGTACAATGGTGCAATCACAGCTCACTACAGCCTCGACACCCACCCAACCCCACACTCAGGTGATCCTCCCACCTCGGCCTCCTGAGTATCTGGGGCTACAGGCACATGTTACCACACTTAGCTAATTTTTTAAAGTTTTTTTTTTCTTTTTTTTAATTTTACAGATGGGATTTCGTCATGTTGCCCAGGCTGGTCTCAAACTCCTGGGCTAAAGCGATCCTCCTGCCTCAGCCTCTTCAAGTGCTGGGATTACAGGCGTGAACCACTGTGCCCAGCCTCTTGTTACAGATCTAATACATAACCTGAAAGTGTCAAAGAAGCAAAGCTCAGAGAACCATTGGCAGCCTCTGCGCATGCTTCATCCAGTTCCTATGCATCCCTAGGGCCTGTGCATGGTAGGTGGTTAGCACCTGCTGAGTGAATGCATGAACAGAGAAATGAATGAACAGGTTACTGCCCCCGTTGCCCCAGTTCTGCTCTCCTACCCCGAAGAAGAAGAGTGTGCAATAGCATGGAAAGCAATGGCATTGCTTCTGATTGCCTAAACCCTGGTGGTTTTCCATTGCTACTGAGGAGCATGTGATGCTGGTTAAGGCTGAGCTCACGGGTGCCCCAAACATCCCTGACCCAGGCCAGTTAATTTTGCTCTCCTCTGTGGCCACAGGTTCTACACTCGATCCAAGGTGTACCACTCTTCAAAGAAATCTCAGAATCCACAGTTGTTTACCTTTTCCTTAAATGTGTTGGTAATCGAGCCTGCAGAGCAAGTTTCTGTGCCTAGTTACCTCTGCCCCTGCCTAACCTCCCTCACCTCCGGGTTTGCGGTGTGAGAAAGGAATGTGTTTCCTAGAAGCAAAGAATGGCAGAGCTTAGGGGTTTGGGGAGGAGGACTTCAAAATATGGAAACCATCTGGCTCCACTCCCTTCTTTTACAGACTAGAAAATGAAGGCCAGGAGGGGGCATGTCCTGAGCCCAGTGTCATCTTGGGAGCCACTGGGAACAGAGTCCGGAGCTCCAGCCTCCTGGCCCCTCTTTTGATGCTCACTCTGAGGCATTTGGCTGTTTCCTCCTTCAAGAAAGCCAGCCCCTCTCAAACCTCTTACTGATGGCTGTGTGCCAAGAGTTTCTAATTCTTATGACAACACATCATAGGAATTGAGTGTACTTGGTTTTCCTTATGTACAGAAGCATAAAAAAGATCAAAGCACTTCCAGTTTGATGATGTTCCTAAATGCAAGTTCAAATTGCTGAGTTAAACAGCCAGCAATTCTTTCAGAGGCCTTTCCGGAGCAATTGCTCAAGATGGAATTAAATCGTATTTGCCTTTGGTTCCTTCTCACCCCTCCCTCTGCCTGAAAGGGGGAGGAGCGGGGACCCAACAAAGAACATCTTGAGAGACAATTGTTAATTGCCGATTTTTACCTGCCTGATGTTCTTTGGCTTTGCACATTAATTAAATCAAGACCAGGTGTCTTGCGATGGGTTAGCTGCTGGCTATGGTATGAGATTAATAGATCCCAGCAAATGAGTAAGGGAAAAAGCTCTTGAGTTTTATGGGCCATTGATGCTGCTTCTCTCAGCAGAAATTACCGCAGAGAGAGAAAGAACTCGAGCTTAAGTGGCCTAGTTCATTAGCGAGCTTCCACAGCTGCTCATGTTAATCACCTCCAGAGCCCAGAGAGCAGGCGGATCCCCTCTGCAGTAGACCTGACTAAGCCATCAGATCTACAGGAAGTCAGACCCTCAAATGATTGATTATTCTAAAGGAAATTGGTTCAGGATTGGAAGGTTTGTGACCTGGGCCAGAGGCTGCCGACAGGATCCTAAGCAGCAACTGGTAGTCGGTGGCGTGAGCAGATGCTAGTCCCCTGTCTGCCTACCCTTCCCCTGCTGGCTCCGACAACTTTCCTACCACTGCCAAAGCTGAGAAAAGGGTGATAGAAACAGAACCAGGCTTTTTTTGAGACAGAGTTTTGCTCTTGTCGCCCAGGCTGGAGTGCAACGCCGCCATCTCAGCTCACCGCAACCTCTACCTCCCAGATTCAAGCAATTCTCCTACATCAGCCTCCTGAGTAGCTGGGATTACAGGCATGCACAACCACACCCGGCTAATTTTTTGTATTTTTAGTAGAGAAGGGGTTGCACCATGTTGGCCAGGCTGGTCTCGAACTCCCGACCTCAAGTGATCTGCCCACCTCAGCCTCCCAGAGTGCTGGGATTCCAGGCATGAGCCACTGTGCCCAGCCAGAACGAGGCTTTTTTTTTTTTTTCTTTTTTTTTGAGATGGAGTCTTGCTCTGTCGCCCAGGCTGGAGTGCAGTGGCCGGATCTCAGCTCACTGCAAGCTCCGCCTCCCGGGTTCATGCCATTCTCCTGCCTCAGCCTCCCGAGTAGCTGGGACTACAGGCGCCCGCCACCTCGCCCGGCCAGTTTTTTGTGTTTTTTAGTAGAGACAGGGTTTCACCGGATTAGCCAGGATGATCTTGATCTCTTGACCTTGTGATCCGCCCATCTCGGCCTCCCAAAGTGCTGGGATTACAGGCTTGAGCCACTGAGCCCGGCCCAGGACGAGGCTTTAAAAGGTGCTCCGGCAGTTTAGAACACAGTTCTGCTCCTAAAGGCCAGGCCCCTTGCTCTGATCCCAATAAGAAGGACTTTGTATTTGAACACAGAGTGATGCCCCCATCCCAGCTCTCTCGTGGCTTGGGGTGTCCAATTCCATTGGCAAGGCCAGGTCAGGTTTCCGTCTGGGGGATCCAGGGTCAGTGCTGAGGCTGGGATGAAGCAGGGGGAGGGGGACGCTGGGGCAGAGGGAAACAAAGGTCACTTCTTATTTACAAAGGACACATTTGTTCTAGCGTGTCAAGCCCTGAGCTTTTGCACAGTACTGGACCATTCACTGGAGCCCTGAGCTCACATTAACAAACTGAGCGGTTCCAAATGCTTCTCAAAGATCTGCCTTCCATGGTGACAATTCTGATTCACCATGGCTGGGACGGATTTCTGGACGGACAGATGATGAGTAACCAGGAGCCACGCAAGGCCCCCCTGAGTCTCACCCACACACTGGAGGCAGGCACACATGCCCTTTCTTTGAGGCTATAACAGATCATGAACACACATTGGTTTGTGTAACTTGAATTCCTTTCTAAAGAACCCTGGACCTAGTCCACCCTCCCCTACAGTCAGTAAACCAAAATGTCGTGGCTTTGGAGAGCTGGTAGAAATGACAAAGCTGCATCTGGCGGCTAATAGTCATGTCATGTCACTCTTATCCCAGAAACCAGCAAAGCATCTGAGGTAGTCATTTAATCTGTTCATTTTTTGGTTTTCTGCCTACTCTTTTCCCAAACCAATTCCCCAGTTGGTCCCTTGGGCCCACGACACTTTCATCTATACTCTTCAGGTGCCTTCCAAAGTAGAGGGACTCGTAGCTGGGATTACCTCTAAAAATTGGGCCCAGGGGCCAGGCACGGTGGGTCATACCTTTAACATTAGCACTTTGGGAGGCCAAGGCGGGCAGATGCATTGAGCCCAGGAGTTTGAGACCAGCCTGAGCAACATGGCGAAACCCCGTCTCTACAAATACATCTCTAAAAATACAAAATTAGCTGGGCGCGTTGGTGCGTTCCTGTGATGCCAAATCCCTAGAGGCTGGGTGGGAAGATCACTTGAGCCCAGGAGATCAAGGCTGCAGTGAGCTGGGATCGTGCCACTGCACTTCAGCATGGGCGACAGAGTGAGACCCTGTCAGAAAGAAAGAAAAAGGAAGGGAAGGATGGATGGGGAAGGGAGAGAGGAAGGGAAGGGGGAGGGAAGGGAGATGGGGAAGGGAAGGGGAAAGGAAGGAAAGGGAAGGGAAGGGAAGGAAAAGAAAGAAAAAGAAAAAAAAGAAAAAGTGGGCCCAGGGAAGGGACCTACCTGGAGTGGAGAGTGGAGCAGGCCAGGGCTGGATGGGGCAGTGAGGCACCTGAAACTCAAAGGAAAGGAGGTGAGCTCAAGGTCCCATGACCACAACGCTTACATGACCTTGACAGTAAGTGCATCTGTAAATTTTGCATCCTAGGTGCCTCACTTCCCTCACCTTCATCTTCGCCCTGGTGTGGAGGATATTTCTTTTTCTTTCTTTCTTTTTTTTTTTTTTGAGATGGAGTCTCGCTCTGTCGCCCAGGCTGGAGTGCAGTGGCGCGATCTCGGCTCACTGCAAGCTCCGCCTCCCGGATTCACGCCATTCTCCTGCCTCAGCCTCCCAAGTAGCTGGGACTACAGGCGCCGCCACCTCGCCCAGCTAATTTTTTGTATTTTTGCTAGAGACGGAGTTTCACCGTGTTGGCCAGGATGGTCTCCATCTCCTGACCTCGTGATCCGCCCGTCTCGGCCTCCCAAAGTGCTGGGATTCCAGGCTTGAGCCACCGCGCCCGGCCAGCTAGGACAGTCTTGATCTCCTGACCTCGTGCTCCGCCCGCCTCGGCCTCCCACAGTGCTGGGATTCCAGGCTTGAGCCGCCGCGCCCGGCCCTGGGGAGGCTATTTCTATTCCTGAAGGAAGTCGTTCATTTCACTGGTGGGTAAGCCCTGAGCAGCTTTTTAAAAAGATACCAGTGCCAGGCCAATTCCATCCAAACCTTTGGGCATGGAGCCTGGGCATCTGGGACTCATCCTCAGGGGAGTCAGCTGTGCAGCCGGGGTTACCAGCTGCTGGCCCGAGGGCTTGCTCTGGGCCACAGGTAATAGATGTTCTGCTGCCCTCTGGCCTGGACTCAGTTGTCTCTGACTTGTCTCCGTCAGGCTTTTCTCTGGGTCCCACAAGTCCTGAAGTCTGATTGAACTTCCGTAGAGATTTACTCAGGCCGTCTGCTCTTGGCTACAGTACTAGGCACAAACCTCTCTCCCAACTCCCAAGATACCAGCCGGGCTTTCAGCTAAGTTCCTTACCAGCCTCTAGAGCATGTAGAGACCCCCCCACCATGGTATATGCTGCATTTTCTTTGACGTGGCCGCAGATACCCCCAAATACCTTGGCAAATAGACCAAATACCCTTTGCAAATAATACCCCAAATACCCGAGGTCAAAGTGCTCCCCTCAGCATATTGAACACATCTCCTCCCAGACTGGAACCCAGGAAGACCTGTGCTTATCTGACTGCCCACCTCCCCCTTTCCCACCTTCCTTGGAAATAAAAGAGCTGGCTCCCCCTCCCCTCTTCCTGCTTTGCAGGGATCTCCCATACACACAACTCTGTGATCTAATCCTCCAGGCTTCTAGAAAATCCCCTCTCCTTAGCACTTGGCTTTTGAGCCTATTGTCAGGTTTGGGACTCAAGAAAATGTAATTTGACAGTGAAACCTCAGCCATGGCAGATTTGAGCTCCTCCCCTAAAGCATTGAAACCCCCTGAATGGGAAGCGCCGGAGCAACAAGATTTATAGGAGAGAGAAACCCTCCTGAAACTTTCGAACATCATCTCCACTCTACACATTTTGTGCCAAAGCTCAGCATTTGACACAGAGCCTTGGAACACACGGGCTCCGTTCTGGGTCTCTACCCATCACTCTGTCAGCATTTAGAGGGGAAGGTAGAAGGGAGACGTTTTTATTCCCATCTCATATTTGTATAACGAGTCAGAGGAGAGAACGACGTGATGACCAGGGGCCTCAGAGGGCAGGCGGTGGAGTGAAGGAGATAGAAAGTGAGAGGTGATGGTTCGGAAGTGGATCTGGAGTTTCCGTTTATGTATTCAACTTACTAGGCTCTCGAGCAGGTCTCATGTATTTTATTGAGAAAATTGAAGTCTTTGGCCCAGTTATGAAAAGCTGAAAAATGCATAACCCATCTCTTTCTAGACCTGGGTGCACAGTCTGGACTGGCCTTATGCATATTGATTTACCTGACTCTCCCCCTGCCCCCACCCCACCCCCACCCAGGCTCTGTCTCTCTGTCAGTCTCTCTGCAAACACTCCCTTTGCAGGTTGGTGCGGCTCACTTCTCCCTCTCCAGGGAACTCATCCTGCATCTCACTCCTCTCTCCTGTCCTGCCCCGCTGTCCTACCCTCTGGTCTGTGGCTCAGCAGGGCTTCATGCCAGCCCACAGGCCCTACTTCTGTAGCTGCACAAACATCGCTAAGCCCTCCAGGCTCCCAGGAGCTGGGCCTGCCCTCCACAGGAGATTAAGAGCCACAGTGAGTCAGCAGCCCAGCTGGGCCACTGTCAGCTGGGGCATTCCTCGTCTCCTCTCCCCTCTGGACCCCTTCTCCCCGTTCTGCCAGCCCTTAAGACAGCATCTGCCCCACACTGGGCCAGCAGAGCCCCATCGTGGCCCCCTCCCTGCCCCGACCCCAGCTCTGGAACTGTCCCACCAAATGCCTTGGCCTTGATGGTTGACCGTACCTACAAGGCAGAGCAGCCCGCAGCTGTGTGGTTGCGGTGGCGTTCTGGAAGACTGAGGGAATGGGGTGTGGACGCCTCCTCTCGGTGGCTGTGACCCTCTGGGTTCAAGGAGTGAGAACTAAGCAGTTGCCAAGGCTCATCCGTAGGCCTTGGGTGCCCGCACTCTGAATCACAGCTACTGAACCGTGCTGAGTCACCGCCAGGAATCTGAGGAGACAATAAGGGCCTAATTTTAAAAGATTTGCCAGCATTCCTGGGCTTTTACAAATGCTTGATGATTATTGCCAAAAATAGGTATTGGTTTAGGGTCTCCAGTGCTGTCCCGGCAGCTCCGTTGATGAGGGGACCATGTATGCAGTCCAAACCTCACCACAGAGGGGGCCTGGATGTCAGCAAGCTGGGCATCCCTAGACTCCACAGGGCGGGCATTGTGGGCCACACCTTTGCTGCTCGAGGGGTGGCAGGGGAACCGCAGGAGGAGCTCTTAGTGCCAACTTTGAAGAACAGAGATTGTGTCTTTGTGCCAACTACTCTGAGTCACTTAATGCCATTCCCATTCACGAGAAGAGAAAAATCTGGTACACAGGACTAAGTTTGAATTTCCAATTTCTTTGGCAATCCAAGAATTTCAGGCTTCTATAAATAACAAGTCCTCCAGGGCTCCCGCCTGTGACGAGGGCTGCCCCCTTTCCCACCTTGTATTCATTCAGTGAGCATTTAGCGAGCTACAGACCAGAGGTCTCAGAGCCACCCTGCACCTTAGAGATTCTTAGAGAAGCAGTCACTTGCTCATAAAGCAATGATACAAGGGAAAATGTAATTCTATTCATAAAAAGTTGAAATAGCCAGGCACGGTGGCTCACACCTGTAATCCCAGCAATTTGGGAGGCCAAGGCGGGTGGATCACTTGAGGTCAGGAGTTTGAGACCAGCTTGGCCAACATGGAGAAACTCCATCTCTATAAAAATCCAAAAATTAGCCAGGCGTGATGGCGGATGCCTGTAATCCCAGCTACTGGGGAGGCTGAGGCAAAAGAATTGCTTGAACCCGTGAGGTAGAGGTTGCAGTGAGTTGAGATCACACCACTGCACTCCAACTTGGGCGATAGAGCAGGACTTTGTCTCAAAAAAAAAAAAAATAAAGTTGAAATGAAGAATCGTGAGAGAGCAAAAACACAAGGTCATTCCTGCACAAGGAATCTGGAAGGATATCACAGGGGAGAGCATTAGAGTTGACCCTCCAGAGATCAGTTGGATTTAGACACTCAGGGATAGAAGAAAGGTGAAAGGGATATGCAGATAAAAGAAACAGCTTAAGACGGCAGAGATGGGATGCCTAAGGAACACAGGCCAGTTTGGCTGTTATATAGGATGCTGAAACTGAATGATGGGGGTGGGAAGGGACGTCTGTTAGGGGGCCGGATGATGGAAGGTATGGAATGACAGGATGAGGAATTTGAACTTCACCATCATTAGCATCTAAAAGCACCAGATGGCAAGGTGCCAGGCATTTTACTGAACACGCTTACTCATGTATTGCAGAATCTGCACTTTATAGGAACTTGGAATTTAAGAAAGAATAAAATTATGGACAGATATTGAAGCTATATATTATACATAAATCAAAGCTATTTAACACATAAGTATTTAAGTATAAGTAAAAGAGCAAGTGCATTTAATGGACTAGTGAGGGAAGAAGGCATCTGGGAATTTGTTCCTGGAAGAGATCCCTCTATCCTCAGCCTCCCCTATGTTCTCCAGCTCTGGGGAAGGCCCAGAAAAGCAGAGATAGCAGTCTTAATATTAGACACTGACTTAATGGGGCTTTGTGTCTTCTAGATGGCTGATTTCTGAGATGGAACAATTCCTGGAGCCTCCCATCCATTCTTATCACTTGCTCTAGGTCTCCTTTAAGTCCAGTCCTGTGATTGTAGCTATAGAGGAACACAGATTGGAGGGGACGGGGGATGGTGGACAAGGCCCACTGAGTACAGTTGTGCAGGTTATCTACTGCACAAGAAGTGGCAAGTAAGTATCGAAATCCAGACCTCCTCCTCTCATTGAGTCAAAATGAGCTGTGTCCATATGGCAGTGAGAAGGGTGCTTTTTCTAGTCCATGCAAAGGCATTTTGTGGGATTGTGGTCCTGACAGAGATGCGACCAAACAGCTTCTCCAGATAACGCTTTCCAGCCTTACCCTCCCACTACTTCCCACTATGGGACATGGGAAACACTTCCAGCCTGATGCCCTGGGCCAGGTGCCAGCATGGAGACGGCTCTCAGCCACCCAGCTCTCTAACCTCTCCCCTGGCTTGTTTATGCTCCATTAGGCTGGAGATCTGAGAAAGGGCAGAGGGAAATGTTCGCTAAACTAGATCAAAGACTAAGAAGGATCCACACACATACTCTAAGCACTTATTGAGTCTGGCCCTGCCATCAAACTGTTAAACAGACCTCTGACTATCCTGTCAGACTGTGTCCAACACAGCACTCAAAACTCTAATGTGTCTGGGCATGGTGGCTCCTGCCTGTAATCCCAACACATTGGGAGGCTGAGGCAGGAGGATTGCTTGAGCCCCGGAGTTCTAGATCAGCCTGCGCAAGACAGTGGGACCCCGTCTCTACAAAAAAATAAAAAATAAAAATTGACCTGGCATGGGAGCACGTGCCTATGGTACTAGCTACTTGGCAGGCTGAGGTGGGAGGAGTACTTGAGCCTGGGAGGTCGAGGCTGCAGTGAGCCTTGATCTCGTGACTGCACTCCAGCCTGGATGGCAGAGCAAGACCATGTCTCAAACAAACAAAAACCCACTTCAATGCAATGTAAGAGTTGGAAGCCCTCAGAGCCCATGGTCAGCAGCCCCCTGACTGCCCCACCACATGCCATCCCTGACGGGAGCTACCCAGCTGCTGTCTGAGCACTTTAAATGAATGGCAGAGCTGACGAGCCCCGATAGCCTCCTCGTTGTGAGAGAGCGCTGATTGTTCTAGCAATCTCCTCTTTTTGTGTAGCTGCAATTAGACCCCTGTAACTTCCGCTATTGATTCGGCTTCTGTCCCCTGTTGCCCTGTAGATTTGCAGGTAAGAAAAGAAAAAACAGAAAAAATAACCCCTCCACAATAAGCTGTTCCTTTCTTGCCTCACTCATTTGTCTGCACCACGAGGTCAAACCGCGTAAGAAACGCCCTTAATACTGCCCGCTCAACATTCCCCCGTCGCCCATGTTATCACATTCTTTGCCATTCTTTGCCTTCTTCCTGTTCCCAGCTTCTGACTCTTGGGCTGGTTTTCTTACCACAGGTTAGCGAGAATCACTGGATCTGATCCCCCTCAAACATTGGCTCCTGACTTCCCTCCTCATAGCCCCCCACCACTTTGATCCTGCTCCTCCAGGCAGCTCAGGGTAAATGCTTTGCATGCGTTAGCACCAGGGTCTTTATGAACAGTTGCGCGGGTTGTGCATTTTCCTTCTGCATTTCAGCCCCCAGACCGTACCTTTGTTCCCTCAGGTGCCTGCTGTGGCAGTCAGTGTCCCTGCTGAGTTCACTGTGTCCCTTTTGATGGGGCAAGATAGAGGCAGAAGAAAATGAGGCCTCCTTCTCTGGGGTGCCCTGGTCTTCCAACAACACACCTACCTTTCCCAAATGGATTATTTGCTCTGAGAGG
This sequence comes from Trachypithecus francoisi, assembly GCF_009764315.1. Classification (NCBI taxonomy): domain Eukaryota; kingdom Metazoa; phylum Chordata; class Mammalia; order Primates; family Cercopithecidae; genus Trachypithecus; species Trachypithecus francoisi. Next base: position 194,475,432 of record NW_022681453.1, read on the forward strand.
GCAGGACACACCTGTTATTTATCTCTAAGTCCTTATGACTGAGTCCAACCCAGGGCCCTAGGCAAGGCAGAGGCTCAGAAAGTGTTACTTGAGTGAATGCATGCATAAATGTTAGGAGAGTAGGGTTTGATTTCTAGGGGTGAGAGGAGAGCTGCTGAGCAGCAGGGAAGGATGAGAAGACCCCCAGGGGGTCTCGCTCTCCCTGGCAACTGCTCAGATGACTTGCTCTCAGAAAAGACCTCCTGGTCATAAAGTTACTCTCCTGTGTCTGGCTTCCTCGCAGATGCCCTATTTCCTTCTCTACAAGGCCAATCTTTCCCAGACTGGTCCTTGGGAAAAAAACAAAAACAAAAACAGGCCTTTCCAAGCTCCATCCCTTCTTTTCCACTAAATCTTTAACACAGCAAGACACCCGTAAGGCCTCTCCTGCAGCAGTAACGACGAGGCCCCGTCGTGCGGTAAAGCGCTGGCCAGGGAGATGGAGAGAACAGGAATGAAAAGTAGTCTGAAGGCTAAATCAGGAGAACTTGACCCGGAGTGAGTGGTCAGTAGAGGCACAAGGTGGAGAAGGGAGAGAGGAGTCAGAGAGAAGTCCTCCAAGAGAGGGTGGCAGTCCCATGGATGAAATACAGATGGAGGCCGGGCGCGGTTACAGGCTCACCCCTGTAATCCCAGCACTTTGGGAGGCCAAGGCGGGTGGATCATTTGAGGCCAGGAGTTCGAGACCAGCCTGGCCAACATGGTGAAACCCCGTCTCTATCAAAAATACAAAAATTAGCCGGGCGTAGTGGCGGGCACCTGTAATCTCAGCTACTTAGGAGGCTGAGGCAGGAGAATCGCTGAACCTGGGAGGTGGAGGTTGCAGTGAGCTGCGATCATGCCACGCACTCCAGCCCGGGCAACAAGAGGGAAACTCCATCTCAAAAAACAACAACAACAACAACAATAACAAAATAAAAATAAAGAAATACAGATGTTGAAAGGATGTGCCAACTGGAGCAGACAATTATTTTGAGTTTGATTTTGTGCATTTTTGAGGTGTCATCTGGACGAACAGTCAGGATTGTACAACTGGTTTCTGGAGGTGTAAGACTCAGTCTTCGATAAGACTATTGTAATAGAAACATAGAAATCTGAGATGATGGTGAGCAAGTGAGGGTGGGAAAGTTTGCCCTAAGACTGGTTTCTGTGTCTTTCAGCTGTTTATGTCAGGACAAAGGCCCAGCTGCCCCTGTCCCAGAACTGTGAGGAAGCAGAAAGAAAGAGAACCTAGTATGTTCTAGGAACTGTGCCTAATGTTCTACACAAGCCACATATTCAATTCTTACTAGATATCGAGACTAGCACTATCCAATAGAATTTTCTGTGATGATGAAAATGTTCTCTATATATGCTAATACTGCAACTACGAGCCCCATTTGGCTATTGAACACTTGAAATGTGGCTAGTACAACTAGGAAACTGAATATTTCATTTTATTTACATTTAATTAACTTAGGTATAAATGTAAATAGCCATGTACAACTAGTAGTTGTCATATTAGAAGACCAGATCTATTTCAACCTCCTCAATTCATAGGTGAAGAAACAAAGTGACTTTCTCAGCAAAATTATTTTCATTAAAATATGAACTAATTTGCCAACATTCCATTTTCATGTACCTCTTTTTGTATAACTGAGGCTCTATGTGCTTAATATGAACCCTGACATAGTTAAAATTTAAAGCCTGAATAGCAAAAAAGATCTTTTGATGAAAGGAGGGTTTCGGTAAACTTTACATTGTTTTTAATGTTAGGGCCAATTGGATTTTTTTAGTAATTTAGATATTCATTAATATTAACACAGATAAAATAGTTAACCTTGATTGAGTACTTATTATATGCTAGGTACTTGTATTAGTCATCTATTGCTGTGTAACAAGATACTCCCAAACTTAGCAGCTTTAAAATAATAAACATGTTGTATTAGTTCATTTTCATGCTGCTGATAAAGACATACCTGAGACTGGGCAATTTACCAAAGAAAGAGGTTTAATGGACTTACAGTTTCTCGTGGCTAGGGGAGCCTCACAATCATGGTGGAAGGCAAGGAGGAGCCAGTCGCATCTTACATGGATGGCGGCAGGCAAAGAGAGAGCGCTTGTGCAGGGAAACTCCCGTTTTTTTAAAACCATCACATCTTGTGAGACGCATTCACTATCATGAACAGTGCAGGAAAGGCCCGCCCCCATAATTCAGTCACCTTCCACTGGGTTTCCCCCACAACACATGGAAGTTGTGGCGGTCACAATTCAAGATGAGATTTGGGTGGGGACACAGCCAAACTACATCATTCCTCCCTGGCCCCTCCCAAATCTCATAGCCTAACATTTCAAAGCCAATCATGCCTTCCCAGTGGTCCCCCAAAGTGTGAACTCATTTCAGCATTAACTCAAAAGTCCAGAGTCCAACATCTCATCTGAGACAAGGCAAGTCCCTTCCACCTATGAGTCTGTAAAATTAAAAGCAAGTTAGTTACTTCCTAGATACAATGGGGGTATAGGCATTGGGTAAATACAGCCATTCCAAATGGGAGAAATTGGCCAAAACAAAGGGGCTACAGACCCCATGCAAGTCCAAAATCCAGCAAGGCAGTCAAATCTTAAAGCTCCAGAATGATCTCATTTGACTCCATGTCTCGCATCTGGGTCACACTGATGCAAGAGGTGGGTTCCCATGGTCTTGGGCAGCTCCACCCCTGTGGCTCTGCAGGGTACAGACTCCCTCCTGGCTGCTTTCACAGACTGTTGTTGAGTGTCTGTGGCTTTTCCAGGCACATGTTGCAAGCTGTTGGTGGATCTACCATTCTGGGGTCTGGAGGATGATGGCTCTCTTTTCACAGGTCCACTAGGTGGTGGCCCAGTAGAGACTCTGTGTGGAGACTCTGACCCCACATTTCCCTTCCACACGGCCCTAGCAGAGGTTCTTCGTGAGGGCCCCGCCCCTGCAGCAAACTCCTGCCTGGGCATCCAGGTGTGTCCATACCTCCTCTGAAATCCAGGCAGAGGTTCCCAAACCTCAATTCTTGACTTCTGTGCACTCACAGGCCCAACACCATGTGGAAGCTGCCAAGACTTGAGACTTGCACCCTCTGAAGCCATGGTCCAAGCTGTACTTTGGCCCCTTTTAGTCACAGTCCCTAGGCTGCACACAACACAGAGACCCTGGGCCTGGCTTATGAAACCGTTTTTTCTTCCTAGGCCTCTGGGCTTCTGATGGGAGGGCTGCCATGAAAACCTCTGACATGTCCTGGAGACATTTTCCCCATTGCCTTGGGGATTAATATTCGGCTCCTCATTACTTTCTGCAGCTGGCTTGAATTTCTCCTCAGAAAATGGGTTTTTCTTTTCTATCACATTGTCAGGCTGCAAATTTTCTGAATGTTTATGCTCTGCTTCCCTTATAAAACTGAATGCATTTAACAGCACCCAGGTCACATCTTGAATGCTTTGCTGCTTAGAAATTTCTTCTGCCACATACCCTAAGTCATCTCTCTCAAGTACAAGGTTCCACAGATCTCTAGGGCAGGGGCAAAATGCCACCAGTTACTTTGTTAAAACATAGCAAGAGTCATATTTACTCTAGTTTCCAACAAGTTCCTCATCTCCATCTGAGACCACCTCAGCCTGGACCTTATTGTTCATATCACTATCAGCATTTTTGTCAAATCCATTCAACAAGTCTCTAGGAAGTTCCAAACTTTCCCACATTTTTCTGTCTTCTTCTGAGCCCTCCAAACTGTTCCAACCTCTGCCTGTTAACCAGTTCCAAAGTCACTTCCAGATTTCTGGGTATCTTTTCAGCAGCATCCCACTCTTGGTATCAATGTACTGTATTAGTCTGTTTTCACACTGCTGATAAAGACGTATCCAAGACTGGGCAATTTACAAAAGAAAGAGGTTTAATTGGACTCACAGTTCCACGTGGCTGGGGAAGCCTCACAATCATGGTGGAAGGCAAGGAGGAGCAAGTCACATCTTACACGGATGGCAGCAGGCAAAAAGAGAGCTTGCACAGGGAAACTCCCATTTTTAAAAAAACCACCAGATCTCGTCCCCATAATTCAATCGCCTCTGACGGAGTTCCTCCCACAACATGTGGGAATTGTGGGAGTTACAATTCAAGATGAGATTTGGATGGGGACACAGCCAGACCATATCCTATGTATTATGTCACACAGTTTCTGAAGGTCAGGAGTGACTTAGCTAGGCGGTTCTGGCTTAGGGTCTCTGAGGTTGCAATCAAAGTGTCATCTGAGGTTTCAGTCTTCTGAAGACCTGATGGGTGGAGGATCCACTTCCAAAATGGCTCACACATGGCTGTTGGCAGGAGGCCTCAGTTCCTTACCACGTGAACCTCTCCATAGGACTGCTCACAACACGTGATCCAAATGATCTCCATGAACAAGTGATCCAAAAAAGAGAGTGACCAAACAGGAAGCCTCAATGCCATTTTATGACCTAGCCTGGAAGTGATATATCATCACAGTTGCTGGATTCTATTGGTTACACAGACCAATCCTAATACCATACAGGAGGAGATCCCATTAGGGTGTAAATACAGGAGGCAGAGACTGTTGAGGACCATCTTGGAGACTGGCTATCTCAGTACTTCACATATGCAACCTCACTTTATCCTCACAAAACTAGCAAGTAGAGGCCCTGCTTCTATAGATGAGGTGATTATGGCTCAGAGAGGCGAAGTGAATTCCCGAAGTCTCTCTGGTGATAAACAGCAGAGCTGTGCCTCCCCCAGGTCTCTCATGCAAACGCTGCCAAATCTACATGTTTGCACTAACAACCACTCTACTACATCACTCCAGCAGGAATCCTTCTTGATCCATTCCCCTGACTCAACGCATTTGGCAGCTGCTGAATCTTTATCAGAAAATGTTCGTTCCTGATTTGTTAAAGTTTAAACTGGGAATAGAAACATTTTTCCTTACCACAATCAAATGCAACTCATGATAGTAACAAATATAATACTTAGTTAGAAAATATTAGACATGGCCGGGCACAGTGGCTCATGCCTGTAATCCCAGCACTTTGGAAGGCCGAGGCAGGTGGACCACGAGGTCAGGAGATTGAGACCATCCTGGCTAACATGGTGAAACCCCGTCTCTACTAAAAATACAAAAAATTAGCTGGGCGTGGTGGCGTGTGCCTATACTCCCAGCTATTTGGGAGGCTGAGGCAGGAGGATCACTGGAACCCGGGAGGCGGAACTTGCAGTGAGCCGAGATCGTGCCACTGCACTCCAGCCTGGATGACAGAGTGAGACTCCATCTCAAAAAGCAAAAACAAAAAGAAAAGAAAATATTAGACATATGGTCATACCACCCTGAAGGTGCCCGATCTTGTCAGAAGCTGAAACATTAGACAGTCTCATTAAAATCAGGAACAAAAATCTCTACCATTACTACTATTATTTAATATTGGGAAGATCTGATTCATGCAATAAAATAGAAATAAGTAGAATTATTCAAAAGGAGAAAAAATTATCATTAGAAATTCCCAGATACTCAACTGAAAACACGTGCCAATATTAATGAACTTTCATCGAAGGACTGTATCTAAGACACATGGCACAGAGCAGGTGTTTCCTGCAGACCAGCAATGACCAGCAACAAGACACAACAAATTCCTCCCCAGCTCCCCTGTGCCACCCCGAGCCTGTGCTGCGGTCACACTCATTCTGTGGTTGGGCATTTGCACCTTGTCTTAGTCCCTTTGAGCTGCTGTAACAAAATGCACGAAACGGAGTAGCTTGTAAACAACAGATATTTATTTCTCATTGTTTCAAAGGCTGGGAAGTCCAAGATCTAGGTGCCTGCAGAGTCAGTGTCCGATGAGGACCCACTTCCTTCTCACTGGAACCTCACATGGGCGAAGGGGCTAACTAGCACTCTGGGGTCTCTTCTATAAGGGACTCATCTCATCCATGAGGGCTCCCCTCATGACCTACTTACCTCTCAAAGATTCCACGTTCTAATACCATCACCTTGCTCATTAGGTTTCCCCTGTGAATTTTGGGGAGACACACAGTTCAGATCATAGCATGCCTTTTCGTAGCTTGTGCGTGGAGCAGGTGACCTGAATGTATGCAGCTGAAGGGCTGGGAGGTGCGATAGCTACCTGAGAAACCCTCATGCTGGAAGTAAGTGCTCTAGGTCATTCTAGGACTGTCCAACCCCCTGGGGCATAACACACAAGATCTTGCCTGCCGCTTTGGGTTTTCCTCTTCAGAGGAAAATAAAGGATGGGAGATAGGATTCTGGCAGGAACCGGTCAGTGTCTCACCTGTAAAAGCTGAATACAGTAGAAAGTGCCCCTGACTTTTTAATCCGGAAGATCTAGGTTGGGGTCCTGGCTCTGGCACTATTCACCCTGTGTCCTTGAAGAGGCTACCCACCTCTGTATTCTTCACTTTCTTTCCCTGTGCGGGGAAAGTTGAATTGCCCATCTCCTAAGGGTCGTGGGGAGAGTGGAGTATGATGATGAGGAGGAAAGAGCTTTGCAAATGAAAATACAATGGAAACAGAAAGTGAGACTGTTAGCATCAAGGAGGGCTCCATGCCAACCTGCTGACAAAACCACATTCAGTGCCAGCTCTCTGACTGGTCCCACACTCTGCATTTGATCCAGCTGTAACATTACACCCTGGTTCCACACAGGGCTTACACTTACGTGAACTGACCACAGTGAGCTGCTTCCGACTCCTGGTGAGTCTTTTTTTTTTTTTTTTTATACAGAGTCTTACTCTTGTTGCTCAGGCTGGAGTGCTGTGGTGTGATCTCAGCTCACTGCAACCTCCACCTCCCAGGTTCAAGTGATTCTCCTGCCTCAGCCTCCTGAGTAGCTGGAATTACAGGCACCTGCCACTACACCTGGCTAATTTTTTTTTTTGTATTTTTAGTAGAGACAGGGTTTCACCATGTTGGCCAGGCTGGTCTCGAACTCTTGACCTCAGGTGACCTCAGCTGACCGCCTGCCTCAGCCTCCCCAAGTGCTGGGATTGCAGACATGAGCCACCACGCCCAGCCCCATGTTGATTCTTGTGGGCAGGGAGGACAGGCACAGGAATGCAATTATCTTGCAAGATTATCCAGACCCAGTTTCCTTATCCAAGGATGAGCTTTGATTTCTACAATGGCTTTGTTGATATTGTAATGTCTACTGTGAGGTCCCAGGGCCAAAAGGGCAGCATTTTTTAGGTATCACCTCCCTTTTCAACAGGGAGATGGTGGTACATCCCATCTCAGGGCAATGCTTGATGCCCCTCTTGGGCTCTAGGTCTGGCCGGCAAGACAGCTAGTGACCCACGGTGGGTCCCAGGGGCAGTGACAATGACAAGCTCCTGAAACGTCTTGAGGTTCGAGTGGGCAAACGCCGTGAGCGACACAGAGCAGGGACGGAGGAAGGGCAGCCTTAGCAGTTATCAGAACATAGAGAGAAATGGGCAGGAGCTCGGAGAACACGGGAACAGGCCAGGGAGCCAGGAGGAGCCAGGAGCGAGGCAGAGGCTTTGGGCTCAGGGACCCTCGCATCTTAGGAGTTTGAGGTTGACTCTCCTGCTTACAGCCCCCACCTCTGTGGGCCTTCAGAAGTACCATGCTGGACACCAGATAGGATTTCCCAGGTGAACGTTTCTCCACCTGACTTTTTCCTGCTGTGCTGGGAAGCACAGATATTCTACGATGGCTGACTCGTTACTGAGCCCTCTCTGCTTAAGAAGAGCCGTTCCCCCAGCAGAGTAGAAAGTGCATGTGTGTATGTGGCATGCGAGTGGTGGGGACGGGGATGTTGCTTAGGAAATGGGGTTGGCTGCTCCCCTATTCCTGAAATGACAGCAGAGGCCCACATCCACAGCCAAGGCTGTGTGGCTGCTGTGGAGTGCAGACCCCAGGACCCCTGCAGGCTGAGTATCTGCACTCGGATACTCCACCCTCTCCACTGGGTCCACCCTGGCCGCAGGACACCGCAGGGTCCCTATTGTGGTCCTGGGGGGAGCTACGGGGGGAGCCTCTTGCGCTCCCCAGCTGGCCTGCAGGCCTGACCCATGGATTAAAGGGCTGGCCGCTGTAAACCACAGCTGAAGCCCAGCTGTCCCTGTAAGTCTGCCCGGCCCACTTCCCGAAGCGTGTCGTCTGGAGACGATCCTCAGCTGTCTGCTGAGAGCTAAGAAACCACTTGAGCGTGAAGACTCCTGAACGGTGCGTGTCCCCAGCTGGGTCACTGCTCTGTCCTGTCTCCCCCTAAGTCCGGCATTTCTCTTTAGCCTCATCTCTCTGTTTTCTCCCTCTCTCCAAACGTGTTTTGTCTCTCCGTCTATAGCTCTGCCTCTGTGTGAGTTCGTCTCCATCTCTCTGCATGCCTGTGTATTCCTCTATATTTATATCTCTGTCCTGTCTGTGTCTGTTTCTGTCTCACTGTGTGTTTCTGTTTTTCTCTTTCTCTGCCTTCGGTCTCTCTGTTTCTTTCTGTCCCTTTAACACTCTCTGCTCTCTCTGTGTCTCGCTTGCTGTCTCTCCCCCCTCATGTCTGTCTGTCCCCCTGTCTGTGTGTCTCTTTCAGTCCTAGTCTCCCTGTCTCTGTCTCCTTGTCTCTCAGACTGTTAGTTTCTCTCTGTACCGCTGTCTCTTTCTGTCTTTGTGCATGTCTCTTTCAGTCTTTGTCTCTTTGATTCTCTCTGCCTCTCAGGCTCAGCTCTCTGTCTCTGTCTCTCATTCCTTCATTCTTGAGTAAAAGTGCCCAGGGAAAATGTTCAGCAAGAACAAGACCCTCCCCGGGCTCCGCAGAACAGAGCAGGGTGGACTGCTAGGCTGGGTCCGTGTTCCAGGTCGGCTCAACAGTTTTGCTGGGAATTCCCCTCTGGCCACACGAAGCCAGGGCCAGGGAGGGAAAGTGTCCAGCGGTGGATTCTGGGCATGCAAAGCCAGGCTCCATCTAAGCTCACTTAAGAGGCAACAGTAACACACATCCCCCCTCGCCTTAGGGAGCAGCAGAAAGGTGATGACATGCTGTGTCAGCTAATCCCGTGAAACCCTGTGTCTCCTTCCAAGAGTCAAACATTCTCGATCCTTGTATTCCTCCGTCCTGCCAAGCGGCAGGAAAGACCTTCAGAAACCAGTGTCTGAACAAAATGCCAGCAGGAAAACCACAGGTCTCTGCTCTATCTAAGTGAGTGGGAGGAAGGGCTGAGGGATGGATCAAGAATTAATGAGGATACAGTAAGTAGAACAACGTAGGACTCTATAACCTGAAAGCTTTTGTAAGGACAGCTGGAGCCATGTGCTTCTGGTTGTACATACCTGTGATCAAGTTACACCCTCTCCCCACAAAATAGCCACCTAGCCACCGATACAATATGAATCAGAGTAATAATCACGGCCATTTCTCTTGAATCAGGGGTCCTGCCAGCCAGTCTTCATGTATCTGCTTAGTTCATCCTACCAAAAACCCTAGGGACATAGTCACCTCCCCATTTTACAGATGAAGAAACTGAGGCTCATAGAGGTTAAGTAACTTGCTCAAAGTTACACAGTGAGTGAGTAGAAGAGCTAAGATGAGAACTTAAGACTGCCAGGCTCCCAGCCAGCCTGCTCGCCTCACTGTCACTGTCACCTCACTGTCAGTCACTGTTCCCTCACTGTCACTGTAAACCTCACTGTCACTGTCACTTCACTGTCACTGTTGCCTGTCACTATTGCCTCACTGTCACTACCACCTCAGTGCCACTGGTCGCCTGTATCAGTGTCAGTCACCTCACTGTCACTGTCACCTCGCCATCACTGTCACCTCACTGTCACTGTCGCCTCACTGTCACTGTCACCTCACTGTCACTGTCACCTCACTGTCACTATTGCCTCACTGTTACTGTCACCTCAGTGTCACTGTCACCTCACTGTCACTGTCACTCTGAAGAAACATTTTGAGTCAAGTGGAGATGTTCTTTTCACATCTGAGTGTCCTTTTCTGTATGTGGATCAGAGTATAGAGACATCTGGACACAATTAAGCAGCAGGTCAAGCTGACCTCCCTTCCCTGCCTTCCAGGCAGCAGGTGGCTTCTGAGCATGACCAGGAGCAATGCTGTTCCAATTAGTCCAGGTTAGCGCAGGCCCACAGTGATGTCTCTGGAGCTTCGGCAAAATAGTTCACTTGCTGCGCCTTCATCTCACCAGCGGTCAAAAGAAAGCCATTAAGAGCTTAAGAAAAACATAGGAGAGAAAAATTTACAGTTGAGAGAATTCTATTATGCTGTGTTTCCTTTGAATTGGGATAAAACTGACATTCTACACATTGTCATGGCAGAGCACTTTTCCACTGACTTGACCTCAAGGCCTAAGAACGGAGGGAAGAGTCCACTGAAGACTCCTTGTCCGGGGCAGCAGCGATTAGGAGGCGGGCACATGCCTTTCAGGTCTCAGGTCAGAGAAAATTTCAGAAACAAGAAGGTAAAAGGAAAAAGGGAAGAAAGGTATTCAGTCCATTTCTCTGTGAATGGCCCACTCCTTCCTTCGGTGGCGAAAGAGGTCTCACCCACAATCATTGCTCCTGCAGACAGAGGGGGGCAGGGCAGCATGGAGGGAAGCCAGGCAGGGCAGCGTGCTGCCGCGTTCAGATATTTAAACCTGCCGAGGCTCTCCGAGTTAATCTCCCCCAGCCGTGACCTCATGGGAACAAGATGTGTGTATTTTGTGCCAGGGTGAGACTGTGGCCTCACACAAATAAAAGTTTATGAGGTTTAAAATAATTCATTGCTCTGAATGTACAACAGTGACGCAGGGAGTACACACCCAGCGAGGATTCCGGCCCAATTGCCAAGTTGACGGTCTTTATGGAGGACATAAACAGGATTCTGTTCCATTCCTCAAATACTTCCCAAGTTCCTATTGCGTGCCAGTGCTGAGCTAGACACTGAGGATACGAAAATAAATCTGCCATGCCCTCTGACCTGAAAGAGCCGATAACTCTAGGCAGGGAGATCAAACAGAAACTCAAACATCTACCTTCAGCAGATTTTTTTTTTTTTTGAGACACAGTCTCACTCCAGGCTGCAGTGCAGTGGCGTGATCTTGGCTCACTGCAACCTCCACCTCCTGGGTTCAAGCGATTCTCCTGCCTCAGCCTCCTGAGTAGCTGGGATTACAGGCATGAGCCACCACGCCCAGCTAATTTTTGTGTTTTTAGTGGAGACGGGGTTTCACCGTGTTAGCGAGGCTGGTCTCGAACTCCTGACTTCGTGACCCACCCGCCTTGGCCTCCCAAAGTGCGGGGATTACAGACATGAGCCACCGCGCCTGGCCCCAGCAGGTATTTTCTGAGGGCCTACTACATGGCAGACATTCAGAACTAGGGATGACTAAAATGGTAGTCTAATGGCAAATTAGACTCTCTTTTTTGATCAGCTAAACCAGATTCAATTCCGTTTCATGGGCAAGTCCCTATCATTTAGAAACTGTTTAAAAAGATTTGTAATGCTGTCTTCCCTGCTAGATTGTAAGCTTCATGAGGGCTGGGGCTACACATGTGCCTTGTCCAGAGTGTGTCTTCAGTGCTGAGATGGTGTCTGGTCTGGTGAGTGGTCAAGAAATGCAGGAACCTGGGGAAGTACCCAGGCTATCGGGCGAACATAAGATGGAGAATGGATGAAGAACAAAGGGTTCACTCACAAGTTATCTTCTCTCTCTCTCTCTCACATACACACACACACAGAGGCACAGAATCAATTAAGGACATAGAGTGAACTGTAGACCTCAAGCTCCCATGGCTCACCGAACTTGTCATGGTTCCCAGGCTCTGAGCTATCGCGTGGCCGACAGCTTGGTTCGTTCTCTCAACACCCACTTCAGCCCCTTGCCCTTGCCATCACTACCACAGAGTCTAGAAAGCTGAAGTACTTCATTTCCCAGCCTCCCTGGCAGCTAGGGGTGGCCACGTGACATAGTTCTGGCCAGTGAGATGTTGACGATGCCTCTGGGCTGGGCTCTTCTTTGAGAATAAAGAGGCAACATCATAAGAAGAGGGTGTTTGCCTTTTGGACCTTCCTGCTGCTCCTCCTTGCTGCCCAGAACCTGGGTCCTGGGAGAAGCTGGTGAGTTGTCACACCAGCCCTGGACTGCTCCCCGCTGGGCTTCTTGCTGTGGGAGGGGAAAGATTCCCTTCATTGTCCAGGCCACTCTAGTGTTTCTGCTACTGGTATCTGAACACAAACCACATATATAAAAACTATTATTAGCGAGTTTCCATGTGCCAGAGGCTTTACACCCATCAGCCACCATGCAGAGAAGAACCAAGAGCTAACATTTGTCGAGCATTTACTTTGTGCCAGGCATTATTGCAAGTTATTGACTTACATGGATCTACTCTTTACTGCTCACCTTATTATCAACCCCATTTTACAGATGAAGACACAGGTTTAGCTGGCAAACACCTGATGAGGGGGCAGAAATGCTCACCAGCCCTGGGGGCAGCTCCCCCGATCTCTGTAATAAAGTCATTCTCAAAGGGCGACCTCCAGACTGCAGCATCGGCATCCCCTGGGAACTTCTGAAAGGGGCAGATTCTCAGTCGCCACCCCAGACCTCCTGGGTCAGGTGCGCTAGGGGAGGAGCCAGCCCTCCAGGCGTCTCAGTGGTGTTTGCAGGCCTGAGAGCCGCTGCATCGTGCAGGTGGGGGGGCCTCTCGCGCCCTCTTCTCCCCTTGTTGCAGTTCCTGGTAGACTCCTCCTTGGGCTCCAAATCTTGGGGTACTGGTTGAACTCTGCAGCTGCCTTTATGTACCAAGAATAAAAATTCTTTGCTGTTGTGGACCCAGGTCCATGTCAGGCTGCAGGTCCCCAGAGCTGCCTGAACTCAACGGTGTCCCAAGACACCATCTGTGCGACATCATGAACAAGTCTTTGTAACTCTGAGTTCACCCAGCCCAGCCCCTCCTCAGGCCAGATCAGTTCATTTGCCATTCCAAGCTCTCTGGCCTCTTTCTTCTTACACAGGTCACAACCCTACCTGGAACTCCCACTTCCTTCTCATTCTTCCTTCTCCGTGTTTGACCCAGGCAGCCTCGAAAGGTCTCTGACATAGGCCCTGGAGCCACACTGGTGCTTCTCATTTCCATTTTGTTACTTTTTTTTCCGGTAGACTCAGAACTAGAAGGGGCCTGAGAGAGCACGCAGTTCAACCCCCTGATTTTATGGGAAAACCAAGGCTCAGGGAGAAGAAGGGATAGGTCCGTGTCCATCAGAGAGTTTGTGACAGAATGGTGTACAGCTCCATTCTGCAGCGCAGGATGCCACCTCTCTGACACCCAAGAGCACTTTCATGTCACCAGCTCAGGACACATGCCTACCGATTGCCCTGGGGACAAAGAGGCACCAGACACTTCAGCTCCTGTGGGTCAGTGTTAAAGACCCAACTCTGGACTAACCCACACTCATGGGCCTTCCTCATGAGTTGTGGACAGATATCTCAAACCAATGAGGTGGAAAGGAGAGAGGACAGGGCTACCGGCTGGCTGGGAAGAGACCAGAGAATTTCTATAGCAACGATTCCTTTTGGATGGAAGCCAGCCCAGGCTTGGGCTGTCCATGGGGGAATGTTAAAGAGCTGTTCATGATGTTGATAGGGTTGAGGAAGAGAAAACTGAAGGTTATAAGGAGAAGGGCCTCTAACGAAAGCAGAGAGTGACTGGGTTTGTTTTCTCCAAGGCCACAAAGCAGATAAAGACAGGCCCTTCCAGAATGGAAGGGCCCATTTGCTGCTGTGTTCCCTTAGCACAAGGCCCCATTTCTCAAGACGATGGAGGCAAAGGGACATCATGCCTCCAAGCTGAGTCTTAGACGAGGTCCTCTGCCTGCTCTGGAGGATGGCCTAATAGAGGCTAAGCTAGTTTAATTAAATTGTGCCACATCCAGGTACCCAGCATAATTTTCAAGTGATATGAACATCAGAACCCTTGTTCCGGATCAGTTATCTAGAGATGCCTCCTGGCATTCTCAGGCAGCCAGTTTCTTCCTGAGGAATTTCCACTAATCTCTTCTCCAGGAATAGATCTTGGCTCTTAAGGCAGTGTCAGTGAGTTCAAGGTGTAGCTTGGCTCCAGGTTTCATATCACCAAGCAAAGTGCCCCAGCTGCAGGCAAAGGCTGGAAATTTGCGGAGCCTCTTCTTGGACCCTAAAATGAGGATGGTTGCAGTGGTCTGAAACCTTTGGAGTCTTCCCTGCTTCAGGAACCTGAGGACTAGGTTTGAGGGGGAAAGAGGTGGCACTGAGGGAGAGCAGAAGCTCATGTCCTTAGGATAAGCCTTAGCTGCTCTCTGACCCACTTCTCCTTCCTCATCCACCCTTTCTTTCTGTGGCAGCCTCCCACCTCCTCTGCCTGCCATCTTCATGCCAAACACATTTAAACAATTTGGGGTGGAATAGTATTTGTTTGTTTTGGGCTCTGATTCTCCATGGGAGTGATCTTCAACCAAACAGAAAAGGTAATGGTAAAATACCTCATTCAGATTTACTTCAAAATGATATGAAATGGGGAGGTGGGTGGGGTTACTGTTGCAGCGGGATTGGCCCTGAGTTGATAATTGCTAGAGCTGGGTGACGGCATTATTCACAACAGCCAAAAGGTGGAAGCCACGTAAGGACCCGTTGACAGATGAAGGGATAAACAAAACGTGGTACGCACAGGGGACACCATTAGCCTTAGGAGAGAAATTCCACCACATCCTGCAATGTGGATGCTCCTCGAGGGCATTGCGCTAAGTGAAATACGCCAGTCACAGAGGGACAAATACTGTTTGATTCCACTTACAGGAAGTAGTTAGAGTAGTCAAATTCCTAGAGACAGAAAGTAGGATGGTGGTTGCCAGGGGCTGGGGAGGGAGGAAGGCGGATGTGTTGTTTAATGGGTGTAGAGTTTCAGCTTTACAAGATAAAAATAGTTCTGGAGATGGTTGCAGAACAATGTGAGTGCAATGAACACTATGGAGCCATATCCCTAAAATGGGTAAGATGGTAAATTTTATATCTATTTTACTTCAATTAAAAATTGCAGGCCAGGAGTGGTGGCTCCCATCTGTAATCCCAGCACTTCGGGAGGACGAGGTGGGTGGATCGCTTGAGACTAGGAGTTCAGGACCAACCTGGCCAACATGGTGAAACCCCATCTCTGCTAAAAACACAAAAATTAGCCAGGTGTGATAGGCACCTGTAATCCCAGCTACTTGGGAGGCTGAGGCAGGAGAATCGCTCGAACCCGGGAGGCAGAGGCTGCAGTGAGCCAAGAAGATCACGCCACTGCACTCCAGCCTGGGTGACACAGGGAGCCTCTGTCTCAAAAAACAAACAAAACAACTCTGAGGTAGTGACACAGGGACTGCCTGACTCTGGAGACCAGAAAACCTGAACAGAGTGTGAAGAAACAGAGATCCTGGACAGCAGCAGCTGCGTGTGTCAGCCTTCCCTCTACATAACATCCCACTCCAGCCGCTACCCACCACCTCTTCCAAGCCAAGTTGTTCATGGGGCCAGCAGGTAGGCAAGAGCCTGAAGGAAATATGCTGGGTTGGCGAAGTGGGGCTTTCTGCCCTCTAAGAGAGCCTGGATGAGATTCTAAGGGAAGTGTGGCTCTGGCCACATTCACGTACTTGTCTCCCTAGCCCCCGAAAAGCGAAGGAGGAACTGAGCGGGTGAGCTGCGAGACCCGGGAGCCGCTGTTCTTGCTCCATGGGGAATGCCTACCGGTCTGCCTGCTCTTACCTGGACCCCCAGGGACCAACAGCACCGAGGCCCCCCCCACAACCTGTGGTTTTCTAGCTGCTGAGCCACAGGGGTCAGGCAAAGAAACGAAACAACATACCAAGGAGCCCGAAGGCGCACAGGGAGGAACGCACCGAAATTCCAGAACAGGCTTCCGCAGAGCTTCCAAGGAGACAGAGCACAGAACAACAACAACAGCAGCAGCAGCAGAACTCAACAAAAATGGCCGGAAACTTCAAAACATTCTTTTTTTTCTTTTATTTGTTTTGAGACGGAGTCTCGCTCTGTTGCCCAGGCTGGAGTGCAGTGGCCGGATCTCAGCTCACTGCAGCCTCTGCCTCCCGGGTTCAAGTGATTCTCCTGCCTCAGCCTCCTGAGTAGCTGGGATTACAGGCGTGCGCCACCACACCTGGCTGATTTTGTATCTTTAGCAGAGATGGGGTTTCACCATGTTGGCCAGGTTGGTCTTGAACTCCTGACCTCAAGTGATCCACCCGCCTCAGCCTCCCAAAGTGCTGGGATTGCAGGTGTGAGCCACCGCGCCTGGCCAAAACATTCTTTTTTAACCAAAAAGTGAAATGGATAATTTAAGTGGAAAGATAGCCAGAGATGAGGCTTGAATTCGTGGCTTGACAGATGAATGTGAGGAATACTGCAAACCACAGAGCAAAATGCAGAGGGATAGAAACTGTCAGGGAAAATGGGAGCCATTTGCAGGGCAGATTTAGGAGACCTAACAGGGGACCAATAACTGAATCGCAGAGGCCAACAAGGACAAAAAGACAGCGGCCTAACAGATACAGACTCCTGGGTTATAAAGACTGCAGCCTTGGAATTCTGTACCTAGCCAAGCCATCATTCACCCACAGGAGTGAAGCGCGCACACACACACCACACACACACACACGGATGCAAAAATTACATCACTAACATGCACTCTCTGAAGAAAAGAGTTTTACCGCAACCAAAATAAGCCAGGTGCAGTGGCTTACGCCCTGTAATCCCAGGACTTAGGGAGGCCAAGGCGGGTGGATCACTTAGGTCATCTCAGAAAAAAAAAATTCAGCCAAAATCCAATGAATTCTAACAGAGAAGAAAAGAGGAAACAGAAGTGAATTATCATTCATCATTCTATCACATTCATGCTTAACTATATATGTGTGTGTGTGTGTACATATTTAACTATACCCACATATGTGTGCATATATATATGTATTTGTGTATGTATTGATATATACACATGTATTGTTAAGTATAAATGAATAATGACAGACTGTCTGGAAATGTGTTAACACTGAGGATTCTTAAAATAGAAGTGAAATACTGCAAAGGAAATTCTCAACCTCCTGAGTAGCTGGGATTACAGGCATGCGCCACCACATCTGGCTGATTTTGTATTTTCAGTAGAGACGGGATTTAGAAAGAAAAGTGCTAAGCAGTTTCAGCTGCACCTGGATGTTGGTGACAGGGCATGGGGAGTAAAAGCATCCCATAGACTAATTGGGGTGACAGGAAGAAATTTGGGAAAGTAACAGTATTCTGAATATCTCATTGGTGGAGGGAAGAAGCACTTGAAGTGGAGGAATAGTCAGAGAATAGAGTGTCTAAGAGGAGAAATCGTATCTCGTATCCCTATAATACTAAAGAAATAGAGTTTGATTATGAACACCAGGAAAGGAAAGGTGATATAACCATTCATGGAATGAAAATGTCCACACTAATAAGGATGGAAAGCAGCCTGAGCAAGTCACTAAAATTAAGAAAAAAAATCATGAGAAACATAAGCTGGAAGGAATAAAATGAAATACAACAGTTGTACACTAAATGTGAATGAACTGAATTATCTCTTTCAAAGTCAGAATATAGACTGGGCTAAAAAACCAAAAATCTATCCTTTTTTTTCTGAGACGGAGTCTCTCGCTGTCACCTAGGCTGGAATGCAGTGGTGTGATCTCTGTTCACTGCAACCTCTGGCTCCCGGGTTCAAGCAATTCTCCGGCCTTAGCCTCCTAAGTAGCTGGGACTACAGGCACCCGCCACCACGCCCGGCTAATTTTTGTATTTTTAGTAGAGACGACGGTTTACCATGTTGGCCAGGTTGGTCTTGAACTCTTGACCTCAGGTGATCCACCTGCCATGGCCTCCCAAAGTGCTAGGATTACAGGCACAAGCCATCATGCATAGCCACAAAAATCTATCTTGATGCTGTTTATAAGAAACAGACTTTAAATGGAGTGATAAAGGAAAGTTTAAAGTTGAGGAATAGATCCTTGTAGACGGGAAATTTTACTACATGGTAAGAGTGCTATTCACATGATCAGGGAATAGATTAGTATTTCCACAAAGAATGCTGGCACCATCAGATATTCATTTGGAAAAAAGCAAATTTGGATCAAAAAGAAATCACCGGGGCCGGACGCGTGTCTCACGCCTGTAATCCCAGCACTTTGGGAGGCCGAGGCAGATGGATCACCTGAGGTCAGGAGTTCAAGACTAGCCTGGCCAACATGATAAAACTCCATCTCTACTAAAAATACAAAAATTAGCCTGGCATGGTGAGTAGCTGGGATTACACATGCCTGTAATCCCAGCTACTCAGGAGGCTGAGACAAGAGAATCACTTGAACCCAGGAGGTGGAGGTTGCAGTGAGCTGAGGTAGCGCCACTGCACTCCAGCCTGGGTAACAGAGTGAGACTCCAGCTCTAAAAAAATAAAAATAAAAATAAATCACATGAAGCAAAACAGACACACTCAAGAAAATTAAAAGACAAGCAACAGATTCAGAGAAAATGTTTCCAGCATATACTTATTAATAACAGACAAAGAAGTAATAGCTATAATTTATAAAGATATCCTACAAATCAATAAGAAAAAGGCAAGCTACCAAATACAGCAGTGGGCAAATAATACGTACATATCACAGAAGAGAAAAGCCAAATGGCCAACAAACCCATAAAATGATATTCAGCCTCGCTTGGAATAAACGGGGAAAAGCACATTAAAGTAAGGCAATGCCTTTTTTCCTCATTGGATTGATGCGAATGTTAAAGATTTATAATATCAATGATGGCAAGGGTTTGGGGGAGTGTAAATCCAATCTCTGTGGAAGTTAATTTAACATCTAATATAATTGTTCTGCTTAAATCTAATAGGAGCTTGAATGTGCATTTCTTTTGACTCAGAAGTTCTACTTCTTCTCTTTATTCTAGAAGGCATGTGCAAGAAGCAATGTACAGGATGCTTAGTGCAGCATTGCCATAAGAAAACACTGGAAAAGCTGGGCACGGTGGTTCACGCCTGTAATCCCAGCACTTTGGGAGGCTGAGGCGGGTGGATCACGAGG